>NC_137786.1:107615797-108815797 GCF_963383645.1 Muscardinus avellanarius | reverse complement strand
TCTTAGAGTTCCCACTTCTCCACATCCTCGCCATCATCTGTTGTTGTTTGTGTTTTGAATGATGGCCATTCTAGTTGGAGTTAGGTGAAATCTCAGGGTAGTTTTGATTTGCATCTCTCTGATTGCCAGTGATGTTGAGCATTTTTTCATGCATTTATTGGCCATTTGAATTTCTTCTTTTGTGAAGTGTCTATTTAGTTCATTTGCCCATTTTGTTATTGGATGCTTTGTTTTCTTAGTGTTGAGTTTCTTGAGTTCTCTGTATATTCTAGATATTAGTCCTCTATCAGTGGTGTAGGTGGCAAAAATCTTCTCCCATTCTGTTGACTCTCGATTGAGGTTCTTGATAGTTTCCTTTGCTGAACAGAAGCTCTTCAGTTTCATGCAATCCCATGTATTGATTCTCCTTTTAATTTGTTGTGCCTTTGGGGTCTTATTGAGGAAATGTTTGTCTGTGCCTATGTGTTGTAGTGTTGGACCTATGCCCTCTTCAAGGAGCTTCAAAGTCTCTGGTTTAATTTCTAAGTTTTTGATCCATCGTGAGTTGACTTTTGTACAAGGTGAAAAAGTGGGATTAACATCCAATTTCCTGCATATGGTTAACCAGTTTTGCCAACACCATTTGTTGAAGAGGCTATCTTTTTTCCAGTGTATGTTTTTGGCCCCTTTGTCAAAAATCAATTGGCTGAAAGTGTGTGGACTTGTTTCTGGGTCTTCTATTCTGCTCCATTGGTCTATATATCTGTTCTTTTGCCAGTACCATGCTGTTTTTATTACAATGGCTTTGTAGTATAGTTTAAAGTCAGGTATTGTGATTCCTCCTGCGTGGTTTTTGTTGCTGAGAACTACCTTGGCTATTCTGGGCTTTTTGTTATTCCAGATAAATTTAAGGACTGATTTTTCTATGTCTGTGAGGAATGATCTTGGTAGTTTAATGGGCATTGCATTAAATCTGTAGATCACTTTTGGGAGGATGGCCATTTTAATGATATTAATTCTGCCAATCCATGAACATGGAAGGTCTTTCCATCTTCTAAGATCTTCTTCGATTTCTTTTTTCAGTGTTTTATAATTTTCTTTGTAGAGATCTTTTACTTCCTTGGTCAAGTTTATTCCTAGGTATTTTATTTTTTTGTGGGAGATCCTGAGTGGAAGTGTTTTCTGAATTTCTTTTTCAGTGGATTTATGGTTGGTGTACAGGAAAGCTTCTGATTTTTTAAGATTGATTTTGTATCCAGATACTTTGCTGAATTTGTTGATCAGTTCTATAAGCTTTTTGGTTGAGTTTGTTGGGTTTTCTAAATATAGTATCATGTCATCAGCAAATAGTGAAAGCTTAAGTTCTTCTTTTCCTATTTGTACTCCTTTGATTTCCTTTTCTTGCCTTATTGCTCTGGCTAGAGTCTCTAGTACTATATTGAAGAGAAGTGGTGATAGTGGACATCCTTGTCTCGTTCCAGTTTTTAGGGGGAATTCTTGAAGTTTTTCCCCATTTAATATGATGCTGGCAGTGGGCTTGTTGTAGATTGCCTTAATAATGTTGAGATATGTTCCTCCTATTCCAATTCTCTGCAGTGTTTTTATCATAAATGGATGTTGAATTTTATCAAATGCTTTTTCAGCATCTATTGAGATGATCATGTGGTTTTTGTCTTTGATTCTGTTTATATGATGAATTACATGGATTGATTTTCGTATATTGAACCAGCCTTGCATCCCTGGGATGAACCCTACCTGGTCGTGATGAATGATTTTCTTGATGTGGTTTTGGATACGTGTTGCTAGTATTTTGTTTAATAGTTTTGCATCCAAGTTCATCAGAGATATAGGCCTGTAGTTTTCCTTCCTTGAACTGTCTTTATTCGGTTTGGGTATTAGTGTGATGTTGGCTTCATAGAATGTATTTGGGAGAGTCCCGGTTTTTTCTATTTCCCGAAATACTTTGAGTAGTATTGGGATTAGCTCTTCTGTAAAGGTTTTATAGAATTCACTTGAAAAACCATCTGGTCCTGGGCTTTTCTTTGATGGTAAGCTCTTTATTGCTGTTTCAATCTCTTTGATTGTTATTGGTTGGTTTAAGTGTTCTATATCTTCTTGACTCAGTTTAGGAAGGTTGTATTTATCTAGGAAGTTGTCGATTTCCTCCAGATTTTCCATTTTGTTGGAGTATAGTTTTTCAAAGTAGTTTCTGATAATCCTCTGGATTTCTACACTGTCAGTAGTAATGTCTCCTTTTTCATCCCTTATCCTCATAATTTGGGTTGATTCTCTCTTTTTTTTAGTTAGGTTGGCCAGTGGTTTATCAATCTTGTTAATCTTTTCAAGAAACCAGCTTTTGGTTTTGTTGATTTTCTGTATTGTTTTTTTATTCTCTAGTTCATTAATTTCTGCTCTAATTTTAATAATTTCCCATCTTTTGCTGGCTTTGGGGTTCAATTGTTCCTGCTTTTCAAGGGCTTTGAGGTGTGTCGTAAGGCTATTTATTTGAAGATTTTCTGTTTTTCTTATGTGAGCACTCAGTGCTATAAATTTTCCTCTTAATACTGCCTTCAAAGTGTCCCAGAGGTTTTGATATGTTGTTTCTTTATTTTCATTTGTTTCTAGAAATTTCTTGATTTCACCTTTTACATCTTCTATGACCCATTCTTCATTCAGAAGTGTGGTGTTCAGCCTCCACATGTTTATGTTGTTTCTTTGGGTCTTCTTATAGTTGATTTCTAGTTTCATTCCATTATGGTCTGAAATGAGTCAGGGAAGTATGTAACATTTTTAAAATTTGCTAGTGCTCATTTTGTGTCCCAGGATGTGATCTATTTTGGAGAAGGTTCCGTGAGCAGCTGAGAAAAATGTGAACTCTGCTGTAGTTGGGTGACATATTCTATATGTGTCCAACAGGTCTATTTGGTTAATGGTGTTCTTTAGTTCTGAGACATCTTTACTGACCCTTTGTCTGGAAGATCGGTCTAGTATTGTGAGAGGTGTGTTGAAGTCTCCCAGTATTATTGTGTTGGGATTTATGTGTGACTTCATGTCACAAAGAGTTTGATTTATGAAAGTAGCTGCCCCTATGTTTGGGGCATAGATGTTGATTATTGTTATTTCCTCTTGCTGGACTATTCCTTTTACCAGTAAAATGTGACCTTCTTTGTCTCTTCTAATAAGTTTGGGTTTGAAGTCTAACTTGTCTGATATCATAGTTGCTACTCCTGCTTGTCTTCGAGTACCATTAGCATGGATAACCTTGCTCCAGCCCTTTACCTTGAGTTTGTTCCTATCTTTACTTGTGAGGTGTGTTTCTTGTAAGCAGCAGATGGATGGATTCTAGCTTTTAATCCATTTTGCCACTTTATGTCTTTTTATTGGGGAGTTGAGGCCGTTTACATTCAGTGTGATTATAGAGTGATAATTTTTAGTTCCCAACATGTTAAGATCTTATTTCTGTTTGAGATACTGTTTATTCTTCTTTGCTTAGTTGTCTGCTGGATGGGAATTCTTGTTTCTTTGGTTCTGGCGTGTATTACCCATTTCCTCTTTGCAGTTAATCTCCTTGAGTACTTTCTCTAACGCTGGTTTTGAAGACATAAATTCCTTCAGTTGCTGTTTGTCATGGAAGCTTCTTATTTCCCCATCTAATTTGATGGATAGTTTTGCTGGGTAGGAAATTTTTGGCTGGAAGTTGTTTTCTTTCAGAGTTTGAAATATGTTACTCCAAGCCCTTCTGGCTTTCATAACTTGGTTTGGAAAGTCTGGAGTGATTCTAATTGGTTTGCCTCTGTATGTCACGTGGCCTTTTGTTTTTGTTGCCTTTAAGATTCTCTCCTTGGCTTCCACATTAGTCATTTTGACAATTATGTGGCGTGGGGATCCTCTTCTTTGATCCTGTCTAAAGGGAGTTCTATAAGTTTCCTGGACCTGTGTATCAACCTCTTGCTCTATGTTTGGAAAATTTTCTGCTATTACTTCCTTGAAGAGATTGTTGATCCCTTTGGTTTCACCTTCTTTTCCCTCCTCTATTCCAATTATTCTTAGGTTAGCTCTCTTGAAATGGGCCCATGTGGTGAGCCGCCATTGAAAGATGGCGCCGGCTTCCTGCCTCTGAGCTTGATTAGGCACATGGCTGTGCAGGAAGCAACTCCATATTTGGAGGCTAGGGTTGCGTAACACATGACGTGGTGGTAACCTGACGAGCGTGAGCCAGTGAGTGAGTGAGATGTGGCAAGAAGTGATTGGGGGAGTTAATGTTTATAATGCCCTGCGCGAGGCAGATCTTCGCCATTCCGTTATACGAGTATCCTGAATAAACGGCTTGCAAGAAGAGCTTCGTGTCGTGTCTTAATCGCTGGTCGAGGGACCCGACAACTGGTGGCCCGTACGGGGAAAAAACAGCTCCCATGCGTGAAGCTCAGAACTTGCTGTCGTCAGGGAAGGTGCACCGGTAAGTCCCCTGGTAAGTTGGGGGGTCCGCGAAAAATGCGGGTAACCGCTCTCACCTGTGGATGAGGGGAGAGCAAATCCAGTAGAGCTGCGATCAAAGCAGACGGGAAAGTGACAGTAGAGCTGCGATCAAAGCAGACGCGGGAAAGTGACAGTAGAGCTGCGATCAAAGCAGACGCGGGAAAGTGGAAGTAGAGCCGCGGTCAAGCAGACGCGGGAAAGTGAAAAGTAGAGCCGCGGTCAAGCAGACGCGGGAAAGTGAAAAGTGGAATTGCGGTTAAAGCAGACGCGGGAAAGTGAAAGTGGAGTTGCGGTCAAGCAGACGCGAAAAAGTGAAAGTGGAATTGCGGTTAAAGCAGACGCGGGAACGCAAAGGTAAAGCCGCGATTAAGGCGGACCATTTGTTGCGGTCAAGCAGACGCGAAAAAGTGAAAGTGGAATTGCGGTTAAAGCAGACGCGGGAACGCGAAGGTAGAGCCGCGATTAAGGCGGACCATTTTTGAATTTCATTTTGAGCTTAGTTTTGGGATGGGGGCTTCGCAGTCTCATCCAATTTTTTTGGCTCTCCAGGAGCTACTTTATTCTAGAAGTTTAGAATTTAGAGAGTCTACTTTAGAGAAATTTTTAAATGATTGTGACAGAGCTGCTCCATGGTTTGCTGTCTCAGGTAACCTGACAGTTCCTAGTTGGGAAAAGCTTGGTCGAGATCTTGAATATGCCAAGCAACAGGGAAGCCTTAATCCCTGTGTTCTACCTATTTGGAAATTGGTCAAAGGTTGTTTAAAAGATCAAAAATATGATGATGCTATTAAGGAAGGGCAAACCGCCCTCGAGTTACTCAAAGAACAGAAATCTGAAAAGCATAAGTCAGAACGGGCAGTTAGTGAAGCAAAGGAACCTGTCTGTTCCTCACTCTATCCGAATTTGTCTGAATTTAAAGGGCCAGACTCCTCTTCTGATTCTTCTGATGAAGAAAAGGGTTCGTTAAAGAAACAAATGGCCTGTGTGTCAATTCATTCAGCCTCGAAAAAATCTCGTTTGCCTAAATTAGATCCGGACTTTCCTATGCCCTCAGGTTTACAAGATCCTCCTCCTGGGCCACCGCCATCCTTACCATCCTCCACTCAGGGATCTCATAATTCCTTTTGCCCTCAAGTTTGGTCACGTGTTAGAACTGAGCTCCCGTTGGCCTTTCCTATTTTTCAAGATACACAGGGTGCTTGTTTTTATGAACCCCTTGATTTTAAGGTCATTAAGGCATTAGCAGAATCAGTTCGCATGTATGGGGTCACAGCTTCCTTTACATTAGCCCAAGTGGAAGCTCTGGCTAGAAACTGCATGACGCCAGGGGACTGGAATGGATTAACACGAGCGTGCCTCACCCCTGGACAATTTTTGGAATGGAAGGCCTTTAACATAGAATATGCCTCTGATCAGGCTGCTGCTAATGCTCTTGCTGGAAATCCTCAATGGGATCGAGATATGATTTTAGGACAAGGGCTACATGCCCAAAACCAAACCCGACTTCCTTTGGAAGTTTATAATCAAATAAATTTTTGTGCTATTAGAGCATGGAAATCCCTTAGGAGCTCAGGGGAATCTGCTGGTAATCTAACCAAAATTAAGAACAAGTTGAGGTATTATGGCAGCTTGCACAGCTTGGATGTGAATGGAGATATCCTAGTCTCTGTGTTACCAGCGTTCAATATGAAAATTTTACAAAAGCCGCTAACCTGTCTCGGGAGTTGTCAATTTATCTTTTAGGCAACTGGACGGGAGAATTTGAAACCCAACTAGAGAGATTACGCACTGCCGTGGTCACCGTCAACTCGACTCGTGTGGACATCAGTTTGGCTGAAGGACTGTCATCTTGGATAACTCATGCCATGAATCATCTAAAGGAATGGGCTGGATTGGGGGCCTTGATGGGATTATTGGTTGTGGCTGTGTTGTTTTGTGTCTGGTGCATTGCTCGTCTTCGCCAAAGTTTTAATCATAATACAGCCATGTTTATACAGGCCTGTGTGGCTATCGAGGCAGGACAATCACCCCAAGCCTGGCTCGCGGCAGCTAAGGCATAGTGGCTCAGGTTGCAAGGCAAAGCACTGCAGCTGAGGGCACAAGTTTGGTCCTCAGGAAGAGTACGCTTGACTGCACACGGGTTAGGCACCCAAGTACCCGTCCCTAGAAAAAGGTGCCAGTGATTAATAGGGGTCAAACCTCTGCTCTTACCTGTTGCCTATAAAAACAAAAAGGGGGAATTGTGGTGAGCCGCCATTGAAAGATGGCGCCGGCTTCCTGCCTCTGAGCTTGATTAGGCACATGGCTGTGCAGGAAGCAACTCCATATTTGGAGGCTAGGGTTGCGTAACACATGACGTGGTGGTAACCTGACGAGCGTGAGCCAGTGAGTGAGTGAGATGTGGCAAGAAGTGATTGGGGGAGTTAATGTTTATAATGCCCTGCGCGAGGCAGATCTTCGCCATTCCGTTATACGAGTATCCTGAATAAACGGCTTGCAAGAAGAGCTTCGTGTCGTGTCTTAATCGCTGGTCGAGGGACCCGACAGGCCCATATTTCTTCAATATCAGATTCCTGCTGTCGGGGTTTTTTTTCTAAATTAGAAACTATGCGTTCATTTTTGGAATGGTCATCTTCAAGAAGCGAGATTCTATTCTCCATGTGGTCTAATCTGTTGTTTATACTTTGAATTGAAGCCTTCACTTCATTAATTGCATCCTTTATCTCTTTTTGACTCTCTCTAAATTCTTTTCGAAAGTCCTCTATTATTTCTAGAGTTATTTTCCTAATTTGATCTTCTAGAGATCTTTGGATTTCTGTGTTATCAGATTCTGATGTTGTGGGGTTGTTGGCATTCACTGCTCCATTGTTATTTCTCTTTCCCATGATTTTGGAAGTTTGTGCCTTCTCTGGGTTCTTCCCTGAGACACTACGAGTTCACTTAAGATGATCTGGATCTCGAGTCTGTGGTATCTCAGTCACCACTACTCCTTTACTGAGTTGTATCACAAAGTCTCAGACCCAGGGAGTCAATTGAGGCTGCTTAGACCATGGGGGGTGCCAAGTTGGGTGTTCTCTAGCGGGGAGTTGTGACTATGGTATGATATCTCTGCCACTGCCACTCCCCCACTGGGCTGCACTGCTAAAATCTCCTACCCAGGGCGACTATCTGCGCAAGTCCCTGGGAGTGCAGTCCTGGGATTTCTCCCCTTGGGGCCGCAATTTGACTCACGTTTGTTGAGTGCGCTGATGGAGCTGTAGTGAACTCGGTGGATTCGCTGCTGCCGCCACTGGTAATATGGCACCACTGCCACTCCCTCGGCCGTGATGTGGCCTATTTCTTCTCTGGTTTTGAGCTCCGCTGAGTCCCTGCCAGGTGTGCTGTGCCCGGCCCTTGGGAGCTTTAGACGCTCCTTGCACCGGAGAAACTGCTGACTGCCGCCCGGCTGTTCAGCAGCGGCTTACCTTGGCTCGCTGTCCACCCCTCCTCTCAGGCGTCTGGTGGCTGGTTGTGTGGGTTGGTCTAGGGCCGTCTGGTGAATTCGCCGCTGCCGCCAGCAGTAAGACGCTGCTTCTGCATCCTAGGCCGCGAGGCCAGAGTACCTCCTCTCTGGATTTGAGCTCTGTTTTGAGTCTCCCTCCTCTCTGGAGCCTGGTGCTGCTAGGGGAGATGTAAGCCGTGCCGCTCCGGCCGCTCTGCGCTGTGGCTCAGGCTGCTTCGCACCACGGGTCTGGCCGCTCTGGCCTCTCTGGCTGCTCTGCACTGCGGATCCGGCTGCTCCGTACTGCGGGTCTGGCCACTCCGGCCACTCCGGCGGTTCCGCGAAGTGGCTCTGGCTGCTCTGGCTGTTCTGGCCGCTCCTCGCCGGCTGCTCTGGCCGCTCCTCTCTGGCTGGTCTGGCCGCTCCGCTCGGCTGCTCCGGCCGCCCCACTTCGCGCCGCAGCTCTGACTTCTCTGCGCTGCAGCTCTGGCCGCTCCGGCTCCTCGAACATATTTTTATCAGTCATATGTATCTCTTCTTTTGTATAGTGTCTGCTTAGTTCAATTGCCCATTTCTTGATTTTCTTCTTTTCTTTTAGTGTTAAAGTCTTTTAATTTCTTTCTATATTCTAGGTATTAGTCCTCTATCAGCTGACAAAGATCTTCTAATTCTGTAGGCTCTCTTTAGACTCTTGTTGATTTCCTTTGATGTGCAGAAACTTTTTAGTTTAATGCCATCCCATTTATTAATTCTTCCTCATACTTGCTTTCTGGCCTAGAATGTGTTCTATTTTGGAGAAGGTTCCATGAGTAGCTTAATATGTATTTCAGCTATTTTTGGTTGGAATGTTTTTATATGCCTATTAACTCTGTTTGGTTTATAGTATTGTTTAAGTCTGAAGTGTCTTTACTTATATTTTGTCTAGAAGCTAGATCTAGTGTGTGAGTGGTGTTTTGAAGTCTGTCAGTATTATTGTGTTTGGGTCTATTTTAGACCTAATGTCCTGAAGAGTGTGTTATATAAGAGTGAATATACCACATTGGGGCATAGATGTTTACTATTAATATATCTTTTTGGATTGTCCCTTGTATTAGTAAAGACTTGCACTCTTTGTGTCATATAAGTTTTAGTTAAAATCCTCTTTGATGGATATGAGCATTGTGACCCCTGCTTTTTTTCCATCTCCATTTGCATGGCATATCATTTTTTATCAACTTTTACTTTTAGCCTGTGAATATCTTTGTCTATAAAGTGTTTCTTGCAAGCAGCATATAGTTAGGTTATGTTCTTTAAACCACATTGCCAGTCAATGCCTTTTTTATTTATTTTTTATTGGTGCATTGTATTTATACATCATGATGAAGCAAAAATCTTGTGTTGACATAAATGGACACATCACCCAGCCAGCTCTTTCCCAGTCCTCACTCCACTCCCTCCCCATCCCTCCCTCTCATGCTTGGCTTAGTGGTTGGCTATGATGTGAATTAGTACATCGTGCACTTTAAAGAGTTTCCTTCTCCCCCTCCCTCCCATCCCCACAGTTAGGTTGCCTTATTTGTTCCTCTGGAGTTCCTCCTATGACCCCTTTCACCTTAGCTTTCGCATATTAGGGAAAGCATCCAATTCCTTACTTTTTGTGACTAATCTCGCTTAGCATAATGTCCTCAAGATCCATCCATTTACCTGTAAAAGCTGCAATTGTGTTGTTGTTTTTTTTAATGGCTGAGTAAAATTCCATTGTGTACATATCCCACAGTTTTGTAATCCATTCATCTGTTGATGGACATCTTGGCTGGTTCCATAATTTGGTTATGGTGAATTGTGCAGCAATGAACATAGATACACATGCATTAGTTTGGTAGTTTGGTTTACTTTCTTTTTGGTAGATACCCAGAAGTGGTATTGCTGGATCGAATGGTAGATTTGTTCCCATTCTTCTGAGGATGCTCCATATGTTTTCCAAAGTGGTTGCACTAATTTGCAATCCCACCAACAATGTTTTAGAGATCCTACTTCTCCACATCCTCGCCATCATCTGTTGTTGTTTGTGTTTTGAATGGTTGCCATTCTAGTTGGGGTAAGGTGAAATCTCAGGGTAGTTTTGATTTGCATCTCTCTGATTGCCAATGATGTTGAGCATTTTTTCATACATTTATTGGCCATTTGAATTTCTTATTTTGTGAAGTGTCTATTTAGTTCACTTGCCCATTTTTTGATTCGATTATTTGTTTTCTTAGTGTTGAGTTCCTTGAGTGCGACGACTAGCTCAGTATTGGGCACAATAAATCCAGCACAGAGTCCGCTCGGGACCAAGATCCTCAGAAGGTGGGCAAGGGCTTTGGTTGCGGTCCTGCAGGGGTTAATACCTGCAGCAATTCCTCCCCCTTTTGCAAGTAAGAGCTTCTTCAAGTCCCCATAAGCATGGGGTTTCGTCCCCGGGGGCATGGGAGAGAGGAATCTGAAGAAATGATGCGGACAACTGCCTCCTGTGTAGTTGACAATTTTTAAAATTTCCATCACCAGTACTTATACCCTATACCCCATGTAAGCACCAAAGGACAATAGTGAGGCATTAAGTGTAAACAAGATAAACAGGATAAAAGAAGATCCATGGCATCACAGTTTAAGATTTGTCTGGGACTGGGCAATTAGTCAGCCTACTTGGCTTTGTGATTGAAATCAGGTTTCTGGCCTCACAGGTAAACCCTAGGGGGCAAGGTCCGGAATCCGGAAAGGCGGGGGTCACACCAAAAGTCTGTTTTTGGAGAAATTCGGTCTTCTAGGATATCCTTTGATCCTTCCAGAGTCTTTTGTCTCTAGGGCTTAGTCCAGGCCCTCCTTTATCAAGATCCATAGGGCTGCGTTGAGGATTTGTCCGGTCCTGTCTGTTCCGCTGTTGGGGTCTGCTCAAACTGCCTGACAGAACTCCCAACAAATTACCTACATGTAGCGCCAAGCGCGTTGACGTCTGCTCGACCGCCAGATGACAGGTAGCGCCAAGCGCGTTGGCCAGCTGTCAAAACTTCCGATGAATGGGCTACATGTAGCGAGCACACTGTCAACGAATGGGCTACATGTAGCGGGAAACGCGCTATCAATGAATGGGCTGCATGTGGCAAAGGCCGGAACTTCCGATGAGACCTGCAACAAATAGCGCCAAACGGATGCAAGGGGGCGTCTCCTTGCCCCCGCTACCTTTAGTTTGACAGATTAGAATAGTTTCCTGACCAGAAAATCCCCCCTTGCCTTTTGCTTTAAATTGGGTTGCCTAAAAGAGAATAAATGAGATCTTGCTTGACAAATCTCCTGGCTTTGTGTGGTGATCGGGCCGTCGGTGCTTATCTTCCCTCTCAGCTCCGCCACTGTTGGGCTGGCCCCGACACTCCGCCATCCCCTGTAAGGCAATACTTATATTACAGTTAGTAGACAGGGCAAAAAGATCATAACACAGGTGATTGGACTTCTATAATTGTTCTTTAATGCATAATCTTGAAGCAGACTTTTGGGTTTTTTACTGTCCTGCTGCTGAGTCACAAATGATAGGCTTTTGTTAAGTTAAGGCCAGAGAAGAGCTTATTAGCATCTATTAAGAGGGAAACAAATGGCCCAGATTCCAGAGACAGTTTTACATCTCTTTGGGAAATGGGGCAAAAAGTAGGTTTGCAGCTTCTCCTGCTGGCAGAGAGGTGCTGGGAGCTAATCTTTAGATCAAAGGACCTGCCTGTGGAAAAACCGAAAAGAAATTTGCAGCCCCTGAATTCTGGCTTCCCTTTATTACAGATGGAACAATACAGAGAAATTCTGAAGGCTCAGACATTTTACTAGAAAATTTATCTTTCATGGACTCAACTTCTTCCACAGTCCTAATTCTTGGGATCCTGTTTTATATCATTGGAGCTTATTAGTATGGAAATCCAAGAGCAGGGAGTATTTTTACCAGATGACACTTCCTTCTCGGGGTTTTTTGCTTCCGTGAAGCATTGCTGATAATACAAGCATTTCTCACACATTTATATGCCGAGAAAGGGCGGTGGCCCTTGAGTTCTCTGTATATTCTAGATATTAGTCCTCTATCGGAGGACTAATAGGTGGTGAAAATCTTCTCCCATTTGGTTGGCTCTCAATTGAGGTTCTTAACAGTTTACTATACAGAAGCACAGACAATACATGGGATTACATGAAACTGAAGAGCTTCTGTACAGTAATTGGTGAGTTTAGACCTTTGACATTCAATGTTATTATTGAGAGGTGATTTTTATTTCCTGTCATTTTGATTTATATTTTCCATTTGATATAGTGTTATTTCTCCTTCACTTAGTTGCCCATCTGGTGAAATTTGCCCCTTTCCTTGTTCTGGCATTTATTTCTTTTTTATTCTGTGTTTTATTTCTTTAAGTATTTTCTCTAGTGCCAGCTTGATAGTCATGAATTATTTTAGTTTCTTCTTGTCTCGGAAGATTTTATTTCTCCATCAATTTTGAATGGTATTTTTGCTGGATATAGTCTTGGTTGGAAGTTATTTTCTTTCCAGGTCTGGAGTACATCATTCCAGCCTCTACTGGCTTTCATACATGGGTTGAGAATTCTAGAGTGATTCTTATTGTTTTGCCTTTGAATGTCACCCATTCTTTTATTCTCCATGCATTTAGGTTCTTTCTTTGGCAAGACAAGATTCTTTGATCTTGTCTTGTTGGTGTTCTGAAAGTCTCCTGTATAGTAGATGTCCAAGTCTCTTTCCTTTTTCTTATTTATTTATTTATTTATTTATTTATTTATTTATTTATTTCGGTACTGTGGATGGAACCCAGGGGCATTCTACCTCTGAGCTACACATCCAGCACTATTTTTTATTCTTTATTTTGAAATAGGGTCTCACTGAGTTGCAGAAGGCCTCACTAAGTAGTAGCTGTCCTGTCTCAGCCTCCCAAATGCTGGGATTACACATGTGCACCACCATGCCTGGCCCCACAATAGAATTTTATTCAGCCATAAAGAAGAACAAAATTACATCACTTACAGGGAAATGGTTGATTTTGGAGAACATTATGCTAATGATAGTCAGTCACAGAAAGTAAAATATTGAATGCTCTCCCTAATATATGGAAGCTAGAGAGAAAATGGGTCATAAGAGGAACTCTAGATGAAAAAGGAGAAACTATAGATGAGCAAATAAGGCAACCTAACTGAGGGGGATGGGAGCGGAAGAGAGAAATTCCCAACTGTACATTAGACAGTAGGATCACAGGTTCACAGTCAGCCTTAGCTACTTAATGAGGCCCTCTGCAACATAATGAGACCTCATTTTTAAAATAAAGAATTAAAAAATACGACCGGAGGTGTAGCTTGGAGGTAGAATGCTTCTAGGTTCAGTCACCAGTACCGCCCCTAAAAATGATGTATTGTTTCTAATGATAATGTGTTACTTGGTATTTAGTATCTTTCCTTTAAAATTCTTCTCCAATACAGGTTCATGACCCTACTTATTGGAACCATGTCTACTGTGGCCCATTTTCCAAGTTTTATAGAAAAATGTTAGATACTTTAGGATACAGATGTTCTTGCTTACAAGCATTGTACCAGCCTTTAAAACAGTTAATTTATGTAATAAGCATGGACATTAGTTTCAATAAGCTTTTTTCTCTTATATGAAAAAAAGAAAATAAAAAATTTGAATTCTCTTTCTTGCATTATCTGTAACACAGAATTCATGATCAGTATTGTTGAGTTGTGGGAGTTGTTTCTTGTTAGTCTTCATTTTCATGTTTTCAGAGTTCTCAAGTTTGTATGTCTGTTGTTTTGGCTTCTCCTTCCTTTTTGTGTAAGAGTCCCATGTCTATTTGTTATCACTTTATAATAAATCCTATGCTGGGGGTATATAATTGGCTTAGGGAATCTGTCTCATATAATCAGGCTTTTTAATTTATTCCCCACAGCCTCTTTAACAAGATAAAGTTCTTAGTGCATGCAATCAGAATTCTCTGATTTGTTGTAGGCCCAGACTCAGTAGGGGCAAAGACTCTGATGTTCTCTTCAGAGCCTGCAGCCTGATGGTTGGGTTTTAATGCCCCACAGACACCACTACTGCTCTGCAGTTTGTGAACCAGTGAAACCCTGTAGAGCACTGACCTCCAGCTGGACACTAGGCCTACGCCCAGCAGGGCCAAAGATTACCATGTTCTGAACTTGTGGACCAGCTGGCTGAGATTTGATGGCCCAGGGACACCACTGCTGATCTGCTGGTTGTGATTGTCTGGAGCCTTCCTAGTCTCTGGCTTGTGTGAATGCCATGCACAAACTCTGCTGGCAGAGAGAATATTGCATCCCCAACCTGTACCTATGGTGGTGTGATTCCTGTTGGCTCCTTGCCTCCCTGATTTCAGAGCCCAAGCTTGGGCAGGGAGAGATTATACTGTTCTGATTCTGGAGCTTGGGTGGCTCAATTATTTATCCCCAGGGACATTGCTGCCAATGTGGGTGGCTGTGATCATATGAGACCTTTTTGGCCTCTGGCCTTGGTGCTTGTATCACCCAAATACCACTGGGCATGAGTTTATACCCTTCCAACACCATTGGCTGAGTTATTTCAGCCCATAGACACAACTGTTGGTGGTCCTATGGTGATTTCTGGACAGCCCGCAGGGGCATGGTAAACTCATGACCCTAGGTCTTGGCCTTGCAAGTCCTGTAGCTATGCAGGTTCTGTAAGATTGGCATGTAGTCCCTCTGTGCCCATAGATACATGAAACCATCGGTACAGATGCCATAAGTCTTTATTAGTTCAGCCCACTTTTCCCGGGCAGCTCCCTCCTCCATCCCCGTGTCGCGGGTACAGGGTGGGGATGGTGTGTGGAAGAGAGCCTTCCACGAGTGTAGAAGTCTGGGCCCCCCTCAGATCGCCACGTCTCCTTTTTTATCAAGGGGAGTGGTCTCTGTGGGAATCCCGGAGCTCCGCGTGGTAAGGAGGCAGGTCTTCCTGCCTCCTGGCTTCCAGCCACGCCCCCTGCCCCCGTGGGGACTTAAACCTAACATCCCGGCCTCTTTGGTCAAAGGGGCGATGACTCTACTCGAGCTACTTCCTGCTGTCAGAGGGGACATCGTCAGGGGCCCCAGGCCGGGAGTCGGAATCCAGTCCCCCGGAAGGGGGGGCAGGTGGGCACGTCTGCAGCGAGAGCTGGAGGTTACCCTGGTTAACAGGCAAGGTGCTACTAAAGAAAGAAAGAATATCATGAGAGCAGATCCTGGGAGCCCTTTTAAATATGAGATAGATTGTCACTAGATCTATTAATTTAAACAGCAGCATTTCCCTGAGGAGAACATCTACCGCCCCTTCAGCAGTTTTTATTAGACCAAAGTCATTAATAGCAGCAATTCCCTGAGTGGGTATAGGTCTGTCTGGTCAACTGAACACCTGTTACTGCATCAGGAGCATCAGTAACCGATTTCAGAGGTTTAATACTTAGGGCAGTTTGGCATCCGAAGAGGGAGAGCACCATAGCGTGTAAACAGGTGGACCTTCTAAGATACAAACATCAAAGAGAGTTACGTCAAGAAAAACAAAGCTTAGTAGGTCCTAATACTGTGCAAGAAAATTCGTCCTGGGACTGTTGCAGCGGAGCCCTTTTAGCCGAGTAAGATGGTGCCAGTTGGGGTCTCCCCGCAGTTTGGCTGTGGTGGGTGTGGTGAGGATCACTGTGAAGGGCCCAGTCCACTGTGGTTGGAGTTGTTTTGGCTGGAGCGACTTGAGAAGGACCTGATCCCCTGGCTTAAGGGCCTTGACTGCACGGTGTGGAGCTGTTTCGTCAGTCCCAGGTTGGGGAAGGTACCGGTCAGCATGTTCCCTAAGAAGGTGCCTGAGAAGAGACAAGTAAGGGAGATAGGAAGACAAAGGAGGGGGGTCCGAAGGAAGAGTATGATTAAGCAAGAAAGGGCGACCGTATAGCAATTCAAATGGGCTCATGAAGGTGGGGCTTCGGGGAGTGGCCCTCACCGGGCCAGAGCTAGTGGCAGGAGCTCCAGCCATGAAACCCATAGTTCCAGAGAGAGTTTTGTTAAATGATTTTTAAGAATCCCATTCATCTTTTTTACTTTTCTTGACGATTGTGGTCGATATGGAACATGGAGCTTCCATGCAAGCAATGCCAACAGCTTGTGCCACCTGTTGAGTAACTTTAGAAACAAAGGCTGGGCCGTTATCAGACTGCAAAGAGTTAGGGAGTCCAGACCAAGGAATGATATCTGAGCATAGAACATTGGCCACCATGCTGGCTATCTCATCCTTTGAAGGAAAAGCCTCTACCCAACCTGTTAGGGTATCGACCATGGTAAGAAGATATTTAAGTTTCTTATGGGGAGGCATATGTGTGAAGTCGATTTGCCAGTCCTGTCCTTGCAGGTGTCCCCTCATTTGGTGGGCGGGGAAGGAGGGGCGAAGGCCTCCTTGAGTAGATACAGCAGCGCAAGTATAACAGGAGGCACTGACTTTACCAATCAGCTGTTGTAGGAGAGGAGAATAGAACAAGGGGCTCAGGAAATGCTTCAGTGCCATAGGTCCCACGTGAAGGGAGTTGTGTATTAGGCTGATGACCGTTTCAGCCTGGGCCTTAGGCAGAACAATTTTATCCTGTACCATGAGCCAGCCATCCTCCACGCTGGATGCCCCAAGTTTTGTCAGGTGTTCTCGTTCAGCCGGGCTGTAATTAGGCACCATTGTAGGGAGTGTTAAAAACAGTACAGGTGCTGGTGGGCTTGGCTGAGCCTGTTGTGTCAGCTGTCATGCTGTATAATCAGCTTTATTATTTCCTTTTGCCACTAAGGAAGATTCTGTCCGATGGCCCCTACAGTGAATGATGGCCAGCTCGGATGGTAAAGAAAGGGAGTCTAGAAGCTTTTTAATTAGGGTAGCATTGATAATGGGTGATCCGTTGGTGGAGAGAAACCCTCTCTCTCTCCAGATTGAGGCATGGCAATGTCCTATTAAAAAGGAATATTTAGAATCGATGTGTTTGCCTGCTTGTTTTCTGCCAGCTGTAAGGCTCGAGTTAGGGCAATCAGTTCAGCCTTTTGGGAGGTAGTACCATCCGGTAACCTAGCAGCCTCAACTATTTGAGTTAGAGTGACCACTGCATAAGCTGCTCTTCTCTTACCTCTGGCGTCAGGAACAGAGCTGCCATCAACAAAATAAGTGACATCTGGATTAAGAAGGGGGGTGTCCTGGAGGTCCGCCCGAGGTTTGGCTAGAGCTTCAATTATATCAACACACAAGTGAACATCGCTAAGTGAACACGAAACAGGGCCTGGACCCTGGCTCACTGGTAACAGAGTAGCTGGGTTAAGGGCCAGGGAATTAGACAGTTTAATACCTGGGTTTTCCATAAACAACAAAGTTCCTGAATATGGGAAGGTGACAAAAGAGAGAGTGCTCGAGGAGAGAGCAAATCCTGGGGTCTATGTGGGGAAAAGACCTGTAGGGGCATCTGAAGACAAATTTTAAGAGCCTCTTTTGTGAGTGCAGCTGCTGCCGCTAGAGCCTTGAGGCAGGGTGGCCAGCTCCGAGTAGTGGGGTCCAGTTGTTTAGACAGATAGGCCACTTGCGTCTGAGTTGGTCCCAGGGGTTGCATGAGCACTCCTGTGGCTATCCCTTGCCTTTCATCAGTAAATAACAAGAAGGTCTTAGTGGGTTTGGGGAGTGCCAGTGGAAGAGATTTAAGGAGGGCTTCCCAAAGAGCCAGGAAGGCTTGTCGAATAGTTTGGAGGCGAAGTGAGAGGGCCAGCCGGGGTTTCCTTAATTGCCTCATGTAGTGGCTTAGCTAGAATGGCAAAGTTGGGGATCCAATGTCGGAAAAATCCCACAAAACCCAAGAAAGATTGGATCTGGCCAGCTGTGGTGGGCGGCTGTAAGTCTCGTAAGGCCTTGACCCTGTCCACAGTAAGTCCCCGAATGTTTGGGGTGAGATGCAGGCCTAGATACCACACCTCAGGCATCGACAACTGGGCTTTATGTGGGGCCACCCTATAGCCCTTGCTCCCAAGGAAATTAAGGAGGAGAGCAGTGTGCCGCTTAGACATTTCTAAGGAGGGGCTACAAAGCAGAAGGTCATCTACATATTGTAGCAGAGAACTAGGCTCTAAGGGGCACTGGAGGAGATCCCGCGCTACAGCCTGTCCAAAGAGATGTGGGCTGTCTCGAAAACCCTGGGCTAAGCTTGAGTAATACGGGTGGCCGAGGCCAGGGAGTGTCGATCTTCAGCCAGACCCAATAGGGCCATCGGCGGGGCCTGGTCTGGAGGGGTGGTTCCCCAGTGTTGAGGCACCTGAGACTCACCTCCTCTCCAAGGGCATTCACTTTCCCAGTGTCCCTCCTGGCCACACGCCGGGCACGGTCTGGTTGGTGGACGTGGTTGGGGGCAACTGCGTGCCCAGTGACCAGCACCATCACACTTGAAACAGGCTCCTTAGGGTGACTGTCGTTGCTGTTGTCCTCCCCTAGGTGGCGCTCGCCATCCCGGAGGCTGCTTATCGTCAGCTGGCCGCAGGGCTGCCGCCAGGGCTTGGGCCTGTATATTCGCCATCTGGCGAAGTTGGAGTGTACGCTCTACTCCCACCTGTTCCTCTCTGGAATTAAAAACTTTAAATGCCATGTTCACCAAATCTCAGATGGGGGTTTGAGGACCATCCTCAGCCTTTTTCAATTTTTTCCGAATGTCAGGGGCTGATTGCCCAATAAAATGAGTGGCCAATATGACCGAGCCTGCCTCTGTAGGCAGGCTCTAAACGGGTATAACAGGTAAAAGCCTCTCGTAACTGATTAAGAAAAACAGCTGGGTTTTCTTCTGGACCCTGGGTAATTTCCTTAAGCTTATCATAATTAACTGCCTTATGGGAGGCATCTCACATACCATCAAGAAGACATTGTATCATATAATTTTTTATTTCTATTCCCTCCTTTACATTATAATCCCAATTGGGTTTCTCAGAGGGAACTGCAGCTTTACCGGTAGGAAGTAGTGGGTTGGTTACGTGGGCCTGGTCGGCCCTTTCCCTGGCCGTTTTCAGGATACGGTCATGTTCATCTGGAGTTAAAGAAAAGGTTAGAATGACATGAAGGTCCTGCCAGGTTAAATCATATGCTTGTATAATATGTTGGAATTCCTTGATGAAACCACTGGGATTGGCTGAGAAAGAGCCCAGTCTCTTTACAAGTTGACCAAGGTCAGGAAGGGAAAAGGGAACATGTACACAGACCACACCCTCTGCACCGGCCACCTCACGAAGCAGGGCCAGGAGAGAAGGAGGATTTCTGGAACGAGTCCGGTGACCTATGGGGGTAGGTGAGGGAGAGGTAAGGATTGGCCCCTTGAGGGAGGAAGGCAGGGGAGAAAGAAGTGGGTTAGAGCAAGAAGCCGCCCCGGAAGGAGCTGGCGGTTGCAGCGATAAGGAGAGGTCTTGTGGGTCAGGCTCATCAGTAAATGAGGCCTGTGCCTTGGCCGGGTCAGACTCCAGTACCCCTGTTTCCTTGTACAATGGCGGCTGTGAATCGGCAGGATTATAAGCCTGTGACCCGGAGGGACCACCAGGTCGTGCTTGTGAGTTGCCATGGGGTGTCCAAGATGGCAGCTGTGGCTTGAGGGAATCCCCAGCCAGCATGACTTAGGCAGCAGAGCTGGGAGGGGAGGAAAACAGAAAATGCAGGTGCCAGAATGGCTGTAAATACAACAGGTCAGACCTTTTCGCAGATCGTGTGCAAAATTCACTAAGCCATTAATATCCTAGGATTTAACATACCCATTTCAGGCCATCTAAGATTATTAGTTACACCATATGTCGGCCAAACCTTAGTGCAAAGAGAAATGAGCCTCTCAGGAGACAGTTCCCCAGAAAAACCCAAAGCCTGGAGATTAGCCAGAACACGGCCCAGTGCAGACTGGGAATCAATTTTAATCTTTGATGGCTGATTTTCCCCCATGACTGATAAGCAGGCAAGAACGAAGGCAGGACTCCAGTGTCCCAAAGTCCCACCCGACGTTCGGAAATAGATTGGGTGTGCCAGAGAGAAGACGTCTCTTTTCTCTTTACACACCCCCAGCTCGGCCTGACAGACTGGAGGGGACTCAAGAACCAAATATTTGGATTCTTTAACAGCCAGAAACCCGATTCCAGAAGGGGCTAAAAGCCTAAACTCACTTACTCAAATTAAGAGGGAACTTACCGCAGTGTGAGAGCAGAGAGGCTGCAGACCCAGGCCCATGCTGTGGAGATGTGTGTTGAAATAATGGCTGTGAATGGTATTTAAAATGGCCGCCGACTCTCATGATTGGCCAGGAAAAAAAATGGGAGGGTTTTAGAATTTTTAATGACTCCTAGGATTGGTTAAGAGTGAAATACGGTGGAGTCTAAGATGGCTGCCAACCTGTAAGTTGAACAAAATGGCCACCCCCACATACCCACATGTCAAGATGGCTGTAGTCGCCCCCACTAAACAAGGAGGCAAGATGGCCACAGCCAGTATACCCATGTGTCAAGATGGCTGTAGTCACCTCCCCTAAACAAGGAGGCAAGATGGCCGCAGCCCATATATCCATGTGGCAATATGGCTGAAGTCGTCCCCAGTAATACAAGGGGGCAAGATGGCCTCCGCCAGTATATCCACGTGTCAAGATGGCTGTAGTCGCCCCCACTAAACAAGGAGGCAAGATGGCCGCAGCCCGTATGTCCACATGGCAATATGGCTACAGTCACCCCCCACTAAACAAGAGGCAAGATGGCCGCAGCCAGTATAGAACTCATGGCAATCCAGAAGCCAGTGGGATCAGCAGGAAACATTGGAGATCGGGTTGGGTCTTCCCGTCCGCCACGCAGATGTAAGGCCAGTTCCAAGGATCCAACGTTTGGGCGGTGTCGGGGTGTGGGGAATGGATGGTAAGGCAGGCCAGTTCCGTAGTGATGGGAGACATAGCTCAGCTCCTGCTGTGCAAATGTTCCCAGCAGCCGTGCACAAGGCTCCACGACAGAGGCATAGTTCAGCTCCTAGCACGCAAATGTTCCCAGCAGCCCGCACAGAGCTCCACGGCAGAGGCATAGCTCAGCTCCAGGCTGCTCGGGCTGCAGTCATGGTGGTTGCGGCGGAGCTTAGCGCCCCTGCGGCGGTAGAGTCCAGCTCTGGGGGAGACAGTCATGGTGCCCACGCGGTGCGCCCGGCGCTGCAGCACACCGTTGGCGCTGAGAATAGATTCTCGCTAGATCTAAAGTTCACCATTGTCGGTATGGGATTTCGACACCAAGGTGTAAGATCGGCATGTAGTCCCTCTGCACCCATAGATACATGAAACCTTCGGTACAGATGCCATAAGTCTTTATTAGTCTAGCCCACTTTTCCCGGGCAGCTCCCTCCCCCACCCCCATGTCGTGGGTGCGGGGTGAGGGGTGGAAGAGAGCCTTCCACAGTGTAGAAGTCTGGGCCCCCCTCAGATCACTGCGTCTCCTTTTTTATCAAGGGGAGTGGTCTCCGTGGGAATCCCGGAGCTCCGCGTGGTAAGGAGGCTGGTCATCCTGCCTCCTGGCTTCCAGCCCCACCCCCAGCCCCCGTGGGGACTTCGAAGAAACCTAACAGGTTCCTTCTGTGACACTTTGTAAACTCACAGTCTTGATGCATGCTGCTTGAGTCTCTGCAGGCAGGGCTGAGTTCAGCTGCAGCCACAGGAGTTCCCTGGGTGATTTGGACAGTTGGTCTTTAGATTCCCAATGGTTTTGAAGAGTGGCAATATAGCCACTCCTACAGGAAGGTCCTGTCATTTTTCAGTCTGAGTTTAGCTGCTGCCGCAGGATTTTACCAGATTGTTTTTGCTGGACAGTCTGAGGAGTTGAGGCTTGAAGTATTTGAATGTGAAGAGAAGGATGTGATTGCTTTAGATGATGGTTTTCTCTATTCACTGGCTCAACAAGACTGCTTCTTTGCTAGAGGTGGTCTCTAAAGCCGCTGAATCCCCGCAGCAGCCAGCCCTGGCACAGCTTCGCCAGAGTAGAGCCAGCCTCAGCTTTCCACTCACCAGATAAGACACTTGGTGGTTCTCTTCTCAGTCCTCTGCTCTCTGATCTACATCTAATTCTACCATGTTTCAGTTGATTTTCTTCTGCTGAGTTTTTACTCCTTTTTCTTTTTTTGACAAGAAGCAGTCTGAAGCAGCACTGGTTGAGTTCTGAATCTGGGAGCAACCAACATGTGGTGTCTTTCTCTATTCCACAATCTTTTTAATCTTGTCTGTTTTTAACTCCTTTTAACTTTTATTCATTTATATTTCTTTTTGTTTCTCAGAGTCATTAATTTCAATAATCCTTTGAGTTTGCAAAACCTTTTCAACTCTATGTTGGGTCCCCTATAGTTATTTTTTCTATTTTAGCTTTGTTCTTATATCATTATTTTCTATTTAATCTTTATTTTTTCTCCATGTTTTCCTTTAACACTAAGCATGTTTATGACCATTTGTTTTACATTTATAGACAGGGCTTTTACAGGGTTGGTTCTTTCTATTTATTTTATGTTGTTTCTTTGAATGAACTCTGCGGGGAGGGTTATTTCTCATATGTCTTCTGGTTAATTTTTTCAACTGAGCATTTTTATCCTACAATGTGATAACTGTGGAAGTTAGATTTTTCCCTTTTCACTGTGTTTGCTGTTTTATTTTTTATTGTTGAAGGTTGTAGAAAAAGATTGTTGTTTTGATATTTTCCAGATCATTTTTACAGTCTCTGTTCTTTGTGATGTGTGCTCACGGCAGTCTCTGTGCATATAGCTTCTCTTTAGCTAATGTTTTGACAGAGATGTCCTCTAATGCCAGGAGCTAAATCAAACAAACAGAAAATACTAAGAAGCCAAAAAGATATTTTAAAAGAAGGTACAAAAAAAGAGCCAGAAAGAATGAATAGTCACCTCTCTTAGTCTTGACAGATTACCTCTGTGTTGGGGCATTCTCTTACCCCTTCACTAGTTGTACTTTTGGGTGAGGGACTAATCCAAGGCAAATATAATTTTTTTTCAGAAGTTTTCTGATTGTGTGTCTTCCCTGGGCTTGCACCTGGCTTTCTAAATTCTTGCCATTTATGTGGCTACTTTTGAATATCCTAATTTCTATAATCTCACCCCAACTTCTCTCTTAAGCTTTTGTTTACTTAATCCATAATCTTTTTCTTTAGGTACTGGTGGACTTTGTATTTTGCTTTTTAAAATATCTGTCACTTTTCACACCTCAGTTCCCAGTTATGCAAAATAGAGTAGTACATGGCCTCTGTCCTTTAGTCATTTCCTGGACAGATTAGAACAGATATATACTATCATGTACAAATAAAGTTTACTCTGTGCCTTCTGGATTGAGGTCAAAACTGAGAACTGGACTTGTGCCTGCTCAAGACTAGATCAAGATTGCTACTGTGCTGGGGAGGAAGTTGGTTGAGGATGAGTAAAAATGACATAGAACTTTCTTATTGTTTTGAAGATGGATTTTTATTGACTGAGCATTTACTTAGTTGCTATGAACTAAGTAAATTTCAGAGTGTTTTCAGAGTTCCTACTAAGTTGAGTCAGATAGCTTTGGGGATTTTTCTTAATGTTTCTTTGGAGAGAATGAGAACTTGGTTTCTACTTTTCCATTTTGTTTACACCACTCCCTATTTTTGTTTTTTGGGGTTTTTTTTGTCACTGTGTGTGTGTGTGTGTGTGTGTGTGTGTGTGTGTGTGTTGTGATGTTGAACTCAGGGGCACTCTACCTCTGAGTTGCACCCCCATCCTTATTTATTTTTTCTTTTGAAATAGAGTCTTACTAGGTTGGTGAGAGCCTAACTACTTGCTGACACTGTGGTCCTCCTGGCTCAACCTCCCAAGGCTGGGACTATAGGCGTGCGCCCCATGCTCTGCCCTTTTTGTGGCTTTTTAATTTATCTTTGGGGATGGAGAGAGGGAGGAGGGGAGGGCAAGGAGAGGAGAGGAGAGAACATTAATTACTAGGGATTAAACCTAGGGACATTCTACCTCTGAGCTATATCCCCATCCCTTTGTATTGTTTATTTTATTTTATTTTATTTTATTACATTGCTAACAGTTTCAATAAATTGCTGAAGATCGAACCTATGATTCTCCTGCCTCAGCCTCCTAACTGCAGGGATTACAGGCCTACACCATTGCACCTAGTTTATCATTATTTAGTTTTAATTCCTATTTCATTTTTTAATGTGGCTGGACTTTTTTTCTTCTTAAATTTTAGGTTTGCTGTTCATTTTTTGTTACAACATATTAAACATACATATTTTGTATCATGCTTATGACAATTATAGTTGCTGTATTCTGTGGGTCTCGTTATGTTGTTCACTGATTTTTGCAGCTTCTGTCCATGGTGTTTGGCTGTTGTACAAAGACTTGTACCACAAACATTGGTACTATTGGTAACATAATATTTAAAAATGGTGAATACATGTTGATAAAATTCTCCCTTTTTTGTGGGGTAAGGTTCTAATAACAAGTATTATTTTCATTTTATCTGCTACTAGTATGTTTACTGTAATCTATTAAAATGTTATTTTACAATACTGTTATTCTGATTTGGTTGAGACTAAGCAATTACAAATAGGTTTGTATACGCCAATTGAAATCATGAACACTTCTACCTCTGAGTTGCACCCCCATCCTTATTTAATTTTTCTTTTGAAATAGAGTCTTACTAAGTGGGTGAGAGCCTACTACTTGCTGATGACTTCATTATTTCAATTGGAGGACCATACATTAGAGATAGTTGTACTCCTGTGCCCCATTTCTCTTATTGTGACAATCAACCCTCTCAACAAATTCCAGAGCAACTCCTGGGTGCTCTATTCCCTTCATCTGCTAACTTCGACTGTTCTGAGTATAACAGGGAAACAGGGAAGGCTTTATAGTATAGGGGATATGACCCTGCTCAGGCAAATGATTAGAAGGAAGAGTTGCTGCTCCCTCTTTGCTGTTGTAGGATGGCTCTGAGAAGGTTGTCCAGAGAAGTTAAAATACATAGGAAGTTTAGTGTCTTGAGAGAGGAAGTTAACCTAAATGACCAACTGGGTACATTATTAGCATTTTTCACCATTTTGAATGTATGTTGTTGTTTTGTTGGTTTTTGTTGTTGTTGTTGGTGGTGGTGCATTGTAGTTATACATCTTAATGGAATACAAGATGATAGAGGCATACATGCACATGTTACTCATTTAGCCCTTCCTCAATTCCTACCCCATTTCTCTCTTCCTCCCTCCTTTTCATGTTTGGCTTAGCGATTGATATCTGCCTTTATAACAGTACTACACTGTTTCAATTATTGTAGCTTTATATGGTTTGAAATCAGAAAATATACATCTTCTAGCTTTGTTCTTTTTTGAGATCGTTTTGGGTATCTAGAGTCCATATTCCATATTAGGATAGATTTTTTCTGAAAAATAAATAAATAAATGTATGATAGTTTCACCTAAAAAAAAGAAAGAAAAAATATTCTCTGGTAAGAAAGAAAGCAAAAAGAAATATTGAAATATTATCTTTAAGTCATCAAAAGCTTGGCATCAGACAAATGAAACTGTTATGTGAGATTATCATTGTTAATATTGGATAAATTGCTATAATACTGTCAACCACTAAGCCAAGCATGGGAAGGAGGGATGGGGAGGGAACTGGGTGGGGATCGGGTAGGGGCTAACTGGGTGATGTGTGCATGTATGTCTACAAAAGTATTTTTTATCCCATTATGATGTATGAATACAGTGCACCAATAAAATATATATATATATATATATATATATATATATATATATATATATATGATGTGCTCATGAGATTTGAGAGAACAAGGAAGACTTCATAAAGAAATGGAGTAGAGAGCCCACACATGTTACATTCTGTCAAAGAAGTCATCTATATTTTTCCATGTCCTTAGACTTTATATGAGACAGTTTAAAAGTGATGGGCTAATTAGTCTGGTGGAGAACATTTCAAAGCAGCAGAACATTCAGGTAGTGGCATGGGAATTGCTGGGATCTTTTAGATATTTTTTACTGTAAGGACCAGGACCAGACAACAGAGCAGAATTTTTTTTTTTTAATTTGTAGTTTGTCAAAAAAAAAATGCATGTAATTGAGGCCAAGAAAGCTATGGTTGCTGAACAGATCATGGACACTAAAAAGAAGTTAAGTACTTTACATAGAGACAATAGGAAAGATGCAGTGAAGGCATTTCAAAAATTAAACTGATCCCAACCTATCACAGGCTTGAGGGTGAAACTGTAGAAACTTGTTTGAAAGAGGTTGCTTTGAAAGAAGGCACATTTGGAGTTGCCTAAAAACTTGTTCCACTGTGCTCAGCTGTCTAAACACTCAGAGGCCACTGCAGTGCTGGCCCAAGGGGGGCCTGCTCTTGCTCAGGCTAGTGACAGAACTTGGCAATGTCCATGTAGTGCTGATGCAGGAATGATGGATGCTGGAGTTAGGAGTCATGGAAACTCCCACTCAGATTTCAAAGAAAGGTCTGAGAGGCCAAGCAAATGTAGCAGGATTGGAATTCCTGCAGCCATGCCCTGAAGAAGCCATTGGTGAAGCCATAGCCTTGGAGCTAGCCAACCATGGACTGGAACATTTGAAATGTCTAAAACCATGTGCTAATAAAGCCTTTCTTCCTCTAGTTTGTATTTGTTATGTATTTTGGTCACAGCAACAAAAAAGCTTACTAAAATACTCCTGCTTTCTGTTTGCATTTCCCCTGCAATATTTCTGAGGGTCAATTTTCTACTTCAAATTATTCAAGTGCAATACTCTTATTCTTCCTGGGGAACTAATGTTATATGCCCTTGTATATAATACCTTCAAAGTCTATGTGATATTATTCTGAAGTTCCGAACAGAATCACTAAATAAAATTCTTCAATCCTTGGACAGATCATTTCTTTTCATGCCTATGTTTCCTCAATGGCAAAATGAGTAATCATTACTACATCAGAAGTCATGAAAGGAGTTAAGTGAGTTAAACATTTGAGAAAAAAAAAAACAGTACCCAGTATTTAAGTGTCCAGTAGATGTTTTTACTTGCTATAAATGACTTCTGTCTTTATTTCAAAATATTTCAAAGAGCCGGGCGTGGTAGCACACGCTTGTAATCCCCGCGCTTGGGAGGCTGAGACAGGAGGATCGCGCAGGTTCGAAGCCAGCCGCGCGCGCTGGCTTAGGAGACCCTGTTTCCAAGTAAAAATGTAAAAATAGGTCTGGGAGTGTAGCCCAGAAGTAGAAGGGCTTCCAGGAACTCTAGAACCACCAAAAAAAAAAAAAAAAGAAAAATTTCAAAGATACAGAAAATATGGAAAATATATGCCAAATATTCCTATCACCATCAGATTTAACAGATATTAACACATTTTGCCATATTTGATTCATGTTGTTTCAAAAAGAAATAATAGATCCAGTTGACCCCACTCATCTTCCCCACTCCTGTGTCCCTTCTTCCTCTGTGGTGACCTCCTCTGTGAAATCTAGGATGTATCTTTCCAATCTTGTCTTTACATTCCTATCTTACATATGGTATCTATAGATGACACAAGGATTATTTGTGCATATTTGCAATTACATAAATTTTGGTCTACACATTTTCTTTGTAGCTTATTTCATTCACTGTTGTGTTTTTTGTTGTTGTTGTTGTTGTTGTTTTTACTGTATCCTGCTTAGGTAGTACATTCTTTTTAACTTATGTACTTTCAAATAACAATTACACTTACTTTTACATTTATTGGTAGTCTTTTAGGTTTTTCTGAGGCCTACTTTTATGAATGTGCTGCAGAGGACTTCCCCATGTGTGTTTCTGTGTGAATATTTCTCTGGGTTCTATAGTTAGAAGAGCGATGTCTGGTTTGGTTAGTTTTCTCATATTCAGCTAACTAGATTCCCATATTACTCAAACAGCATGCTATTGATAGACATGCATTTCTATTAATTTAATGGGAAGGAAATTGGTTACTATGATTTAGTGTGCATTTTCCTGGCTTCTTTCCAAGTGTGTACTGACCATTTAGGCTTCCATTAATGTGAATTCCCCTTCTACATCTTTTGCACATTTCTTTTCCATTTGGTTGCTTGCTTTTTCTCAGTTTTGCAGGATTTTTTTCCCCATTACTGGGGATGGAACCTAAAGGGCAATAAACCACCAGAGACAACCATACAGCCAAGAGATTTATTCAATAGGCAGCAGGGTTGAAAGGAGAACAGTCGAGAGAGAGAGAGACAGACACGGAGGGTGGGCGTGCGAGAGAGAGAGTGCGCAAGCGAGCAAGCATGGCTACGCCTGAGGTTATATACAGTTTTGGGCTGAGTTGGAGAGTTGTCATTGGCCAACCGGGCTGGAATTTACACCTCATTGGAGGCCCTTATGGACCTTTAAACTTACTGGTTAACAGAAATGGCACGCAGACAGTTGGGGCAGTTTCCAGGAAATGGAAACTAAGTCCAGGAAACTGAAATTGATTATTGGGGGGTGGGGTAAAGCCAGAACTTTGGCCTAGAGCTGAAGCTTTTTCAGGGAGCCTGTCTGACCTGTCTATCATTCCCCCCTCTTCAATACTGTTTGGGAATCGGGCATCAAGTCAGTTGTTCTGCCTACCTTACCGCTGTCACAGGGGACAATGGATTATGGGGGAAGGGGGAAGGGGAAAGAATAGATAGGTTTGGCTCCACAGAGAAGAGAATTCCCAAGAACCGGCACCAAATGCGTAAATTTTGGCTGGAGTGAAGTCCACCAAGGTGCCTTGTAGCCACAGGTCCACTACCGTGGTTATCCAGTCTGCAGTTACAGCAAGGGGCAGGATAAGCCAGCTGTCTCGACTCATTGTCTCCAGGAATAAGCACCATCATCTCTGTACCATTTTGTTGAAGGATACTATTACTCTTAGGAAAGTGAAAAGAAAATATGACTAATCTAGTGAAAAATAACGAGGAAGAAGGAACAAATCAGGATGCAGCAGACTGCCAATAGGAAGCTCTCTGTTTTAGTCCGTCCTGTGGGCTGGTGGTACTTAGCCCAACAGAGAAAAGGAAGATTAGGATGATGTAAAGCCCTAGGATCCAAGGCTAGAGCATAGCACAGAATAAGTTGACACGAAACAGAAGCCATGGATGTTGTATCTCAGGGAAAATAAGAAGGGGACAGAGCAGGGACAGCCCGGATGTTTCACCGATGCTTAGGCAGTCATGTCCTGGACTGAGCAGGTATCTGTAATTGGCAGCAACTGATATTCCCTAAGAAGAAGCTGGTTGAAAACCCAGTTAGACATGTTGTTCTATTTGTGTTTGTATTAATTTTAAAAGACAAGGGAGAAACATGCAAATGAGAAACATCCCAACTAAAGGAAGAGTCAGGCCAGAATAGGTTTGTTAAGAGATTCCCGTATACTGGAACTCGACCCCAAGGAAGCCTCGAGGAGTCTTTTTTTATTTATTTATTTTTATGTTGGTTTCCACCATTTGTGACTCATTGATGTAATAGCAACAATGTTCCTGGAGAAAGATTCAGGTTCTATCCTTTTCAGCTGTAAGTAGGTCAAGGGCCCTTTGGTTTTGGAGGGTGACCCCAGCTAGGGATATTATTTGGTGTTGAAGGGAAACTAGAGACTGAGCAGTTTCCTCGTTGCATTCTGCATTTCAGTGTGGAAGGTCTGAGGCTGTGGAATGCTATATCCCAGGAAGGTTGCACCCAGTCTAGTGCCCAGGAGGGCCATTGCAAGTAACACTCTGGCTATGACGGGGAGAAAAACTGCCCTCTTTTGTTGAGAGGCTGTAGTAGGAAAGGGTTTTTTTCGAGCTGAGTATGTCTGCTGTCCTTCAGAAAAGGAGAGCAGAGTGAGTTGTGGGGCCAAGGTTGTGGAGACACAGGGCATATGGATAGAGTTGTCAATGTTTTTATGGAGGGTACCATTGCACCAGTAGAAGATGCCATCCAAAATGTGTGGGTAAGGCAGTAAATGTGTTTGGTTGCAAATATGTGAGTGATTAAGGAAGGATGCATAGCAGAGAGGGAAGATATCAGTAGAGTATAGCGGGACACCAGGAATCGAAAATGGATCTTGTGTTCTAGCTTGTGAATCCGGCGTGGGTGGCCTTTGACTTAGTTCTGTTGGTAAAGAAGGGAGAGGGACTGCAACTAAACAGGGTTGCTCCATGTTGGCACAAAGGAAGCAGTCTGTAGAAGGGATACAAGAGGCGTTTAGAAGATGAAGGCCTTGACCAAGGAAGGAAAACTAAGTGAGGCGGGTGGGGGCTAAGTTAAGCTGTGAGTGGAGGACCTGCTCCTCCTGTGAAATTTGTGTAACAATTTGGTTGAAAGGCTGCTGAGAGTTTACTTGTGTTTCCCCAGAAATGATGATGGTTTGGATGGAGTAATTGTCAAAGTTGTTACGATAAATGACTCCAGATTGGGCTGGAAGAGTCTGTTATATGGAATACTTTTACCCCACCGAGTTCCCCATCTCTATATACAAACATGAAGGGGAGCTTGATGGTGGGCTTCGCCCACTTACATCCTGTAGCCAGTTTATAATGCAAGACCTCCGTGGACAACCATAACTTTGGGGCCACTCATTTTGCATTTTTGATTATTTTGTTGATGTTTGAAGCAAACAAGAAAATGATATTTTTCTTTGGTGGTTAGAGTGAAAGGAATTTGGACCTCTGAGGCATTTAAGGAACATATTTTTTGGTCCCACAATGTTAGTGTAGGTCTGGCCATTGTGTTTATGTATAGTTTTTTGAATGGTAAATAGGTAATGCAGAGACAGAGGTGAAGGTTTGGAAAAGATGCGGAAGAATATGGAGGAGAAAATTAAAAGTGAAAGAATCATTCTTTTTGGAGTGGGTGGGGGAGCAGGATAATGACAAAGCTGCAGTTTAAGAGGCTGGAGGTAAAACAGGGTTTGGGGGGCTCCTTTTGGGAGAAATCTGTTGCCGGGTGGGTGGCCAGTTTGAGTCTGGAGATGTGAATCAAAGGAATCAATTTTCCAGGGGCCTCTTGAAGCTTGGCTGCTGAGGGTGTACACAGCAAAACCTGGAGGGGGCCTATCCACTTTGGTGTGTGTGTGTGTGTGTGTGTGTGTGTGTGTGTGTGTGTGTGTTCCAAATCCTGAGGGGGAGAAAAATATACCCAAGAACCGGGTAATAATGGGAATGAAAGGGGATGTCTATCTGGATCTGGAAGGAGGTAATCCTGATGTTTCCAGACTTCTTGTCTAATGAAAGAAAGCAGTGGGTGTATTAAGTTTTTTGGTAAGGGCCCCATATCTGGAAAGAGGCCAGGCAGAAGGGCTGGGCGCCCGGACATGACTTCAAAGGGGGAAAGGAGAGATGGCTTTTTTTTTTTTTTTGGAAGAATTCTGAATCTAAATTGGGCTAGAGGAAGCAACTTGGTCCAATCTAGGTGAAGTTTTAAACAGTTTTGTTAGAACTTCCTTTATGGACCTGTTGGTTCTTCCGATCTTCCCTGAAGACTTAGGGTGATAGGGGATATGAAAATGCCAGGGAATATTTGGGGCAGATGTTAGATGCTGTGTGACATGTGAGATGAATTCAGGCCCATTGTCAGATTGAAAGGATGTAGGTAACCCAAACCTTGGTATAATCTCAGACGTGAGGATGGAAGCGACAGTACTGGCTCTCTTGTTGGAGGTTGGGAAAGCCTCCACCCACCCAGAGAAAGTGTCAACCAGGACCAATAAGTATCTTATTTTGCAAACAGTAGCATGTTGGTAAAGTTAAGCTGCCAGTCTGAGGCCAGAAGGTGTCCCCAAGCTTGGTGGGAGGGAAATGTGCCAGGTTTAAATGGTGTATTTGGGTTACTGCATTAGCAGGCCATGCGAGTAGAGGTGAATTGGTGTAGGTGTTGTATGTTTTCCAGGGTTAAGGTTAGGAAGGACTTTGTAAAAGTAGTTAATGTCTGAGGGTTGGGATGGATGATGGATTGTAAGTATGTAAGGACTGAAATGATCGAGAGCATTTCTGACTCTGTCTGGGGACCAGGGAAGACTAGGGCCAGAAGAGAGGAAGCAGATTAGGGAAGGGCTGCATTTTTGGCTACCTTGTCCACTTTGGTGTTTCCCTGTGATGGGCAGTGTGAAATGCCTGTTTAGGAAGAAAAGAAGCTTTAAGGAGTCTGTGGTTCCATTTTGATTTAGTGACTGGTGAGCCCTTAGTGGTCAGAAGTCCCCGTTCTTTCCATATTGCCAAGTGGGATAATAGAATATGATAAACATATTTGGAGGCTGTATATAAAGAGAAGAAGTGGTCGGCTGCCAGTTCAAAGGCATGAGCTACTGTGAAAAGTTCTACCTGCTGGTTGGTTATGGTGGATGGGAGAGCTGTGCCTCTGTTCTGATAGGGAGACAATAGCATAGCCAGCAAAACGTTGCCCATCCTTGACAAAGGAGGAGCCATTGGTAAACCACAAGAGCAAAGAATTAGGAAGGGGTCCCTCATGGATATGTGACGGGTGTGGAATAATAGCCTCCAGAATCTCCACGCAATCATGAGAAGGGGGGTCTGCAGAGATGGGGAGCAGGGTGGCCAGGTGTAGGGCAGAACAGGGCCGAAAGGATATAGAAGGGTCGTGAAGAAAAGATACCAAGAGAGGAAGTATATGGCAAGGGGAAAGGGTCTGAAGGGCTTTATATGTAAGTCCCTTAAGTGATGTGGTGATGCGATAGAGATATGTGCACCAAAATTTAATTTTTTTGACTCTTGTACGAGTACATAAGCTACCGTGAGGGCTTGAAGGCTGGGTGCCCAGCCTCAAACAGTTGGGTCAAGCTGTTTAGAAAGATATGTAACAGGGGCAAAGATGGAAGCCTTGAACTGTCCCAGGACTCCTAGTGCCAGGCCTGGATTTTCATGGACATACATTGTGAATGGTTGTTGCAAGTTGGGAATATGCAAAGCTGCGGCTTGGGTTAACACCTGTTGTAAGGTTTTGAAGGATGTGTGTATGTCATCAGAGGGACCACGTGTAGGCCCCTTTGAAACCTCATTTAGGGGTTTTGCTAAGAGAGAAAAATTAGAGATGTATGCATGAAAATATTCAGCCAGTCCCAAAAAGGAGAGACTTTTATCTTTGGTTTTGAGGCATGGAAGGGATTCAATAAGGGCTTTGGGGTCTAATGTGATGGCCTTTGATTGATGGGAATTTTGGACTCCCAAATAGAGTACCTGGCTTTGAATTAGCTGCATTTTTTTTTTTTTTTGGTGGTACTGGGGTTCCTGGAAGCCCTTCTACCTCAGGGCTACGCTCCTAGACCTATTTTTATACTTTTTTATTTGGAAACAGGGTCTCTTAAGCCAGCGCGGCTGGCTTCGAACCTGTGTGATCTTCCTGTCTCCGCCTCCCAAGCGCAGGGATTACAAGGGTGCACCACCACGCCCGGCTAGCTGTACCTTTTGAGGAGACACCCTGTATCCCCAGGAGGCAAGGAAGTTTAGGAGAGTATAACTATCCAATTGTAACACCTGGAGAGAGGGGCTGCATAGAAGGAGATCATCCATATATTAAAGGAGAGTGGTAGATGAAAACTTTAGGTCTTGAAGGTTTTTTGTTACAGTCTGGCCAAAGATGTGTGGACTGTCTCTAAATTTCTGAGGAAGGACAGTCCAAGTTAGCTGTTGGGACTTCTGGGTGTCTGGATTTGTCCACGTAAAGGCAAACAGGTCTTGAAAGCCTGGGTCTATGGAAATCATTAAAAAAAAAAGGCATCCTTGAGGTCAGTGATGGAAAAGTGAGTGGCTATTGAGGGTATGAGGGAGAGAATAATATAGGGATTGGGAACCAGGGTTTGACCGCCACATTGATAAGACGGAGGTCTTGGACTAACCGGAAGGATCCATTGGACTTCTTTACGGCAAGTATTGGCGTATTATATGGAGAATGGGCAGGTCTAAGCCTTTATGGAGGAAGTCTGAAATGAGAGGCTGGAGGCCCCTCAGGCTAGTGGTTGGAAGGGATATTGAGGCTTATTAGGAAAGCTATAGGGATCACTCAAGTGGATCTAGATAGGAGAGCAATGTGCTAGAGATGGAGTGTCCCAGACCTCTGGAGTGACCAGATGTTTGGGGATTGGGGATGTTGGATTGCCCCCCCTTGTTGTTTATTTTCTGAAAGTGTGAGGAGGAGAATAGTTTTTGAAGAGAGAGTAGGAGAGGAGGGGCCAGGGTGCTGGACAACCAAGTCCCAAAGTTTAGCCAAGATGTTCCTCCCAAGTAAGGAAATGGGACAGTGGAACAATATCAAAAATTGATGTGCAGATAAATGGCGGTGCAGGTGGCAAGATAAAATGGGTGTCTTGCGGGGGTGAGAGATTTTTCCATCTATTCCTTGTATGGTGGATGAAGAGGGAGTGGTGGATCCCCAGATTCCTTTAAGACAGAAAATGTGGCACTGGTATCTAACAAAAACTCAATAGGACAGCCATTCACTTGTAGACCTGGAGCTCCTGTAGAATGATATTGATGGCCAAAGTAGAAGACCCTGGGCCCTGTCAATCCTCCACCACGAGGCCCAGCAAAGGCGTCAATGACCCGCCTCCCCTTCAGAAGGTGGAACAATCAGCTGTCCCATGTTCGTGATGAGACTATTCTGGGCACAGCTGTAAGGGCAGCAGATAATATGGGCATTCCGACGCCCAGTGTCCCTTTGAGTTGCACCTGGGACACAATCGGGATGGGAGCATTGGGTTTGGGCATGTCCTAGCCCAATGACCCTCCATAGCACACTTGAAACAGGGTCTTGGGGAGCCCTTTGATCCACTCCTCTAAGTGGGTAGCCTGTTCCAGAGATCTCCTGACAGGATCCTGGAATTTTGTAAAGCTAGGCAAGCATTTGATATCCAGCATGTTCTACCTTTTTGTATCGCTGGAATTTGCGGCGCTCAGTATCCTCATCCCTATTATGAAAAGCTTTAAACGTAGTTGCCATAATCTCAGTCTGGGGGGTTTGGGGACCCTTCTAACTTTTTTAATTTTGCCCTTATATCAGGGTAACACTAGGAAGAAAAAATAAGTCATGAGAACCTGCCATCCACCTGGGGATTCCGGGTCAAGGTTAGTATGTTGTTGAAGAGCCTTTGTAAGTTGACTGAGAAATTTGGAGGGAGTTTCCTCCTTTTTTTTTTTTTTTTTACTGTTTCGTGCATTTTTTTTTTCAAAATTTACTGCTTTTTGAGTAGCCTTTTTTAAACCTGCCAAGATACAGGAGGCAAAATGGTCTCTCCGGGTCAGGTTTCCCGGGGCATTGTAATCCCAGTTGGGGTCCTTCTCAGGGACAGCATTGGGGCCAACTGGCTGATTAGGATATGTCTGTGTATTTCATCTGCATGTGCCCTAGCCTGCTCCCAGACTTGCCTTCTTTCCTCAGGAAGGAGAGTGTTGTCAAGGATCATCTAGATGTCATGGAAAGTAAGATTTTAAGTTTGTAGGACCCACTGAAGCTCCCAGACACAGAATGTAGAATCTGTAGTATATGAGCCCAAATGTTTTTCAAGTAGGGATTGGTCTGCCATTGAGAAAGGAACATGTACACAAACAATCCCCTCAGCCCCGGCAACCTCCCAGAGAGGGGCCATAGTTTGGGGTGGTGGTTGTGTTGGGTGTAAAGTACGAGAGTGGGTGGCCTGTAGGCTGAAAGGAGGGGAAGGTTGTGGGGCAGAGGCCATATTGGACTAGGACAGCTGTCAGTAAGAGGGTGTTCGTTTGCAGGGTCGAAGTCGGAAAAGGAACAGGAAGGTGGGGGGGGTGTTGATTGAGAGGCCAGAAGGACAGTCTTGGGGGAACAGGATACACAGAGGGTGGGATTAGAGCATAGAAAGGAAAAGACCTGGACATAGGGAATCTCTGCCCATTTTTTTTATCGCTCACAGAAGTTATATAGGTCCCTGAGGAGAGTGGGATCAAGAGACCCATACTCAGGACTTGTTTTGGTGATCTAAGAGATAGGTAGGCCAGTCCTGAGTACAAAATTTAACAAGTTGTTTGGGTTTTATATCAGGAATAAGGCTGAGGGTGTTTAAATTGTTAAGGAGGAGAGTCGACCGGTAGGGAATAAGTGTCCATGGAGGTGTCTGCCCAGGACAGGATATGGCAGGTCCTGACCCAGAGAGCCAATAATCACCAAGGTCTAGCAAGCAGGTTGGTCCCAGTGGACCAGAGGTCCCAATGGACCGGAAGACAATGGGTCACCAAGTACTTGGATATGTAGGTCCCAGTGGACCAGCAGAAATGGAAGACCCAAATCCAGAGTGTCCTCCACACCCGCAACTGATATAGAGAACAGAATAAGGAGTTTAACCTGTAAATGACTGTATGCAACCATCAATTTGCTCCCTCTGGACTAACCTATGGGGTGGAGGAGCCTTAAAAAGTCTCAGTAAAGACCGGGATCAAGACTCCATGAGGGCCACCACAGTCATGAAGATCTGAGTGGGGTGCGTTCCTCCTGTTCACGTCAATGCTTGGGGAAGCCGGACAATCAGTGGACACCACCCGGCGAGAGACCCATCAGGTTTAGGAGCCTTTGGGATTGAGGGAGACTCACAAAATTGCCAATGGTGGATGCGAGGCAGGCGATCAAAATAATGGGTGAAGGCTGTGGCATCTCAGTGAGTACTGCCCTCCTGCTCGGAGTGGGGTCCCACTGAGTCACGGCACCAATGAAGAGCAAAAAATATGACAGAAACAACCATACAGCCAAGAGATTTATTCAGGCAGCATTGTCAAAAGGAGAAGCAGTCAGAGAGAGCATGGCTGTGCCTGAGGTTATGTACAGTTTTGGGCTAAGTTGGAGAGTTGTCATTGGCCAACCAGGCTGGAAGTTACACCTCATTGGAGGGCCTAATAGACCTTTAAATTTATTGGTTAACAGAAATGGCACACGGGCAGTCTAAGCAATTTCCAGGAAACTTAAACTAAGTCCAGGAAACCAAAACTGAGCATGGGGTGGGGCAGGGCTGGAGCTTTGGCCTAGGGCTGAAGCTTATTCAGGGAGCTGGTCTGACCCATCTATCAGAACCCTAGGGCATTGTACTTCTGAGCTACACACCTACCCAGCCCTATTTTTTAGTATTTTTATTTTTTGAAACAGGGTCTCACTGAGTTGAGGCTGTCTGCAAGCCATGATCCTCTGGTCTCTGCCTCCTGAACGCTGGGATTAAAACGTGAGCATGCGCCATCATGCCTGGCCAGGAATTTTTTATATATTCAGGATTTCAGTTTTTTAGACTATATCTATAAATATCCTTAGATTATATAATCTAAAGATATATATGTATGTATGTGTGTGTGTGTGTGTGTGTGTGTGTGTGTGTGTGTGTGTGTATTGAATATCTGCTAACAAGCTGTGGCTTCTGTTTGCTGTATAGATGTTATATTAGTTAGCTCTTGCTTCATCATGCATACATAACTTATAAGCTTAAAACAACAAACATTTATTATCTCATGGTTGCTTTTGGGTTTAGAATGCAGGGGTGGCTTACCTGAGTTTCTGTGGCTCAAAATCTCTGATGAAGTCAAGCTGTCAGCTGGGGCTGCAATCTCATCTGGAGGCCTGACTGGGCAGTGTTCCTCGGAGTTCTGTTACATATAGGGTATTTGACTAAGGACCTCATATCCCTCTGAATGTTGGCTAGGGTGAACTCAGTTTCTTGCTCCATGGAACTTTGCCTGGATTAGCTCAGAACATGATAGGTGGCTTCTCTCAAAGTGAACAAAAGAGAGGGAGAAACAAAGGTAGACATAAGGAAGATAGAAGCCTCAGTCTCCTTGAGGGCTAATCTTCATGTATAGGCATCTCATCACCTTGACCTTATCCTGTTTGTTAAAAGTAGGTTATGAGTTCCAGCTTGCTCAGGGGAACAATTACACAGGGATATGAAGGTAGGAATTCCTTAGGAGTCATCTTAGAGGATGCTTGCTACAGATTCATTGGAAGTTTAATGAAGTTTAATTTGTCAGTCTTCCTTTAAATTTTTGTGTTTCTTCAAGAAAGGCTTCCCTATTCTGGGTGTCATGACTACTTCAAGTTTAAAACTTTTTCATTATAAATCCTTAGTATATTTATTTATTTATTTTGTTATTTTTATTTATTTATTTTTATTTATTTAGGTGATGCTGGGGGTAGAGCCCAGACCTATTTTATACTTTATTTGGAAACAGAGTCTCACTAAGTTCCTGGCCTCACTAAGTAGCTAAGGCTGGCTTCAAACCTGTGTGATCCTCCTGTCTCAGCCTCCCAAGCGCTGGGATTACAGGCGTGTGCCACCATGCCCAGCTAAATCCTTAGTATATTTAGAATTTGACTAGTACAGTAGCCACATGTAACTATGAAAGTTAAAAGTAAACTTAACATAAAATTGAAAACTCAGTTTCTCAGTCACACTAGCCATATTTCAAATGCTTAAAGGTACATGTGGTTCATGGCTGCCATATTGGATAACCCTAATACAGAACATTATTTTTTTCATCTCAGAAAGTTCTGTTGGCAACACTGATCTAGAATAGTCATTGTCAACCAGTGGTGATTTTTGTCCCCTACTTGGTAATGCCTGCAAAAATGTTCCATTTTTACAATGTGGAATGAGGTGTTCTACTGGCATCTGGTGGATATAAACCACTAAATATCCCATAATGCACAGGGCTGACTGACATCCCTCCACCCAGCAAAGATTCATAAGTCCTAGATATCAGTATTTCTAACCATGAGCCACTCTGCTTTAGAATGTATTTTGATGTGGGTTGTGAGATTGGGAGCTTGCTCTTTTTTCTCTGACTAGCTGGTGAACCACATACCATTTCCTGTGTGTACACAATCCATTTCCTTCTGATTGGTGGTGAGCATTAAGCAAAAGATGTTTTCCCCTTAAGCTATGGAGAAGATCTTATTGCTTTGCATATTAAGATATGAATTTTTTAATTGGCTCTCATTGTCTTACAGATTCTTAGGCTTTGGGTATAGACAGCCTCATTATTCCAGTGTATCATGGCTTCAGCCTCAAGGTAAGTGTGCAGTTTGTTGAAATGTTTTGTGGAACTGTTTACTCCTCTTTGTTTTTGAAAGTCCAAGTCAGTGACAATTTTAGCCCTTAGTCCTGCTTGCCTTGCTAAACAGTTGGTGTGATGAAAGCAGGAAGAGGGAAAAGACAGAGAATGGAAAGAGATGAGGCAGATGGGGGAGTGCATATGGTATAAAGTGGAAATGTGGCTCTCAATATAAAACATGGCTTAACTTCTTTCATCTTTCAAGATACAGACACAAGATGTATCTTGACACCCTTGAGGCTGTCTCAATTTTCAGCCAGTGTTCCCATGACCAGAAAGAACAGCAGAAGATATTTAGGGGATTGGGGGTGATCAGAAGTTCAGGCAGTACTGGTTGAGTCCTTGGCCTGGTAGGTCTGGGCTCACCCCTGTGAACTGAGTGAAATTGGGTTAGGAAAAACATAAAGTTGACTCCTGTCCCCTAAGAACTGTTTCCAGTGCAAAGCCCACAGGAAGGCTTTTGGTGTCCTCTTCCTTTAGGCTGGTTGTCCTCGCTTACAAAGAGCTCAGAGGGGGAAAACTTCATCTCCTGGAGGTCAGCATAGGCATGGCAGAGTCAGTATCTGGGAAGTGATATTGGGATGAATCTCTGCGGCATCATGAAGTCCAGAGTTCATGGGCAGGTCTGCATGAAAATAGGCTCCATGGTAAATATTCTTTCCTCTGGGATGGAGGATCCTCACTGTGGGACCTGGAGAGACACACATGGCAGCAGCGGGTATCTGTGCCCAACTTCCCCTGAGTGATGTTTTTACAGCCTAGATGTGCCTTCTCACTGTCCTGTTTCATGTTCCCCACCCTGAGTTTCCTTTGACTACTGAAGTCTTGTGGGGCCTGGTTTCCAATACCTTTGCTCTACTTTCCTGTTCTTGTTTCACCTTCAGCTGTAGGGACTTGTGCCTGTGGCTTTCTGTTTCTGCCTGGGACATCCTGTTTCCAGCTCTCTGCAGGGCTAACTCCTCCCTCTTCCTTCAGGCTTTCTGCCTTGTGAACCTTCTTTCACTATCTTATTTATAATAAACTCATAGTCTTGGTCCCTTATCCAGAAAGACACTAATCTCTACCTGCATAGCTGTTTGTTCATCTGTTATATGTCTCTTCAAGTTAGAAATGAATACTGTGCAGGTTGCAAGTAGAGTTTTTCTACTGAACAGCTTCTGAACAGGGCCTCTCACTGTTGTTCACTAAATACAAGTATCTCTCACCATTCATTTGGTACCTGTGTCAAGAGGATGAGAGTTTGAATGGCAAGGGTTTCCATGTTTTTAAAATCTATCTGGATTCTGATGTAGTAAGAATGCAATAAGATACCAGCAAGGGAGTGATCAGAAAATCTGAGTCTATTCAATTCCTTAATTTGGGTGATGGGAGTTTAGGGAAAGTTGGAAATTTGGGAAAAGAGAAAGGGAAGAGATAAGTAGGACACGCATGATAGCAGCACTGCTGGGGCCACTGAGCCCAAGAGGACAGCAATGGGTATCACTCCAGCCAGCCAGCACTTCCCACTGGAGTAAACCACTATTTGAGGTGAAGACAGAAATACCTGGCTTCATCATTTAAGGGGATCCTGTACTTGGAACACTTTAAGAGGGAAAAGAATAATGTAATGGCTCTTTAGAATGCCTATCATCATTATAAAAATTTCACTTAAAAGTGTAACCTGTATTTATCTGAAAAATTCACCATTCTTTTGCTGTGCCTGGTGGGCCCAGATCTAATGAGGCTAGTTTGCTTTCCAGTATGAGTGTCCTCCTCTTTCCTGATAATGTTTAGGCTGTCCAGAACAGCCTCCGCCTGACTCTGTTTTCTATCATTGCAGAGCTGTAACTGCTGGGAGAGGTGCCCGCTCAAAGGTAAAGTCTGCTAAGCTACTTGAAGTCCTGAATGCTCTGGAGGAGGAAGAATGCTCTGGCAACAACAGGGAGGAGATTTTCATTGCGCCACCTGACAATGCTGCAGGGGACTTCACTGATGAGGACTCTGGTGATGAAGATGGCCGGCGAGGTGCTCAACTGCCTGGCAGCATGCTGCATGCCTCAGTTGTGTCTGAGGATTCTGGCACTGGGGAGGATAATGATGATCTGGAGCTGCAGCCAGCCAAGAAGAGGCAGAAGACAGCAATGGAACCTCAACGTGTTTGGACCAAAAGAGATATTCGACCAGACTTTGGCAGTTGGACAGCATCCGATCCTCATATAGAGGATCTCAAAAGCCAGGAACTGAGTCCTGTAGGCCTCTTTGAGTTGTTTTTTGATGAAGGAACAACTGATTTTATTGTTAATGAAACCAATCGTTATGCTTGGCAGAAAAATGTCAACTTGGGTCTCACAGCCCAAGAATTGAAGTGTGTTTTAGGCATTTTTATTTTAAGTGGGTATATCTCCTACCCAAGGAGAAGGATGTTTTGGGAAACCTCTCCTGACTCACATCATCATCTTGTGGCTGATGCAATTAGAAGGGACAGATTTGAACTGATCTTTTCATACCTTCATTTTGCAGATAACAGTGAACTGGATGAAAGTGATAGGTTTGCCAAGGTCAGGCCTCTTATCATCCGGATGAACTGCAATTTCCAGAAGCATGCACCCTTGGAAGAGTTCTATAGCTTTGGTGAGTCTATGTGTGAGTACTTTGGGCACCGGCAAGCCAAGCAGCTGCATTCAGGGAAACCAGTGCACCTGGGCTACAAGATCTGGTGTGGGACAACTAGCCGAGGCTACTTGGTGTGGTTTGAACCCTCACAGGGCACAGTATTCACCAAGCCAGACAGGGGCTTAGATCTAGGAGGCAGTATGGTAATAAAATTTGTTGATGCACTTCAGGAGCGTGGCTCCCTGCCATACCACATATTTTTTGACAAGTTTTTTGCAAGCATCAAATTGATGTCCATTTTGAGGAAAAAAGGGGTGAAGGCCACAGGAACTGTTCGTGAGTACAGAATTGAGCGGTGTCCCCTCAAAGATCCCAAAGAACTGAGAAAAATGAAAAGGGGTTCATTTGATTACAAAGTTGACGAGAGTGAGGAGATCATTGTGTGCCGCTGGCATGATAGTAGTGTGGTCAACATCTGTTCCAATGCTGTGGGCATAGAGCCAGTGAGGTTGACTAGCCGTCACTCAGGAGCAGCCAAGACACGAACTCAGGTCCACCAGCCCTCACTGGTGAAGCTGTATCAGGAAAAGGTGGGAGGCGTTGGCCGTATGGACCAGAATATTGCCAAGTACAAAGTGAAGATCCGAGGAAAGAAGTGGTACTGGAGTTTCATTGGCTATGTCATTGATGCTGCCCTCAACAATGCATGGCAGCTCCATCGGATCTGCTGCCAAGATTCTCAGGTGGACCTCCTTGCCTTCCGGAGGTACATCGCCTGTGTGTATCTAGAGAGTAATGCTGACACGTCCTCACAAGGGAGACGAAGTAGGCGTCTGGAAACTGAGAGCCGCTTTGATATGATCGGGCACTGGATTATCCACCAGGAAAAGAGGACCCGATGTGCCCTCTGCCACTCACAGACCAACACCCGATGTGAGAAGTGCCAGAAGGGCGTCCACGCCAAGTGTTTCAGGGAGTACCACATCCGGTGATGTGGCAAGGGGTACTTATTTTGGTTTATAATGTGGTGCTTACATTATAACAGTTGGAGTATTGCTATTGAAAACATCTAAATTATTGAGGATTTGATTCTGTACTTTCTCCCTACCCCCATTATAATTATCTTTAATTGTATGTTTATTATGTCTGCATGTAATATAAATTAGTGTTTATGTTATTAATTTTAAATGCTTTAAGTTTGTATTTTATAAAACTGTTACTTTATTTAAACTTATTCAAATAAAATCTGCTTTGGGGTATATTTGAGTTCTAATAAGGATGGTCAAAGAGAAACTTGTATGAACAGTAAAAAGACTTTACCATAGAATGCCATGGTTTTAAGATATAGGTAATAGTATACAAATATAATGGTAATATAGTGAAAGATTTCTTAATCATATTTACCTCACATTAGTTCAAGGCTATCCAGGGATAATTTGCCTTTTATTTATTAAGAGAAGTAGTGTTTGTAGAGTTCAGATTTTCTTGATAAAAATATTTTCCTAGCTGGGCATGGTGGTGCACGCTTGTAATCCCCATGCTTGGGAGGCTGAAACAGGAGGATCAAAGCCAGCCTCAGCTACTTAGTGAGGCTCTCAGCAATGTATTGAGACCCTGTTTCCAAATAAAATATAAAATAGGTCTGGAAGTATATCCCGGAGGTAGAAAGCCTCTGGGTTCAACCCCAAGTACCACAAAAAAATATATATATATTTTCCTAATATACATATATCCATGTAGAATGTCTATTTTTATAAATGGCATAAGATAGGGATCTACTTTTTTGAAAAATGGATGGCCAACTTAATTTTTTAAAGTTATATGGTTAAAAAATATATGTATTTATTGATTTAAACTCTACCTTTATATATTCTTAAACTTAGGGGAATATATTAAAAAGGAAACATTTTGGGGTTGTTAAACCTGGTGTGTATTCAATGTGAAAAAATGGGCATATAAATAATCTAAGAGATCAAGTCTAGTATCATAAAGATTGTTTCAGTAACAGTACAAATGAAAAAGGAACACAATAGACTCAGCTATATAAAATTAGAAAATTTACATTTGTCAAAATTGAAATGCAAAAAATTGGGAAAATATGTTCTGAATTATTACATTTGTATTAATATCCTCAGTGAATAAAAACCTCATAAACACATAGATGGCAAATACATATACAATGTTATATAAAAAAACAAATGATGGAAGATGAGATATGAGCAGTGAAGATATGTAACAGATTCTACTCTTGTGGTAATAAAATATCAAAATAGCAATTAATAGGAACCTGCATATGTTGTAGGTAACTACTGGTAGTGTGAATGTGGAAAGGTAGCAGACTTATATAGTATCTGAGGGAGTGTAAATATGTACAACCTTTATGAAGGCATTTTAGTTAAGTTCTGTTCCAAAATCTTAAGAAATAATTTATGCCCACAGATTAAAGTTATAATTTAGTCTGTAATGATAAAAAAAATGGGGAGCAAGAATAGATCCCCTCTAAAATAGAATCACAATTAAGAAATGTAGAAAGTTGGAAATAAAAAACTGCTTTTTGGCGAACAGTACAATATGATTTTAACAGGCAAGAACATTAATAGATGCTATGCTTAGTAGGCAAAGCATGTCCTCACAAAGTACCTATCAGTTGCAAATGGTAAAAATAGTACCTCAGTGGAGAAATAGGGAGACACTACCTCAGTCAAGCACTCAAACACCACCTGTAGTGAAACATTGACACCACGTGTTCCCCCCTCATTATCATGGTGTATAGTGGTATTTTTTCCTGCCTACCATGTAACACCTGAATTCCAAATCCTGAGAAAATGGACAATACCAAACTGAGGGACATTTTGAAAAAAAAATGCCTATTGTTTTTTGAAAGTGTCATGGCTATGAAGGACAATGAAAGATCTGTTCAAGATTGGATGACACCAAGGGAGTATGGCAAGATATAATGTGTGATACTAACTCTTGATCTACCAAAGAGTTCCAAAAATAAAAACTAGTGGGACAGGCCGGGTGTGGTGGCACATGCTTATAATCCCAGCATTTGGGAGTCTGAGAACAGAAGGATGGTGGTTCATGGACAGCCTCAGCTACTTCGTGAGGCCATTTGCAACTCAGTGAGACCCTGTTTCAAAATAAAATGAATGTACAATGTTATATAAAAAGACAAATGATGGAAGATGAGATATGAGCAGTGAAAATATGTAACAAACTCTACTCTTGTGGCAATAAAATATAAAAATAGCAATTAATAGAAACCTGCATATGTTGTAGGTAAAAATAGGGCATGAGGTTTGGCTCAGAGGTCAAATACCCCTGGGCTCCATCTCCAGACTCACCAAAAATAAAATAAAATTAGTGGGACAATTGGTAAAACTTTAATAAGGACTATAGAAGAGTTTAAGGTTAATTTTATGAATATTAATTTCTGAAATAATTGTACTGTGGTCATACAAGATGCATCTGTGGAAGATGGGTAAGAGGAGCTGTAGTAACACTTGAAATTTTAAAATGTCTTTAAAATTAACATTAGAAAATTGCTCATATATTTGGTGCAGTATTTTCATCTTTAGAAAGCTAGCCTGGAGCTGGGTGTGGTGGTATATGCCTGTAATCCTGCTACTTAGGAGGCTGAGACAGGAAGATGGCAGGTTCAAGGTCAGACTCAACAATTTGGTAAGACCTTTGGAAATTTAGTAAAACACTGTTTCAAAATAAAAAATAAAATAGGTCTAGGAGTGTAGCTCAGATGTAGACTGCCCCTGGGTCCAATCCCTAATACCAGAAAAAAAGAAATATAGCCTGAAATTTATAAAATTTTGCCACATCAAGAAGTTTACTGAGAAAAACTTGAGATTAAAGATGGTGGAATAGAGGAAAGCAGTGCATTTTGATTGCCCCAAGGCTCAAGATTCAGGCTATGGGAAGATTGCTTTGTAGCAAGAGAAGAAAAGCAGTCAGAACCTAGTTGAATTGGAAACTGCACAAAGAGCAGAAGATTGCAAATGGATAATTTTCCCAACACCGTTAGGCTGTCTTCTCCAACATATATTTTTGCCACTTTGTTGAAAGTCAGTTGGCTGTAAGTATGTGGGTTGGTGTCTGCATCTTTTGTTCTGTTGTATGTTTCTGTTTTTGTGCCAATACCATGCCACTTTTGTTATTATAGCTCTGTAGTATAATTTGAAGTCAGGTATTGTGATGCCACCTGTATGATTACATTGGTGAGAATTGCTTTGGCTATTCTAGATCTTTTGTTTTTCCATCTAAAATTTGGACTAATTTTTCTAGCTCTGAAGAATGACATTGGTATTTTAATGAGGATAGCATTGACCCTGTAGATTGCTGTTGGTAGAATTGCCATTTTGATAATATTTATTCTGCCTATTCAAGGACATGGGAGATCTTTTCATCTAAGGGCTTCAATTTATTTCTATAGTGTTTTATAATTTTCACTGTAGAGGTCTTTTACCTCACATAGATTTATTCTTACGTATTTTATCATTTTTGAGGTAATTGTGAATGGAATTGTTTTCTGGGTTTCTTTTTCAGTGGTTTCATGATTGGCACATAGAAAAGCTAATAATTTAAGAGGGAATTCACATAATGGAGGAGAAACTAGTGGAGCAGTGGAGGGGGTCTAGGGGATGGTGCTGTTGTAAACAGATTTAGAATTACCTGTGCTAATCTCAGTATCATGTATGGGGAAGGGAAGGGAGCTGGGAGAAAGCTCAACAAATGCTGTGTGTCCCTATCACTCTGAACTACATTTTGATGTGAGACTACAATGTACCAATAAAAGTGCACTTAAAAAAAAAAAAAAGAGTAGGCCGGGCGTGGTGGCGCACGCTTGTAATCCCCGCGCTTGGGAGGCGGAGACAGGAGGATCGCGCAGGTTCGAAGCCAGCTGCGCTGGCGTAAGAGACCCTGTTTCAGAAATATAAAATAGGTCTGGGAGTGTAGCCCGGAGGTAGAAGGGCTTCCAGGAACCCCAGTACCACCAAAAAAAAAAAAAAAAAAAGTACTAGAAAGAGCTCCATGCATCTCATCTGGTGAGCTGAGGTGGGCACCTTCTTGAAGAGCCTGTGCTGGATTTGGCAGCTGCTGGAATCCAGTGGCTCCTGGAGACAAACTCCAGCAAAGAAGCTGAATCCTGTGGAGCCAGTTATTGCAGAGAACCAACACAAAAAAGCAATTACATTCTTTTTTCCATACTTAAAAACCACAAGACTTCAAATCCCCACACTACCCAGCTAAACTACGCAACAAACTCCTATGGCTATAGCTAAATTCATCCGGACTGAGAATCCAGAGATTCTTACTACAAGGACTGAAGTTACTACAATGGCCTTGTCAAGACTATGAGTTTGCAAAATGTCCCAGCAAGAACCTTCATGCCTACAAGGATTCATGTGGCAACAACCAAAGTTTTGCATGGAGTTTGAGTTGACAGGCCATTCCTGTGGAGGTAGGGACAGGGCCTACAGTCTGACACATCACAGAAGTAAATTAACAGGCAGTCCTTAAAGACACTCAGGTGTGACCTAGAGTCAACAGTCTACCCTTCTGTGTGGCTTCCAGTGATCACTGGACTATCAATGGTGTTGTCTTTGGAGCCAAATAACTCAAGCCAGTGAAGCTGCAATCTAAGGAAGCTATAATTTCTCACCCCACAGAGTATGAATACCATGAATACGAAGGCCAGTTGTTGGTAAGTTCTCACTTTATCATGGCTTTCCCTGGAGCAAAATATCTCAGCCACCCATGCTCCAGGCTTGGAATGGTACAATCTCTACCATTGCAGAGTTTGGGCGACTTGAGTAGGAAAGCAGGAGTCAGCAGAGTTTCACAAGATTGCAACTGGCAGATCAGCAATTATGTCCCTGGGACATTTTAACTATCACACTAGAGTTTGTCTGGTGATCCCAGATGTTGGTGGCTGACAATGTTTCACATGATTGCAACCAGCAGAGCAGTGATGGTGTCCTTGGAGCATTAAAGCTTAGTCAGGTGGGTTCCAGGCTCAGAATGTCATAATCTTTGGCCCTACTGAGTTTGGGCCCAGTGACCAGGGAGGCCCATGGTCAGTAGGGTTTTACATGATTGCAACCAGCAGAGCAGTGGTGGTGGCTGGCATTGCAGCTCAGCCAGCTTTGTTACAGGCCCAGAAACATAGTATGTAGCCCTACTGAGTTTGGGCCTGGAGAGCATGGAGGCCTATAGCTAATCAGAGACTGCAGCTCGCCTGCACTTGCTAAATACTCTATCCCATTGAAAAGGTTCTAGGGGACTGATGGATGACAGGGAATCAGGGCCCTGGCATAATTTCCCAGATTAAGGAATAAAATTATGCAAAAGTCATTGGTTCCCCCACATCAAGGCCAACCAAGGAACAGATAGAAAACCTCAGGAAGGTGGTGTGTGTGTGTGTGTGTGTGTGTGTGTGTGTGTGTGGTACTGGGGGTGGAACCCAGAGGATTTCTACCTCCAGGCTGTCCTCTCACACCTATTTTTAAATATTCTTATTGGAAACAGTCTTACTACATTGCTGAGAGCCTCACTAAGTAGCTGAGGCTGGCTTCGAACCTGTGCGATCCTCCTGTCTCAGCGTCCCAAGTGCAGGGATTACAAGCATGTGCACCTGTGCCTGGCTTAACCTCAGGAAGGTTTAAAAGCCCACTCCCCAAAGGCTTTAAGATCACTTTTTCTGGGACCCCTCCTTTGGTAGAAGAGCTACTTTGTCTTCTCTCTTACCCTAACAAACTTTCATATTTCTGTACGCTTTGTTAGTCCTGTACTTCATCAAGATCCACTAGACAAGAACTCTTATTAAAGAGGAGACACGCTGTCTCAAAAACAGACATAGTACTCCCAAAGAAGAGGATGCCAAAACAACAGAGATACAAACCTAAGAATCCTGAAAACATGAGAAAGAAGACCAACAAGGAAACAACAAACTCCCACAGCCCCACAATAATGGATATTACCAATATAGAGCTGCAGAAAATGTCAGAAGAATTCAGAAATTTGATTATCAATATGAATGAAGACCTTAGAAAAAAATGAGAGAATGTGTACAGTAATATATGAAGGAACATATTAATAAAGATTGATGTCCTAAATAAGAATAAAGAAGAGGCTCTGAGTGAAATGAAGGAGAAAACAAATTAAGTGAAGTTCTCAATAGCAACCATCCTTAGAAAACTAGACCACATGGAAAATAGAGTCTCACTCTTAGGAGACAGATTATTCAAAACTGACCAACACTAACAATATAGGGAAGGTAATACAATACCACCAGACTATTCAAGAAATCTGAAATAATATGAAACAACCAAACTATGGATAAAAGGTATTGAAGAAGGTCTTACAAGTACAAAATAAGGGGATTAGGAACATCTTCAGAAATACAATATCAGAGAATTACCCAAACATGAAAAATGAGATGGACATCCATGTACAAGAGACTTTCAGAGCCCCAATAAAAACAGAAAAAAGAATTTCTCCAAGCCACATATCAAAATGACAAGAACAGATGCCAAGAAGAGAATCTTAAATGTATTAAGAACAAAAGGACAGGTGGTATTTAGAGGCAAATAACTCTGAACTTCTCAACCCAACTCATGAAAGCCAAGAGGGTCTCGTACAATGCACTAAAAGAAAAAAAAAAATTCCAGCTTGACATGGTGGCACAGACTCAACCCCAGTATTTGAGAGGCTGAGATTGGAGGATCACAGGTTTCAAGCCAGGCTCAGCGGCTTAGGGCCTCTACAAATTAGACCCTGTTTCCAAATAAGATAATCAAAACTAGGTCTGGGGCTATAGCCTAGAGGTAGAGGCCCTTGGGTTCCTCCCTTAGAACCACACACAAAAAAAAGAAACAAAACAAATTTTTAACCAAGACAACTATATCCAGCAAAAATATCTTTTAAAATTTATATTAAAACCTGGACTTCCAGGAAGATGGTGACCAAGGGAAGCAGCACATATCAGTCCTGCTGAGACTCGGTCTCTATTGCTGTGAAAACTGCGTTCTGACAAAAGAAGCCAGCATAAATTTAAAAAGAGCACAACAAGTGAAAGGTGACTAGATGGCAGATCAGAGAACGGAAAAGTACCTCAACCTCATCTAACAGCTGCGGCCACAGCAGGCATCTTGCCACACTGGTCTAGGACTGCCAGAAACCTACAGGGGGGAAAAAAAACTTGAAGTAAGTGGCTGCAGCTCATCAGAATTGTAAGCTGTCAGTTCCTCCTGTGCAAACACCAGCTATGGCTTGCAGCAGTGGCAGCTGAGCTCACTGTGCCCTCTAGAGATCCAGGCAACAAAAAACAAAAGGCCAAGTGACATTCAGAGGCAAACCAATTAGAATCACTCCAGACTTACCAAACCAAGTCATGAAAGCCAGAAGGGCGTGGAGTAACATATCCCAAACTCTGAAAGAAAACAACTTCCAACCAAAAATTTCCTACCCAGCAAAACTATCTATCAGATTAGATGGGGAAATAAGAAGCTTCCATGACAAACAGAAACTGAAGGAATTTATGTCTTCAAAACCAGCGCCACAAGCTGGGCATGGTGGTGTACACTTGTAATCCCCGTGCTTGGGAGGAAGAGAAAGGAGGATCACGCAGGTTCGAAGCAAGCCGCTCTGGCTTAAGAGACCCTGCTTCCAAATAAAAAGTATAAAAATAAGTCTGGGAGTGTAGCCCAGAGATAGAAGGGTTTTCAGGAACCCCAATACCACCAAAAAAAAAAAAAAAAAAAAAAAAACAGCGCTAGAGAAAATACTCAAGGAGATTAACTACAAAGAAGAAATAGGTAATACACACCAGAACCAAAGAAACAAGATTCTCCATCCAGCAGACAACTAAGCAAGAAGAATAAACAGTATCTCAAACAAAAATTATCTCTCTATAATCACATTGAATGTAAAGGGCCTCAACTCCCCAATAAAAAGACATAAATTGGCAAAATGGATTAAAAACTAGAATCCATCCATCTGCTGCTTACAAGAAACATACCTTACAAGTAAAGATAGGAACAAACTCAAGATAAAGGGCTGGAGCAAGGTAATCCATGGTAATGGAACTCGAAGACAAGCAGGAGTAGCACCTATGATAGACTTCAAACCCAAACTTATTAGAAGAGACAAAGAAGGTAATATTTTAGTGGTAAAAGGAATAATCCAGCAAGAGGAAATAACAGTAATCAACATCTATGCCCCAAACATAGGGGCAGCTACTTTCATAAATCAAACTCTTTGTGACATGAAGTCACACATAAATCCCAATACAGTAATACTGGGAGACTTCAACACAACTCTCACAACATTAGACCGATCTTCCAGACAAAAGGTCAATAATGATGCCTCAGAACTAAAGAACACCATTAACCAAATGGACCTGGTGGACACATATAGAATATATCATCAACTACAGCAGAGTTTAAATTTTCTCAGCTGCTCACGAAACCTTCTCCAAAACAGATCACATCCTGGAACACAAAATGAGCATTAGCAAATTTTAAAAATGTTACATACTTCCCTGTGTCATTTCAGACCATAATGAAATGAAACTAGAAATCAACTATAAGAAGATTTAGAGAAACAACATTAACATGTGGAGACTGAACACCACACTTCTAAATAAAGAATGGGTCATAGAATATGTAAGAGGTGAAATCAAGAAATTTATAGAAACAAATGAAAATAAAGATACAACATATCAAAACCTCTGGGACACTTTGAAGGCAGTATTAAGACAAAAATTTATAGCACTGAGTGCTCACATAAGAAAAACAGAAAATCTTCAAATAAATAACCTAATGACACACCTCAAAGCCCTTGAAAAGCAAGAACAATTGAACCCCAAAGCCAGCAGAAGACGGGAAATTATTAAAATTAGAGCAGAAATTAACGAAAAAGAGAATAAAAAAACAATACAGAAAATCAACAAAACCAAAAGCTGGTTTCTTGAGAAAATTAACAAGATTGATAAACCACTAGCCAACCTAACTAAAAAAAAAGAGAGAATCAACCCAAATTATGAAGATAAGAGATGAAAAAGGAGACATTACTAATGACAGTGTAGAAATACAGAGGATTATCAGAAACTACTTTGAAAAACTATACTCCAACAAAATGGAAAATCTGGAGGAAATTGGCAACTTCCTAGATAACTACAACCTTCCTAAATGGAGTCGAGAAGATATAGAACACTTAAACCAACCAATAACAGTCAAAGAGATTGAAACAGCAATAAAGAGCTTACCATCAAAGAAAAGCCCAGGACCAGATGGTTTCCCAAGTGAATTCTATAAAACCTTTCTTTATAGAAGAGCTAACCCCAATACTCCTCAAACTATTTCACAAAATAGAAAAAACCAGTACTCTCCCAAATACATCCTATGAGGCCAACATCACACTAATACCAAAACTGAATAAAGACAGTTCAAGGAAGGAAAACTACAGGTCTATATCTCTGATAAACTTGGATGCAAAACTATTAAATAAAATACTAGCAACATGCATTCAAAACCACATCAAGAAAATCATACACCATGACCAGGTAGGGTTCATCCCAGGGATGCAAGGCTGGTTCAACATTCGAAAATCAATCCATGTAATTCACCATATAAACAGAATCAAAGACAAAAATTACATGATCATTTCAATAGACACTGAAAAGCATTTGATAAAATTCAACATCCATTTATGATAAAAAAAAAACACTGCAGAGAATTGGAATAGAAGGAACATATCTCAACATTATTAAGGCAATCTACAATAAGCCCACCAACATCATATTAAATGGGGGAAAACTTCAAGAATTCCCCCTAAAAACAGGAATGAGACAAGGATGTTCATTATCACTACTTCTCTTAAATAAAGTACTAGAGACTCTAGCCAGAGCAATAAGGCAAGAAAAGGAAATCAGAGGAGTATACATAGGAAAAGAAGAACTTCAACTTTCACTATTAGCAGATGATGTGATACTATATTTAGAAAACCCAACAAACTCAACCAAAAGGTTTACAGAACTGATCAACGAATTCAGCAAAGTATCTGGATACAAAATCAATCTTAAAAAATCAGAAGCTTTCCTGTACACCAACCATAAATCTACTGAAAAAGAAATTCAGAAAACATTTCCATTCAGGATCTCCCACAAAAAAATAAAATACTTAGGAATAAGCTTGACCAAGGAGGTAAAAGATCTCTACAAAAAAATTATAAAACAGTGAAAAAATAAATTGAAGAAGATCTTAGAAGATGGAAGGATCTTCCATGTTCATGGATTGGCAGAATAAATATCATTAAAATGGCCATCCTCCCAAAAGTGATCTACAGATTTAACGCAATGACCATTAAACTACCAAGATCATTTCTCACAGACAAAGAAAAATCAGTCCTTAAATTTATCTGGAATAACAAAAAGCCCGGAATAGCCAAGGTAGTTCTCAGCAACAAAAACCATGCAGGAGGAATCACAATACCTGACTTTAAACTATACCACAAAGCCATTTTAATAAAAACACCATGGTACTGGCAAAAAAAAAAAAAAACAGATACATAGACCAATGGAGCAGAATAGAAGACCCAGAAAAAAGCCCACACACTTTCAGCCAATTGATTTTTGACAAAGGTGCCAAAAACACACACTGGAAAAAAGATAGATAGCCTGTTCAACAAATAGTGTTGGCAAAACCGGTTAACCATATTCAGAAAATTGGAAATTAATCCTACTTTCTCACCCTGTACAAAAGTCAATTCAAGATGGATCAGAGACTTGGAAATCAAACCAGAGACCTTGAAGCTCCTTGAAGAGGGCATAAGTCCAACACTGCAGCACATAGGCACAAATAAACACTTTCTCAACAAGACCCCAAAGGCACAACAAATTAAAGGGAGAATCAATACGTGGGATTGCATGAAACTGAAGAGCTTCTGTTCAGCAAAGGAAACTGTCAAGAACCTCAATAGAGAGCCAACAGAATGGGAGAAGATTTTTGCCACTTACCCATCTGATAGAGGACTAATATCTAGAATATACAGAGAACTCAAGAAACTCAACACTAAAAAACAAAGCATCCAACAATGAAATGGGCAAGTCAACTAAATAGACACTTCACAAAAGAAGAAATTCAAATGGCCAATAAATGCATGAAAAAATGCTCAATATCACTGGAAATCAGAGAGATGCAAATCAAAACTACCCTGAGATTTCACCCTACCCCAACTAGAATGGCAACCATTCAAAACACAAACAACAGATGCTGGCGAGGGTGTGGAGAAGTGGGAACTCCAAAACATTGTTGGTAGGACTGCAAATTAGTGCAACCACTTTGGAAAACAGTATGGAGAATCCTCAGAAGAATGGGAACAAATCTACCATTCGATCCAGCAATACCACTTCTGGGTATCTACCCAAAAGAAAGGAAACCAAACAACCAAACTAATGCATTTGTATCTATGTTCATAGCTGCACAATTCACCATAGCCAAACTATGGAACCAGCCAAGAGGTCCATCAACAGATGAATGGATTACAAAACTGTGGGATATGTACACAATAGAATTTTACTCAGCCATTAAAAACTCAATTACATCATTTTCAGGGAAATGGATGGAACTGGAGGACATTATGTAAGCAAGATTAGTCAGTCACAAAAAATAAGAAATCAGATGCTTTCCCTAATATGTGAAAGCTAAGTAGAAATGGGTCATAGGAGGAACTCTAGATGAAAAAGGAGATCCTATAGAGGAGCAAACAAGACAACCTAAATGAGGGGATGGGAGGGAGAAGAAGGAAAATCTCTAAAACACACAATGTACTTAAACATATTGAATTCAACCACTAAGCCAAGCAAGGGAAGGAAGGATGGGAAGGGAATGGGGTGGGTATTGGGTAGGGGCTAAATGGGTGATGTATACATGTATGTCCACACAAGTTTTTTGCCCCAATATGATGTATGAATAAAATGCACCAATAAAAAATTTTTAAAAAACCTCTGGAACACTTTGAAAGCAGTATTAAGAGGAAGATTCATATCACTAAATGCCCACATAGGTAGAACAGAAAATCACCAAATAAATAACCTAATGACACACCTGAAGTCCTAAAAAACAGGAACAATGTAACCCCAAAGTCAATAGAAGACCAGAAACTGTTAAAGTCAGGGCAGAAATCAATGAAGTAGAGAATAAAAAATAGAGAATATCAACAAAACCAAAAGCTGCTTTCTTGAAAAAATTAACACGATAGATAAACCACTAGCCAACTTAACCAAAAAAGAGAGAATCAATCTAAATTATGAAAATAAGAGATGAAAAAGTAGATGTTACCAACAGTGTAGAAATCCAGAGGATTATCCAAAACTACTTTGAAAAACTATACTCCAACAAAATGGAAAATCTAGAAGAAATTGAAAACTTTCTAATTAAATACAACCTTCCTAAACTAAGAAAAGAAGATATAGAAAATTTAAATTAACATATAATAATCAAAGGGATCAAAGCAGCAATAAAGACCCTACCATCAAACAAAGGCCCAGGACCAGATAGTTTCCCAAGTGAATTTTATAAAACCTTTATAGAATAGCTCATACCAATACTCTTTAATCTATTTTGTGAAATGGAAAGAAATGAGACTCTCCCAAATACATTCTATGAAGCCAACATCACATTAATACCAAAACCAAATAAAGACAGCTCAAAGAAGGAAAACTAAGGCCTATATTGTAGATGAACTTAGACACAAAACTGCTGAACAAAATAATAGCAACATACATTCAAAACTACATCAAAAGCCGGGTGTGATGCATGCTTATAATCCCAGCATTTGAGAGGCTGAGACAGGATCACAGTTTGAGGACATCCTCAGCTACTACTTAGGCCCTCTGCAACTCAGACCCTGTTTCAAAATAAAGAATAAAAAATATGGCTGGGGGTGTAGATTAGAGGTAGAATGGCCCTGGGTTCCATACCTGGTACCAAAAAAAAAAATCAAGAAAATCATACACCATGACTAAGTAGTGTTCATCCCAGGGATGCAAGACTGGTTCAGCATATGAAAATCAATCCATGTAATTCATCACATAAAAAGAACAAAAGACAAAAATCACTGATCAATAGACTCTGAAAAAGCATTTGACAAAATCTAACAGATTTATGCTGAAAGCACTGCAGAGAATTAGAATAAAAGGAACATACCTCAACATTATAAAGGCAATATACAATATGCCCACGTCTAACATCATATTAAATGAGAAAAACTGTGAGAATTCCCCCTAAAACAGAAACAAGATAAGAATGTTCATTATTACCACTTCTTATCAATATAGTACTTGAGACTCTGGCCAGAGCAGTAATGCAAGAGAAGAAAAATCACAGGAGTACAAATAGGAAAAGAAGAACTAAAACTATCACTATTCACAGATTACATGATACTATACTTAGAAGACCCAACAAACTCAACCAAAAAGCTTACAGAACTGATCAACAAATTCAGCAATGTGTCTGGATACAAAATCAATCTTTAAAAAATTGGAAGCTTTTCTGTACACCAACCATAAATCCACTAAAAAAGAAATCCAGAAAACACTTCTATTCAGGATCTCCCACAAAAAAATAAATTACTTAGGAATAAACTTAACCAAGGAAGTAAAAGACCTCTAGAAAGAAAATTATAAAACACTGAAAAAAGAAATTGAAGAAGACCTTAGAAGATCGAAAGATCTTCCATGTTCATGGATAGGCAGAATAAATGTCATCAAAATGACCTTACTTCCAAAAGTGATATACAGATTCAACACAATACCTATTAAATTACCAAGGTCATTCCTCACAGATATAGAAAAATCAGCCCTTAAATTCATTTGGAACAACAAAAAATCCAGAATAGCCAAATTAGTTCTCAGCAACAAAAAAACATGCAGGAGGCATCACAATACCCGGTTTTAAACTATACTACAAAGCCATAGTAATAAAAACAGAATAGTACTGGCACAAAAACAGATACACAGACCAATGGAGCTAAATAGAAGACTCCAAAACAAATCTGCACACTTATAGCTAATTTATTTTTGACAAGGATCCAAAGACATAATACACTGGAGAAAATATAGCCTCTACAACAAATGGTGTTGGCAAAACTGGTTAACCATATGCAGAAAATGGAAATAAACCCCACTTTCTCACCCCGCACAAGAATCAATTCAAGATGTATCAAATACTTAGAAATTAGACCAGAAACCTTGCAGCTCCTTGAAGAGGGCATTGGTCCAACACTGCAACACATAGACATAGGTAAAATCTTTATCAACAAGACCCCAAAGACATATGAAACTATAAGGCAGATCGATACACGGGATTGCATTAAACTGAAGAGCTTCTGTAAAGCAAAGAAAACTATCAAGAACCTCAACAGAAGCTGGGCATGGTGGCGCACACTTGTAATCCCAGCATTTAGGAGGCTGAGTCCAGAGGATTTTGGTTTGTGGACAGCTTCAGCTACTTAGTGAGGCCTTCCACAATTTAGTGAGACCCTGCTTCAAAATAAAGAATAAAAAATAGGGCAGAGGGTGCACCCAGAATGCCCCTGGGTTCCATCATCAGATCCTCAAAAAAAAAAAAACCTCGAGGGGACTTCCGGGAAGATGGTGACCGAGAAAAGCAGGGCTTAAGAGCCCCGCTAACAACCAATCTCCATTACCACAAAATCAGCACCTTTCATAGCCAGAAAACACCATCACCAGAGAAACAAAAAAATCACCAGGCTCCAGAGAGAAAGCGGACTGAGAATAGAGCTCAGAGCCACAGAGGAGATACACCGGCCTCATGCCTGAGGACGCAGCAGCAGCGATTTACTGCAGGCAGCAGCGGCGAGTTCACCAATGGCTATAGCAAGCCGAGGTGAGCTGCTGCGGAACAGCCATGTGGGATTTCTCGGCGCAGGGAGCATCTAAAGCTCCCAGCGGCTGAGCTCAGCACACGCTGCAGGGATTCAGAGTGGAAATCAAAACCAAGAAGAAATACACCAGCCTCACGGCCGAGGGCATAGCAGCGGCGCCATATTGCCACCGGCGGCAGCAGCAGCGAATTCACCGAGTCCAGTACAGCTACATCTGCGTACTCAAGAACAGTGAGTCAAATTGCGGGCCACAGAGGAGAAATCCCAGTACTGTACTCCCAGGGACTTGACCCAGTGGGGGAGTGGTGGTGGCAGAGATATCACACCATAGGAGAACATGCAACCTGGCACCCCCCCCCCCACAGTCTAAAGCAGCCTCTATCGACTCTCTGGGTCAGAGACTCTGTGATACAACCCAGTAAAGGAGTAGTGGGGTCTGAGATACTACTGACTCGAGATCCAGAGCACCTTAAGTGAAGTCATAGTGACCCAAGGGAAGAACCCAGAGAAGGCACAAACTTCCGAAATCATGGGAAAGAGGAATAATACTGGAGCAATGAATGCTCACAACCCCACAACATCAGAACCCGATAAAACAGAAAATCAGAGATTTCTAGAAGATCAAATCAGGAAAATAACTGTAGAAATAATAGAGGTGCTTCGAAAAGAACTCAGACAGAGCCAAAAAGAGATAAAGGATGCAATTAATGAAGTAAAGGCCTCAATTCAAAGCACAAACAACCGATTAGAACACATGGAGAACAGAATCTCGCTCTTAGAAGATGATCATTCCAAAAATGAACGCATAGTTTCTAATCTAGGAAAAAATATCCGACAGCAGGAATCTGATATTGAAGAAATATGGGCCCATTTTAAGAGAGATAACCTAAGAATAATTGAAATAGAGGAGGGAAAAGAAAGTGAAACCAAAGGGATCAACAATCTCTTCAAGGAAGTAATAGCAGAAAATTTTCCAGACATAGAGCAAGAGGTCGATACACAGGTCCAGGAAACTTATAGAACTCCCTTTAGACAGGATCAAAGAAGAGGATCCCCACGCCACATAATTGTCAAAATGACTAATGTGGAAGCCAAGGAGAGAATCTTAAAGGCAACAAAAACAAAAGGCCACGTGACATACAGAGGCAAACCAATTAGAATCACTCCAGACTTTCCAAACCAAGTTATGAAAGCCAGAAGGGCTTGGAGTAACATATTTCAAACTCTGAAAGAAAACAACTTCCAGGCAAAAATTTCCTACCCAGCAAAACTTTCTATCAAATTAGATGGAGAAATAAGAAGCTTCCATGACAAACAGAAACTGAAGGAATTTATGTCTTCAAAACCAGCACTAGAGATAATACTCAAAGAGATTAACTACAAAGAAGAAATAGGTGACACACACCAGAACAAGAGAAACAAGATTTTCCATCCAACAGACAACTAAGATCGGTTATCTATGGAGATTCATTATTTATGTTAGTCTTTTACCTATTTCTAAATGGTATTGTTTGCCTTTATTGTTGTTAATTTTTAGGATTTCTAGTTGGAATAGTAATATACCTTCAGATATAGCATTTGGAAATATTTTATCCCATTCTATTAGTAACTTTTAACTCTGTTTACATTGTCTTTGGATATACAATATATATTTTTTTATTTTTTAGGGAGTTTGTATACTCTTCTGTTGCCTGTGCCATTGAAATCATATCCAAGAAATCACTGCCAATTTCAATGTTGTGAGGTTTTATGACCCAGATTTTCTCCTAAAAGTTTATAGTCTTAAGATTTATATTTAGGTCTTTTATCTATTTTGAGTTAATATTTGTAAATGGGATTAGGTAAGGGTCCAATTTTATTCTTTTCCATGTAATTATTATTTTTATTATTATAAAAGATTATTATTTCCACCACCAAATGTTCGTGGAAACCTTGTCAAAAATAACTTGACAATATAGGGAAGAATTTATCTCTAGGCTTTTGTTTAACTCCAATGGTTTATATATCTGCCTTTAGAATAGTACTACACTGTTTCAATTATTGTAGCTTTATATGGTTTAAAATTAGAAAATATATATCTTCTAGCTTTGTTCTTTTTCAAGATCGTTTTGGGTATCTAGAGTCCATATTCCATATTAGGATAGATTTTTTTTTCTGAAAAATAAATATATAAATATATGATAGTTTCACCTAAAAAATAGAAAAAAATATTCTCTGGTAAGAAAGAAAGTAAAAAGAAATATTGAAATGTTATCTTTAAGTCATCAAAAGCTTGGTATCAGACAAATGAAACTGTTATGTGAGATTATCATTTTTAATTTTGGATAAATTGCTATAATACTAGATGTCAACCACTAAGCCAAGCATGGGAGGGAGGGATGGGGAGAGAATTGGGTGGGAATCGGGTGGGGGCTGACTGGGTGATGTGTGCATGTATGTCTACAAAAGTTTGTATCCCACTATGATGTATGAATACAGTGCACCAATATAAAATTATTAAATAAAAATAATAAAAAAAAGCCGGGTGTGGTGGCGCACGCTTGTAATCCCCACGCTTGGGAGGCAGAGACAGGAGGATAGCGCAGGTTCGAAGCTAGCCGCGCGCGCTGGCTTAGGAGACCCTGTTTCCAAATAAAAATGTAAAAATAGGTCTGGGAGTGTAGCCCGGAGATAGAAGGGCTTCCAGGAACCCCAGTACCACCAAAAACAAAAACAAAAACACACACACACACACAAAAAAAAAATAATAATAATAATAATAATAATAATAATAATTTATTTATTTATTTTAAAAAAACCCTCAACAGAATGGAAAAAATTTGCCAACTATTACTCCAATAGAGGACTAATATCTAGAATATACAGAGAACTCAAGAAACTCAGCACTAAGAAAATAATTAACTCAATCAAGAAGTAGGCAAATGAACTAAATAGATACTTTACAAAAGAATAAATTCAAATGGCACAATAGATATATTAAAAAATGCTCAACGTCATTAGCGATCAGAGAGATGCAAATCAAAACTACCCATAGATTCCACCTGAATCCAACTAGAATGGCAAGCATTCAAAACAAAAACAACAAATGCTGACAAGGGGGTAGAGAAGTGAGAACTCTAATATATTGTTGGTGGGATTACAAATTACTGTAACCCTTTAGAAAACAGTATGGAGGATCCTAAGAAGAATGGGAACAAACTTACTGTATAATATAGCACTACCACTTCTGGGTATCTCCAAAAGAATGGAAACTAAACTACCAAACTAATACATACATATATATGCCCATAGCTGCATGACTCACAATTGCCCAACTATAGAACCAGCCAAGTTATTAATCAACAGATGAATGGATTACAAAACTATGGGATATGTACACAATGAATTTTTTTTGGCAGTACTGGGGATGAAACCCAAGGTATTCTACCTCCAAGCTACACCCCTAGCCCTATTTTTTATTCTTTATTTTGAAAAAGGGTTTCACTGAGTTGCAAAGGGTCTCACTAAGTAGTAGCTGAGGCTAGCTTTGAACCATGATCCTCCTGTCTCAGCCTTCCAAATGCTGGGATTATATGTGTGTACCACCATGCCTGGCCCCACAATAGAATTTTACTCAGCCATAAAAAAGAACAAAATTACATCACTTACAGGGAAATGGATGGATCTGGAGAACATTATGCTAAGTGATATTAGTCAGTCACATAAAGTAAAATATTGGATGTTCTTCCTAATATGTGGAAGCTAGAGAGAAAATGGGTCATAAGAGGAGCTCTAGATGAAAAAGGAGAAACTCTAGATGAGCAAATAGGGAAACCTGAAGGTGATGGGAGGAGGAAAGAGAGAAATTCCCTAATGTACACTATATACATTTACAAGCATATCAAAGTAAATCACTGAGCCAAACATGAGGAGGGAAAGGAAGGGAACAGGATGGAAATTGGGAAAGGGCTAAATGAGTGATGTGTGTATGTATGCTTCTACCATCTTGTACCCCACTAAGATGCATAACCACAATGTACAAATAAATATTAAAAATAAAATTAAAACCTTCAAGACAAGAAGAAACTAAAATAATTCATGTCTACCAAGCTGGCACTAGAGAAAGCTTAAAGTAATAAAACACACACAAAAAAAGAAATACTAGAGCCAGAGAAGGGTAAATTCCACCAAAAGAGAAAACTAAGTGAAGGAAAAATAACACTACATCAAACAGTAAATAAAATTCAAAATGAAGGCTAGGCATGGTGGTACATGCTTGTAATCCCAGCATTTGGGAGGTGAACTGGAAGATCTCAGTTTGCAGACAGCCTCAGCTACTTAGCAAGGCCCTTCGCAACTCAGTGAGATCCTGTTCCAAAAAATAAAAAAGACAGCTGGGAGTGGTGGCAAACGCTTGTAATCCCGCACGTGGGAGGCAGAGACAGGAGGATCGTGCAGGTTTGAAGCCAGCTATGCTGACTTAAGAGACCCTGTTTCCAAATAAAATATAAAATAGGTCTGGGAGTGTAGCCTGAAAGTAGTAGGGCTTCCAGGAACCCCAGTACCACCTAAAAAATAGAATAAAATAAAATAAAAATAAAAAAGACTAAAAATAGGACCAGGGGTGTAGCTCAGAGGTAGAATGCCCCTGGGTTCCATCCCCAGTACCACAAAATAAATAAATAAATAAATAAACCTCAAAGTGACAGGAAATAAAAATCGTCTCACAATAATGAAATTGAATGTCAGTCATCCAAACTTACAGATTAAAAGGTATAGCCTGGAAATATAAAGACTATAATCCAACTATATGCTGCCTTCAAGAAACTCACCTTACAGGCAAAGCTATTCATAGGTTAATAGTGAAAGGATGGGAAAAGTTATTCCATTCAAATAGAACCCCAAATCAAACAGAGTTAGCAACTCTTATATCTAACAAAGCAGGCTATAAGCCAAAACTTAGATAAAGTGGACCATATTACTGATAAAGGAACAATACAAACATTTATCCCCAAACATGGGTGCACCCTATTTTTAGAAAACAAACTCTTCATGCCATTAAGAGTCTGATAGACCTCCAATGCATAATATTGTGAGTTTTCAACATACCACTTTTACCACTATTTCAATATTCCAGACAAAAGATCAAAAAGACAAAATTGTCTTTATACTGTAAAGGCTACATTCTAACATGAGATGTAAACATGTATGCCATCATGTCTACATTCTGACATGAAAGTTAAACATATATAGAATTAACACAGTACAAGCCAGACATGGTGGTGTATGCCTGTAATCTCAGTGCTTGGGAAGCTGAAACAGGCGGATCACAAGTTCAAGGCCAGCCTCGGCAACCTAGCAAATATTTTAAAAAATTAAAAAATTGTTTCAGAAATAAAAATAAGCCGGGTGTGGTGGCGCATGCTTGTAATCCCCGCGCTTGGAAGGCTAAGACAGGTGGATCGTGCAGGTTCAAAGCCAGCCGCGCTGGCTTAAGAGATCCCGTTTCCAAGTAAAAATATAAAATAGGTCTGGGAGTGTAGCCCGGAGATAGAAGGGTTTCCAGGAACCCCAGTACCACCATACATAAATAAATAATAAAAAAGGGCTGGTGGTGTAGCTCAGAGGTGGGATGCCTTTGGGTTCAATTCCCTGTGTTCTACCCCCAAAAAAGAAGAATCAACACATTACAAAAAGACATATTTGGCCGGGCGTGGTGGCGCACGCTTGTAATCCCCACGCTTGGGAGGCAGAGACAGGAGGATCGCGCAGGTTCGAAGCTAGCCGCGCGCGCTGGCTTAGGAGACCCTGTTTCTAAATAAAAAAATATAAAATAGGTCTGGGAGTGTAGCCCGGAGGTAGAAGGGCTTCCAGGAACCCCAGTACCACCAAAAAAAAAAAAAAAAGACATATTTGCCTAAAAATTTCGTGGTATGGGATATCTATGTTTATAAAAGTGGTACCGATTAAACATTTGTGAATTGTACTTATGTACAACCTGCACATGGTATATAATTTTTCTTGTTTTATCATTATATCAAAAAAATCTAATACTTATTCATTCTTGAGAGTCACATTATTTATGAAACATTTCTAAAAGTGTTTAGACTATTTTTTACTATACCAAGGTACTTTATTTTTTCAACATTTTTCTATGATACATTTGCCTCCTTTTTATTTATGTTATGATGATAATTCTCTGTTGTTTATTAAATAATTCAATTTAATATTTACCCATGCTAATTATTTTCAAATAATTTTGTTTGTATGAAATTCAGTCATGGAAACCCAGGCTGCTTCAGAGAAAGGAAACAATGGTTTAGAAGATATTATGTGTGACTAAAGGAATATAAGTTCTAACCCTTAGAACCAGATAAAAGTTAACCAAGACAGTACATCACATTTACTTAATGAGAAACATTACAAAGGACTGCACACTTACAAATCTGATTATATATGTAAAATACATTCTAGTGAAATAGCCATTACTATACCCACATTTATATAGAAAACAAACAAAAATCATTTATTCAAGTTTTCTAAATAAGATTTTAGTTTATAGAGTTGGGTTTTTTAGATCTATTTGACCCCAAAGATAATTTTAATCATGTCAAGAGGCTAAAAAGAAGCTATATAATACTTAACCTGCTGTGAAAACAAAACTTGATGACTTATTGGTGAAATGTGTGTGTGTAAGTAAATGTGAAAATATTGCAAACTGACCATCTTTCTAATTTTGAATTATATGGGATAGGATAGTTTGGATATCACTGATATAATTTGGCAGTTTACCTTGTGGTTTATAACTCTGGAGATAAGACTGTATATTTGTACCGAATATTTTCCATGATAAAGAAATCTGTTTCACACAATTTTACCTCATTTCTGAAGTTCACTATTTTGGCCTGAGATCAATGCTAATTAAAGTCTGGGGACTTTCTTCCCCTGGGTTATTTACTGAAAAGGTTTCTAGACCCTTAATTACAAATTACTAAGCAGTCTGCCAAGTTAGATCTTAACTGATATACAAATCTGTTTTTAAATCTTCATAGTAGTATAGAATCACAGTTACTGGGCTTACCTCAAAAATATGATTTTCATCTACATTTAGCCAACTGCATTCATTTTCCTATGTAAAAACAGCCTTCTGCTGAATAGTGAGAAACTATATCCAATCATAGAAAATCTAGATGTCAGCATTTCTTTCTTTTTAAAAAAAGAAAATAGCTTATTTCTTTTCTAAAAAAATATTAGAAAAATTAAAATTATTATGTGCTAACTTCAACAACTAGGTTGTACAAGAAAGGATCTGTGAATCCCCTTTTTGATGTTCTCCAAGATTTGAACCTCATTTATATACACCTTGTTCTTTACTCAGACCTCTAAGTTCAGGCTGGAGTTGAGCAGAGACATGGTTTACAATCCCTCAAATAATCCCTGAGCTCCATACAAGACACTGGATCTGAAATAAGCAAGACCAAGTCGGTAATGCATTAACAACCTGCATTAAGTTGTTCTCATATAACTGTAATTTCTAGAAAATCAGATTTCCAAGTCTCAACAGCAAGTCAGCAACTGAACAAGATTCCATGTAAGTCATCACATATTGATTGTCACCATTTCCCAAAGGCAGAGGTGACTAGAGAAAAAGAGAATTTAGGGTAGAAAGCAAACTTGGTTATGGTAATTCTATAGAAAATTTATGCAGCTAATGTTAATTGTAATATACTTGCAATATGAAAAGATCTGTGACAATCTTAGATATGTATTTGGTAGGCTTTGGGGGATTCCAGTTTAGGGGGAAGCTGTATGGAGTCACTATTTCTGTTTGACTATCTGTGTGAGTCATATCAATTAAATATAGTATAATAAATACTCTGATCAATTCTATAATATTCAACAGGTACCATCATGTGCCTAATCTCAGTAACTGAGTAAAATAATCCCTTGAATGTATCCTTTTGTTTTTAGAAAACCCTTTTTTTTTTTACTGATTTATGATTCCAGTGAGTTTATTTCAAACTGTCTTGTATATACTCAGAGACACAATTTCAAATTGTGCTAACAATAAGAGCACATTGTGTTTGAAGTAGATATGATATGGAAGACTTTTTAAAAGATCAGTAAAATCCTTAGGCTAACATGTATAATGTTACACTCCTCATTTTTAATAGCTCTGTCTTCTTCTAAATTAAGAAAATAATGAAGATATCTCAAAAGTGGCAAAGCGCCTGCTTTGCAGGTGCAGCGTTCTGGGTTCAATCCCCGGTTCCTAAAAGACAACAACAACAAAAAAGACCCCCTGAAAAAAAAAAGCTAAAAGCTAGCCCTCAATAAATATTTATTCAATGGAATAAAATGATAAAATGTGATTTGTTTTGTGGCAACAATTTAATAAATAATTTAGAATTATTTACAATGACAACTCATATTTTGAGTACAAAGAGTATTTTCAGTGGTCTAGATTTTTTATGATCCACAGGTTTCATTTCCCTAAAAATAACACACAGATTGTTTCAATAAACTGGCTTATTAGTTAGTATGTTTATAAAAAAAAAACTAAGTAAATTTTTAAAAACAATGGTTACTATATTAAAACATGAATGAATTAAGCACATTTTATGCTTTTTATTTGTAATAGTTTTTTATGTTTAAACACTACCTCTCCTCCTTAATCTGTGTTTTTAATTCTTTGCCTCTTTATTCTCAAAGTTATAAACTTGTGAAGACGGCCGGGCGTGGTGGCACACGCTTGTAATCCCTGCGCTTGGGAGGCTGAGACAGGAGGATGATCACGTAGGTTCGAAGCCAGCCTCAGCTACTAAGTGAGGCTCTCAGCAACTTAGTGAGACCCTGTTTCTAAATAAAGTATAAAATAGGTCTAGGAGTATAGACTGGAGGTAGAAAAGCCCCTGGGTTCCACCCCAGTACCACACACAAAAAAGTTACAAACTTGTAACTGATGAATGTAAAGTTATAAAATTATGAAGTTATGAACTCATAGTATTGATGAATATTATGGCTTGTATAATAAAAGGGTCTACACCTGGTGAAAATTGCAGAACATGACAGCTGTAATGATGCTGATGATCAGAATCATGAACAAATGTTGTGTAGTTGGTTTAATTTCTCACACTCACAGTTGAGGCCCTTCGATTATTTTTATATACTTTTATTGGTGCATGATAGTCTCACATCATAATGCAAATCATACTAATAGTGAAGTATGTGCACACAGAACTTGACAGGCTTTTTTCCCCCAATTATTTTAATTTTGGAAAAGCAAATCAGGTTTTTATAGCTGACAGATGTGTTCTACATATCACTTGGAAGAATTATTAGCTCAGTGGAAAAACGGCAGGCCAAAAAACTGTGGCATAATATAAATATACAGGTAAGAATTCTGTGACATTCTACAAGATGAGAAAATTGAAAACTTTCATTTATATGGTTCAAAATGTTTAAATAAAAATATGTGAAACACTTGCTGGGCGTAGTGGCACACACTTGTAATCTCAGCATTTAGGAGGCTGAGACAGGAGGATCGAGGTTCACGGACAGCCTCAGCTACTCAGTGAGGCCCTCCGCAATTTAGTGAGACCCTGTTTCAAAAGAAAGCAAAAAGAAATATTGAACTGTTATCTTTTAGTCATCAAAAGCTTGGTATCAGACAAATGAAACTGTTTTGTGAGATTATCATCATTAATATTGGATAAATTGCTATAAAACTAGATGTCAACCACTAAGCCAAGCATGGGAAGGAAGGATGGGGAGGGAACGGGGTGGGGATCGGGTAGGGGCTAACTGGGCGATGTGTGCATGTATGTCTACAAAAGTATTTTCTTTATACCATTATGATGTATGAATACATTGCACCAATAAAAAAATAATTTGCAGATGGGGAAATGAAAAAATTAAAAAATAAAATAAAAAAATAAAAAATAAAGAATAAAATATAGGGCTGGGGGTGTTGCTAGGAGGTCGAATTCCCTTGGAGAAATATATATATATATATATATATATATATATATATATATATATATATATGTATAAAGAATTCTAGTTTGTTTTCCATTTGGTTTTCTATGTGACTTTCACCAACAATTGGCCTGTGTTTCTGATCAGGAGTAGCACATTGCTGCCTCATAACTTATTCATATTTACATTAGTAACTATGAAGCTCAAAACAATTTTTACCTAATATATTTTATTTAAAACATTCTTACCTAATTTCCCTTATCCATAAGTTAGCACTCTCTTCTATGTTAATTTAACATTCATTTCTTATCTTAACTCAGTGTTTTTTGAAAATATAGACCATGATGAATTTTTTGTTTCATTTTAGCTACCAGTATAAATATAGTGTAAAATACAGTGAGTATTCAGCAAATGTAATATGGAAATGAGTAATTGGTAAAGGCTTTTAAAGAACTATTTTAATTGTCACTCTCTGAAATAGTGCAAATTTGACTTCCATTATTAGCTGTTGTTTTATATTTCACCAGGCTAATGACCAAACAGTAGCAACAGGTTTTTTCTTAACTGATATTTTTGTCATAATTATACTTAAATAAAACATCTATAAAAAGAGCCATCAAATTTAGCCAGGAATGGTGGCACACACTGGTAATCAGGCTGAGACAGGAGGATCACAGTTCAAGGACAGCCTCATCTACTTAGTAAGGCCCTTTGCAATTCAGTGAGACCCTTTTTCAAAATAAAGAATAAAAAATAGGGCTGCGGGTGTAATTCAGAGGTCCAATGCCCCTGGGTTTCATCCCCAGTATCACAAAAAAAAGTCAGTTTAAACCAGAGGACAATATTGTTTTATATTATAAAATTTCCTGTTCTAATAATAGATGACAGAATATATTTTTACATATGTGCCTTTTTATTACTTTTATAATTACAAATACCAATGAATATGAAAGCTTCTACATGTACAACACTGTCTTACTCAGGTTCAAGTGAGAACCCCCATTTTTAGCAACACAATATGGAGAAGAATGGCGTTAGCTCTCACTAGGAATGCAGTTTCATTGAAGGAACTTAATACGTATTCTCCTTGAAAATGTGATGAACTCCACGGAGTTTGTTCAATCTTAGAGTTAATAGTTTCATATTGACCTTATTGATCTTATAATTAATTGTATTATAATTATATATATTTTAACTATAATTGACTTTTTTTAATCTTATAGTTAATAGGTTCATATTGTACTTTAGATAAGTAAAACATAATCCAAAATATTAAAAGTTGTTTCAGGAGAAATATGGGTAACAGAAAAATATAACAAATAGTTATTTATTATAGTTATTATAGTTTTCTGGTATATATAGCACAAGGCACTGTTCTAAGTAGTTTATATGTAGTAACTCATCTAAGACAGCTACCCCATGAAGTTGCTGTTTAATCTCCCTACTTTAAAGCTGAGGAAAGAGACAGTGAATGATGGGATTTGAAAGGGGTAGTATTATTCCTGATGTGTACTCTTACCCTCACTACATAGTCTCTCAGCTATGCTAATTAAAATGGTATGTGTTATACCATTAAGGGAGCATAGGAGATTAAGCAGGGAAACTCTTCTTAGAATTTCATAAAGTTGCATTTGAACCAACGTTGAAGAAGCTCAAATAATAGAAATGAGATGCATAATCCTGAGGGAAAAAAAAGTGAAGATGTGTGATTGTGCAAATAGTATGGGAAGACCATAAGAACACTCATTTACTGGAGTTGAGATTTTAGGTGTATCATTCTAAAAGGTGGGCTCATAGTTTATGAGATTCTTCAATTTAAGAAAAAGAAAAAACAATCCTACAGAGGCTAAGAAGCACTGATGTCGATTATTGTTTTCAATATTCTTTATTTTAACAAAAATTTAGGCAATTGTTCAGCAATATATGTTACATAAATACCTCTGGTAAGATGGTGGCAAATGCCATCTGGAGTTTAGAGTTGAGGAGAATGTTACAAAATGTTTATATCACAGATTGATATAAGACCTGGACTGAATATCAGTGGTTCTAATCCATTTTATTTGTTCCCAACCTGGTTACATTTCGTAGAGAGGCATGGCACATGGGAATGAATCAACTGATTTTATCCTTGTAGGACTCTTTCCTGGATTTCAGCATTCCATTATCCTCAACTCTGTGATCATATTTATCTATATCCTTGCCTTTCTGGGAAACCTGCTTCTGATTGTCTTGATTTGGGGGGATCCTCAGCTCCAAACACCCATGTACATTCTCCTCAGTCAGCTCTCCCTCATTGATTTGACATTAACTTCCACCATTGTCCCAAAGATGGCCTTGAACTTTTTTACAGGGGAAAGGACCATATCATGGATTGGCTGTGGAATACAAAGTTTCTTTTTCCTGATGTTGGGAATGTCAGAGTGCCTCATCTTGACCCTCATGGCTTATGATCGCTATGTGGCTGTCTGCAACCCACTGCGTTATACCACCATCATGAGTCCCAGAATCTGTCTGCACATGGTTGCCGGATGTTGGATTGGAGGATCTTCAAGTTCATTTATTCATACAGTATATCCTATGCATTTTCCCATCTGTGGGTCAAGGGTAATCCAACACTTCTTCTGTGAGGTACCAGTCCTCATTAAGCTCTCCTGTGAAGACACTTCAGTGTATCAGTTGGTGGTGGTGGTGACAAGTATTGTGCTGCTTGTTGTTCCTTTTAGTCTCATCACAGCTTCATATACTCTTATCTTCCTCACTGTCTCCCATATGAACTCTGTCAAGGGCAGAAGAAAAGCTCTGGCCACCTGCTCTTCCCATCTAACAGTAGTGAGCCTCTTCTTTGGCCCAAACATATTCATCTACATGACTTTCACTTCCTCTCATCGTCCAGAGCAGGACCAGGCACTCTCCGTTTTCAGCAACATCCTCACTCCCATGCTAAACCCCCTCATCTACAGCCTGAGGAACAAGGAGGTGGTGGAAGCTCTCAGGAAGTTGGCTGGGAGGTACATTGTTTTTAGTAGATGAAAAATCCCTCGAGCCAGATGTGGTAGTGCACGCTTGTAATCCCAGCATTTGGGAGGCTGAGACAGGAGGACTGTGCAGGTTTGAAGCCAGCCTCAAAGCTCAGCTCGGAGCTACTTAGTGAGGCTCTCAGCAACTTAGTGAGACCCTGTTTCCAAATAAAATATAAAATAGGCCTGGTAGTGTAGTCTGGAGGTAGAAAACCCCTGGGTTCCATCCCCAGTACCAAAAAAAAAAAAAAAAAAATCCCTCCATATGTAAAAATGGCATGCTCATCACCACAGGCAAAATACAAATTAAAGTTTGAAGACCAAATGAGTATTGTTTGGTTTCAGAAAACTAAGACAACTGTAACTTTATATAAATTAAACTTTTCACTTATGATTGTTCTGACCTTCAGTGAAGACTGATAGGTTTTTGTTGTAAATATTGGGTCATAACTACGTTAAAATATTTTTAAAAATTATTGATTTTTGACTGTGTGCATGGCACTTGGAAGTAAACTCAGGGGCATTCTACCTCTAAGGTACATACCCTGACCTATTTTTTATTCTTTTTTTTTGGAAACAGGGTCTCACTAAGTTGCAGATGTCCTCACTAAGTACCTGAGGATGGCCCTGAACCTGCAATCCTCCTGTTTCAGGCTCCCAAATACTAGGATTACAAGTGTGCACCAATGCCAAGACATCCTGCTGCCTCGGCATCTATGTGTTGAGAACCCCACTCCACATAGTTATTCGGCAAAAAAGCCCCGAGAAGGAGGTGTCGTCTCTGGCTAAAGTACCCCCCACTTTTAGATACCCTTCACTATTATTCCTTTTAACTCTCTACACGAATTGCTCCAGTGATGTGAAATTAGAAATATAAAAAGAAACTGAGTCCGTGGAAATAAACTCTCTAATAATTTGTCTAAACGTCCTTGGCTCTGCTCAACAATAATGAAAAACTGGCCAGAATTCAGGTACTGTGATAAGCACCCCAGCTGCAGCAATCACAAATGGCCTCCGACCTTCATCACTATCTATCACTCCGGCAAAAGTAGCTCAGTTCAAAATAATTATTCACCCTTGAAATCCTGCCTAGAGACAGATAGAAACCTTGTGTGTAACCTTAAAGAAACAACTTAGCTGCCCAAATACAATAGACCCAAAGAAAAAGACTGTTAACTTTTACCTCAGTGTAAGCACTCCAGGAGATAGAAAAAATGGCCGCATAGTTAGAAATGAATATGACAAAATAAAGGACAGACATTCTAAATATATATATGTATGAAGGAAAAGAAATACCGTAAGAGTAAGAAAAGTATTTTTGCATGAAGAAGAGCTTATCATAAGAAAGTCCCAACTGGGAAAGAAAGAAATTAAAAAGTTAGAAGCAGGTTGCAGAGAGTTTGTGACAGGGAAGTGGATTCTTTTAATAGGCTTGTTGTTTAAAGAAGAGTGCTCAGCAGTTAAGGAAATACATCTGACAATTAGAACTAAGAACCTTGTGGTGCTATTTGCGGTATTTTGTCTACCAAACTGTGTTGTGAGTATGCTTAAGCTTTCAGATTTAGAAGATAAGGTACCAACACCTGAAGAAACTCCATCACATCCACCTGAATCACCACATCACCCCACACTTGCTATATGAACTGAGCCCAAAAGATGGAAAGTTCCAGGAAAAGTTCCCGAGAAGCTCCCAAGCCTTGACTATCCTGGGAGGCTGCCACCTGGAGCTGCTTATCTGCAAGACCTTGGAGAGAAACAGAAGTTAATTCTTCGAGGGCCAACAGCCAGCTGAAAGACCCGCCCCCATTTCTCTTAACTTTACTGATGAAGTGTATAAATTTCTTGGGGTTTTCATAATAAAGTGTCATTGGCTCAAGAAGCCTTTGTCCACCCCAGGTTCTTTTCCAAAGCGTCGTAACTAAAAACTTAAGGAATTCATAGAGGGGAAAGAACCGCTGCAGATAAGAATCTGCAGAACGTCGCCTGCCTTTTGACTCATCTTTCTGAGGCCCCCGACCGCTAGTGGACTTGCCCCCCCACAGGACTGAACCCGCCGGTAACACACCAACATGCCTGGCATTATTGATTGTTAAAATTATATTTAGTGTGAAATATTTCTCACAATTTTTAGTGACTCTTTGGGCTTTTCCTTATTATAGATCATATTGTCTTTAGTCACTATTTACTTTCCAATTTAAATGCCTTCTGATTTTTTTTCTGTTGCCTACTTGTTCTATGACTTCTAGAATTATATCAAATAAAACTGTTGAGAATGACCATTCTTGTCTTGTTCTAATCTTAGAGGAAGTATTTTCATGCTTTTGCAGTTGAATATGATGTTGGTTTTGACACATATGGCTTTTATTGTGTTGGGGTATATTTTTCTCTTTTAATCTGGTGACAATGTTTATCATGAACAGATAGAACATTTGGTCAAGTTAATTTTCTGTACTTTTTGAAATAACCACATGACTTTTATCCTTCCTGTTAGTGTGATTTATCATATGTATTAACAAGGTATGGTTAACTACCCTTGCATTTCTGGTATAAGTTAAACATGATTATAGTAAATAATCTTTTTAATATACTTTTTGTGTTTTATTTTAAATTTTTATTGTACAGACTAATCAAATTTGTTGTAAAGTCTCATACATTTATGCATAGTGACTTGATAATTTATATCTATCCTCCTTGTACCTTTACTCCCACTCCTTTACCCCTGTATCCTTTCCAGTTCCTGGTAAACCCTCTTATCATTTCAGGTCAACTTACTTTTTTTTAAGTCTTCACATATAAGAGAGATCACATGACACTTGTATTTCTGTGCCTTGCTCATTCCATGTAACATGATGTCCTCCAGTTCTATCCACTTTCCTGAAAACGACAAGACTGTATTCTTCTTGGGACTGAATAATACTCTATTCTATATATGTGCCATATTTTCTTAATTTATTCATCTATTTATAGGCACCTGTGGTGATTCCTTATTTTAGTTATTTTGAATAGTCCCAGAATAAATGTGGGCATGCATACAGATATCAACTTTTATTATGACTATTAGTGCAAATTAATTGTACAAAATAACAGGCTTCCTTGTGACAATTTAACCATGCATATAATATATTTTGATTGTATCCACCCTCCATATTATACTCTCTTACTTCTTCAAACTCACTGGTCTCCTATTTTACTATAGTCCCACCTTTTCCTTCATGTCATCATTTTTGCCCATATCCCACATATGACAGAGTTCCTAACATAATAATTACCAGTTTTATCCATTTTCTTGAAAATTATATTATTTTATTCTTATATATGGCTAAATAGCACCCCATTTTGTATATATACCATACCATATTTTTTGGTCCATTCTTCTGTAGATAGACACCTAGGCTGATTCCATAACTTGGCTATTATGAATTGTGCTTTCACAAAGATGTATATGCATACATCTCTAAAGTATGCTGACTTTAATTATTTTGCATAAATAATGAGGAATGATAAAATTGGATAATATGGTAGTTCTATTTTTTTAGGAGTGTGTGTGTGTGTGTGTGTGTGTGTGTGTGTGTGTGTGTGTGTGTCTAGGAATCAAACTCAGGCATTCTACCTCGGATCTACAACTCCAGCCCTAATTTTTTTTTATTCTTTATTTTGAAACAGAGTCTCACTAAGTTTCTGAGAGCCTCCCTAAGTTGCTGATGCTGGTTTCAACCTGTGATCTTCCTGTCTCAGCCTCCCAAGTACTGGCATTACAGGCGTGTGCCACTATGCCCAGCTACTTTTTAGTTTTTCAGAAACCTCCATACTGATTTCCACAGCTGTTATACTAATATAAGTATTAGTCACTTTTGCTCTGAATTCTCACCAGCATTTAATGTTATCTGAATGTTGATTGACATTCTGACTGGGGCGAAATAGAACCTCAATATAGATGTAATTTGTATTTCACAGATGGTTAAAGATGTAGAATTTTTTTTTTTTTTGTAGTACTGGAGATGGAACCCAGGGGCTTTCTACCTCCTAGCTATACTCCCATACCTAGTTTATATTTTATTTGGAAACAAGGTCTCACTAATTTGCTGAAAGCCTCACTAAGTAGCTGAGCCTGGCTTCAGACCTGTGCGATCCTCCTTTCTCAGCCTCCCAAGTACTGGGATTACAAGCGTGCGCCACCATGCCTGGCTAGAATTTTTAATTGTTGGCTATTTGCTTTTCATTTGATAAGTGTCTCTTCAGTTCATTAGGTCATTTATTACATGAGGTATTTTATAGAAATGAGTTTTTAAATATTATTTTATATATTGTGGACACTAGTCCCCTGTCAAAAGACTAGCTGGCATAATTTTTCTCCCACTTTATGGGCATTCTTCTAACACTAACTGCTTCCTTTGCTATGCAGTAGTTTTCTAATAGGATGCCATCTGACTTGTTGATTCTTGCCATTATTTTCTGAGCTACAGGGGTTCTGTTCAAAAAGTGTTTGCTATTCTTATATTTAAAATTTTTTCTTTGGTTTCTCCTAGCAGTTGTCAAGTCTCTGGTCTTATATTTAATCTTTTGTTTTCTTTTGGGTTGACTTTTATACAAGGTAAGACAGGATTTACTTTCATTCTTCTACATATGAATATTCAGTTTTTACAGCACCATTTGTTAAAAAGATTGTCTTTAATCCAAGATGTGTTTTTGGCACCTTTGTCAAGAATCAGATAACTATGCCTGTGTGGATTCATCTCTGTCTTCTATTCCATCCATCTGTGTGTCTATTCTTATGCAAATACCATGTTGTTTTGTTACTATTGCTCTGTAGTAGTTTTTGAAATTGGATATTATGCTGTCTCCAGTATTTTGCTTAAGATTTCTTTGACTGTTATGAATCTTTTATTCTTATATACGAATTTTAGAATTTGTTTTAGTTCTGTAAGGAATGTCATTGCTATTTTAATTGTGGTGATTTTGGTAATATAGCCATCTTAATAATCTTAATTTTGCATATCCATGAACAGAGGAGGTCTTTCAATGTTCTTGTGTCTTCTTTAATTTCTTCAGTTTTCTGCAGTTTTCTTGTAGAAGTCTTTCACCTCCATGGTTAGATTTATTCGTATTTATGTTTTAAGCTATTGTGAATGGAATTGTTTTCCTCATCTATTTCTTTGCAGGTTTTTTATTGGTGTATAAAAAAGTTCGTTATTTATTTACGTTACTTTTGCAATCTGTAGTTTACTGATTTTGTTTATCAGTTCTAGACATCTTCTGGTACAGTTTTTAGGGTGTTCTACATTGAAATCATATTGTAAGGCCCTAACACCCAGATGTGATCCCACAGTTACTGAAGTTCCCCCACTGTGCCCAAGAAGACAAAATTGTTTAGTAGTTTGAATACCATACTGCCTGCCCTATAGTAAATGTAGCAAGCATAGACTGACATCCAGCCTACCCTATGGTAAATGTATCACGCATAGACCAACATCCTGCTTACCCTATAGTCAACATCCTGGAACACTGAGCCCCACTCCAGACAAAGTGGCAGTCTGGTCAGACAATAACAATGGACTCCCCCCTACTATCAGCCACCTGTGGATGGCTTTCTCCTTTAAAAAACCCTTGTAAGTTCAGCTCTTGGTCACAGTTCTGGACTGAGTGCTGGACTGCGTCCGTAGCCTGGCTACTCTGCTGTCCCTAGCCTGGCTACTCTGTTGTCCCTAGCCTGGCTACTCTGCTGTCCCTAGCCTGGCTTGTCTGTTTTTTCTGTGGATAAATAAACTGATCTTCCAAGTTCAGTTGGTGCTCTCTTTCTCTGTTCCTGTGACATCAGCCTGGGCACAACATTTTGGGGGCGTGTCTGGGATCAGAGGAAGAGCCCCCTGCTTGGAATCAGTTTACCTGGGAGTGCTCGGTGAGAACCATTCTTTTTTTTTTTTTTTTTTTTTCTCGCCATCAGTTTTCTGAAGTCCGGACAATCTGGGGCTCAATAGAGAACAGGTGGACGTGCTATTGGTCTCTGAGCCAGTAGAGTTCGGAGGACACTTGGACTCCACCACTGGCCATTCGGCTCTTCACATACGGCCCTTTGAATCTGGTCAGGATCCTCCTCCAGGAGTCCCTGCGCTCAGCATTCTTTTTTTTTTTTTTTTTCCTCAGCTGATACTCCTTCTCTGTCTGCTCATTGTCAGTGTCGTTCCTTCTGTTCATTGTTTTCTCGGATACTATGGGCAAGTTCCAGTCTTGTCAACCCTTATCGCCTATTGATTTACTCAGTGTTCATTTTGCAGAAATCCAACAAGCAGTTGCTCTTTCCAGAGACACTGTGAACCTTGAAAACTTTCGTCAATACTGTTCTCAGGAATGGCCCACTTTTGGTACAGGTTGGCCTCCTGAGGGCTTTTTGACCCTCATCTCAACCCTGGATATCCTGACTAGGTTCCCTATATTGTGGCTTTGGAAAAAATTATTAGTGAGCCACCTGAGTGGCTCAAGTCCCTTTTGCCTCATGTCTCTTCCAAATCATCTTCCCCGGCTGTCCTCCCTCCATCTTCGGATGCTTATGACCTCCCCCCTCCCTACCAACCTTCCTGTCCTTCTGCGCTCCCCAACCCAACCTCTTCAGTTCCAGATCTCTCCCTGCCACCCACCTGTAGTGATGGTCCTTCCCCTTGTCACCACCACCAGCAGGGGCAATCACTCTTTCCATCCTACCCTAGCCCCTGCCATACTCGCTCTGGCCTCCCCTATGCAGCTTTATCTCCTGAGGCCTCCAGGAGTGCTTACCCTGTAACTCAAGCCCTTCCCCTCTGAGTTTCAAGGCCCCCGGATGAAGGAGGTAGAGTTTTTATGGTCTATCAGCCTTTTTTGACTAGTGACTTGTATAACTGGAAACAACAAAACCCTTCTTTTTCTGAAAAGCCCCAAGCTCTTATTTCTCTCCTAGAAACTATATTTATTACTCATCAACCCACTTGGGAGGATATTGAGCTCTCCTCCAAACCCTATTTACTACAGAGAAGAGAGACAACATCAAGAGGGAAGCAAGAAAGCGGGTTTTGGGGGACAATGGGAGGTATACAGAGGACCCACCCCAAATCGAGCAATCCTTCCCATCCTCCCAGCCCCAGTAGAATTATAACACAACTGAAGGTAAGGAGGCGCTGAAGGTCGATAGCCAACTTCTACTGGGGGGTCCCTGGGCAGCAGAAAGGTGCCCCACAAATTTGTCTAAGGTTAGTCAGGTTGTGCAGGGTAAGAACGAATCTCCAACTGTGTTCCTTGAGCACCTCCTAGAGGCTTACAGGACATACACTCCTGTCAATCTCGGAGGCAGCTGAAAACCAGTGAGCCACCAATATCGCCTTCATTAGCCAGGCAGCTCCAGACATCAGGAAAAAGATCCAGAAGATTGATGGCTTTGAAGGTAAAAATCTGTCTGAATTAGTGGAAGTAGCTTCTAAAGTCTATAACAACTGGGAGACCCCAGAGGATTGTCAGACTGGGAGCTAACCAAGGCATTGGTTGCTGCTGGCCTGGGAGACACCCAAAGGAAGGGGCGTCTTTATAATAAAGGGAATAACAAAGGGGCACAACAAAATCTCTTGCCCAATCAGTGTGCCTACTGCAAAGAACTAGGGCATTGGAAGGGGGAGTGCCCCAGAGGAAGGGCAAGAGCAGGCCTAAAAAGATCCTCGAGCTAGGCTCTGCCAACAGGGACAACTGAAGGGGATGGGGCTTGCCACCCCTCCTCGAGCCCTGGGTAAATGTATCACACAAAGACCAACATCCTACTTACCCTGTAGTCAACATCCTGGAACACTAAGCCCCACTCCAGACAAAGTTGCAGTCTTGTCAGACAATAACAATGGGCCTCCCCCCAACAACCTCAGCCACCTGTGAGTGGCTTTCTCCTTTAAAAACCCCTTGTAAGTTCAGCTCTGGGTCACAGTTCTGGACTGAGTGCCGGACTGCATCCCTAGCCTGGCTACTCTGCTGGACCTAGCCTGGCTAGTCTGTTTTTCCTGCGGATAAAGAAACTGATCTTCCAAGTTCAGTTGGTGCTCTCTTTCTTTGTTCCTGCGACATCAACCTGGGCACAACAATATCATATCCACACAGGGATAATTTGATTTCTACCTCTTCTATTTGTACCCAATTCACTTGCTCTCTAGAGATTTGTGCTGTCTAAAATCCCAAGTACTAAACTGAATATGAATAATGAGAATGGACATGCTTGTATTTTACATGACATTAGAGGAAATGCTTTGATTTTCATCATTTAATATGTTAGCCATCGGTTTTTCAAATATAGCCTTTATAATCCTTAAAAAGTTTTATTCTGTTCCTACTTTATTCAAGGCTTTATGAAAAAAGGGTGTCAAGCTTTGCCAAATGCTTTTTCTACCTCTACTAAGATAATCATGTGATTTTTCTTTGATTTTGCTTGTGTGGTATAATACATTTATTGATCTGCACCTATTGAACAATCCTTGAGTCCCTAGAATAAAACCAACTTGATCATGATGTATGATCTTTTAAATGTGCCACTGAATTTGGTTTCTGTGTATTTTATTAAGGATTTCTTTTTATATTTATGCTCATTAAGGATATTGGTCTCTAATTTCCTTTCCTTTTTGTATCCCTACCTGGTTTTGGTATCAGGGTGAAACTGAATTTAATAAATTTATAGGTATTCCTTCCCTTTCTATTTAATGGAATAACTTGAGGATCTTTGATACTGGTTATTCTTTAGACATCAAGTGAAATAAAGCTGTAAATCTATCTAGTCCTGGGCTTTGTTTTTGTTAGAAAAGTGGATACTTTTAATCCTTCAATTTCATTGCCTGTTATTGGTTTGTTTATGTTTTCTCTGTGACATTGGTGAAGTTTTGGTAGATTGGATGCATCTATAAATTTATGGATTTATACTAGATTTTCCATTTATTGTAATGTAAATTTTCAAAATAGTTCCTACTGATCTTATGGATTCCAGTTTTGTCTGTTATAATATTTCCTTTCACATATAAATTTACAAGTTGGTGTTTTTTCTTTTTTGTCAGATTGGCTAAGGATTTATCAATCATGTTACATTTTCAAAGAACCAACTGTTTCATCAATCCCTTGTATTAATTTTTTTATTCTCTATTTCATTGATTTCTGCTCTGATTTTTATTATCTTTTTTCTGTTAGTCTTTGGAATGGTTTGCTCTTTTTTTCTAAGATCTTGAGCTATATAATTAGATTACTTAATTGAGAATATTCTCATTTTTAATATAGGCACTTATAGTAGAGGGTCTTCCTAAGTAGCTGAGACTGGCCTTTGAACCTGTGATCCTCCTGTCTCAGCCTCCCAAGTACTGTGATTACAAATGTGGGCCACCATGCCTAACTAAAGAAATAATTTTAAAAGCTGGAAAAGAGAAGTGCAACTCACTTAGAATAACAGCATATTTCTCATTATTACCCTCCAAGCCAAACATCCTCTCTTCCATTCCATGGTATTCTGTAACATTCTCTATTTTATAAATAAGCACCCTGATCCTTTTTCTTAAGAAGTCATCTGCTTTATTCAAACTAGAAAAAATATATCTTTATGTTGCCAACTGGAATCTTTAACTGCAGAGTACACTACTGTTTAAATATTTCTGGATATTTTAATAAAAACATAGAGTCACATATAGGAGAAAAAGTGGAAAATGGCAGAATTAGAGGCAAGATGACAACACGGCACCCGCCACTGCACGAAAAATGACTTTTGGAAGATGGTGGTGGCAGTGGCGGCCAGTATCAGGGAGAGGCAGGTAGATTCATTCTAATCAACACTGAACGTTTAAGGAAATTTCTTCAAAAGTAGACTGCACCTGCCCCACGTGCTCAGGAACTCTGGACAATATACTATGTAAGAAAATTGTTTGGGGCAGGTCAGATGGAGTCACATATAATCGGGTTGGCCAACGCCATGCGTCCCTGGAGCCAAGGGCACTCCTGGCCTCCATGCTCCTCTGTGCAGTGCTGAGGCTGGGTGCGCTTGGAGCAGCAGAACCCTCTCTCTCTCTCTCTGTGATGAAGCTATGGGCCTCTGCTCTTGGTGGGGAGACAAAATTCATTGTTACTAAGTACTTGAGCCCCTAACTCCTGCAAAAGACATTTACTGTTTTCTTTTATTGAACAATATTGAAGAGGGAGGAAGATGGTGGAAGCTGCGGCTGCAGCAGCGACCATGGCCAGAGCGGTATAGGTTGGCAGCAGCTGAATAGGACATGCATCCCTCTGAGAAACTCTGGACAACAGATTTTTAATAGCTGATTGAGACAACACACAGAAACATTTCCAGTCATGACTTCCTATCTGAAATATAGGAGAGAGAGTGGAAAATGGCGGAATTAGAGACAAGATGGCAGCGCGGCACCCGCCACTGCAAGAAAAGTGATATTTGGAGGGATATCCCAGAAGAGATCAGAAAGTAGACTGTTCCTGCCACCAATGCATAAGAATATGTAACAACAACATACTCTAGGTGTGGGGAGCCATTAAGGTTTTCCCCTTATCTTTACTAAAAACATACTTCTGACTGACCTCGCCCAGAGTCCACAAGGTTTGGGGCCTTGAAAGCTTCAAGATTACTAATGCTAATGATGATATTGTTCTGTCTGAGCTAAGACTAGGTTTGTGTTGCATCAGGGTATTGTTTGACCTGCCCGGCCATTGGAATTTTCCCTCCAGGGTAACCTAAAGCAAAAAACTATAAATACCACTAGAGAAGAAGCCCCAGTATCGGCCAGTAGAGATATCGACCTGGGAGTTGACGGGTGATCCTTCCATGCTTAGGAATAAATCATATTTGGAATTTAATTCTTAAGAGTTATATTATTTCATCCTCACTCCTCTCTTTGGAACCTGTACTTTTGCCGGCTGGCTCCGGCATCTAGGAGAGAACAAGAAGGTGGCAGCAGGGCCAGTATTCAGGGCAAGGTCAGGCCTGAAGCCAGCAAGGCCAGGCCCGGAGCCTACCTTAAGGTGAGGCTGGGTCCAGAGCCAGCGAGGCTGGGCCCAGAGCCTGCTGTGTGGCAAGGCTGAGACTGGAGCTAGTGAGGCTGTGCCTGGAGCCTGTTGCAGGGTGAGGCCAGGTCTGGAGCCAGTTCCAAATCTTGATCTACAATATGATGAAAGAATTTAAAACAAGTCTAGAGGAGATGAAAGATGAATTAGACACACTAAGAAATAATCAGAAAGAGGTCTGGAATGAAATGAAAGAGTCAATAAATGAAATGAAGACAGCAATAGGAAGAAATTCTGGAAGATTCAATGAAGTGGAAAGTAGAATATCACTGTTAGAAGACAGTTCATCCAAATCCAAAAACACAGTCAACAGTATACAGAAGTCATTGCAGCAACAAAACTTAAACATCCAACAAATTTGGGACAACATGAAGCATCCTAACTTACGGATAAAAGGCATTGAAGAAGGGATAGAGGTACAGACGAAGGGCATCCATAATCTCTTCAGAAAAATAATTTCAGAGACTTTTACAAACATGGAAAGAGACTTGGATCTTCATGGCCAGGAGACATACAGAACACTATTAAGACAAGATCAAAGAAGGACCTCCCCACGCCACATAATAGTAAAAATGACCAACATAGAGACCAAGGAAGAAATCTTAAAAGCAGTGAGAACAAAAGGATGGGTGATATATAGTGGTAAAACAATAAGAATTACCCCAGACTATACAACCCAGGTCATGAATGCTAGGAGAGACTGGTACGACATGATTCAGACACTGGAAGAAAATAACTTCCAACCAAAACTGCTATATCCAGCAAAACTGTTATTCAAAATTGATGGAGAAACAAAAATGTTTCAAGATAAACAGAATCTCAAAAAATTTATGAATTCAAAGCCAACACTAGAGAAAATTCTTAAAAAAAAAAAACCATAAAGAAAAAAGAAGCAGACTTCAGAACCAGAGAAGAGAGTAAGTTGATAAGTGGGCCATTTAAGTTAAGAAGAAAGACCAAACTACCAGACAGAAGACAGAACACAAAATGACAGAAAACAAAAATCATATTTCAATAATATCTCTTAATGTCAAAGGACTTAACTCACCAATCAAAAGACATAGACTGGCAATGTGGATTAAAAATCATAATCCACAGCTTGGCGTGGTGGCGCACGCTTGAAATCCCCGCACTTGGGAGGTGGAGACAGGAGGATCGCGCAGGTTCTAAGTCAGCCGTGCTGGCTTAAGAGACCCTGTTTCTAAATAAAAAGTATAAAATAGGTCTGGGAGTTTAGCCCAAAGGTAGAAGGGCTTCCAGGAACCCCAGTACCACCAAAAAAAAAATTATAATCCAAATATATGCTGTCTGCAAGAAACTCACCTTACAGCCAAAGACATTAACAGACTGAAAGTGAAAGGATGGAAAAAGATATACCATGCTATTGGAGATACAAAAGGAGCAGCGGTAGCAACCCTGATATCCAACAAAACAGACTTTAAACTAAAACACATCAGAAGAGACAAACAGGGCACTTCCTTTTATTAAAATGAACAATACACCAAGAAGATATAATGATAGAAAATGTTTATGCCCCAAATGTGGGTATAACCACATTTGTAAAACAAACCTTTCTGGACATCAGATCTCAAATAGGCCCAAATACAATAATTCTGGGAGACTTTAATACACCTCTCACACCACTGGATTGATCTTCAAGGCAAAAGATGAGTAAAGACTCTTTAGAACTAAGGAAAACTATAAACCAAATGGACCTAATAGCCATTTACAGAATATTTCAGCCAGGAACTACAGAATACATATTCTTCTCAGCAGCCCATGGAACCTTCTCCAAAATAGATCACACCGTGGGACACAAAGAAAGCACCAGAAAATTCAAAAGATGTAATATAATTCCTTGCATCTTTTCAGACCATAATGGAATGAAAGTAGAAATCAACAACAGGAAACTCAAAAGAAACTATTCAAATACATGGAGATTGAATGATACACTATTGAATGATGAATGGGTAAGAGTGGAAATTAGGGAAGAAATAAAGAAATTTATGGAAATAAATGAAAACAGAGACACAACTTACCAAAATCTCTGGGACACTATGAAGGCAGTATTAAGAGGAAAGTTTATTGCATTGAGTGCCCACATAAGAAGGACAGAGAACCACCAAGTAAAGAACCTAATGACACAACTCAAGGACCTAGAAAGACTGCAACAGTCTATTCCCAAAGCCAGCAGAAGGCAGGAAATTATTAAATCAGAGCAGAAATAAATGAAATAGAGAACAAAAAAAAAAACAATTCAAAGAATCAACAAAACAAAAAGCTGGTTCTTTGAAAAGATCAATAGAATTGATAAACCCATGGCCAACCTAACCAAAAGAAAAAGAGAATCAACTCAAATTATTAAAATTAAAAATGAAAAAATAGACATCACCACAAATATTGGAGAAATTCAAAGGATTATCAGAAACTACTTTAAAAATTTATACTCCAATAGACTAGAAAACATGAAAGAAATTGATAGATTTCTAAGCACAGTTAACCTACCTAAACTCAACCAAGAGGACATAGCAAGCCTAAACCAGCCAATAGCAAACAAAGAAATAGAAATGGTGATAAAAATTCTTCCATCAAAGAAAAGCCCAAACCCAGATTAGTTTCCAGCTGAATTCTACACAATCTTCAGTGAAGAACTAATACCAATACTTCATAACTTGTTCCAGGAAATTGGAAGAGATGGAACTCTCCCAAATTCCTTCTATAAGGCCAGTATCACATTAATCCCCAAACCAAATAAAGATACCTCAAGAAAGAAAAACTACAGACTTGATAAACATAGATGCAAAAATTCTAAACAAAATACCAGCCATATGCATTCAAAACCATATCAAGAGAATAATATACCATGACCAAGTTGGTTTCATCCCAGAAAAACAAGGCTGGTTCAACATATGCAAATCAAAACATGTTATTCACCACATAAATAGAACCAAGAACAAAAACCACATCATCATAGCAATAGATGCTGAAAAAGTATTCGACAAAATCCAACACCCATTCATGTTAAAAACACTGCAGAAAACTGGAATAGAAGGAACGTACTTCAACATCATTAAGGCAATATACTGTAAACCCAAAGCCAACATTATATTGAATGGGGAAAAACTGCAAGAATTCCCTTTAAAATCAGGCACAAGACAAGGATGCCCACTATCACCACTCCTTTTCAATATAGTCCTTGAGACTCTTGCCGCAGCAATAAGACAAGAGAAGGAAATCAAAGGAATTCACATAGGAATTGAGGAATTAAATTATCCTTATTTGCACATGACATGATCCTTTATCTGGAAGAACAAAAAAACTCAACCAAAAGACTTCTGGAGTTAATTAACAAATTTAGCAAAGTTGCAGGATACAAAATCAACCTAAAGAAATTAGTGGCTTTTCTTTATGCCAACAATGAATCTACAATGAAAAAAATAAAGAAAACAATTCTATTCACTATAACCTCAAAACCAATAAAATACTTAGGAATAAACCTAACCAAAGATGTAAAAGACCTCTACAACAAAAACTACAAAACATTAAAGAAAGAAATTGAATAAGACCTTAGAAGATGGAAAGATCTCCCGTGCTCATGGATAGGCTGAATAAATATCATCAAAATGATTATTCTGCCAAGTGATCTATAGATTCAATGCAATTCCCATTAAAACACCAGCGACATTCTTCATAGACCTAAAAAAAAATCAATCATGAACTTTATATGGAGAAAGAAAAGACCCAGAATAGCCAAAGAAATTCTCAGCAATAAGAATCATGCAGGAGGCATCACAATTCCAGACTTCAAATTATACTGTAGAGCAATAGTAGTAAAAACAGCATGGTACTGGCAAATAACAGGTATACTGACCAGTGAAACAGAATAAAAGATACATAAACAAATCCACACACCTATAGTCAATTAGTCTTTGACAAAGGGATCAAACTCATATGCTGGAGAAAAGACCGCCTTTTCAACAAATGGTGCTGGGAGAACTAGCTATCCATTTGTAGAAATATGGAAATAAATCCTTACCTCTCACTATGCACAGAAATCAACTTGTGATGGATTAAAGACTTAGAAATTAGACCTGAGACTGTGAAGTTATTAGAGGAGAGCATAGGCTCAACATTACAACATATTTGCACAGGCAGTAACTTTCTCAACAAAACCTCCAAAGCTCAGGAAATTAAAGCAAGAATTAACAAGTGGGATAGCATCAAACTAAAAAGTTTCTTCTCATCAAAGGAAATCATCAATAACATACAGAGGAAGCCTACAGAATGGGAGAAGATCTTTAACAGCCACCATTCTGATAGGGGGCTAATATCCAGAATATACAAAGAGCTCAAAAGACTCTGCACTAGCAAAACAAACAATCCAATCAAGAAATGAATAGACACTTTACAAAAGAGGAGATACAAATGGCCAATAGATACATGAAAAGATGTTCTACATCATTAGCCATCAGGGAGATGCAAATCAAAACTACACTGAGATTCCATCTAACCCCAGTCAGAGTAGCAAGCATAAAGAAATCAAATAACAACAAATGCTGATGATGATGTGGGGAAAGAGGAACTCTTTTACACTGTTGGTGGGAGTGCAAACTAGTTCAGCCACTATGGAGATCTGTGTGGAGATTCCTTAGAAAACTGGGAATAGATCCACCATATGATCCAGCTTTACCACTCCTGGATATTTTTCCAAAGGGGTTGAAATCAGAGAACTACAGCAACATATGCATACCTATGTTCATAGCAGCACAATTTGTAATAGCCAAAATATGGAACCAACCTAAGCCCCCATCAACAGATGAATGGATTGCAAAATTATGGGAAATACACACAATGGCATTCTATTCAGCTATAAAGAAGAGCAAAATCATGTCATTTGCAAGAAGATGGAAAGTCCTGGAGAGCATTATGTTAAGTGAGATCAGCCAAGCACAGAAAGAGAAGGGACATATCTTTCCTCTAATATGCCCAAACTAGGGAGCATAGAGGATACCAGAGGGACTCCAGATAATGGAAGGGAAATTTCAGCAAAGTTTGAATAGAAAGATAGAAGAGGAACAAGGCTGAACTTGATTAATGAGGGTCTACATCCGAATATGTGTAAAAGTATGAATATAGCATGGTTACCCTGGACAATCATTGGTGGGAGGGGGGAAGGGAAAACAGGGGTAGGGGGATAGGGCACCAAATACAGTTTAAATGTATACCATTTATTTTCAATAAAAATATGTATAAAATAAAAATTATGGCATTTATAGTGAAATGCCACAAAAATAAGAAATCAGATGCTTTTCTTAATGTGCAAAATATTATGGAGAAATGAGTAACAGGAGGAACTCTAAATGAAGAAGGGACCCTATAGAGGAGCAATTAAGGTGACATATCTGAGGGAGGATAAGAGAATCTCTTTAAAGCACATGATGTACTTAAACATATCAAAGTCAGTCAGGAAGCCAAGCCTAGGTAGGAGGGAGGGGGAGGCAAGGGGTTATAGATTGGATAGGGGCTGGTTGGGTGATGTGTGCATGTATATCTCCACAAGTTTTTTATTTCATTGAGATGTATGACTACAGTGCACCAATAAAAATTTATTTAAAAAAACATAGAGTCACTCTACAACAGTAATGTAGTAATTTCCTGTATTACAATCAGTTTTCCTGATTTTTTAAAATGCTTTTCCTTTGAGAACTCTTTGACCATATTCTATTTCACTGAATGTTGTCAAAGGGGAGAAGCAATGCATGAACAATTATTAACACCGGACTAAAAGAGTACATTCTACCTCTGAGCTACACCCCACCCCTATATCTTTTCTTTTTTATTTTTTTACTATTATTTTGTTTTGTTTTGTTTTTGCAGTACTGGGGGTGGAATCTAGGGGAATTCTACCTCCAAGCTACACCCCGAGCCCTATTTTTTTTTAATTATTTATTTTTGAAAAAGGGTCTCACTGAGTTGCAAAAGGCCTCACTAAGCAGCTGAGGCTGTTCACAAACTGTGATTTTTCCTGTCTCAGCCTCCCAAATTCTGGGATTAAAAGTGTGCACCACCACAACCAGCTTATTACTTTTTATTTTGAAACAGGGTCTCACCAAGTTGCAGAGACCTTGAGTAGCTGAGGCTGGCCACAAACCTGCAATTCTCCTATCTCAGCCTCCCATTACAAGCATGCGCCACCATGCTGTGTATTTCTTTCTGCATTTCACTACCCACTCCTTCCTCCCCATACATGTTAGGAAAATTGGCAGTAATACCTCATATATTTCCATAGTATTATTTTAACTGTTTCCTTCTTCAGTCTTCCTTTGTTCCCCCTATACCTTTCTCCACCAATCCCCTTCAACTACCCTACAATTCTCTCTCCACAATTATCTAACGTCCCCTATGTTTCCTATTTTCTCCCTAACTTCCACATGTGAGAGGAAAATATACTATGGTTGACTTTCTGAGACTATCTGACCTCACTTAACATGATATTCTCTAGTTCCATCTATTTTCCTAAAGATGACAATTTTTTTTTCTTTATGGCTGAGCAAAACTCCACTGTGTATTACACACTTTTTTTTATCCATTCTTCTGCTGATGAACATCTTGATTGATTCCAAAATTTGGCTACTGTGAATTGTGTTACAATGAACGTAGATATACATGTGTGGCTACAGTATTCTAATTTTAATTCTTTTGAAAAATACCAAAGAGTGGTGTAGCTGGATCACATGCTGGTTCCATTTCTAGTCTTTTGAGGACCTCTCATACTGATCTCCATAGTAGTTGTACTAATTTACAATCCCACAGTGTATAAAAGTTCCTATTTTCCTACATCCTCACCAGCATTTATTACTGTTTTTATTCTTGATTGCCATTCTAACTGGAGTTAGATGAAATCTCAATGTGGTTTTGATTTACATTTCCCTGAATGCTAATGATGTTGAAATTTTTCATATATTTATCGGTCATTTGTATTTCTTATGAGAAGAGTCTATGCAGTTCAACTGTCCATTTTTTTTTTTGTGTGTGTGTGGTGGTACTGGGGTTCCTGGAAGCCCTTCTACCTCTGGGCTACACTCCCAGACCCATTTTTACATCTTTTTTTATTTGGAAACAGGGTCTCTTAAGCCAGCGCCTGGCTTCGAACCTGCGCCATCCTCCTGTCTCTGCCTCCCAAGCACGGGGATTTCAAGCATGTGCCACCACGCCCAGCTATCAACTTTCCATTTTTAATGAATTTTTTAGAGTAAAGTTTTTTTAATTTCTTCATACATACTCGATATTCTTTATTAGAGGTGAAGATTTTCTCTGATTCTGTAAACATTCTCTTCAGACTCTTGTTTCCTTTGCCATCCAGACACTTTTCAATTTGATGCCATCCCATTTATTGTTTTTTTATTTTATTTCCTGAGTCTTGAGAAGATCTCTAAAATGCCTGTAAGTTGTAGAGTTAATTCTATTTTTTCTACTAATTGCAAAATTTCTAGTCTAATTTCTATGCTCTTGATTCACCTTGAGTTGGCTTTTGTGCAGGGTGAGAGATGTAGATCTAATATCATTCTTCTACAAATGGATATATTTTATTTTATTATTTTATTTTTTGGTGGTACTGGGGTCCCTGGAAACCCTTCTACCGCTGGGCTACACTCCAAGACCTATTTTATTTATTTATTTATTTATTTATTTATTTATTTATTTATTGCGGGTCTGGGGATGGAACCCAGGGGCATTCAACCTCCGAGCTACATCCCCTGCCCTGTTTTTTATTCTTTATTTTGAAACCGGGTCTCACTCAGTTGCAGAGGGCCTCACTAAGTAGCTGAGGCTGTCCGCCAACTGCGATTCTCCGGTCTCAGTCTCCCGAATGCTGGGATTACAAGCGTGCGCCACCACACCCGGCTATTTTATATTTTTATTTGGAAAAAGGGTCTCTTAAGCCAGCGAGGCTGGCTTCTAACCTGCGAGATCCTCCTGTCTCCGCCTCCCAAGTGCGGGGATTACAAGCGTGCACCACCATGCCTGCTACAAATGGATATATTTAAAATACATAACCAAATTTGCCAGGTGTGGTGGCGCACGCTTGTAATCCCCACACTTGGGAGGCAGAGACAGGAGGATTGCACAGGTTCGAAGCTAGCCTCAGCTACTCAGTGAGGCTCTAAGCAACTTAGTGAGACCTGTTTCCAAATAAAATGTAAAATAGGTCTGGGAGTGTAGCCCGAAGATAGAAGGGTTTCCAGGAACCCCTGTACCACCAAAAAAAAAAAAAAAAAAGGGTCTGGGAGTAAAGCCCAGAGGTAGAAAAAACGCCTGGGTTCCACCCCCAGTACCACAAAAAAATGAAAATGAAAATGAACAAAGTCTAAGATCAAAATGTCATAATAAGTAAGGAAGTTATTTCATACCTGTAATGCTAACTACTCATGGAGTTAAGGCTAGAGATCACAAGTTTGAGGCTAGCCAGGATCTGTATCACAATAAAAATAAAAAAAGAATGAGAAAAAGGGCTTGGGATGTAATTCAATTGGAGACTGTTTCCCTTTTATGCCCAAGGCCCTGGGTTTAATTCCTAATACCAAAAAAAAAAAAACTATGATAGTAAATATTAAAGTGTAAAATTTTTTCTTGCTGATATTCTTATTTTCACACTTCAACCTACAGTATTTGTATTATGTTCTCCAGAAAAAAAGAACCCATAGTACATGTATATTATAAGAGAATATTGATCGAAGTGACTTATAAAAATCAAAAGCTGTAGTCCTAAGTGCCCACCTGCACACCAGAAAGCCAGGGAACCAGCGGATGCCAGGCATGAAAATATGGAGCCTCAGAATCTGGGTTATAGCCGGGTGTGGTGGCGCACGCTTGTAATCCCCGTGCTTGGGAGGCAGAGACAGGAGGATCGCGCTGATTCGGAGCCAGCCTCGCTGGCTTAAGAGACCCTGTTTCCAAATTAAAAAATATAAAATAGGTCTGGGAGTGTAGCCCGGAGGTAGAAGGCTTCAGGAACCCCAGTACCACCAAAAAATAAAATAAATTAAAAAAAAGAACCTGGGTTATAGATGATGCAGTCCCAGTACCAAATAGAAAGGCCTGGAAACTCCCTGTAGAGTTTCTAGGGAAAGCTCACACTGAAAGAATAAAGCTGAAGCCAAATATCTTCAGGGTGGAGCAGCAGCAGATGCACCTGCTCAGTAAGGATAAAGCTCACCTTCACAATGACTCCTCCTCCTTCCTTCCTTAATTCCATCCAGGTCCCCAGCCGATTAGACAGTGCCAACCACACTCACAATTGAACTTTCTTCTTAATCTGCTGTTTGACATGCCAATCATCTTATTAACAGACCACGATATGTCCCAATTCTAGGTATCTCTCAGTCCATTCAAGTTGAAAATTTCTATACACCATCACAAGTCCACACCTTATCAAATAGACACCCAACCATGTCTCTTTAAATTACACTTAATCACCAAATAAATACAATAACAATATAATAACTTTGCTTAACATTATAGAACTCTTCTGCACACAACTCAAAACACACTAATAACTTCCCTTCTATTAGAGGCAGAAGTTTTGAAGTTATGCTTACTCTTCTCCTGACATCCCACAAGTTGAATACTATAATATAGATTTAACAGTACTTGTACTGATATTAAGTATATCAACATTTTGTCATATGATAAAGGAGTCAGGGAAAAGATAAAATGGTTATCTACTTGATACATGTGTATATATACACATACACATTTTTAACCAAATAATATGTATGTGAGAAAATAAATACTCATGGCAATTACAATGCTTTTATTTCTGTAAAGGGTCCTATGGCCGTAATTGATATTTATAACTACTTTCTTCTACTATACCTTCTGTATGCCCTCTGCCTTCAGCAAACACCTCAGTGGGTCTTCCTGGTTCTTTACCTGGAGGAGTAAACCACACCTTCATTCCCAAAGGGTCTGAGACATTTGCTGTCTTGGCTGAATTAGGTCATTGTAGTTTCCTATTGACATGATAATACCTTAGTATTAACCATGCTAACATATCTGGCATACATTTCCTTACCTCCATTGTGGAGTAATATTCTGAGGTCCATTTGGTAATCCAGGTCAATTTCCCCTACCTACTCCATAACCCACTTTTTCACCTATTGATTCAAAGTGGCTTTTATTCTGATTCATTTTTCATTTGCTTTTTGTTCCATCTGGGTCCCCAGTCTATGGACAGTGCAACCAACACTCAGGATGGGATTATCCCCTTCATTCTGCTTTTCTAAATGTCAATCATTTTATCAATCCACCTTGAAGTCTCCCAATTATAGGTGTCTTTTAGTCCACTCAAATGGCAATCCAGATTAACCATCACAGGCTTTCTCCATCTCCTTTCTGTATTAATAGAATTAATTGCATGAAATATTGTGATATCTTCTTGATTATTCTCAAAGAAAAGTCTCCAGCTTCTATTGTGTCTTATTGCGCTTCCTTCTTAATACTTTTAATTTAATTTTTTCTGTCATAATTTCTTGTGGGACCTGATTGAATTCAGAGGCATCCTACCAGTGAACTACAGTCCCAGTCCTTTTTCATTTTGAAACAGAATCTCACTAAGTTACTATATGTTGGCCTAAAACCTATCATCTTCACAGCCTCCCAAGTACTAGAATTTTAGGCATGCACCACTGCACCCAGATTACTGCTATAATTTTTAATTATATATTTTATAATCAATGCTAGATATATCTTCTAATCAATAGATCTTATATCCTATAGCAATAATTGGATAATTGCAATTATTTCTCTTTATCTTTTTTTGAGAGATCTGTGTTACTGTAGAGACAGAATCTTAGAAATATGATGCTTTAAGTAGAGCTGTGTTTTAGAAAATATATCAATTTGACAAATTAGAATTATGATATAGAATAGAAAAAGGCAAATGCTGACTATATCTAGCACTTGGTTTTTTACACTTTTATTGATGCATTACAGTTTCACATTATAATGCAGTTTATAGTGACAGTGACATACACGCACATAGCACTTGGTAAGTTTCCTCCAGCTTCCTCCCCACTTCCCTCTTCTTCATACAAGATATTGAGGTTGGCATTGGTATTCTCACATACATATATAATGTCTGTGGAAGTATTTTCTTCATTAATTCTGCCCCATACTCCCCCATCCTCCCCTAGACCACCTCCCTTGCTCCACTAGAGCTTTTCCTCTATTATCTAAAGTCCCTCTTATATCCTAATGTCTTCTTAGCTTCCACATATGAGAGAAAACATAAGACCCTTCACTTTTTTTGGCTAATCTGGACTGGCTAATCTCACCTAACATAATGTTCTCCAGGTCCATCCATTTTCCCGAAAATGACATAATTTTGTTTTTTATCATTGAGTAGAATTCCATTGTGTATATATTGCATAATTTTGTAATCTCTTCATGTGTTTATGGACACCTGGGTTGGCTCCATAATTTGGTTATTGTGAATTGTGCTACTATAAACATCGAAGACCTGTAAATTAGACCAGAGACTTTGAAATTACTAGAGGAGAGCATAGGCTCAACACTTCAACATATAGGCACAGGTAGAAACTTCCTTACTAAGATTACCAAAGCTCAGGAAATTAAAACAAGAATTAAGTGGGACAGCATTAAATTTAAAAGTTTCTGTTCTTCAAAAGAAACCATCAAGAGTCTAAAGAGAGAGCCTAAATAATGGGAGATCTGTGCCACCTACTTCTCTGATAGAATACTAATATCTAGAATATATAAATTACCTAAAAGACTTAACACTAAAAAAAACTAACAACACAATCAAGAAATGGGCAACTGAACTAAATAGATACTTCACAAAAGAAGAAATACAGATGGCCAATATATACATGAAAAAATGTTCAACATCATTAGCCATCAGGGAGATGCAAATTAAAACTACACTGAGATTCCATCTAACCCCAATTAGAATGTCAATTATCAAGAAGTCAAACAATGATAAATACTGGTGAGGATTTGGGGAAACAGAAACTCTTCCACATTGTTAGTGAGATTACAAATAAGGACAGCTCTTATGGAGATTAATGTGAAAATTCCTCAGGAAACTAGGAATGGATCCACCATTTGTTCCAGCTATAGCATTCTTAGGTATCTTTCTCAAGGGACTAAAATCAGAATACTATAATAATACATGCATATTTATATTTATAGCAGCACAATTAATAATAGACAAATTATGGAATCAACCCAGATGTTCATCAGTACTTGCTTTCTTTTATTAAAAGTACTCATAGAGCCGGGCATGGTGGCGCATGCTTGTAATCCCAGCATTCGGGAGGCTGAGACCTGAGGATCGCGGTTCGTGGACAGCCTCAGCTAATTAGTGAGGCCCTCTGCAATTCCAGCCCCAGACCCACACACAAAAAAAAAAAACTCATAGAGCCAGACGTGGTGGCACACACTTATAATCTCAGCATTTGGGAAGCTGAGACAGGAGCAGAATCACAGTTCATGGCCAGCCTCTGCTACTTAGTGAGGCCCTTTGCAACTCAATGAGACCCTGTTTCAAAATAAAGAATAAAAAATTGGGGTGGGGGTGTAGCTCGGAGGTAGAATGCCCCTGGGTTCCATCCCCAGTACCACACACACAAAAAAACTACTCATAAATTAACTTTATTTTCTTCTATTAAACTAAGAAGTAAACAGCATCATCAGTCATCAGACAATAAATGTAATATCAGTTATCAGACAATAAATTATAATACCTAAAAGAGATAAATCCATTTCTTTCTTAAAATTTTATTATTTATTTATTCAGTACTTTGGATGAAACAGGGCCCCCATGCATGCTAGGCAAACACTCTACCACTGAGCTACAACCCCAGCCTCTGGGGTTTTAAAGTCAACTAATCTGGTACCTCCTCTCACTCCATGCTTATGCTAGAGAGATTAATAACTCTTCTTAGCTGGGCGTGGTGGCGCACGTTTGTAATCCCAGCATTCGGAAGGCTGAGACCGGAGGATCACAGTTGGCAGACAGCCTCAGCTACTTAGTGAGGCCCTCTGCAACTCAGTGAGATGTAGTGGTGCACACTTGTAATCTCAGCATTTGGGAGGCTGAGACAGGAGGATCACAGTTCATGGCCAGCCTCTGCTACTTAGTGAGGCCCTTTGCAACTCAATGAGACCCTGTTTCAAAATAAAGAATAAAAAATTAGGCAGGGGGAGTGTCTCGGAGGTCAAATGCCTCTGGGTTTCATCCCAAACCTGCAAAAAAAAAAAAAAAAAAAAAAAAAAAGCTCTTCTTAGCCATGTTATTTTGGACAAGACTTGAACATGGTTTAAAGCATGAAAAGCAAGCACATAAAATTAAAATACCTTAGTACGGTATCCAGTGATTTCCTCAAAATGGAGAATTTAATTTACCCAAATGATATAATTATGTTTTCTTCTTACTGTGTTTGTTGATTCTGTACAACCTCTCTACCTCCTCCACCAAAATGAGCACACACACAAAAAAAATTAAAGGCACTCTTATAAAAAGCTCAATCCCAGCTGGGCATGGTGGCGCACGCTTGTAATCCCTGTGCTTGGGAGGCTGAGACAGGAGGATTGCACAGGTTCGAAGCCAGCCTCAGCTACTTAGTGAGGCTCTCAGCAACTTAGTGAGACCCTGTTTCCAAATAAAAATATAAAAGGTCCAGGAGTATAGCCTGGAGGTAGAAAGCCCCTGGGTTCCACACCCAGTACCACCAAAAAAAAGAAAAAAGCTTAATCCCTGCGCTTGGGAGGTGGAGACAGGAGGATCATGTAGGTTCAAAGCCAGCCATGCTGGCTTAAGAGACCCTGTTTAAAAAAAAAAAAAGTATAAAAATAGGTCTGGGAGCATAGCCTGGAGGTAGAAGGGTTTCTAGGAACCCCAGTATCACCAAAGGGGGGGAAAAAAGCTTATTCCATATATTTAAACAGTAGTTTAATAACAGAACCATGCAATATCCAGGCAAAGTAACACCACAGAGATCTATGAAGACTGAGATATCAAAGAGAGTTAGGAAGGAACATCCTTTTCACTGGGGAAAGAATTTTGTTAGTCTCTATAGATTTTTGTACAGTTGTTACTTGGAGCTTTCTAACCAGTTCTATTGAGGACACTCATCCACCAAGGCAGTACACACTGTAGGAATAAGCTCATAATTGGCGCTCTTCACAGTCCCTAATTCTGCCATAAGCACCCTACCACTCTATTTTCTGCATTTACACATGGAATTAAAGCAAAAAGGAGTTTGATTTGAGGATTCTACTAATGTAGTTTGTGAGTTGGCCTATTTTAGCTAACCCTTCTGATTTTAGTCACATGTTATTTACTTACTTACTTTTTTGGCAGTACTGAAGATGAAACCCAGGGTCATTCTACCTCTGAGACACACCCCCCAGCCCTATTTTTTATTTTTAAGCAGGGTCTCACTGAGTTGCTCAGGGCCTCACTAAGTAGCTGAGGCTGTCTGTGAACCATGATCCTCCTGTCTCAGCCTCCCAAATGCTGAGATTACAAACATGCGCCACCATGCCCAACTTTGTCACACGTTATTTTATACATCCTTAGGGGCTAATGTTTTGTTTTATAAAGTGCTATAAAAATATAAAGTACTTCAAAATTTAACTTGATTAAGGTTTTTAAGAACTTTAAAAGACAAATATAGCTTTGAGACATCATGTCAATTCATTTACAAATGTTTACCAAATATATTCCACACATCAGGTGTTAACAAAATTTAGTATAAAATAATTGTTTTAAATGAAAGTCTTTATTTTTTATAAAAAGGAAAAAAGTGTACAAACCAGGGAGAGGGAGGCTTTGATTTGAAACAAAATTGTGCTCAAAAGGAATGAGGGTGGTTGGGGGTGCCTGACCAGGTTCTGACTACAGTATCCTTATGCAAATGAGGGATACAACCATGCTTATTCCTTATTGGTTGACACAGATGAATTTATGTCATCATTTATTGGTGTAAAGGCAGTGAAATGAGACATTCAGTAATCTGTTTATTTTGATGGTTGAAGCAGAACCATGCCATAGATCAGGTCTAAAAAACTCATTGTGTGGTTCTTCCAGGAACACAGAGTATGTATTTTATCTTAATTATCAAATGGTTATCAGAATCTATTTTAATTTTATTACTACTACTACTAGTAGTAGTAGTGTGTGTGTGTGTGTGTGTGTGTGTGTGTGTGTGTGTGTGTGTGTTGTGCTGGAGATAGAGCAACTAGGGCATTCTACCTCTGAGCTATAACCTATTGTATTTTTTATTTGGAAACAAGACCTCATTAAGTTGATAGGAGTCTCACTGAATTCATGAGGCTGACTTCAAATTTGTAATCCTCCTGTCTCAGCCTCCCACGTACTGAGATTACAGGCATGCACCACCATGCCTAGCTCCATTTTAAATTTTAGGCTGTTACCCACTTGTGATCATTCTTAGAATTTCAAGATTTCTATTTCTTTTTTTTTCATATTTATTTTTAATTGGTGCACTGTATTCATACATCATAGTGGGATACATACTTTTGTAGACATACATGCACACATTGCCCAGTCAGCCCCCACCCGATCCCCACCCCATTCTCTCCCTATCCCCCCCTCCTATGCTTGGCTTAGTAGTTGACATCTAGTATTATAGCAATTTATCCAAAATTAAAAATGATAATCTCACATAACAGTTTCATTTGTCTGATACCAAGCTTTTGATGACTTAAAGATAACATTTCAATATTTCTTTTTGCTTTCTTTCTTACCAGAGAATCTATTTTTTTCTATTTTTTAGGTGAAACTATCATATATTTATATATTTATTTTTCAGAAAAAAAAATCTATCCTAATATGGAATATGGACTCTAGGTACCCACATCGATCTTGAAAAAGAACAAAGCTAGAAGATATATATTTTCTGATTTCAAACCATATAAAGCTACAATAATTGAAACAGTGTAGTACTATTCTAAAGGCAGATATATAAACCATTGGAGTTAAATAAAAGCCTAGAGATAAATTCTTCCATATATTGTCAAGTTATTTTTGACAAGGTTTCCACGAACATTTGGTGGTAGAAATAATAATCTTTTAACTAAATATTGTTGAAAAATAATAATTACATGGAAAAGAATAAAATTGGACCCTTACCTAATCCCATATACAAATATTAACTCAAAATAGATAAAAGACCTAAATATAAATCTTAAGACTATAAGCTTTTAGGAGAAAATCTGGGTCATAAAACCTCACAACATTGAAATTGGCAGTGATTTCTTGGATATGATTTCAATGGCACAGGCAACAGAAGAGTATACAAACTCCCTAAAAAATAAAAAAAATTTTGTATATCCAAAGACAATGTAAACAGAGTTAACAGTTACTAATAGAATGGGATAAAATATTTCCAAATGCTATATCTGAAGGTATATTAATATTCCAACTAGAAATCCTAAAAATTAACAACAATAAAGGCAAACAATACCCTTTAGAGATAGGTAACAGACTAACATAAATAATGAATCTCCACAGATAATCAATCTTAGTTGTCTGTTGGATGGAAAATCTTGTTTCTCTAGTTCTGATGTGTGTCACCTATTTCTTCTTTGTAGTTAATCTCTTTGAGTATTATCTCTAGTGCTGGTTTTGAAGACATAAATTCCTTCAGTTTCTGTTTGTCATGGAAGCTTCTTATTTCTCCATCTAATTTGATAGAAAGTTTTGCTGGGTAGGAAATTTTTGGCTGGAAGTTGTTTTCTTTCAAAATTGGGAATATGTTACTCCAAGCCCTTCTGGCTCTCATGACTTGGTTTGTGAAGTCTGGAGTGATTCTAATTGGTTTGCCTCTGAATGTCACTTGGCCCTTTGCTTTTGTTGCCTTTAAGATTCTCTGCTTGGCTTCCACATTGGTCATTTTGACAATTATGTGGCGTGGGGATCCTCTTCTCCGATCCTGTCTAAAGGGAGTTCTATAAGTTTCCTGGACCTGTGTATCGACCTCTTGCTCTATGTCTGGAAAATTTTCTGCTATTACTTCCTTGAAGAGATTGTTGATCCCTTTGGTTTCACTTTCTTTTCCCTCCTCTATTCCAATTATTCTTAGGTTATCTCTCTTAAAATGGGCCCATATTTCTTCAATATCAGATTCCTGCTGTTGGATATTTTTTCCTAGATTAGAAACTATGCGTTCATTTTTGGAATGATCATCTTCTAAGAGCGAGATTCTGTTCTCCATGTGTTCTAATCGGTTGTTTGTGCTTTGAATTGAGGCCTTTACTTCATTAATTGCATCCTTTATCTCTTTTTGGCTCTCTCTGAGTTCTTTTCGAAGCACCTCTATTATTTCTACAGTTATTTTCCTGATTTGATCTTCTAGAAATCTCTGATTTTCTGTTTTATCGGGTTCTGATGTTGTGGGGTTGTGAGCATTCATTGCTCCAGTATTATTCCTCTTTCCCATGATTTCGGAAGTTTGTGCCTTCTCTGGGTTCTTCCCTTGGGTCACTATGACTTCACTTAAGGTGCTCTGGATCTCGAGTCAGTAGTATCTCAGACCCCACTACTCCTTTACTGGGTTGTATCACAGAGTCTCCGACCCAGAGAGTCGATAGAGGCTGCTTTAGACCGTGGGGGGTGCCAGGTTGCATGTTCTCCTATGGTGTGATATCACTGCCACCGCCCCTCTCCCACTGGGTCAAGTCCCAGTGAGTACAGTAATGGGATTTCTCCTCTGTGGCCCACAATTTGACTCACTGTTCTTGAGTACGCAGATGTAGCTGTAGTGAATTCGGTGCTGCTGCCGCCGGTGGCAATATGGCGCCGCTGCTACGCCCTCGGCTGTTGGGCTGGCGTTTTTTTTTCTTGGTTTTGATTTCCACTCTGAATCCCTGCAGCGTGTGCTGAGCTCAGCCACTGGGAGCTTTAGATGTCCTCTGTGCCAAGAAATCCCGCCTGGCTGTTCCGCAGCGGCTCCCCTCGGCTTGCTGTGGCCTTCCCGTGAATTCGCCGGCAGTATGGCGCTGCTGCCGCGTCTGCCGCGTCCTCGGGCGTGAGGATCTCCTCTGTGGCTCTGTTCTCAGTCCGCTTTCTCTCTGGAGCCTGGTGATTTTTTTTGTTTCTCTGGTGGTGTTGTTTTCTGGCTTTGAAAGGCACTGATTTTGTGGTAATAGATATTTGTTGTTAGCGGGGCTCTTAAGCCCCGCTTTTCTCGGTCGCCATCTTCCCGTCTCTCGCTGCTCTCTGTGTGTGTTTGTGTGTGTGTGTGTGTGTGTGTGTGTGTGTGTGTGTGTGTGTATGCCACTGAGAATAAAACCCAAAGCACTGTGCATGCTAGATTAGGCAAGTGCTTTACCACTGAGCTACATTCCAGCACTTTAAAACATTTTTATTATAAGACAGCATCTCCACAATTTGCCAATCCTGAAACCAAACATGAGATCTTCCTGCCTCACATTTCAAGATAACTAGGATTACAGGTATGCATCACTATGCCCAGCAAGATTCAGCTTTTGGTGAGGTTCAAACAGGTAATGATTTTGGCTTCAGAGATATGTCCAAAATCATAAAGTTTCCTCTAAGACTTAAGGCAAAATCTTCACCATGAGCCTTGTTTTAAAAAAAATTACATATTTTCAACAAACAATGGTAAAGTAAACCTTTGCATTCCAAAAGTGAGGAATGGGAACATCATAGGAGGAAGGAACAAGATCCACACACAACCCAAATGTGGCATCAAAACATTAAATCCTCAAGCTCCATAGCTGGCATCGGGGCACACAGTGGTGAGATATGGTCATCAGAGGAATTCAGTTGCCCCAATGGCTTTGCAAGTTGTGACTTGTGTGGCTGTTTTCTTAGTCTGGCTCCTTGGAAGACATTCCTGGCATTTCTCAATTTAGTGGGTCTCCACTGAAGCATCACCTTCACTCTTAGAGTTTTACACATTTTCCTGTAGGGCCTTCCACAGAGATTTTGACCCAGCTACATTTTGTTTGGCCCCCAAGGCTTTCTCTTGAAATCTGGATGGGAGCCTCCATACGTCCTTAAGTTCAACATTGTACATTACTGTAAAATCAGCACTACATGGATGATGCCAAGGTCTACCATTAACTTGGACAGTAGCTAGATCTTTCTTGATCAGGGATGTAGCTGTCTCTTAGTTCCTTGGTGGTTGAGAATGGTGAAATAATTTTTAAGCACTTTCATGTGAGCAGTGTGCTGCCCTGGCTGCTTCTTAAAGCAAACTTTTCAAACAGCTTTCTATCGTTATATTCTTGAACCAGCAATGGGTGGGGTCTTGATAATTCCTGAAATCCCTGCTATGGATCTCTTCTATTGTCTCTGTACAAAGTACTTAACTTCTCTTTAGTAAGCACACCATTTCTGGTTCTAATTTTACACATACCATTCAAGCCAAATTGCACATTTAAAAACCTTTCTGCTCCTGATTCTTATAGTAAACCTAGATAAAACCCACCAGCAATACCCATGCCACTGACTGAATGCTCTGCTTCTTTGAAGTTTCCACCACCAGATTAATTTAATCATCACCTTTGAATTCAGCCTCACACAAATTCTCATGACATTGGCAATATGTAGACAAATTCTTTGCCAGAATGAATATGTGCATTCTACTTCATTTATCAACATTTTTGTGCTCTCTGCTTCATTTATCTATGGAGTTCTCCCTTTGAAACCTTGTGGGCATGGTACGTACTGTCCACATTCCTATCAGAATTCTGACTCTCCAGGCTCCCACCAGAATTGTCTATTAAGGTCTACTTACAATATTCTAAGGCTTCTCCAGCCTGCATCCCAAACTTTTTCAAATCCCTCCTGAAAGCCAGTTCCAATTTTTTCTGAACAACATGGTGAGGTTTAGACAAAGCACTGACAGACTCCATTCATGGCACCAGCTCTTTTTTAATTAGCTCTTTTGCCACTGTGACAAAAATAACAAGCACAACTTACAGGAAGAGATGTTTATTGTCTTATGATTTTAGAGGTGTCAGAGATTTTTGTCTACTGTTGTCTATCTCCAAGACAGAAACAGCTTGGCTGCAGGTCTTGGTGCATAGTGAAGGAAAAGCCACTCAACTCATGGTAGCAAGAATCCGAGGAAGAGATAGAGAAGCCAGGGACACAACTCATCCCTGAGGTCACACATCTAGTGGTACACCTCCTCCAGCCATATCTCACTTCCAAACCTGGCTGCATTGGCAACACATGAGGTTGGGGGAGACATCTTAAATTCAAAGTGTAACAAATAACCTCGATTCTATCCTACAAGCATAAGGGCTTTTTTTGCTGAATGGAATGATGTTGATTTTATTAACTAACCAAAATTAGGACCATCATATTTAAAAGGATTTCATAAAACAAAAATAAATCCCGAGGTCTTTTAAGGGCCTAATAATTTTATTCCAATATTTATTTCAATTCCATTATTAATCTGGGGAGCCAAAAACTATCTACTTACTTTTTATTCTCTATTAGTAAACTCACAATACTCTTTTGTTTTTGTGTTTCTTTTTGTTTTTGCTTTTGTATCTCAAATAGAATTCTAACCTAGAACCTGAGCGTGGTGACGCACACTTGTAATTCCAGTACTTGGGAGGCTGAAACAGAGGATTGCAGATTCAAAGCCAGCCTTGGCTCTCAGGAACCTAATGAGACCCTGTCCCTGTTTTCAAATAAAAAAATAAAACCAGGCCATGGGTGATCTTGGAGGTAGAATGTCTCTGGGTTCAATCCCCAGTACCTACAAACCCCTCAAAAAAAAAGAAAAGAATTCTAAGCTAGAGCTATTTCAAAGCTTGCAGTAAAAAAAAATCACAGGCATGATACTATTGATTGTTGCTTAATTAATAGATTGTATTGTTCAGTTGGAAATGTTTATGGTGGGCAGGTGCAAACATGTGTCGTGTGAGGAAAGAATTTTTGTTCTAAAATTTGTTCTGGTCATCTCTTATCAGTCCTGAAATTTTTAACACACTTTGTGAGTCTTTAGGAACAGAAAATTAAAAAAATATACTTTTATTGGTGCATTGTAATTATACATTATAATGAGGTTCAGAGTGATAAAAACATACATACATACAGCACATGGTATGTTTCCCTTTGGATTCCATACTATTCCATCCCCTTCAATATTATCGAGATTGGAATTGATAACTTCATATATGTACACAGAATTGTTTGAACTGTTTTCTTCAACAAGTCATCCTTTTCCCAGCCCCATTTCCCTCACCAAATCCCCTTCCTGTATTTGACTTGTATCTTCCCTCATTTTCTAGTCTCTTTTGTCTCCCAATTTTTCCCTAGGTTTAAGATAGAAAAGAAATTATATGATCACTCAATTTCTGAGACTGGCTAATCTCACTTGGTATAGTATCCTCTAGTTCCACCCATTTTCTACAAATAAATTTGTTCTTCATGGTTGAGTAAAATTCCAGTGTGTATATACCACTATTTTGTAATTAATTCATCTGTTGATGGACACCTAGGCTGAAATTATGCTGCTATAAACATGGATATGTATGTATCACTATAATATTGTGACTTTAACTCCTCTGGAAAAATACCTTTGGGTAGTACATCTGGGTCAGATGGTGGTTTCATTCCCAGTCTTCCAAGGAACCTGCACACTGATCTCTCTGTACTAATTCCCAACCCCTCCAACAGTATATAATTGTTTTTATTTTCCCATTTTCTCCCCAACATTTATTTTTATGCTTTTATTGGTGCATTATAGTCTCACATCATAATGTAAATCATGATGACAATGACATACATGCACACAGTACTTGCCCCCCCATTTCCCTCCCTCTTAATACCAAGTACCCAGATTGACACTGGTATATTCACATATTTACACATAGTCAGTGATAGTATTTCCATTAATGAACCTTAGTAATCCTCCTCCCCTCCCCTTCCTTCCTGGCTCCACTGAGGTTTTTCCTCCATTATCTGGAGTCCCTCTGGTATCCCAATTACTCTCTAGCTTGTGCATATTAGAAAAAACATGTTATTCTTCACTTCCTGTGATTGGCTGATCTCACTTAATATAATGTTCTCCAGGTCATTCCATCTTCTTGCAAGTGATGTAATTTTGGTTTTCTTTATTACTGAGTAGAATTCCACTGTGTGTATTTACCATAATTTTGTAATCCATTCATCTTTTGATGAACATGTAGGTTGGTTCCATAGTTTGGCTATTGTGAATTGTGCTGTTATGAACATGGGTATGCATATATTACTGTAGTTCTGTGGTTTCAGCCCCTTTGGAAAGATACCAGTAGTGATTTAGCCAGATCGTATGGTGGATTCATTCTCAGTTTTCTAAGGAATCTCCACATTGATCCCCATAGTGGCTGAACTAGTTTGCAATCCCATTAACAGTGTAGAAGAGTTCCTATTTTCCTACATCCTCACCAACATTTATTATTATTTGACTTCTTTATTATTGTGATTCTGATTGTGATTAGATGGAATCTCAGTGTAGTTTTTTAAAAATTTATTTTATTGAAAGTAAATGTTATACATTTAATCTGTATTTGGTGCCCTCTCCTCCCCTCATTTCCCTCCCCCCCTCCCAATACTTAATACCCAGGCTAACCTTGCTATATTTATACTTTTACACCTATTTGGAAATAGCCGCTCATCAATCAAGTTCAGCCTCCTTTATCTCTTAGTTTTCCATTCAAACTTTGCTGAGATTTCCCTTCCATTATCTGGAGTCCCTCTGGGATCCCCAATGCTCACTCGTTTGGGCATATTAGAGGAAATATATGTCCCTTCTCTTTGTGTTTGGCTGATCTCACTTAACATAATGCTTTCCAGCCCTTTTCATCTTCTTACAAATGACATGATTTTGTTCTTCTTTATAGCTGAATAGAATTCCATTGTGTGTATTTCCCATAACTTTGCAAACCATTCATCTGTTGATGGGGGCCTAGGTTGTTTCCATATTTTGGCTATTACAAATTGTGCTGCTATGAACATAGGTAAGCATATGTTGCTGTAGTTCTCTGTTTTCAACCCCTTTGGAAAAATATCCAGGAGTGGTAAAGCTGGATCGTATGGTGGATCTATTCCCAGTTTTCTAAGGAATCTCCACACAGATCTCCATAGTGGCTGAACTACTTTGCACTCCCACCAACAATGTAAAAGAGTTCCTCTTTCCCCACATCCTCATCAGCATTTATTATTGTTTGATTTCTTTATGCTTGCCAATCTGACTGGGGTTAGATGGAATCTCAGTGTAGTTTTGATTTGCATCTCCCTGATGGCTAATGATGAAGAACATCTTTTCATGAATCTATTGGCCATTTGTATCTCCTCTTTTGTAAAGTGCCTATTCATTTCAGTTGCCCATTTCTTGATTAGGTTGTTTGTTTTGCTAGTCTTGTTTGCAGAGTCTTTTGAGCTCTTTGTATATTCTGGATATTAGCCCCCTATCGGAGTGGTGACTGGTAAAGATCTTCTCCCATTCTGTAGGCTTCCTCTTTAGATTCTTGATGGTTTCCTTTGATGAGAAGAAACTTTTTAGTTTGATGCTATCCTACTTGTTGATTGCTTACTTTAATTTCCTGAGCTTTGGAGGTTTTGTTGAGAAAGTTACTGCCTGTGCCTATATGTTGTAGTGATGAGCCTATGTTCTCCTCTAATAACTTCACAGTCTCTGGTCTAATTTCTAAGTCTTTGATCCATCTTGAGTTGATTCCTGTGTATGGTGAGATATAGGGGTTTAGTTCCATCTTTCTACAAATGGATAGCCAGTTCTCCCAGCACCATTTGTTGAAAAGGCGGTCTTTTCTCCAGCGTATGAGTTTGGCCCCTTTGTCAAAGATTAATTGACTGTAAGTGCATGGATTTGTTTCTGTATCTTCTATTCTGTTCCACTGGTCAGTGTACCTGTTATTGTGCCAGTACCATGCTGTTTTTACTACTATTGATCTATAGTATAGTTTGAAGTCTGGGATTGTGATGCCTCCTGCGTGATTCTTGTTGCTTAGAATTGCTTTAGCTATTCTGGGTCTTTTCTTTCTCCATATAAAGTTCATGATTGCTTTCTCTCGGCCTGTGAAGAATGTAGTTGGTATTTTGATGGGAATTGCATTGAATCTATAAATCATTTTTGGCAGAATGGCCATTTTGATGATATTTATTCTGCCTATCCACGAGCATGGGAGGTCTTTCCATCTTCCATGGTCTTTATACCTTTCTTTAGTGTTTTATAGTTTTTGTTGTAGAGGTCCTTTACATCTTTGGTTAGGTTTATTCCTAGGTATTTTATTGGTTTTGAGGTTATAGTGAATGGAATTGATTGTTTTATTTCTTTATTTCTTTCATTGTGGATTCATTGTTGGTATAAAGAAAAGCCTCTGATTTCTTTAGGTTGATTTTGTATCCTGCAACTTTGCTGAATTTGTTAATTAACTCCAGAAGTCTTTTGGTTGAGTTCTTAGGGTCTTCTAGGTAAAGAATCATGTCATCTGCAAATAAGGATAATTTTAATTCCTCTCTTCCTATTTGAATTCCTTTTATTTCCTTCTCTTGTCTTATTGCTGTGGCAAGAGTGTCAAGGACTATATTGAAGAGGAGTGGTGATAGTGGACATCCTTGTCTTGTTCCCAATTTTAGGGGGAATTTTTGCAGTTTTTCCCCCATTCAGTATAATGTTGGCTTTGGGTTTGTTGTGTATTGCCTTAATGATGTTGAGGTATGTTCCTTTTATTCCAATTTTCTATAGTGTTTTTAACATGAATGGGTGTTGGATTTTGTCGAAGGCTTTTTCAGCATCTATTGCTATGATGATATGGTTTTTATTCTTGATTCTATTTATGTGGTGGATGACATATATTGTTTTGCGTATGTTGAACCAACCTTTTTTCCCCGGGATGAAACCAACTTGATGATGGTGTATTATTCTCTTGATATGGTTTTGAATGTGTATGGCTAGTATTTTGTTTAGAATTTTTGCATCTATGTTCATTAAAGATATTGGTCTGTAGTTTTCCTTTCTTGGGGTATCTTTATTTCGTTTGGGGATTAATGTGATACTGGCCTTGTAGAAGGAATTTGGGAGAGTTCCATCTCTTTCAATTTCCTGGAATAAGTTATGAAGTATTGGTTCTTTACTGAAGGCTTTGTAGAATTCATCTGGAAACCCATCTGGGCCTGGGCTTTTCTTTGATGGAAGAATTTTTATTGCCATTTTTATTTCATTGTTTGCTATTGGTTGGTTTAGGCTTGCTATGTCCTCTTGGTTTAGTTTAGTAGGTTAACTGTGTTTAAGAATCTATAGATTTCTTCCATGTTTTCTTGTCTATTGGAGTATAAATTTTTAAAGTAGTTTCTGATAATCCTTTGAATTTCTTCACTATCTGTGGTGATGTCTCCTTTTTCATTTCTGATTTTAGTAATTTGCATTGATTCTCTTTTTCTTTTGGTTAGGTTGGCCATGGGTTTATCAATTCTATTAACCTTTTCAAAGAACCAGCTTTTTGGTTTGTAGATTCTTTGAATTGTTTTTTTTTTTTGTTCTCTATTTCATTTATTTCTGCTCGGATTTTAATAATTTCCTGTCTTCTGCTGGTTTTGGAGTTGGACTGTTGCAGTCTTTCTAGATCCTTGAGTTGTGTTAATAGGATCTGAACTTGGTGATTCTGAGTCCTTCTTATGTGAGCACTCAATGCAATAAACTTTCCTCTTAATACTGCCTTTATAGTGTCCCAGAGATTTTGGTAAGTTGTGTCTCTGTTTTCATTTATTTCCAAAAATTTCTTTACTTTTTCCCTAATTTCCACTCTTACCCATTCATCATTCAATAGTGTATCATTCAATCTCCATGTATTTGAATAGTTTCTTTTGAGTTTCCTGTTGTTGATTTCTACTTTCATTCCATTATGGTCTGAAAAGATGCAAGGAATTATATTACATCTTTTGAATTTGCTGGTGCTTTCTTTGTGTACCAGGATGTGATCTATTTTGGAGAAGATTCCATGGGCTGATGAGAAGAATGTGTATTCTGTAGTTTCTGGATGAAATGTTCTGTATATGTCTATTAGGTCCATTTGGTTTATAGTTTTCTTTAGTTCTAAAGAGTCTTTAGTCAACTTTTGCCTTGAAGATCGATCCAGTGGTATGAGAGGCATATTGAAGTCTCCCAGAATTACTGTATTTGGGTCTATTTGAGATCTGATGTCCTGAAGGGTTTGTTTTACAAACGTGGTTGCATTCACATTTGGAGCATAAACGTTTACTATCATGATATCATCTTGGTGTATTTTTCCTTTTAATAAAAGGAAGTGCCCTGATTTGTCTCTTCTGATGTGTCTGTCTTAGTTTAAAGTCTGTTTTGTTGGATATCAGGATTGCTACCCCTGCCCTTTTTTGTTCTCCAGTAGCATGGTATATCTTTTTCCATCCTTTCACTTTCAGTTTGAGTGTCTTTGGCTGTTAGGTGAGTTTCTTACAAACAACATATATTTGGGTTATGTTTTTTGATCCACATTGCTAATCTATGTCTTTTGATTGATGAGTTAAGTCCTCTGATGTTAAGAGTTGTTATTGAAATATGATTTTTGTTTTCTGTCATTTTGTGTTCTGTCATCTGTTTGGTAGCTTTTTCTTTCTTCCTTACTTAGAAGCCCCTCTGATCACTTTCCTCTCTTCTCTGGTTCTGAAGTCTGCTTCTTTTTTCTTCTTTACGATTTATTTCTTTAAGTATTTTCTCTAGTGTTGGCTTTGAGTTCATAAATTTTTTGAGATTTTGTTTATCCTGAAATACTTTTATTTTTCTGTCGACTTTGAATAGTAGTTTTGCTGGATAAAGCAGCTTCGATTGGAAGTTATTTTCTTCCAAGGTCTGGATCACGTCATACCAGTCTCTCCTGGGATTCATGACCTGGGTTGTATAGTCTGGGGTGATTCTTATTATTTTGCCTCTGTATGTCACCCGACCTTTTGTTCTCACTGCTTTTAAGATCTTTTCCTTGGCCTCTATGTTAGTCATTTTGACTATTATGTTGCGTGGGGAAGTTCTTTTTTTATCTTGTCTTAATGGTGTCTCTTGAACATGAAGATCTATCTCTTGTTCCATGTTAGGGAAGTTCTCCAAAATTATTTCTGTGAAGAGATTACGAATGCCCCTGGTCTGTACCTCTATTCCTTCTTCAATGCCTTTTATTCGTAAGTTAGGGCGTTTCATGTTGTCCCATATTTGCTGTATGTTTAGGTTTTGTTGCTGTAATGACTTCTGCATACTATTGACTGTGTTTTCGGTGTTGGATAAACTGTCTTCTAACAGTGATATTCTACTTTCCATTTCCTCTAATCTTCCAGAATTTCTTTCTATTGCTGACTTCATTTCATTTATTGACTCTTTCATTTCATTCCAAGCCTCTTTCTGATTCTTTTTTAGTGTTTCTAACTCATCTTTCATTTCCTCTAAACTTGTTTTAAATCCTTTCATCATATTGTAGATCAAGATTCAAATCTCCCCTTCCTGTATTTCTTGTAGGTCAGTATTCATGATTTCTGTCATTTCTCCATTATTCCTAGATCTCATATTTTCAGATCTCTCAGGTCTGATTTTCTGCTGTCTTCCCATCATTACTGGGTATTATTTTTAGCCCAGTCTTTGTATTAGGACTTTAGAAAAGACTTATCCCCCCAGGAAAAAAAAAAAAACTTATCCCCCCAGAAAATCAAAAACAAAAACAAACCCAAAGACCCAAAAAGTAAAACAAACAATACCAAGCCACAATAGTAAAAAATAAAATATAAAAGGATAGAAAAATAGTTAAAAAAAAAAAAAGAATAAAAGAGATAACAGTCTTACTATGTTGTTGATATATGGTGAATCTTGTATTTGCTTGGAGTGTCCCCTTGTGGCCCCGTGCAGGTATCATGCCTTAAGCGCTCTTCTTTGGTCCTGGAGTTGAATTGGCCCACTTTGCGCACACTGGCACTCACATATATCGTACTCACTGTGTGCTCGCCGGGTCCATGGCTCCTCTGAATTCACGCTGGCAGTCCAATCTGTGGCTCTGAAGCTCTGGCAGCTCTCCTGTATCCTGCTGACTTTTCACTCCTGTGGTGAGCAGGTCCACTTCCTGGTCCCTGCCAATCTCTGGGCGTGTCTGCAGGGCTGCCTTTTTTGGGTGAACAGTGCCGCTCAGGAGCTCCAGTTAGCTAGCAACTTCAGGTATTGGAACTCTCTGGTCACTTTCAGACTTTAGAGCTTCTCTGGGAATGTTAAAGACCCAAAAGTCCTGTTTGGGTCAGCGGCCCTGAGGCCACTGCGCCTGCGCCTGCACTCCACCGGCCGCTGAGTCTTCAGCTCACTATCTGCTTTCTTTGTGTGTTGTGGTGAATCTTGCAGTTCAGTTGCTGGATTTTTTTTCTGCCGTACTCCGCAAATCTGTTTTGGATCGTATGTTTAATTTTTTCTTTATTAAGACACTTCTGTCTCAGTAGTTGAACTTAGTTTGCTTCAGCTAGTGAGGGACGCTGCGTCTCTTGGTCGCCATCTTGGAAAAAAAACCTCAGTGTAATTTTGATTTGCATCTCCCTGATTGCTAATGATGCTGAACATTTTTTTCATGTATCTATTGACAATTTGTATCTCTTCTTTTGTGAAGTGTCTATTTAATTCAGCTGCCCATTCCTTGATTGGATTATTTGTTCTTCTAGTGTAAAGTCTTTTAAGTTCTTTGTATATTCTAGATATTAGACTTCTGTCTGAATGATAGCTGATATTCTCCCATTCTGTAGACTTTCTCTTTAGACTCTTGATGATTTTCTTTGATGAGCAGAAACCTTTTAATTTGATGTCATCCCACTTGTTAATTCTTGTTTTAATTTTCTGAGCTTTGGAAGTCTTACTGAGGAAGTTACTACCTGTACCTATATACTAGAGTGTTGAATCTATTCTCTACTCTAATAGCTTCACAGTCTCTGGTCTAACTCCCAGGTTTTTGACCCATCTCAAGTTGATTCCTGTGCAGGGTGAGACGTAACAGTTTAGTTCCACTTTTCTATAAGTGAATAGCCAGTTTTCCAGCACCATTTGTTGAAAAGGCTGTCTTTTGTCCACCATATGTATTTGGCCCCTTTGTCAAAGATCAATTGATTATAAGTGTGTGCATTTGTTTCTGTATCTTCTATTATTTTCCATTGGTCTCTGTGCCTGTTTTATGCCAATAACATACTGTGTTAATAACTATAGCTCTGTAGAATAATTTGAAGTCAGGAATTGTGATGCCTCCTGCATGGTTCTTATTGCTGAAAGTTGCTTTGGCGAGTCTGGGTCTTTTGTTTCTCCTCATGAAATTTATGGCTCTTTTTTTAGGTTTATAAAGAATAATTTTGGTATTTTGGTAGGAATTACTTTTGGTAGAATGGCCATTTTATGGTATTTATTCTGCCTATCCAAGAGCAAAGGAGATCTTTCCATCTTCCAAGGTCTTCTTCAATTTCTTTCTTTAGTGTTTTATAATTTTGATTGTAGAGGTCTTTTACCTTTTTGGTCAAGTTTATTTCTAAGTATTTTATTGGTTTTGAAGTTACTGTAAATGAAATTGTTTTCTGTATTTCTTTCTCTGTGGATTAATGGTTGTCAATAGAAATGCTACTAAATTATTTAGATTGATTTTGTATCCTGCTACTTTGCTAGATTGGTTAATCAGCTCCAGCAGAATTTTGGTAGAGTTTTTTGGATCTTCTAGATATAGGATCATGTCATCTGCAAACAAAGGTAATTTTAATTATTTTATTTGAATTATTTTAAATTTTGGTGGTGCTGGAGATTGAATCCAGGGCCATTCTACCTCTGAGCTACACCCCCAGCCTGATTTTTATTCTTTGTTTTGAAATAGGGTTTCACACGCCGGGTGTGGTGGCGCACGCTTATAATCCTCGTGCTTGGGAGGTGGAGACAGGAGGATCGCGCTGGTTCGGAGCCAGCCTCACCGGCTTAAGAGACCCTGTTTCCAAATTTAAAAAATATATAAAATAGGTCTGGGAGTGTAGCCCAGAGGGAGAAGGGCTTCCAGGAACCCCAGTACCACCAAAAAAAAAAAAAAAATGAAATAGGGTTTCACTAAGTTGCAGGGTTTCTCACTAAGTAGCTGAGGTTGGCAACAAACCCAGATCCTCCTGTCTCAGCTTCCCAAGTACTGGGATTACAAGCATGCACCACCACACATGGCTTATTTGAATTCTTTTGATATCCTTCTCTTGTCTTATTGCTTTGGCAAGAGTCTAAAGGACTGTATTGAAAAGTAGTGGTGATAGTGGGCATCCTTGTCTTGTTTCTGATTTTAGAAGGAATTTTTGCAGTTTTCCCCATTAAATATGATGTTGGCCTTGAGTTTATTGTATATTACTTTAATGATGTTGAGATATGTTCCTTTTATTCCAATTTTCTGCAATGTTTTTTAACATGAATTGGTGTCAGATTTTGTCAAATGATTTTTCAGCATCTATTGATATGATCATGTGATTTTTGTTCTTAGTTCTATTTATGTGGGGAATAACATGTATTGATTTGTGTATGTTGAGACAGTATTGCTTTCCTGGGATAAAACCGATTTGGTAGTGTTGTACAATTTTCTTGATGTGATTTTGAATTTGCATAGCTAGTATTTTGCTTAGAAATTTTGTATTATGTTCATCAATGATGTTTTCCTGTAATTTTCTTTTCTTGATATATCTTTACCTGGTTATGGTATTAATGTAATATTGGCCTCATAGAAAAAAGTTTGAAAAATTTCATTATGAAAAAACTTGTAAAGTATTGGGTTTACTTTCTTTAAAAGTTTTGTAAAATTCAAATGGAAACCAATCTGGACCTAAGCTTACTTTGATGGAAGAATTTTTATTACTGTTTCTGTTTCTTTGCTTGCTATTGGTCAGTTTATTTTCTATGTCCTCTTGGTTCAATTTGGCAGGTTATATATGTTTAGAAATCTGTGGATTTCTTCCATGTTTTCCAGTTTGTTGTAATATAAATTTTCAAAATAGTTTCTGATGATTCTCTGAATTTCCCCACTGTCTGTGGTAATGCCTCTTTTTTATTTTTATTTTAATAATTTGAGTTGATTCTCTCTTCTTTTTGGTTATGTTGGCTAGTAGTTTGTCAATCTTGTTAATCTTTTCAAAAAACCAGGTTTTTGTTTTGTTAATTCTTTGTGTTTTTTAAATTCTCTATTTCATTTGTTTCTGCTCTGATTTTAATTATTTCCTGCCTTCTTCTGGCTTTGGAATTAGACTGTTCCTGTTTTTCTAGGTCCTTGAGGTGTGTTACTAGGTTGTTTATTTGGTGACTTTCTCTTTTATGTGGGCACTCAGTGCTATAAATTTTTCTCTTAACACTGCCTTCAAAGTGTCCCATAGGTTATGGTATATGATGTCTCTATTTTTGTTTAATTTCAGGAATTTTTATTTTTCCCTTTATTTCTGTTATGATCCATTCTTCATTTATGTATTTATGTAATTTATTTTGGTCTTCCTGTTGTTTATTTCTATCATTCCATTGTGATCTGAAAAGATGCAGAGAATTATATTACCCCAACATTTATTATTGTTTGTGTTCTTGATGATTGTGATTCTAAGTGGAGTTAGAAAATATATCAGGCCGGGCATGGTGGCACACGCTTGTAATCCCCGCACTTGGGAGGTGGAGACAGGAGGATCATGCAGGTTTGAAGCCAGCCTTGCTGACTTAAGACCCTGTTTCCAAATAAAGTATAAAAATAGGTCTGGGAGTGTAGCCCGGAAGTAGAAGGGTTTCCAGGAACCCCTATACCATCAAAAATAAGAAAAAATAAAAAAGAAAAGAAAATGCATCAGTATAGTTTTGAGTAGCACTTCCCTCTTTACTAATGATACCATTTGTATTTCTGCTTTTGATGCTTATTCAGTTCAATTTCCATTTTTAATAAGTTTATCTGTCATTTTCATATTTTCTAAGTTCTTTGTATATTTTAGATATTAGTACTCTATTAGAGAGGAAGCTTGTGAAGATTTTCCCTTTAAATTCTTGATGGTTTCCTTTGCTGCACACAAGCTTAACTTAATGTCATCCCATTTATTAATTCTTGTTTTTATTTCCTAAGCTTTGAGGGTCTTATTGAGGAAAAAATCTTCTAGTGCCTACATGTTGGAGAGTTGCTCTATGTGTTCTTCTAGTAATTGCAAAGTTTCTGATCTAATTTCTGGGCCTTTCATCCATCTTGATTTGACTTGTTGTGCAGGGTGAGAGACTATGGTTTAATTCTTCTACATATGTTATCCAGTTTTTTTAAATGCCATCTTTTTTCTAGCTTATGCTTTTGTCACCTTTGTCAAAAATTAACTGGCCATAACTATGAGGAGTTTTCTGTATCTTCTATTCTGTTGTTCTATATGTAAAGATTTTGGAGGTTTGTTTGTTTTGTGGTTCTAGGAATAAAACTCAGAGGCATTATAACTCTAAACTACACTTCCAGCCCATTTTATTGTTTTATTTTGAAACAGAGTCTCACTAAGTTTCAGATGGCTTCATTTAGTTGCTAAGGCTGGCTACAAACATGCAATCCTCCTGTCTTAGCCTTCCAAGTACTTGGATTATAAGCATGCACCACTATGCCCAACTCTATGTCTCTGTTTTTGTGCTACTACCATGCTGTTTATTTTACTATAACTCCATAGTATAATTTGATGTGGCTCTAACATGGTTCTTATTACTAAGAATTGCTGTGACTATTCTGGGTCCTTTGTTTTTCCATGTGAATTTTAGGATTATTTTTTCTAGCTCTGTGAAGCATGACATTGGTACTTTATTGAGATTTCACTGACCCTGTATATCAACTTTGGGTAGTATGGCCATTTTGATAGTACTTTTTCTGCCTATACATGAATTTGGAAGGTTTTTTTTTTCATTTTCTTCTTTTTTCTTTTTTAAAATATTTTAAATTCTAAACACCTAAAACAATCTCAAAAAAGAATACAGCTAGAAGATGTACCTTTTCTGATTTCAAACCTTATAAAGCTACAATGATTAAAACAGTGTAGTACTGCTATAAAGACAGATATAGAAACCAGTGGAGTAAAATAAAAAGCCTAGAAATATATTCTTCCATATATGGTCTGGTTATTTTTGACAAGGTTTCCAAGAACATTTGGTGAAGAAATAATAATCTTTTCACTAAATATTGTTGAAAAATAATAATTACATGACAAAGAATAAAATTGGACCCTTACCTAACACCATATACAAATATTAACTCAAAATAGATAAAAGACCTAAATGTAAATCTTAAGACTATAAACTTTTGGAAGAAAACCTGGGTCATAAAACTTCACAACACTGAAATTAGCAGTGATTTCTTGGGTATGATTATAAAGGCACAAGCAATAAAAGAATAAACAAGCCGGGTGTGGTGGTGCACGCTTGTAATCCCCACACTTAGGAGGCAGAGACAGGAGGAGCACGCAGGTTTGAAGCCAGCCGTGCTGGCTTAAGAGACCCCATTTCCAAATAAAAGAAAAGCATAAAAATAGGTCTGGGAGTGTAGCCCGGAGGTAGAAGGGTTTCCAGGAAACCCAGTACCACCAAAAAAAAAAAAAGACAAACTTCATAAAATATAAAAAAATTGTACATCCAAAGACAATGTAAACAGAATTAAAAGTTACTGATATAATGGGATAAAATATTTCCAAATGCTATATCTGAAGGTATATTAATATTCCAAATAGAAATCCTAAAAATTAGCAACAATAAAAGCAAACAATACAGTTTAGAAATAGGTAAAAGACTAAAATAGATAATGAATCTCCAAAGATTTTTATATGACCAATAAATACATGAATATCACTCATCATTATAATTATATAACTAATCATTAAGGAAATACAAATGAAAACTATAGTGGAATACTACTGCACATTTGTTAGGATGGCTACTTAACATGGGTTATCTTGCTCCAGCCCTTTACCTTGAGTTTGTTACTCTCTTTACCTCTAAAGTGTGTTTCTTGTAAGCAGCAGATGGATGGATTCTGGTTTTTAACCCATTTTGCCACTTTATGTCTTTTTATTGGGGAGTTGAGGCCATTTACATTCAGTGTGGTTATTGAGAGATAACTTTTAATTCCTAACATGTTAAGATTTTATTTCTGTTTGAAATACTGTTTTTTCTTCTTTGCTTAGTTTTCTGCTGGATGGAAAATCTTGTTTCTCTAGTTCTGGTGTGTATTACTTCTTTCTTCTTTGTAGTTAATCTCTTTGAGTATTTTCTCTAGCACTGGTTTTGAAAACATAAATTCCTTCAGTTTCTTTCTTTCTTTCTTTCTTTCTTTCTTTCTTTCTTTCTTTCTTTCTTTCTTTCTTTCTTTCTGGTGGTACTGGGGTTCCTGGAAACACTTCTACCTCCGGACTACAATCCCAGACCTTTTTTTTTGAAACAAAGTCTCTTAAGCCAGCACACGTGGCTGGCTTTGAACCTGCGCGATCCTCCTGTCTCCGCCTCCCAAGCGCGGGAATTACAAGTGCGCCACCACGCCCAACCCTATTCCTTCAGTTTTTGTTTGTCATGGAAGCTTCTTATTTCCCCAACAAATTTGATAGATAGTTTTTCTGGGTAAGAAATTTTGGGCTGGAAGTTGTTTTCTTTCAGAGTTTGAATATGTTACTCCAAGCCCTTCTGGCTTTCATGACTTGGTTTGGGAAATCTGGAGTGATTCTAATTGGTTTGCCTCTGAATGTCTCTTGGCCTTTTGTTTTTGTTGCTTTAAAAATTCTGTTTGGCTTCTACATTGGTTATTTTGACAATTATGTGGCATGGGGAACCTTTTCTCTGATCCTGTCTAAAGGGCGTTCTATATGTTTACTGGATCTGTGTATCGACCTCTTGCTATGTTTGGAAATTTTTCTTCTATTATTTCTTTGAAGAGATTATTGATCCCTTTGGTTTCACCTTCTTTCCCCTACTCTATTCTGATTATTCTTATGTTAGCTCTCTTAAAATGGGCCCATATTTCTTCAATGTCAGATTCCTGCTGTCTGATTTTTTTTTCTAAGTTATAAATTATGCGTTCGTTTTTGGAGTGATCATCTTCTAAGAGCGAGATTCTATTCTCCATGTGGTCTAATTGATTGTTTATAGTTTGAATTGATGCATTTACTTCAATGATTACATCCTTTATTTCTTTTAGACTCTCTCTAAATTCTTTTCATAAGTCCTGTATTATTTCTACAGTTATATCCCTGATTTGATCTTCTGGAGATCTCTGAATTTCTGTGTTATCAGGTTCTGATATTATGGGGTTGTGGGCATTCATTGCTCTATTATTATTCCTCTTTCCCATGATTTCAGATGTTTTTGCCTTCTCTGGGTTCTTTCCCGGGTTACCACGACTTCACTTAGGGTGCTCTGGATCTCAGCCACCACTACTCCTTTACTGGGTTGTATTGCAAAGTCTCAGACCCAGGGATTTAATAGAGCTGCACAAGACTGTGGGGTTGCCGGGCTGGGCGTTTCTCTGCCACCACTACTCCTTCACTGGGTTGGACTGTAAAATCTCAGACCTAGGGAGATTATCAAAGCTGCGCAAGTCCCTGGGCGTGCGGTGCTGGAATTTCTCCTTTAGGGGCCGCAATTTAACTTACGGTTGCTGAGTGCACTGATCTGGAGCTGTTGTGGGCATAATGAACTCCCAGCAGGTGCTGGCAATATGGCACCACTGCCACACCCTCAGCCCTGAGGCTAGCATATTTCTGGTTTTGAGCTCCGTTCCTAGTCCCTGGAGGGTATGATGAGCTTGGCTACTGGGAGTTTTAGACAGTCTTTGTGCTGACTTACACCCGATTGATCCGCAGCTGCTCACTTCAGCTCCTTGTTTACCTTTCCTCTCTGGAGCCTGGTGCTATGAGACAAGATGGCGCTGCTGTGGCTCTGCTGCCACAATGTGGGCTAGTTTCTTTTCTGATCTCTGGTTGTCCTTCTAGTCTTCTTTTTCTCTATCCCTTGTGTTTACATTTTCTATTTCTCTGCTGATCATGTTTTCTGGCTATGAAAAGCACTGATTTTGTGGCAATAGAGATCGAGTGTTAGCAGGACTCATAAATACTGGTTTTCTAGGTTGCCATCTTCCTGGAAGTTGTTTTTTCTTTTTTTTTCATTTTCTAAAGTTTTCTTCAGTTTGTTCTATAATTTTCATTGTAGAAGCCTTTTACGTCCTTGGTTAGATTATTTCTAAATATTTTATATTTTTTCAGGCTATTATAAATGGAATTATTCTCCAGATTTTCTTTTCAGTAGATTCATGAATGATGTGTAGAAAAGCTGGTGGTTTTTGTAAGTTGATTTTATGTCTAGCTAGTTTGATGAATGTTATGGTTTAATATAGAATGTCTCTGAAGAGCTTATCCACTAGTGATCAGAGTTGATATAATTAAGTCACAAGGTTTGTAATCTCATCAGTGTTTAAATCCATTGTATTGAATTTAGTGGGTGGTAACCTAGGTGGGTGGGATCTGGTTGGAAAAGCTCCCAAGTAGTGCTGCTGCTACTGGTCCTCAAACCACAGTTCAGTAGAAGATTGTTTACCTCCCCTCTTATGGGCATCTTGAGCCATTTTTAGTCTATGTGCTCATTTTCCTGTATACAAATATTCAAATATTCTTATCCTAACTTTAAAAATATTTAATGGTTTCATTCATATCTCATTCAACAATGGGCCCTACCCTTCATTCAAACTCTATTTTTCTTTTTTTTTTTTTTCTTTTCTTTTTTTGTGGTACTGGGGGTGGAACCCAGCGGCTTTCTACCTCTGGGCTATACTCCCAGACTCTTGGAAAAAGGGTCTCACTAAGTTGCTGAGAGCCTCACTAAGTAGCTGAGGCTGGATTTGAACCTGTTTAATCCTCCTGTCTCAGCCTCCCAAGTACGGAGATTACAAGTATGCACTACCACGCCCGGCTCAAACTCCAATTTTTTGTTTCTTTCTCTTTATAGCACTGGAGGTTGAGCTCAGGAGTGCTTTACTATTGAGCCCCACCCTTTTTTCTTTTTTTTCTTTTTTTTTTGTGGTACTAGGGGTGGAACCGAGAGGCTTTCTACCTCCAGGCTATACTCCCAGACCTATTTTATATTATTATTTGTAAACAGGGTCTCACTAAGTTGCTGAGAGCCTCACTAAGTGGCTGAGGCTGGCTTTGAACCTGTGCGATCATCCTGTCTCAGCCTCCCAAGCGTGGGGATTACAAGCATCCACCACCACACCTGGCTTTTGAGTCCCACCGTTTTTATGTTTTATGTTTCATTTTGAGAGACAGGTCTCACTAAATAGCAAAACTGGTCTTGAACTTGCCATGCCCCTGCCTCAGCCTCCTAGGCACTGGGACTACAGGTGTGAGCCAGCTCCAACCCCTATTTTTACATATCACTCATTAACACCTCAAGCTCCCTTCAGCACACAACATCTTTGTCTATTAGAAGAACAGCATTATGAATTGTCACCAGGGGGCATTCATCAGAGTCATCTTTGTAGAGTTGTGGAATTGTGAAATTACATGAACAGATTAAAAGTGAATGGGAGTTGAAAAAATATAAATAGGACCAAAGTTATATGAACTGCATGAGTTCTGACAAAGATCTCAGGCTGAATGGACCACTGCTTTTACTCATGACTTATTTTTCCTCATATTCCTTGCAAATGTGGTCAAAACATTAGTAGTTGTGGCTTAATTATACATTTATCTAACACTTGATAGTTTGCAGTGTGTGTGTGTGTGTGTGTGTGTGTGTGTGTGTGTGTTTTGCTGGAGTTTGAACCCAGGGGTGTTCTACCTCTGAGCTACACCCTCAGTCCCTTATTTCCCCCTCTTTTTTTAAACACAGTCTAAGTTTCAGAGGACCTCTTTAAATTGCTGAGGCTGGCTGTGAACCTGTGATCCTCTTGTCTCAGCCACTGAGATTACATTCTATTGAGAAGTAGTGAAGAAGACAGGTACATCCCCTGACTTCAAAGTTCAGCTTTCAGAAGCCATGCTCACTACTGTGGCCTACTTTCTGTCGGCTAGACTCAATGAGATTAATATTGATCCTAGACATCAGTCAGACAGTCACCTCAAGATGAAGGGGAAGCTAAGAAGTGCACTTTGTACTCCATGTAACCAAATGCTAGGCAAAACTCAGGTTTTCTATTACCAAGAAGAGAGAAAGGGAGCAGGGGTTACAGGGAGCAAGAATTACAGGCATGTGCCTGCCACCATTCCCAGCTTGCAGAACATTTTTTACTAACCTATATGATATAACTGTTGACCTCTCATTCCCCATGTAGATTTGTAAGCAAAGGTTATACCTCAGACTTTCAATGACTACATGAAGCTAATAGAAAAATCTAAATCCTTGATTTACCTAATTCATCAAATGTCTTCCTCCCTCTATCCTTGACTTGCCTCTTAGAAGAAAGAAGGTTGTCATAGAGCAAGAGAGATGAAGGTCAGCTTCATTCTGAAACACTGTTATAGCTTGAATTATGCCCCCTTCTTCACCCCAAATTCATCTGTTGAAGTCCTTAAACACCAGTACTTCAGAATGTGACTTCATTTGGAAAGGTGCTCAAGTTTAGATGAGATTAATGGTGATCCTCAGCCAATATGACTGGTATCCTTAATGAAAGGGAAATTTGGAGATAGACACATGCACAAGGAAAACTCTATGCAAAGACAGGAGCAGATTGGGGTGATACAGCTACACTCCAAGGGTGCCAAAGATTGTCAGAAACCACCAGAAGCCAGGAGAAAGGCATAGCCTTCCTCTCAACCCTCAGAAAGAACTAGGCTTGCACCTCCACCATGAATTTCTATACTTTAAAACTGTAGGACAATACATCCCTAATTTTCAAGCCATCTGGTTGGTGATACTTGATCACAGTAGCTCTAGCAAATGCTACATACAAGTTACAGGTGTGAACTGGCATTGAAGCACTTTAGATCAGTACCCTTTCCCTTAGTGACTCATAGATAATTGTTACTTTTCAAAATTGTTAATGGTTTTCCAGTTCATTGGAGAGAGCCAAGAAAAGTTAACTAGAGCATATTTAAGGTTGTTTTGTTGTTATTGATGTTGATATCAATAACTCTCAGAGCCATGTATGGGAGTGCACACTTGTAATCCCAGTATTTAGGAACCTGAGACAGGAAGCTCACAAGTTCGTGACCAGCCTCAGCTACTTAGTGAGGCCATCTGAAACTTAGACCCTGTTTCAAAACAGAAGAATAAAATAGAGCTGGAAGTGTAACTCAAAGGTAGAATGGTCCTGGGTTCCATTCCTAATAACACACACACACACACACACACACACACACACACACACACACGTTTCTCAATCCATAGCCTAATTAAATTACTGTTTATAAGAGCTAGAGTTCTGCTATGAACGGTTAAAGAACCAAATGCAAAATTTAAAAAAACAAGCTAGAAAACTGAATAGTTCTTAAAAGTTGATTTGAATGCCCTTCCCGTGGATCACAAGTTCAAGGCCAATATCAGTAATTTAGTGAGATCCTGGTTAAAAAAAATTTATATTTATTTATTTATTTATTTATTTATTTATTTATTTATATTTTGTGGTACGGAGGGTGGAACCCAGGGGCTTTCTACCTCTGGGCTAAACTCCCAGACTGATTTTATATTTTTATTTGGAAACAGGGTCTCACTAAATTGCTGAGAGCCTCACTAAGTAGCTGAGGCTGGCTTCAAACCTGTGTCATCCTCCTGTCTCAGCCTCCCAAGCTCAGGTTTGCCACCACGCCCGGCAAAAATAAATTTTTAAATAGTACCTTAGAGGTAGAATGTCCCTGGGTTAAATCCTCAGTACCAAAATAAATAAACAGATAAACAAATATCCTCCTTGGCCTGTTTATTGGCAAGGTAGGGTGGGGCTTAGGCAGAGACGCAGGGCAAATTGTGAAAGCATTAATAGAACTCCAGTCAGTATTATATACCTATATATAATTTACTTGTAAACATGCATAAAGAGTTCAGTGGAAGACTATTCACTAAACTATTACACTATTTTCTACAATAAGTAAGTTTCCCATTGAGAGTAAATCCTATTGAGTGGTTTGGGTTTTAGTCAATATCTCAGGTGAAAGAATCATGTCACATGAGGATCACTGACAGTTCCTGTATGCACACTTCTGCCATTCTCCAGTGGCAAGTCTCACGTTGCCCTTTGATAACTCCTTATTATTCCAGAGAGAAAGCGTATTTTGGGGTAGATTAATGACTTATAACTCAAGTGCCAAAGTCAGACTATATAGAATCAAATTTCAGGCCAAATTATACTAGCTAATATGACTTGTAATCCAGTCATATCAATCATTGTGGTGCACACTTATAACCTCAATACTTGGGAGGCTGAGACAGGAGAATAACAGTTTCAAACCCAGCCTCAGCAACTTAGTGAAGCTGTCAGCAACTTAACAAGACTCTGTTTTAACATAAAATGATTGGGCTGGGGATAGCTCAGAGGTAGAATGCCCCTGGGTTCAATCCTATGTAACACACACACACACACACACACACACACACACACAAATGTCAAAGACAAGAAAATAATAGCTACAGCAAGTTTTACCAGCTCGGTGATCCAATTTCATGTGATATCTATAGGCAAGAATGACCCTCTCTTTTTTTTTTTAATTTAAAAATCTTTATTGTAAATAAAATACTTGTTTGGGTTACAAATGCATCATTAATTTTTTCTTAGAACATGCTCAGATGAAACTGACTCATGTAACACTAACTTCTCAAAGTCTTTTGTTTTCTGTCTTGTACCCCTGCAATTTGTTGGTTGGATCACATGGTTTCTTCAAAATGTTTACCTCTATTTTCTTTTTTTTTATTAATTTATTTTTTAAGTTGGTGCATTGTAGTCATATATCAATCACATTGGAGTACAAGACTTGAGAGGATATACAAGCACACATCATCCAATTAGCCCTCCTCCAGCCCCCATCCCATTCCCTCCCCCTCCCTCCATCGCACGCTTCTTTGGTGATTTACTTTGATACATTTGTTTATGTACCTCCTGCGTTTTAAAGAGGATCCGTCCTCCAGTATTACATACCCTCTGATTGGTCACATTAGTTGCTTCACTATAGGGCCCTTTCTATAGCTCAACCTCTTCCTGTTGCCCTTTTCCTCCTAGTTATTGCTGATTAAGAGAAGCGTCTGATTTATATTTTCTGCGATATTTCTCTGTGCATGCTGTGTTGCAAGTACCGATCCCACTCTTGATGGTCCCAGTAGTGGCCTGGCTACTCAGTGGACTGATCCAGACCTCGCTGGCTCAAGCAGCGGCCTTGCCTCATGGGAGGCCCCAGTTCTGGTCTCGCTGGCCCCTGCACCGGTCTAACCCCTAAGCTGGCTTTGGTCCCAGCCTTGGAGGCCGCAGGAGTGAACTTGCCTCACACCAGGCTCCGATGCTGGCCATTGGCCCCTGCACCAGCCTAACCCCTTGGCAGGATTCCAATCCCGGCCTCGGAGGCCCCAGCACCGGCCTAGCCTCACGGCAGGCTCCAATGCCGGCCTCGTTGGCCCCAAAACCGGCCTAACCCCTCGGCAGGTTCCGTTCCCGGGTTAGGAGGCCCCAGCACTGGCCATGTCTCATGGCAGGCTCCGATGCTGGCCTCGCCTCACGGCAGGCTCCGATGCCAGCCTTGCTGGCCCCAGCACCAGTCTAGCCCTTCGGCAGGTTGTTATCCTGGCCTCGGAAGCCCCAGTACCGGCCTTGCCTCACGGCAGACTCCGATGCCGGCCTCGCTGGCCCCAGCACGGGCCTAACCCCTCGACAGGCTCTTATCCTGGCCTCGGATGTCCCAGTACTGGCCTTGCCTCATGGCAGGCTCCAATGCCGGCCTCACTGGCCCCAGCACCGGCCTAACCCCTCGGCAGGCTCTTATCCTGACCTCGGAGGCCCCAGTACCGGCCTTGCCTCAAGGCAGGCTCCAATCCCGGCCTCGGAGGCCTCAGCACCAGCCTTGCCTCATGGCAGGCTCCAATGCCGGCCTTGCTGGCCCCAGCATCGGCCTCACCCCTCGGCAGGCTCCAATCCCGGGCTTGGAGGCCCCAGTACCGGCCTTGCCTCATGGCAGGCTCCGGTGCCGGCCTTGCTGGCCCCAGCACCGGCCTAAACCCTCGGCCGGCTCCGATACTGGCCTCGGAGGTCCCAGAACCGGCCATGCCTCACGGCAGGCTGCAATGCCGGCCTCACTGGCTCCAGCACCGGCCTAACCCCTCAGCAGGATCTTATCCTGGCCTAGGAAGCCCCAGTATTGGCCTTGCTTCACGGCAGGCTCCGATGCCGGCCTCACTGGCCCCAGCACCTTCCTAACCCCTTGGCAGGCTCTTATCCTGGCCTCGGAGGCCCCAGTACCAGCCTTGCCTCACGGCAGGCTCCGATGCCGGCCTCACTGGCCCCAGCACCGGCCTAACCCCTTGGCAGGCTTCGATCCCGGCCTCGGAGGCCCCAGCACTGGTCATGCCTCACAGCAGGCTCCGATGCCGGCCTCGCTGGCCCCAGCACCGGCCTAACCCCTCGGCAGGCTCTTATCCTGGCCTCGGAGGCCCCAGTACTGGCCTTGCCTCAAGGCAGGCTCCGATGCCGGCCTCGCTGGCCCCAGCACCGGCCTAACCCCTCGGCAGGCTCTTATCCTGGCCTCGGAGGCCCCAGTACTGGCCTTGCCTCAAGGCAGGCTCCGATGCCGGCCTCACTGGCCCCAGTACTGGCCTAACCCCTCGGCAGGCTTCGATCACGGCCTCGGAGACCCCAGCACTGGTCATGCTTCACGGCAGGCTCCGATGCCGGCCTTGCTGGCCCCAGCACCGGCCTAACCCCTCAGCAGGCTCTTATCCTGGCCTTGAGGCCCCAGTACTGGCCTTGCCTCAAGGCAGGCTCCGATGCCAGCCTCACTGGCCCCAGCACTGGCCTAACCCCTCGGCATGCTCCGATCCCGGCCTTGGAGGCCCCAGCACTGGTCATGCCTCAAGGCAGGCTCCGATGCCAGCCTCGCTGGCCCCAGCACCAGCCTAACCCCTCGGCAGGCTCTTATCCCGGCCTCGGATGCCCCAGTACCGGCCTTGCCTCAAGGCAGGCTGATGCCAGCCTCGGAGGCCCCAGTACCGGCCTTGCCTCACGGCAGTCTCCAATGCTGGCCTCGCTGGCCCCAGCACCGGCCTAACCCCTCGGCAGGCTCTTATCCCGGCCTCGGATGCCCCAGTACCGGCCTTGCCTCAAGGCAGGCTGATGCCAGCCTCGGAGGCCCCAGCACCAGCCTTGCCTTACGGCAGGCTCCGATGCCGGCCTCACTGGCCTCAGCACTGGCCTAACCCCTCAGCAGGCTCTTATCCTGGCCTCGGAGGCCCCAGTACCGGCCTTGCCTTGAGGCAGGCTCCGATGCCGGCCTCGCTGGCCCCAACACCGGTCTAACCCCTCGGCAGGCTCTGATCCCAGCCTTGGAGGCCCCAGCACTGGTAATGCCTCATGGCAGGCTCCGATGCTGGCCTCGCTGGCCCCAACACCGGCCTAACCCCTCGGCAGGCTCTGATCCCAGCCTTGGAGGCCCCAGCACTGGTAATGCCTCATGGCAGACTCCGATGCTGGCCTCGCTGGCCCCAGCACTGGCCTAACCCCTCGGCAGGCTCTTATCCTGGCCTCGGAGGCCCCAGTACCGGCCTTGCCTCAGGGCAGGCTCCAATCCCGGCCTCGGAGGCCCCAGCACCGGCCTTGCCTCACAGCAGGCTCCGATGCCGGCCTCACTGGCCCCAGCACCGGCCTAACCCCTCGGCAGGCTCTTATCCCGGCCTCGGAGGTCCCAGTACCGGCCTTGCCTCAAGGCAGGCTCCGATGCCGGCCTCGCTGGCCCCAGCACTGGCCTAACCCCTCGGCAGGCTCTTATCCTGGCCTCGGAGGCCCCAGTACCAGCCTTGCCTCACGGCAGGCTCCGATGCCGGCCTCGCTGGCCCCAGCACTGGCCTAACCCCTCAGCAGGCTCTTATCCTGTCCTCGGAGGCCCCAGTACCGGCCTTGCCTCAAGGCAGGCTCCGATGCTGGCCTCGCTGGCCCCAGCACTGGCCTAACCCCTCGGCAGGCTCTTATCCTGGCCTTGGAGGCCCCAGTACCGGCCTTGCCTCAAGGCACGCTCCGATGCTGGCCTCGCTGGCCCCAGCACTGGCCTAACCCCTTGGCAGGCTCTTATCCTGGCCTCGGAGGCCCCAGTACCGGCCTTGCCTCAAGGCACGCTCCGATGCTGGCCTCGCTGGCCCCAGCACTGGCCTAACCCCTCGGCAGGCTCCGATGCCGGCCTCGCTGGCCCCAGCACCGGCCTAACCCCTCGGCAGGCTCCGATCCCGGCCTCGGAGGCCCCAGTACCGGCCTTGCCTCACGGCAGGCTCCGATGCCAGCCACACTGGCCCCAGCACTGGCCTAACCCCTGGGCAGGCTCTTATCCTGACCTCGGAGGCCCCAGTACCGGCCTTGCCTCATGGCAGGCTCCGATGCCGGCCTCGCTGACCCCAGCACCGGCCTAACCCCTCAGCAAGTTCCAGACCCGACCTCGGAGGCCCTAGCACAAGCCTTGCCTCATGGCAGGCTCCAATGTCGGCCTCGCTGGCCCCAGCATCGGTCTAACCCCTCTGCAGGTTCCAATCCCGGCCACGAAGGCCTCAGTAGTGGCCTTGCCTCACAGCAAGCTCCAATGTCAGCCACTGGCCCCGGCACCCGCCTAACCCCTCAGCAGGTTCCGATCACTGTCTCTGTGGTTATTATTTCAAAGGTTCCAGGTGTAATGTATCAGATCTCTGCCTCCCCTGAGTATTGGCCACTGGCATTACCACTGCCTCCACCGTTTCAAATCCTTCCCAGGCTCTTTTTCCACTCTGAATGTTGTCCAGTGTTCCTAAGCATGTGTGATGGTAGCATTCGACATTTGGTGTAATTTCTCCAAAAAAATAAAGTTGGTAAGATCCGGTTTCTGCTTCTCCTGAATACAAGTCTCCACCACCATCGCGGAGAACTCTTTCAACACCGCATTTCTCCTTGGTCTCCGCTAAACTCTCTCCTTATATGTGATGTCTGAGATTCTTAACAATATAGAGAAATAGCAGTCCTCTTTCACGGCGAATTTTTCCATAAGTTCCAGTGCATTTAGATAAGTTTTGTCTGCATCTCCAGTGTCCTGGCATCCATAACGGCTTTCTTACCTCCTCTCCGATATTTTTCTTTATCTTTTTCTGTTCTGGGCCCGGTTTCTCCAGGGGTCTGGCATGCTACTCGCAGCTCGGCCGGGGGCCCAGAGTCCTGAGACCCGGGCCCCAGCTGGCGTGCCCCGCGCGCGACCCCCGCCCAGAACCCAGCATCTTACTGGGCCTGGTTTCTCCAGGGGTCTGGCGTGCTACGCGCAGTTTGGCTGGGGCCCAGAGTCCCGCGACCCGGGCCCCAGCTGGCGTGCCCCGCGCGCGACCCCTGCCCAGAACCCAGCTTCTTACTGGGCCCGGTTTCTCCAGGGGTCTGGCATGCTACACGCAGTTTGGCCCGGGGCCCCAAGAATGACCCTTTCTAAAATGAATTGCCGGGACTTCTAGGAAGATGGTGACCAAGGAAAGCAGCACATACGAGTCCTGCTGACACCCAATCTCCATTGCCTTAAAAAGAGTGTTCTATGAAAGCCAGAAAATAATATTACTAGAAAATAACATGATAAGTACAAGGTGGCTGGAAAAAGAGATTAGAAGACCAATCAGAGAGCAGAAAAAAAAATCTGCTCCCTTTAGCCACAAGCACCACAGCAGTACCATCTTGCCTCACTACACCCAACTCCAGAGACAAACAGGAAAACAACCAAAACCTGAAGTAGGAAGATAAAGATCATCAGAATTGTAAGCCATCAGTTCCTCCTACACAAACACCATCTACAACTTCCAGCAGTGGCAGCTGAGCTCACCACGCCCTCCAGACATCCAAGCAGCACTCAACAAAACAGTTAAAAAACCTGCCCACCTTGAGACCGTGGGTGCCATGGTGGCACCATCTTGCCTCACAGCACCCAACTCCAGGAATGAACAGGAAAACAACCAAGGACCTCGAGTAAGCAGCTGCAAATCATTAGAATTGTAAGTCATCAGTTCTTCCTGCACAAACACTGGCTACAACTTGCAACAGTGGTGGCCAAGCTCACCATGCCCTTCAGAGATCCAGACTGGCACTCAACACCACCATAAGTAAAGCCACCATCCCTGAAGGAGAACACCCATCGCAGCACCCCCAAGGACTTGTGCAGCTGCATAAAGTCCCTGGGTCTAAGACCTTGTGGTTCAACCCAGAGAAGGTGGGTATGGAATCTGCTGTTGGACATAGCAGAGGCTCAAACAGACTTAGGCTCTGCAACAGTGGAAAGTGTTGGGGGAGACATATACTTAACACTAGATCCAACTAGTAGGATCTCTGGGATCATAACAAACCACCTAATCATGGTAAACAGGTAGGAGTCAGGCCAGTCCAGCCCTAGCTGTGGAGAACAAACACTCTTACATTGGGTTTGGACTCAGAGTCATCCACCACCTATAAAGGCAGGGAGAGACTGAGACTCCACATCTGTGGTGCATAACACTAGATCCAGCCTTATTGATAACAGCCATCTGCATAGACTGAGAAAAACTCAGAGAACCAGGATTGCAGAAGGAAAGGTGCCAGTGGCACTCAGTGTCTGGAGAGAGAGAGAGAGAGAGAGAGAGAGAGAGAGAGAGAGAGAGAGAGAGAGAGAGACTGAGACTGCAGAAGCCCAGTCTGAATACGTTTGTAGAGTTGCATTAATTTGTTGTTGATTTTTTTTGTTCTGTGTGTGTGTGTGTGTGTGTGTGAGCCTGTTTTTTCACTCTCTTCCAAAGCCCTCTCCCAAGCTTCTTCCCTTGTACATACCTACTCTCTTCTCTCTATCCCTTTTCTTTTTTCTCTTCCTTGTCTTTTTTAAAATAAATTTTTATTGGTGCATTGTAGTCATACATCTTAATGGGATAAAAAAATACCTGTGGAGATATACATGCACACATCACACAATCAGCCCTTACCCAATCCATAATCCCTTCCCTCCCCCTCCCTCCTACCCATGCTTGGTTTCCTGATTGACTTTGATATGTTTAAGTATATCATGTGCTTTAAAGAGTTTCCCTCTTCCCCACTCCCATCCCCTCAGATAGATCAACTTAATTGCTCCTCTGTAGGATCCCTTCTTCATATAGAGCTCCTCCTGTTACCCACTTCTCCCTAGTTTTCACACATTAGGAAAAGCATCTGATTTCTTATTTTTGTGACATTTCATGTAAATGACATAATTTTGTTCTCCCTTATGGCTGGGAAAAATTCCATTGTGTACACATCCCATAGTTTTGAAATCCACTCATCTGTTGAAGGACATCTTGGCTGGTTCCACAGTTTGGCAATGGTGAACTGTGCAGCTATGAACATAGTTGCTAATGCATTAGTTTGGTATTTTGGTTTTCATTCTTTTTGGTAGATACCCAGAGGTGGTATTGCTGGATCATATGGTAAGTTAGTTTTCCTTCTTCTGAGGATCTTCCATACTGTTTTCCAAAGTGGTTGCACCAACTTGCAATCCCACCAACAATGTATTAGAGCTTCTATTTCTCCATATCCAATTAATTACAGTTTCTTTCTTCCTTGGAAGCCCCTTTAATTTTTACACTTATTTCCACTTACTGAAAGAAATCCTGAGAAGGTGAGTAACTTTGACAAGATGATCCACTCATAACCAATTTTTTTATTAATAGAAGTCACTTGGATCTGGGAATCTGCTGAGAGATGAGGTAAGGCAGCAGCAGCTTCTAAAGCTTTCTGGCCACATGGTTGCAGGGACCTGCTAGCCCTTTGCTGTGGAGCAGGCCCCCATCCCAGGCCTGCCACACAACAGGCTCCGGGCCCAGCCTCACTGGCTCCAGACTCAACCTCACCATGTGGCAGGCTCCAGGCCCAGCCTCACTGGCTCCAGACCCAACCTCACTGTGTGGCAGGCTCCGGGCCTGGCCTCACTGGCTCCAGTCCTGGCCTCACCCCGCAGCAGGCTTCGGGCCCAGCCTTGCTGGCTCCAGACCCAGCCTTGCCACAGGGCAGGCCCCAGGCCTGGCCTCACTGGCTCCAGATACAGCCTCGTCACATGGCAGGCTCTGGACCTGGCCTCACTGGCTCCAGACCTGACCTCACCATACTGCAGGCTTTGGGCACAGCCTCTCTGGCTCCAGACCCGGCCTCGCTGTGGGGCAGACTCCGGGTGTGGCCTCATTGACTCCAGACCTGGCCTCGCTGACTCCAGACCTGGCCTTGCCCCATGGCAGGCTCCAGACCTAGCCTTGCCCCATGACAGGCTCCAGGCCTGGCCTCGACGTGCAGCAGGCTCTAGGCCCGACCTCGCTGGCTCCAGACCCAGCTCGCCGTGCTGCAGGCTTTGGTCATTGTCACCATGGGCAGGACATCTACAGAGATTCCTATTTTTCTTTACACACACACACACACACACACACACACACACACACACATATATATATATATATATATATATATATATATTTTTTTTTTTTTTTTTTTGGTGGTAGTGGGGTTCCTGGAAACCCTTCTACCTCCGGGCTACACTTCCAGACCTACTTTATACTTTTATTTGGAAACAGGGTCTCTTAAGCCAGCGTGGCTGGCTTTGAACCTGCGCAATCCTCCTGTCTCAGCCTCCCAAGCATGGGGATTACAAGTGTGCGCCACCACGCCTAACTACATTTTTTTTTAAGTAAGAGAAAATAGCACATGTTATTTACAGAAGCTGGGAGCCCAATTCTCTAGCAGCATTAACGACTTCACTTTCCTCCTCACTCAACATTCACTGTTGAATACAATACAACTTGCCCTTAGATATACCAGCTGACATTTACAGACTGACAGCAATCTATCAAAAGCAAAAGATACAAACTTCTGAAATCATGAGAAGGAAGAATAACAAGGAAGCAATGAGCTAACACAACACCACAATAACTGAACCTGACAACATAGAATTCCAGAGATCTCCAGAAGGTCAAATCAGGAACCTAACAGTAGAGAAAATACAGGACTTCAAAAAAGAATTTACAGAGAGACTGAAAAAAAAATAAAAAATGCAATCATTGGCCACGCATGGTGGTGCATGCTTGTAATCCCATACTTGGGAGGCTGAAACAGAAGGATCACAGGTTCACAGGCACCCTCAGCAACTTAGTGAGGCTCTCAGCAACTTAGCAAGACCCTATTTCCAAATAAAAAATAAAATGGAGCTGGGGCTGTAGCCCAGAGGTAGATAGCCCTTGGGTTCCATCCTCAGGCCACACACACAAAAAAAGTAAAAAGTAAAAAGTAAAAAGATGCAATCATTGAACTGAGGGCATCAACTCAAACTATAAACAATTGATTATACCACATGGAGAACAGAATCTCACTCCTAGAAGATAATCACTCCAAAAATGAATGCATAGTATATAACTTAGAAAAAACAATTTGACAGCATGAATTGTACACTGAAGAAATATGGGCCCATCTTTAAAAAGCTAACCTAAGAATAAATGTCATAGAAAAGAAAAATAGAAGGTGAAGTCAAAGGGATCAACAATCTTTTCAAAGAAGTAGTATCAGAACATTTTCCGAACATAGAGCAAGAGGTTGATAAACAGGTACAGGAAACTTATGGAACCCCCTTTAGACAAGATCAGAGAAAAGGTTCACTGTGCCACATAATAGTAAAACTGACTAATGGAGAAGCCAAGGAGAGAATCTTTTTTTAAGGCATACATTAAATATACTTTATTTAAATAGTATCAAACAAAGTTGGCTCTAAGCCAATAGGTCCTGGTGTTGAATAAAAAAAAAATATTTACAGGTAAAAAGGGATGAAGTAGAATCTAGCTTTCAGTGATTCTGTGTGTGTGTGTGTGTGTGTGTGTGTGTGTGTGTGTGTGTGTATGTGTGTGTGTGTGTGACTGGAGATTGAACCCAGGGGTATTCTACCTCTGAGCTAAGTCCCCAGCCATATTTTATTTTAATTTTGAAAGAGCATCTTGCTAGATTAATGAAGGTCTCACTATTTGATGAGGCTGTCCTCAAATATACAATCTTCCTGTCTCAGCCTCTCAAGTACTGGTATTACAAGCATGCATCACCACACCCAGCTCCCTTTTAAGATGGGATCTCCATGTTTTCCAGGCTGGTCTTAAACTCCTGGGTTTAACTGATCCTTCATCTCAGCCTCCCAAGTAGCTGAGAGGTATGTACCACCACACACAGCTTCTGTCCAGGTTGGTCAGAATCTGCAGTTGAGCCCAGAGATCTGTTGCTAAGCAACTGTTTTCCAACTTCAGTTGTTCTATTTGGCCTTTGCAGTACTTTAAATGGGCACAGACTTTTTCCAGCTGCCTGGAAACCTTCTGCTTCTCCTCAATTACAGGATCACGCTCCTGCAGGTCCTGCCAGCTCTTGGTTGTGAGTTTTTCTGTGAGCTGTCGAGACAGACTCAGCAAAGCTCTCCATGTCACATAATCCAGCTGCATGGATGTTCAGTCTTGTTCTAAGGTAGAAGTCAGACTCTCTGTCTGCTGAGCCAGCTCTTCCTGTTCTGTATGAAGCCCTACCAGCTGGGCCTGGACCTCCTGAAAGAGGCCTCTGAATTTCCTCATGGAAGTCACATCCTGTTCTAGTTGGCTGATGCACTGGCTGGCATGTGCACAAAAAGCTTCTAGCACTGTCTCTGCTGCATCTTTGCTTCTGAGGGCCAGCTCTTCTCTGTGTCTTGCCTCCTCTCTGTTTTGAGGCTCTTTACCCTCAATTTCTTCAACACATCAAAACAAGAGTAGGAGACCAAGGTTTCTGCACACCAAGACTCTTGACTCACAGTTGTTTTACCTTCTTATATGTGCAACAGGGTCAGGTGAAACAAAAATGTCAACTCTTTGGAGACTAGCCCCCATGATTGTGTGACATTTTTGGCCTTCTGCAAGGCCTAATTTCTTGGCTCTCCTGAGGATGCTGAGGTTTCTTCGTTACCCCACTAGGAAAGACATCAGTCTCTGTGCTACTATCCCAAGCTTCTTGGTGAAGGACAGCCATCTGGCTCCTCCAATCCTGCAGCTGGGGAGAGAGAATCTCCAGAATGACAAGAGAGTTCAGCAGGTTATCATCTAGGTCATGTCAAGACAAGGAAGTCAGATTTGGAGGACAACAGCTCTGCGGAAGGAGCTCTGCCACTGAAGTGCTATCCTTGGTGTCCAGCAAGCCTGCCTGAGATTTGTCCGTACTCTTTTCCTGAGTGCTGGAGGTGTAAACCAAGTCCTCACAGAGCAAGCAGAGAAAGGGGTAGTGCCAATGGCAGCATCCTGAAGCACCGAGGGAAGGAAAAAGCTTTGGTGGAGGTTTCCTAGCATAGCTGAGATATTTACATCTTTTTCTAGCCAGGCCAATGGGGATATCCAAGTCTCTGTTGACTCAGAGTCAAAAATCCCACCAGAATCTTCTACTGCTGGACCTGGAGCTGCCTGGGATTCCATTTTTACTAGATTTGGCATTAGGCATGGGGATGGAACATCTTCCACATTTGAGATAAATACCTGACCTCCCAATTCAACCTCCCCGGGAAGTGTGGGAGAGCTCATTTCTCTCTCCTCTATAACTCTGTGCTCTATAATTTCCTCCTCTGGATCCACATGGTTGATGGGGAAGTCTTCTGCCAAGGCAGGTGAAGAGGAAAGCCACAACATGGAGGCAGGTGAAAAGGCATTACTTTCAGAAGGTACTAAGTTCTCAGACACAGCTTCAGTCCTACTGTCCCTCAGGCTTTCCTTGGAGCAGTGTAGTTGTTGCTCAGAACATGGATTTGGTGGATATTCCAAGAGTTGGGATAGAGAATCCTGAAATGTAAAAAGCTGTCTTCTATGCAAGAAGCCACCTTTCTCTCCAGATCTACTGGCCTCAAAGGCTTACTCAGGAAGCTGCTGTATCTCTGCCATCTGGATAGGCCTCAAGTGTAATGTCTTGTTGCTGCTCCAATAGAGTAGGTACAAGGCTCATGGTTTTAACTACATAGTCGTCCACTGGGTCTACTGTTTTCTCAGAGGTTTTTGGAGTAGAATTTATTTGGGGAAGTCAGGTGTAGGAACTGTTTATATGATTCATACTGACAAGCTTCTAGCAACTTTGAAGGATGACTGACCTGTTCTGAAGAGGAGTTAGTCTTCTTGGCATTGACAAAATACAGTAGAGATGAGTTGTTGCTGCCTTCCTACAGCCCCAGCTTGTACAGTGATGGAATCAGTGAGGAGCACAAAGGAGGCCCTTTTCCTGAGTTGGTAAGGGCATCAGGCTGCAGAACAAGTTCTCAGAGAGGAGTCCTCATAGCTGGTTTTCCAAGTTGGGAGGGGGAAAGAAAATAGGCTGAGGTTCAGCTTTTTCACACATCACATCTTCAAGACCAAAGGCAGCTTGCCCGCATCTCAGGTTAAATAGAGTTCCATGTTCACTGGCCATCTTCATTTGAACCTCTAAGGAGAGAATCGTAAAGGCAAGAAAAACAAAAAACCAAGTGACATTCAGAGGCAAACCAATTAGAATCACTCCAGACTTTTCAAACCAAGTCATTAAATCCAGAAGGGCCTGGAATAGCATATTTCAAAATCTGAAAGAAAACAACTTAAAGCCAAAAATTTTCTACCCAGCAAAACTATCTCTCAAATTAGACTGGGAAATAAAAATCTTACATGACAAACAAAAGCTGAAGGAATTTATGTCTTCTAAACCAGCACTAGAGAAAATACACAAAGAGATTAACTACAAAGAAGAAATAAGTCATATATGCCAGAACCAGAGAAACAAGAATTTCCATCCAGCAAACAACTAGGCAAATAAGAACAAACATTACCTCAAACAGAAGTTAAATCTCAATATGTTAGGAATTAAAAATCATTTCTCAATAATCACACTGAACATAAATGGCCTCAACTCCCCAATAAATGAAATAGAGAATAAAAAACAATACAGAAAATCAACAAAACCAAAAGGTGGTTTTTTGAAAAAAATCAAAAAGATAAACCACTAGCCAACTTAAACAAAAAAAAGAAAGAGAACCAACCCAAATTACAAAGAGATGAAAAAGAAGATATTATCACTGACAGTGTAAAAATTCAGAAGATTATCAGAAACTGTTTTGAAAAACTATACTCCTACAAAATGGAAAATGTGGAAGAAATTGATAATTTTTCAGATAAATACAACCTTCCTAAACTAGGTCAAGAAGGTACAGAAAATTTAAACCAACCAATAGCAATCAAAGAGATTGAAATAGCAATAAAGAGCTACCATCAAAGAAAAGGCCAGGACCCAATGGTTTCCCAAGGGAATTTTATAAAACCTTTAAAGAAGAGCTAATCCCTGCTCATCATGGTGGTGCATGCTTATAATACCAGCATTTGGGAGGTGGAGACTGGAAGATCATGGTTCACAAACAGCCTCAGTTACTTTCCACAGCCCTTCACAACTCAGTGAGACCCTGTTTCAAAACCATAAAAAAGGACTAAAAAATAGGTCTGGGAGTATAGCTTGGAGGTAGAATGCCCCTGGGTTCCTTCCCCAGTACCACAAAAAAAAAAAAAGAAAGAAAGAAAAGAAAAAGAAGAAAAAGAGCTAATTCTGATACTCCTCAATCAAGTTCATGAAATAGAAAAAAATGAGACTTTCACAAATACATTCTATAAAGCCAACATCACATTAATACCAAAACCAAATAAAGACAACTCAAGGAAGGAAAACTACAGACCTATATCATTGATGAACTTGGATGCAAAAACAATGCTGGTTCAACATATGAAAATCAATCCATATAATTCATCACATAAACAGAACAAAAGACAAAAATCACATGATCATTTCAATAAATGCTGAAAAAGCATTTGACAAAATCCAACATCCATTTATACTAAAATTACTGCAGAAAATCAGAATAGAAAGAACATACCTCAACATCATAAAGGCATTCTACCATAGGCCCACAGTCAACATCATATTAAATGGGGAAAAACTTTGAGAATTAACCCTAAAAACAGGAACAAGACAAGTATGTCTATTATCACCACTTCTTTTCAGTACAGTACTTGAGACTCTAGCTAGAGCAATAAGGCAAGAAAAGGAAATCAAAAGAGTACAAGTAGGAAAAGAAAAACTCAAACTTTCACTATTTGCAGAAGATATGATACTATACTTAGAAGACCCAACAAACTCAACCAAAAAGCTTACAGAACTGATCAACAAATTCAGCAACATGTCTGGATACAAAATCAATCTTAAAAACTTGGAAGCTTTTCTGTATACCAACCATAAATCTACTAAAAAAGAAATCCAGAAAACACTTTTACTCAGGATATCCCACAAAAAAATAAATTACTTAAGAATAAACTTAACCAAGGAGGTAAAAGACCTCTAGAAAGAAAATTATAAAACACTGAAAAAAGAAATTGATGAAGATCTTAAAAGATGGAAAGATCTTCCATGTTCATGAATAGGCAGAATAAATATCATCAAAATGACCATACTTCTAAAAGTGATATACAGATTCAACACAATACCCATTAAATTACAAAAGTCATTCCTCAGAGACAGAAATATCAGTCCTTAAATTTATTTGGAACAACAAAAAATCCAAAATAGCCAAAGTAGAAACAAAAACCATGCAGGAAGAATCACAGTACCTGACTTTAAACTATACTACAAAGTTATAGTAATAAAAAACAGCATGATACTGTCACAAAAACAGATACACAGACCAATGGAGCAGAATAAAAGACTCAGAAACAAATCCACACATTTACAGCCAACTCATTTTTGACAAAGGTGCCAAAAACATACACTGGAAAAAGATAGCCTCTTCAACAAGTGATGTTGGTAAAACTGGTTAACCATCTGCAGAACAATAGAAATAAATTCCACTTTCTCACATGCACAAGAGTCAATTCAAGATGGATTAAAGACTTGGAAATTAGAACAGAGACCTTAAGGCTTCTTGAAGAGGGCATAGGTTCAACACTGTAACACATAGACACAGATTAAAAAAACTTTCTAACAAGACCCCAAAGGCACAAGAAACTAAAAGGTGAATCAATACTTGGGATTGCATTGAACTGTAGAGCCTCTGTACAGCAAAGGAAAATATCTAGACCCCCAACTGAGATCCAACAGAACGGGAGAAGATTTTTTTCCTACTACTCCTCCGATAGAGGACTAATATCTAGAATATACAGAGAACTCAAGAAACTAAGCACTAAGAAAACTAATAACCCAACCAAAAAATGGGCAAGTGAACTAAATAGACACTTCACAAAAGAAATTCAAATGGCCAATAAATGCATGAAAAAATGCTCAACATCACTGGCAATCAGAGAGATGCAAACAAAACTACCCTGAGATTTCACCTAACTCCAACTAGAATGGCAATCATTCAAAACACAAACAACAACAACTGGAAAGGAATACATTATTGGTGGGACTGCAAATTAGTGTAACTACTTTGAAAAGTGGTTCCAATTCTCAGAAGAATGGGAACAAACTTATCATATGATCCAGCAACACCACTTCTGGGTATCTACCCAAAAGAATGGAAACTAAACTACCAACTAATGCATATGTATCTATGTTAATAGCTACACAATTCACTGTTGCCACACTATGGAACCAGCCAAGATGTCTATCAACAGGTGAAAGGATTTTTATAAAACTATGGGATAGTACACAGTAGAATTTTACTAAGCCATAAAGAAAAACACAATTATGTTATTTACAGAGAAATGGATGGAACTGGAGGACATTATGATAAGTGAGATTAGTTAGTCACAAAAAATAGAAAATCAGATTCTATTCCTATTATGTAAAAGTTAGGGAGAAAATGGGTCATAGGAGGATCTTTAGAAGAAGCAGATACTATAGTTGAACAAATAAGGTGGCTCAACTGAGAGGATGGGAAGGAGGAAGAGGGAAATTCTCTAATGCATAATACATTTTTCTCATCAGCCCATGGGATCTTCTCCAAAATAGATCACATCCTGGGCCACAAAGCAAGCACCAGTAAATTCAAAAGATGTAATATAATTCCCTGCATCTTTTCAGACCATAATAAAATTAGAGTAGAAATCAACAACAGAAAGATCAAAAGAAACTATTTAAATACATGGAGATTGAATGATATATTATTGAATGACAAATGGGTAAGATCAGAAATAAGGGGAGAAATAAAGGAATTTCTAGAATTAAATAAAAATAGAGACACAAGCCAGGCATGATGGTGCACGCTTGTAATCCCAGAACTTGGGAGGCTGAGACAGGAGGATCATATAGCTTCAAAGCCAGCCTCAGCTATTTAGTGAGGTTCTTAGCAACTTAGTGAGACCCTGTTTCCAAATAAAATATAAAATAGGTCTGGGAGTATAGCCCGGAGGTAAAAAGCCCCTAGGTTCCACCCCAGTACCACAAAAAAATAAAAATAAATAGAGACACAACTTAACAAAATCCACCAAAATCTTACCAAAATCTATGTACAGGTAGTGAGGATTGAACCCAGGGGCATATTAGCTCTGAGCTAAATCCCCGGCCTGATTTTGTTATCTTAAAACAGGATCTCACTAAGCTGCGGAGGGCCTCACTAAGTAGCTGAGGCTGATCACAAACCCAGATCCTCCTGTCTCAGCCTCCCAAGTACTGAAATTACAAGTGTGCGCCACCAGACCTGTCTTATGGGACACTTTGAAGGTGGTGTTAAGAGAAAAGTTTATAGCATTGAGTGCCCACATAAGAACAGAGAGTCACCAAGTAAACAACCTAATCCATTCAACATGACACATCTCAAGGACCTAGAAAGACTGCAACAGTCTAATCCCAAAGCTAGCAGAAAGCAGGAAATTATTAAAATTAGAGCAGAAATAAATGAAATAGAGGACAAAAAAAATTCAAAGTATCAACAAAACAAAAGGCTGGTTCTTTGAAAAGATTAATAAGATTGACAAATCCCTGGCAAACTTAACCAAAAGAAAGAGAGAATCAACTCAAATTATTCAAATTACAAATGAAAAAAGGAGACATCACAGACAGTGGAGAAATCAAAGGATTATTAGAAACTATTTTGAAAATTTATACTTCAATAGACTGGAAAACATGGAAGAAATCAATATATTTCTAAGCACATATAACCTACCTAAACTGAACCAAGAGGATATAGCAAGCCTAAACCAACCAATAGCAACCAGAGAAATAGAAACTGCAATAAAAATTCTGCCATCAAAGAAAAGCCCAGGCCCTGATGGGTTTATACCTGAATTGAAAGAGATGGAATTCTCCCAAATTCCTTCTATGAGGCCTGTATTACATTAATCCTCAACCAAATAAAGATACCTCAAGACAGGAAAATTACAGACCAATCCTTGATGAACACAGATGCAAAAGTTCTAAACAAAATACTAGCTATATGCCTTCAAAACCATATCAAGAGAATTGTACACCATGTCCAAGTTGGTTTCATCCCAGAAAAGCAAGGCTGGTTCAACATATGTAAATCAATACATGTTATTCACCACATAAATAGAACTGAGTACAAAAACCACATGATCATATCAATAGATGCTGAAAAAGCATTTGACAAAATCCAACACCCATTCATGTTAAAAATACTGGAATAGAAAGAACATATTTCAACATCATTAAGGCAATATACAATAAACCCAAAGCCAACATCATATTGAATGGGGAAAAACTGCAAGAATTTCCCCTAAAATCAGGAACAAGATAAGGATGCCCACTATCACCACTCCTTTTCAATATAGTCCTTGAGAATGTTGTGACAACAATAAAACAAGAGAAGGAAATAAAAGAAAATAAATAGGAAGAGAGGAATTAAAGCTATCCTTACAAAGAAGTCAACCAAATGAATACTGGAGCTGATTAACTAATTCAGCAAAGTTGCAGAATACAAAAATCAATCTAAAGAAATCAGTGGCTTTTCTTTATGCCAACAATGAATCCACAATGAAAGAAATAAAGAAAACAGTTATATTCACAATAACCTCAAAACCAATGAAGTACCTAGGAATAAACCTAGCCAAAGATGTAAAAGATCTCTACAACAAAATCTATAAAACATTAAAGAAAGAAATTGAAGAAGACCTTGGAAGATGGAAAGATCTTCCTTGATTATGGATAGGCAGAATAAATATCATTAAAAAGGCCATTCTGCCAAAAGTGATCTACAGATTCAATGCAATTTCTATTAAAATACCAACAACAAGCCGGGCATGGTGGCGCGCGCTTGTAATTTCAGCATTTGGGAGGCTGAGACTGGAGGATCACGGGTCACAGACAGCCTCAGCTACTTAGTGAGGCCCTCTGCAACTCAGTGAGACCTGGCTTCAAAATAAAGAATAAAAAATAGAGCAGGAGGTGTAGCTCGGAGGGCGAATGCCCCTGGGTTCCATCCCCAGACCCGTAGAAATAAATAAATAAATAAATAAATAAATAAATAAATAATAAAGTAAAATAAAATACCAACAACATTCTTCATAGACCTAGAAAAATCAGTCATGAATTTTATATGGAGAAATAAAAGACCTAGAATAGCCAAAGCAATAATCAGCAATAGGAACTAGGCAGGAGGCATCACAATCCTGGACTTCAAATTATCCTATAGTGCAATAGCAATAAAAACGGCATGGTAGTGGCATAACAACAGGCATACTGACCAGTGGAACAAAATAGAAGATACAGAAACAAACCCACACATATATAGTCAACTGATCTTTGACAAAGGGACCAAACTCACATGCTGGAGAAAAGACAGCCTTTTCAACAAATGGTACTGGGAGAACTAGCTATCCATTTGTAGAAAGATGGAACTAAATCCTTACCTCTCCCATGCACAGGAATCAACTCAAAATGGATCAAAGACTTCAAAATTACACCAGAGACTCTGAAGTTAATAGAGGAGGGCATAGGCTCAACACTCCAACATATAGGCACAGGCAGTAACTTTCTCAACAAAATCTCCAAAGCGCAGGAAATTAAAGCAAGAATTAACAAGTTGGATGGCATCAAACTAAAAAGTTTCTTCTCATCAAAGGAAACCATCAAGAACCTAAAGAGAAAGCCTACAGGATGGGAGAAGTCCTTTACCAGCCACCACTCAGATAGAGGGCTAATATGCAGACTATACAAAGAGCTCAAAAGACTCTACACTAGCAAAACAAATAACCCAATCAAGAAATGGGCAACTGAATCAAATAGATGCTTCACAAAAGAAGAGATTCAAATGGCCAATAGATACATGAAAAGATGTTCTGCATCATTAGCCATCAGGGAGATGCAAATCAAAACTACACTGAGATTCCAATCTAACCCCAATCAGAGTGGCAAACATAAAGAAATCAAACAACAACAAATGCTTGTGAGGATGTGGGGGAAAAGGAACTCTTTTACACTGTTGGTGGGAGTACAAACTAGTTCAGCCACTATGGAGATCAATGTGGAGATTCCTTAAAAAACTGGGAGTAGATCCACCATATGATCTGGCTATAGCACTTCTGAGTATTTGTCCAAAGGGGTTGAAATCAGAGAACTACAGTAACATATGCATACTCATGTTCATAATAGCACAATTCATAATAGCCAAAATATGGAACCAACCTAGTCTCCATCAACAGAAGAATGGATTGCAAAATTATAGGAAATGCTCACAATGGAATTCCATTCATCTATAAGGAAGAAGAAAATCGTGTCATTCACAAGAAGATGGAAAGATCTGGAGAACATTATGCTAAGTGAGATCACAGAAAGACAAGGGACATATGTTTTCTCTAATATGCCCAAACTAGGGAGTATTAGGAATACCAGGGGGACTCTAAATAATGGAGGGGAAACCTCAGCAAAGCTAGAATGGAAGGATAGGAGAGGAAGAAGGCTGAGGTTGATTAGTGGAGGAACTACCTCTGAATATGTGTAAAAGTATGAATGTAGCATGGTTAACCTGAACACTCATTGTTGAGAGGGGGTAATGGGGAAGCAAAGGGAGAGGGTACCAAGCAGTCTGAATGTATGCCACTTTTAATATGTTCCACTTTTAATATGTTAAAAATAAATAAATAAATAAATAAACAAAAAATAAAGAATAAAAAATAGGTCTGGAAGTGTAGCTCAGAGTTAGAGTGCCCCTGGGTTTAATCCCAATAACTGTTAAAACAAATAGTCACAACAAATGTAAGCTCTAGAAATTATTCTCAAAGTTTAGAGAAGTCATATTTAACTTTGTTTAGACCAGAAATTCTCAAATTTACTAGCAAATTTTTAAAGATATATGAAAAAATATTTCACCAAAGATATCTGCACCCTGACAGGAATGTGTGCAGATGTTATCTTACTTGGCAAGAGAAACTTTTTAGATGTGCTTGAGGTAAGGAGTGTGTGTGTGTGTGTATGTGTGTGAGAAATACTGTGGATTAAACCCAGGGCATTCTTCCCTCAGCCTATACCCTAGCCCTATTTATGTTTATTTTGAAACAGTGTCTCACTAGGTTGATGAGGGTCTTACTACTTGCTGAGGCTGTCCTTGAACTTGCAATCCTCCTGTCTCAACCTACCTGGGATTATAGGTGTGTGCCACCACGCATGACAAGGAAAGTGATGGAACCCAGGGGCTTTTCTACCTCCAGGATATACTCCCAGACCTAGTTTTTTATACTTAATTTGGAAACAGAGTCTAATTTGCTGCGAGCCTCACTCATTAGCTGAGGCTGGCTTCGAAACTGTGTGATCCTCCTGTTTCAGCCTCCCAAGTGCAGGGATTACAAGAGTGTGCCACCATGCCCAGCAAGGGAAGGATTTTGAAGTGAAAAAATTATCACGTACAGTGTAATTACAAGGGGTCCTTTGTAAGAGGGAGGCAGGAGGGGCAATGAGAGAAGATGTAATGAGGGAAGCAGAAGCCAAAGAGAGAAAGGTGTGTGTGTGTGTGTGTGTGTGTGTGTGTGTGTGTGAGAGAGAGAGAGAGAGAGAGAGAGAGAGAGAGAGAGAGAGAGAAGAGAACGAACACGAGAGAAAGAGATGTTGAGATCTGAACACTCTGTACTGCTGGCTTTGACAACAGAGGAAGGGGGCATGAGCCAAACGTGGATGCCCTCTAGAAGCTGGAAGAGATAAGAACACAGATTCTTCTCAAGGGCCTCCAGAAGGAACACAGCCCTGCTGATACACTAATTGGAGTACTTCTGACTTTTAGAAGTATATGATACCATGAGTTTTTTTTGTTTTGTTTTGTTTTTGTGGTGGTACTGGGGTTCCTGGAAGCCCTTCTATCTTCGGGCTATACTCCCAGACCTATTTTATTTTTAGAAAAAGGGTCTCTTAAGCCAGCACGGTTGGCTTCGAACCTGCGTGATGCTCCTGTCTCTGCCTCCCAAGCGCAGGGATTACAAGCATGCGCCACCACGCCCAGCTAACATGAGTTATTTTAAGCTACTAAATTTATGGTAATTTACCCAGACAGCAAGAATAGGAAGTGAATAAAAAATGCCTGAAAACATCTCTAGAGATATCAATGACTCATTGGAAGGCTGGTCTCATGGAAAGAACTAAAAGCAGAATCAATAATACAAGGTCCATCTCAGTTCAGCAACTAAGCAGCTTTGTAACTATGAACAAGTCATGACCTCTAAGACACCTCGGTTTCTTCTATAAAATGATATCACAAGCCAGGTGTGGTGGCACACACCTGTAATCCCAGTACTTAGATGAGACAGAAGGACTGCAGGTTCAAAGTTATCTTCAGCAACTTAGTGAGGCTTTCAGCAACTTAAGACTTTTTTATAAAATAAAAATTTTTAAAAAGGGGTTGAGGTTATATCCCAGAGGTAGAAGGCTCCTGGGTTCCATCCTCAGTGCCTCCCACACATACTTTTGAAAGATTTGAAGTCTATTTGTTATTATTGATATTAAATATGTTACCAAACCAGGCTCATTTTGCCTACTGGGCAGTATGCCAATCACTGAAAAGACCAGTTTTGCAAGAGAAAGAGCATTCATGGGGTGGCCATGTGAGGAGAGAGAAAAGCATGTGCCTTAGCAAGTCTCAAAAACAGGTTTCAAAGAAAATTTACAGGCTGAGGCTGGGGAAAGGTGCTTGAATCAAACTTCATCAGTTGTTACCAGCATGACATCAGAGGTGCTATCTATCATTAATCAAATCAAAAGTAATTGAGAGCAGGTGAAGCAGTTATATCTCCAAAAACAAGCAAGTAGAAACAGATAAAGGGTTACTCAAGAACTAAGAGCAGGTGGCTTATTCAAATTTTTTTAAGATTCAATAATAAAATTTTTTTCAAGAATAAATAAAAATACCAAACTATAGATCATGAGAAGTGCCTCTCTCATTTTAAAAAGGACGGCAAAGTCTGTTACTCAAGTCAGGCAAGGTGCTTTTCCTTCTTCACATGCCACCAAGAAATCAAATTAGTGTTAGATCTCTGAATACTGTGCCATTCTTCCCTGGCTCATCTAGTCCTAAGATGTTGAAAACCTCTGTGAAGATGCCAAGCCAGCTGCTGGTATTTGTAGCCATGGAAACAGACTTAGTCCTGTTGAAGAGACCATCACAAAGCATGCTGGCCACTCAGGGTGGGCAGGATAGGAAAGAATGATAGCTTCAAACCATGAGCCATATGCTTTAATGGGGAATTGCAAAGTATGTAAATTTTAACTCAATGAAGGTGTGTTTGAGTGTGTGTGTTTGCGCGCACATGCGCAACATGGGCTTAAAGGATGTGAAAATAATTAACTGTACAAGGCAAATTGTGGCAATAAACTTTTTATTTCAATCATTAGATTTCCCTCCAAATGATGGGACATGTCTTTTAGTAAGAAATCACAGCACATACTTTCTATAAAAATGAGACATCTGTAGCCAGGAATGGACTTGTTATATCTAAAGTAGAGCAATTTTGGTCCCATAGAGACATCTTAGTGCTATATTTGCTAAAAAAAAAAAAAAAAAAAAAAAAAAAAAAAAAAAGCAGCTCTGTCCTAGGATGACATGTCTACAAAATAGTGACCCAGGTCTTCCCTATAGATAAATCAATTTTCAAGACACTTCACTTCAAGGTCTTTTTGTTGTTGTCGTTGTTGTTTTTGGTGGTAGTGGGGATGGAATCCTTCTATCTCCGGGCTACACTCCCAGATCTATTTTTTATATTTTATTTGGAAACAGGGTCTCGTAAGCCAGTGAGGCTGGCTTCAAACCTGCACCATCCTCCTGTCTCCGTCTCCCAAGTGCGGGGATTACAAACATGTGCCACCATGCCCGGCTGCAAGGTCTTTTTTGAATGACTAGGGCTTCTCATTACATTACAACAAAAATAATGAACGCAACTATAGTAAAAAAAAAAAAAAAAAAAAAAACTCTTCAGAAGGAAAAAGAGGGGTAAAACTACCTCAAAATATCAGCCACAATCATGTTTGGATAAAGCTGTGAATTTATTTTTTTACAAGAAAAGAAAGTTTAAAATTCTACATAAGCTGGCACATGGTAAGAAAAATACTCCTGTCTTACCCTCCTTTTGCTTCCCCAAGAGCCATCACATCTATTCATCAAGTCAAAGCAGGCAGTTATTACCAAAGACAAAGAATGCTGATAGGAAAAGTAGGAGAGGGTGAAGGAAAAATCCTATCTGCCTGGCAGCTGAGAGTCCTGGACTCCAGACCCTGGCTCTGTGGTTCTGAGAATACACAGGCTGGCTATCAAGCCTAGAAACATAAGAAAATAGATAAGGAATTGTTTATTTAATAGCATAATAAAAGAATCGTGTTCCAGGTTTGATGACTACCTTGAAACTACTGGCACAATCTTTGTCCATCATCTTCTTTGCAGTGGGACTTAAGAACTAAATGATCAACAGGAAAAGCCAGTGATGGGTCTCTTGTAGAAGTAGCCACTGAGACTCAACCATACTTTAGAGAAGGATCACCTTTGAGGTGGATTATTGCTCCACTTGCATCTGCAGCCTGGGCCGACACTGGGACATTGAACACTAAATCATGGGCATGTCCCTCAGGAAGACCCCAGAGCAGAAGATACTCCACAAAAACAAGTTAACTGTAGTCCAAATAGGAGTACAACCAGGAGGCTGAAGAAAGGGAAAACACAGCAAAACACAGGCGTCAGCCAGAAAGAAACACTGATTGCACATCGCTGCCTTCCCATAACATTGTGGGTGGACTGAACATAGAGCCAAGAGCTGCACAACTGAGGGCTGTGCAATGCCCACACAGAGACTCGGTGGAGCATATCCTACAAGCTCTACAGCCTGCTAACAAAGTGAGCCTCTCTGTTTCACATGGAGCTTCACCTGCAGTGTTCAAAGCCTGAATTAACACCCAAGAGATGAAGTAAACAGTACTTAGGTCTCTGAGAAGCAGGTGTGTTCTGGTGTGTTGAACACAGAATCACTGAATACACAGCAATGATGAGCTCCAAAGAGGTTCTAGCAGAGGTGAGGAGCAGGTGGCTGGCAAAGGTCTCAGCTCCAATATCATTTCTTCCAAGGAGACTTTGCTGACTCTCTTCTCCAGCTTCCGATTCCTGGAGTTAGATTATAGCTCCTCAAAGAAAAGGATTCTTCTACCATCCTGAGTTCTCAGGGTCTAGCATCCTACCTGACACAAGAAGAGCTCACTAAATATTCACTGAAAGAAAAGTACATGAGCTTTATTTGCCCAGTGCCAAAAGGCTCAAGTGATGCCTGTTGACTGAACTACACTAATTTGAGAACTACATTTCTTTTTTTTTTTTTTTTGCGGGTCTGGGGATGGGACCCAGGGGCATTTGACCTCCAAGCTATACCCCCTGCCCTATTTTTTATTCTTATTTTGAAACCGGGTCTCACTGAGTTGCAGAGGGCCTCACTAAGTAGCTGAGGCTGTCCTCGGGTATCAGCCTCCCGAATGCTAGGATTACAATCGTGAGCTACCACGCCCGGCTGAGAACTACATTATTTAAAGAACACTATCTCATAACTTCTTTGGTGAGGCAGGATAGCATACAGATCATCAACAGCTCTGAAACTCTAGCTCTGGACCTATGAGGGTTCCTTCCACAGCCCTGTCATCTACTGGCTGGGTACAACTCCACAGGCAAGTTGTTATATTTCTCACTGGGAGAATCTGTAAATAGAGGATGGTTAGTGATCATCCCTTTCCTGGAGTTGTTATGACGATCCTGGTACCTTAAACAGAGGATGACACTTAGGACATACTCAACCAAGGTCACCATAATCATTGGCTCTTCTCTTGAAAGCTACAGGACAAACTTTAGCCCAGTGCTGGTATGAGGTCATACTTAGCTCTGCTGCTACCAAAAGCTATTGATAAGGTTGGCCACCAACTTGTTTTGTCCAAGTTCTTTTGAAGGTTAGGCTGCCTGCAATTCCTTACTTTTTAAAAGATGCCTACCAAAAAAGGAGGAGGAGGAATACCCATGAGTCCCCAGTGAAACCGTATTTCATCAGAGACACCACTCTACCCTTATGAAGGAGGAAAGTGCAGGTTAAACCTGTGCTTCTAAAACCTTAAAGAATCACTAGAGATTGCAAAACCTGAACTATTTACTACCTGGCTATTTATAGAAAAAGTTTGCAGACCCTTATTCTACATAAATGCTCTTTAAACTGCAATAAAAAAAATCCAGAGACCTTAAAATGTATATTCTGATTCAGCAGAGCTGGGACCAAGATCCTTATTTCTAATGACCGCCTAGGAAATACAGAATCTGGGGTTGCAGGGCAGTCCCACTGACTTGGCAGCTCCATGTCACCAGGATCACAAGTAATCCTCATGCCTATTAATGACTCAACCAGAAACACTGGTGTGCACTACGAGAAAGCATGGCTTTTCACTTCAGACGAAACTAGGTTGAAACACCGCTCTCATTTATTAGGCAGGCATAACAATGCAGTCTTCAGTTCAAGCTCTCAGGACTCGGACTCATCTTCCTCACTGTTAAAAGTGGAAACAAAAATGCTTTGTCCACTCACATCAGAACTCTGTTGTGAAAATCAAAGGACACATGGGTAGCCAGTAGGATTGATGGCTCAATTAACTAAAAGGCACCTACAGCTTACATTTCTTGTACTACTGCTTCTCAATTTCTGGGGCAGAGGGTGGTGTCCCTGTCAGGAAAAGCAACAAGGGGGAACCAGCTGAGGCATCTGGGGGATGGGAGCTACACGGTTTCTAGAGTCTTAGCTCAAGTGTGTAAGTAGACGAGACTCAGCTGGAAATCCTTTTCCAAGCCAGAGAAACCAGGTAGCAGAGGTCACAAACTCCCACATTCTTGTTATCCTCTGTCCCCAAAACCTCTTTCCACCTGGCACTGTCCTTTGTCTTGGCTCTTCTAGGCCACAACCTTTTTCTCCATAAACCTCCCCTGCCTCTTTTATTCCCTAATTAATCTCAAAATAACACCCCCTCAGCTGGAAGCTACCCAATATTCTAAGAGCAAGGAAATCTCCACCCCAAATAACCTTTGTCTTGAGAAAAAAGTGTAATTTAGGTATTACAAGATTCACAAATTCTGAGTGTACAATTTAAGGATTTAGTAAATTAACAGTCATGCAGACATCCCTACAACCCAATTTTAGGACATTTCATCAGGCCAAAGAAGTCCTTTGTGCCTAGTTGCAGCCACTCCCTTTGGCTCATCTGCAGTCCTGGGAAACCTCTTATTTTACATCCCCACACCACTGACACTTTCCTATATATTGGTCAGAACCTACTGTTGAGTTCTGGGACTTTAAAGAATTTTAAAACATCATCCTTTTCTTTCCTGAGGAAAACGTGAAAGAATTAATACCAGAATCCAGAGGTGACTCTCAGTCCAGCACGCTGTCTCGGCACCACACAAAAGCCTTTCTGACACACTCAGGGTAGAATGCATTCACTTCAACTCCACAAATCACTTCCTCTGAATGATTTGAGCTCCTCTAATGCCCTCAAGTGTCCGCTGCCTTGTAACAGTTTTTCTTTCAGTTGTAGACTGAAAGAAATCATGTTATCTGTTTAGTTTTCAGCACTGGTTCTAGAATGTGTGTGTGTGTGTGTGTGTGTGTGTGTGTGTGTGTGTGTTACTGGGGGTGGAAACCAGAGGCTTTTCTACCTCTGGGCTATACTCCCAAACCTATTATATATATATATATATATATATATATATATATATATATTTTTTTTTTAAATTTGGAAACAGGGTCTCACTAAGTTGGTGAGAGCCTCACTAAGTAGCTGAGGCTGGCTTCAAACCCATGCGATCCTCCTGTTTCAGCTTCCCAGAATCATTTTATCTGATTAGTTTTCTTTTACCAATTGTATTCTTTTAAAATCTTAGATGCATTCAATATAGAAATTGTTGACTTTTGTCTCAGTAAATTCTTTAGGAATTCTCTGAAAAAAGCTTAATTTATCATGTGATGTGGTTGTCTGTATCAACATCACTTGCTAAGTCTTATTAGTATGAAAACCAAATTTAATTCAGAGCTCCAAAATTACATCTAAAACCTCACAATATATCAAACTCAAGGTGTCTACAAATAGGCTTAATAGGACTTCTTTTTGGCTTTTTATTATCCAGCTGCACTTGATAGCAGCCAGCTGTTACAGGACTGAGGAGTGGTAAGGGTTGCTTAAGAGAGAAAGCTCCCCTCTGCAAAGCAGGAAGGAGCAGCAGCATTGATTCTTCCTTTAAACCAGTGGCTCTCAGTGAGGTTTACCAACCACCTGCAACACCCCCCTGAACCTTGTTAGAAATATAAATTTGGGGGCCCTCATCCAGACCTACTGTAGCAAGCCATCCAGGTGATTCTGATGCATGTTTAAATATAAAGGACTTGGTTTGGACGTACATTTACTCAATTATAGACCTCAGTCAAGATTTTACAAATAGCTGGTTGAAAATAATTACCTTGACTGGCTCTAGTGATTTCCTCCCAGCCCTCAGGAACATATCCCACTTACATGTATGTCCTCATCTATCATTTATGGGTACATCTTTATTTCTCTACAGGGCTGGTATTTGGTATTAGACTTGCTAATGAGCAGCAACCATGTGTTCCTGCTGCCTGTCATCTAGTGCAGTCGCAGGTCCATAGCATGCAGCAGAGAAGAGCTTAGCAATCAACCTTCCAGCCTACTCTCAGAAAACAAGCAAGGAGGAGGGACCAGAGGTGTCATCTGACACTGACGACACAGTTTATTTCCTTCGCAGAAGAGCCCAGGCAGAAAGACATAACTAAATGAGAAGCTAACTTGTGAGGAACAGGATGGAAAAGATGCTAGCAGCTGCCTTTGCTGACTCCAACTCTAGCACCATGAATGTATCCTTTGCTCACCTCCACTTTGCTGGAGGGTACCTGCCTTCTGACTCCAAGGACTGGAGGACCATCATCCCAGCTCTCTTGGTGGCCGTCTGCCTGGTGGGCTTTGTGGGGAACCTGTGTGTGATTGGCATCCTCCTTCACAGTGCTTGCAAAGGAAAGCCATCCATGATCCACTCCCTGATTCTGAACCTCAGCCTGGCTGATCTCTCCCTGCTGCTGTTCTCTGCACCTGTCCGAGCTACAGCATATTCCAGAGGTGTTTGGGATCTAGGCTGGTTCGTCTGCAAATCCTCTGACTGGTTCATCCACATGTGCATGGCAGCCAAGAGCCTGACAATTGTTGCAGTGGCCAAGGTATGCTTCATGTATGCGAGTGACCCAGCCAGACAAGTGAGTATCCACAATTGCACCATCTGGTCAGTGCTGGTGGGCATCTGGGCTGTGGCCAGCCTGCTACCACTTCCAGAATGGTTCTTTAGCACAACCAGGCATCACGCAGGTGTGGAAATGTGCGTGGTGGATGTGCCTGCTGTGGCTGAAGAGTTCATGTCAATGTTTGGTAAGCTCTACCCTCTACTGGTATTCTGCCTTCCATTACTTCTGGCCAGCTTTTATTTCTGGAGAGCTTATGGCCAATGTAAAAGACGAGGAACTAAGACTCAAAATCTCAGAAACCAGATGCGTTCAAAGCAACTCACAATGATGCTGTTGAGCATTGCCATCACCTCGGCTCTCCTGTGGCTCCCTGAGTGGGTAGCCTGGCTATGGGTATGGCACCCGAAGGCTGCAGGTTCAACCCCTCCACAGGGCTTCATAGCCCTGTCTCAAGTCCTGATGTTTTCCATCTCTTCAGCAAATCCTCTCATTTTTCTAGTGATGTCCGAAGAGTTCAGGGAAGGCTTGAAAGGCTTATGGAAATGGATGGCAACTAAAAAATCTCCAACTGCCTCAGAGTGTCGGGAAACACCAGTTGGTCACTTGGAGGTTCTTCCAGACAAGGTTCCCTGCTCAGAGTCTCTAATATCCATTCCAGAGGAGAAACCTGGCTCTCCCAACTCCGGCAAAGAGAAAACCGAGAAGGCAGGGATTCTGATCCTCCCTGACGTAGAGCAGTTTTGGCATGAGAGAGACACTGTCCCTTCTGTACAAGACAATGACCCTATTCCCTGGGAACATGAAGATTGAGAGACAGAGGGTTGTGATAAGTAGATTTCAGTTTTAAAGAAAAACAGATTGTGACTATATTTACTTGTATTGCCATTTATCAACATTACTGGCTTTACCATATAAGATATAAAATTATTAGGAATTAGAAAAATTCTTCATATTGTATATTTTAAAAATGTACATAGACTACCATGTAGCAGTTATGCTTCAGAATTTGTACCTGGCTATTCAAAATACTTAAGTGTTATATAAAGATGCTACTGCGAAAGTGATTGCAGAGTCCAGCAGTTTGTTATTTGTTCAGAGTGTGTTTACTTACTCAGCAATCCTTAGGATCAACCCTGTATTGTGCTGGCTGGAATAAAGCTTATCTTTGTCAAAGGCTGAGTCCATCTATACTTTCCATTTCTTCCTCCCTCCTAATGTTATCAAGTTTCATTTCACATAACGTTACAAAGCTCAAAATCTACCTTCATATAAGAACTTTTAACACACTGAATAAAATTTACTTAATGAGTTGTCTTTGTTTAATAAATGCTAATTTACTTGACAAAAGTCCATAAAATTTTCCTGAGAAAAAATAATATACTATCTTATTCTGGGCTAATTTCAATTTTTGGTCAAATTTAAGTAAATTGAAATTTTGCTTCATACTATAAAGGCTGCTTAGGTGTTCTTTTTAAAGCCACCAAAATGAGTCTGTAGTTTCAAAGTCTGTGAATTCTAGCAGCCTAACATGACTCTTTGTATTGTGATATGCAACAACACTACAAGAAACAATTCTACAGGAAGAAATATTTTTCTTCCCAGTATCTTCTTTCCTCCCAAGACAAACTATTTAAGTAAGCTACAGTTAATGATACAGATATTCACTATGGATTAAAGGCAAGCGTCAAATATAAAGGAGGGATGGAGGATGTGGTCATTCTTGTTAAAAGATACAAAATTTACCCCTTACAATGAACTTGAATCCTGCTCAGATTTTAAAAATATCATGACTTCTAAGTTATAAAATAATCGAGAGCATAAAGTGTGAAGCACAGAAGAGGAAAAACCCAAGAAACATTATACCAGAAATTGAATAAGGATAGGGGAAAAAAAGACCCAAAAGGGTAATGCAGAGTGAAAAGCAATAAAAATCAAGTGTGTGTTCCTACACTTAAGGTAAAATTAAGTAACAGGTAATACCGCTCAATTTATAGAAAGATAAAGCATAATTATGATATGCTCCTTTTAAATATATAAAAGACATTTACTCATATTTTTCTTTCTTTCTAATGGAACTCTAAGGTACTCCCACTGAAGGGAGTCCCATTAGGGATGGAATGCCTCTAAAGCAAGTAACAGAAAATTCGAAATACAGAGAATATCCTGTGCTGAAAACTATTGTTTTGGTTTTAATGTTCATTCTGGGGTTTTGGATTGCTTTTTTACATATGATCATAGCCTGCTTTTCAACACAGAAAACAGACCTGCTTTTTATTTGCTTCATTACAAATTTTATTTAAAACTTTCATAATTCAATTAAGTATAATTCAAAACCCAAGAACCAAAATATTGTTTTGTGATACCATAGTTATACAAAGAATTATCACTATTTGTGATGAACCATTCAAATGAAATGTTTTTATGTTCACTATATATATGGTAAATGTAGGATATATGTTTTCAGTGTTTGGCATTTTAACTTGTAAAAAAATTTAAAAAATACATTTTACTCCAGATAGTTTTTGGAGACTTAAAGCTTTTTGTCTTGAATCATCTTTTCAAAGGCAGTCTGACTTTAATGGCAACAATCTCAGGGTAAGCTGATTCTCAGTGTCTACAGATTAACACCACAAAGGTGTAGACACTGGAACAAACTATCATCATAATGAATCATTAACAATTTAAGATTTCTGATTTGATCCCTTTAAAAATCTGTATAAAATAACATGGTTTGCACCCTATCTGATCAAACCCAAATATAAGACAAAAGTAAGACAGAGAAATACATATCATCAAGCCATTTCCTTTAGACTGCTCTACTGTAAGAAACACAATGTGGGGAGTAGAAAAATAATATCATGTGGAATTCAGAATAACAAAATAAGGCATTCTAGAAATGTCACCTTTGCAGGGCAGTCATACTTCTGTAATAGTTGTGTTCCTTTTAGCAATCATTTCAATTTCACTCTTCATAAAACTAAAAATCACCTGGTAAATTTATAAAAATAAATGACAAGATAGAAAAAAGAAAATAAAAATCCAGTTACCAATATTACAGGTTAAGACAGTGCCAGGTTTCTACATATAAAGTTCACTTAATTTCTACAGCACTTAACAGTTTTAAGTTATATACTAATATGAATGTGAATGTGTCTGTGACTATATACACAAATACAGATCTGCTGGCATTCCCTTCTTTCTAAGTTTTGTTGCAATCAATAATAGGCACGATAACAAGAGAAATAAATTATAATTTTCTTACACATTTTATTTATGTTGTACTCTGGTAAGCTATGAGATAAAATAGAATATTTTAAATTGAGGAAGTAAGACAATTGGGAATCAAAAATCTGTTTCATAGTGTGATATGCATGACATGATGAAAGCATGCCAAAGAGGCACAAACTGTCAGTGTTAATGTAAGAGGCAAAACCCAAAATCAGCATGTTCTTGCTATTAAGCAATCCTTATAACTAGGAGATAAGCAAAAACATGGTTCTCTGCAAATTTCTTCTTTTATACTGGAAATATTGTATTATATTGAAGCCTTTAAAAACTATGTAATACTTAAGATTTAAAGTGAACTTTCAACTGGGTGTGGTGGGGCACAACTATAATTATCAGTACTTAGGAAGCTGAGACAGGAGGAGCACAGGTTCACTGCCAGTCTTAGCAACTTAGGTCCTTTACAACTTAGTGAGATGCTGTTTCAAAATTAAATATAAAATAAGGTTAGGTATGTAGTTGAGGTAAAACACCCCTGGGTTCAATTCCCAGTACTACAAACAACAGTAATAAAGTAAACTTTAGTTGCACCAAATTTGCTGCTTCTTTTTAAAACAGGTTCAACATAGCCGGGAATGGTGGTGCACACTTGTAATCCCCAGGCTTGGGAGGCTGAGACAGGAGGATCGCACAGGTTCAAAGCCAGCTTCAGCTATTTAGGCTCTCAGCAACTTAGTGAGGCCCTGTTTCCAAATAAAATATAAAAAATAGGTCCGGGAGAATAGCCCAGAGGTAGAAAGCCCCTGGGTTCCACCCCAGTACCACAAAAAAAAAAAAAAAAAAAAAAAAAAAAAAAAAAAGTCAACATAAATTTTTATAAATCATGTAACAATAACCATATACAATCCACATATATAAAAAGGATTGGTTTATTGTAGTTCAAATACATAAACTGAACATTCAAACATCTTAAACTTTAGAAACAGAAGTTTAACATTCAAACAGGAGTATAGTTTACAGGGAATATCCAGAAAGGTAATTTTGTTGTCTAATCCAGAATATTGATGAAGATCATATAATAGAGAATAAAATATGTTTAACCAGCAGTTCTATTCTGGCCAACATGTTAGTTATGAACGTGGTTCCATACCTGAGAAGAAATTACTAAATAAATCTTCTCTTAGGCTAAATAATAAGACTTGGCCTATAATTCAGAGGGAATAATCAAAGTACATAAGTGAACAAATAAAACTAAACTGTTCTTTAGAGACAAAGGTAAAAGTATGCCCATTATAATACTCTTAGCCTCTGGAAGAATTCAATTTTCAGTGTTTTCTTTTACCCGCTTTAAAAAACAAAATAAAAACAAAACAAATTCCAACTTAGGTTTTCTTGGAGTCTGGTGTTCGCATCTTGCAAGGTCAAACCACAAATGTTCTTTTGTCTTGCATGTATAACACTGCTAGAAAGAATGTCACCAAGTCACTGACTTCCACATCTCATAAAAGGATGATTTTTAGCTTCAATATTTGAGATTTACTAGAGACGGCCTATATTTGAGTATGTATGTCAGTCATGCCACACAAAGAAAAGCATAAATATTTCCAAAGCGTTCTGTTCAGACTGTTCATGAATGCTTCTCCTTCTGTTCATCAGATAGTTTTGCAATAGGTTGACCAATGTACATATATGTAAAAACCTGAAAATTGGCTCATGCAAGCATTTTTAATTAATAGATACTCCCTGTAGAAGAATATCTAGAATTATTTTGTTGATCGTCTTGTGGGCTCTGATGCTGTGGGAGGTGGGGGAGGACCCCGGCGATCCAAGTCATCAACATATGCCACAATCAGTTTCCGCCTCTCCTCTGGCACGCAGTCCAGTACCAGATACCGTTTGTCATTCTGCAAAATCTTTTCTACATCTTTCAGGTGCTGATCAGATTCTTGGATTAGCTTTTTGGATCTGAAATAAGAAAAAGAAGTCCAAGAATTACTGACTACTATTCACTGGTCTCTCAAAAATGAGCTGGAAATGTCCATCTAGTTCCTAATTGTGTTTCCATTTTTTTTTTTTTAAGAAAAATTTCACTGCAGTAATCACCTTTGTAAGTCGCCTCAGCAAAGACTCCAACAAGTGAAAGGGCCTCAGAAGCTAAATTACCCTCCCACCCCTACTGGTGGTCCCTCCAGATCAGGGCTGAGGGTGGGTGGGTAAATCTTGCCCGTGCTGTACCTGTTCTGTGGATGAACAGAGGACTTCAGTCTGCGGGGCTGCCAATCCCAGCATCTTTCACAAGCTTTCACTTTCACATCTGTCACTAAATTAACTATAAAAATGTAGAAAGAAGTCTTACTTCACATCTAATTTAAAAGCCCAAGCTGATGCAAAACATTAAGGAACCTGACCAAAAAATCCAAATGACAAAATATCTAAAAACCACACCCTCAGCACTATCTATCCTCCCGTGCAATACCCTTCATTTAAATGTTTCCAATTTTTCTTTTAAAGGAAGAAATGCTGGAGCATGGAATAAAAATGGTTTCCTGCATACTGACTGGTAAGCAATGAAATCTTATTTTCCTGATGATATATGGGAAGGGGAGAGTTTTGGGCATGCTATACAAAAATTTTGTTTTAAAGATTCTGATTTAAATGTACCCAGAAAACTGCTTTCCTCTTAAAAAAAAAAAGTTGTGATAAGTAATCAAAATGGTCAAGCCATATTGGACAGTCTTCAAAGAAGACAAAGATAATCATAGTGAAGGGTTAAAGGTCTCTTCATGAAATATAATGCTTATATAGTTGGGGTGTGCTCCTTAAAAAAAAAAAGCAGTGAAGTAAAGACCAAAGTATATTTTAAAAACTGGATGGGTGGGTAACACAAAATAAGAACATCTGGGCCCTTTCTTTCAAAAAAGGAAAAAAGTATGGTATATATGGACTATATTTGGTTTTGGATAAAAGTTAGCATCTTCATATTCCTAAAAATTAATAATGTCAATATGTGTGTGAATGCAAAGTATGCTTTGGCCGTTAGAGTCAAGACTAGTAAGGACAACAACTGTGATATGAAACATTTCCTTACACGCACCTATATGTTATAAATTTGGTCTCTTTCAAAAGCGTCCTAAAGTCAGCTTTGGCTGTGATGTATTTGTCTCTGATGTATTCTTCAAACTCTCTTTGTTTTTTCTGCAAAAAAAAAATAAAAATCAAGAGACAATAAGATTGAAAAAAAAATCAGTAACTTCAAAATATTATTATTCATTAAACCAGTAATTTGCTGTCATGAAAAAAATTTTAAATTCAAACAAAAAGGCAAAATTTTAGTTCCTATAAATTCACTGAAGTATATAATCTGCAATGCATATTTTTAAGGCAAAAAAGCAAGAATGAGGAACCATTCTTGAGGGCTTACTACATGCTAAACTTTTAAAAAAGATCATTGCCTTCGATCTTCTCAACAAACTCAAGTAAATACTTAGACACTTGAAAATAAGAAAATTAAGGGTTAAGTATTAATTTCCTGAACTGTATATCTTCAAGCACAAAGACACTAATAGCATACATTTTATGGATACAATAAGTATAACTCTCAGAAGTTATATATTTTACACTGGACATTTAGTTCTAGTAAGGAAATAGTAATGATATATACTCTTTGGTTTAAAGAAGACCACATTGCTGAGTGTTGGTGCACACCCGTAATCCCAGTACTTGGGAGACGGAGACAGGAGAATCACAGGTTTGAGGCCAGCCCCAGCAACCTTTGTGAGGCCCCTGCAACTTATGGAGACCCCCCCCCCCAAAAAAAAGAGGGCTAAGGGTACTGCTCAGAGGTAGAACGCTTCTGGTTTCAATCCCCAGTACCAACCTCCCCAACACACACACAAATGAATAAGACCTTACTATCAATTCTAAATATGTAAGTTGGAAATGGAGAGTACGTCTCCCAAGCCACGATTCTTTCCCAGTCATGTATTTAAAAAAAAATTACTACCAGAGTTTGAAGGAATAAAAGACTATATATATGGGTTTTTAGATGGTCAACCTAGGGAAACCAAGTAGGCAAGGGAAATGATGGGAAGAAAGAACACAGAAAGGCCAAGGGATAAAATGGACTACAGTAAGCAATATTTTTCTTAATATCATTCACTATCCCAGACCTTCAACGAGTTTGTTTCCTACATAGGAAATCAGATGCACAGGGAACAGAGCTCAGCTTTTATAAACCCCATGCATTTACAAGTTTCCTATGCTGCAAAGTTTGAAACATACAAGAATTTGAATCTCGTTGAGGTTTTCCACCAGTGTGGCTTAAGAGTCAGGTGCTTTAAGCCAGGCACACGCTTGTAATCACAGCATTTGGGAAGCTGAGAGGGGAGGATCGTGATTCAAGGACAGCCTCAGCTACTACTTAGTGAAGCCCTTTGGAATTCAGTGAGACCCTGTCTCAACATAAAGAATAAATGAAAATAGGGCTAGGGGTATAGCCCAGGGTAGAATGCCCCTGGGTTCCATCCCCAGGACTGGAAAAAAAAAAAAAAAAAAAAAGAGTCAGGTGCTTTGATAGCTTGGCAACTACCTGAACTACTTAGTGGGACCTGACTATAAAGTAAACTAAAACCAAGGTTTAAACTCCGATTCTCATTCATATTCATATTCATATTCATTCTCTCTCTCTCTCTCTCTCTCTCTTTTTTTTTTTTTGTGTGTGTGTCACTAGGGAAGTAACCCAGGGTTTCTACCTCTGGGCTACACTCCCAGACCTATTTTATATTTTATTTGGAAACAGGGTCTCAGTAAGTTGCTGAGAGCCTCACTAAGTAGCTGAGGCTGGCTTCGAACCTGTGTGATCCTCCTGTCTCAGCCTCCCAAGTACTGGGATTACAAGCGTGTGCCACCATGCCCGGCTATGGTTTAATCTCTTAAGATCTCACAATATAAGCTTAACTCCAAGAAATAAAATGCTAACTTTAATATATTGTGCAAAACAAAACAATATAGATGAACTTAAATTCAGAATCATTTTTCACAGATCTAAAAGTAATTGACTTAGCTGGGTACAGTGAGGCATATTTCTAATCCCAGCATCCAGGAAACTGAGACCAGAGAATCACAGATCGTGGACAGCGTCAGCCACTTAGGCCTTCTGCAACTTAGTGAGACCCTGTTTCAAACTAAAGAATAAAAAACAGGGTAGGAGGTATAGCTCAGAGGTCGAATGCCCCTGGGTCCCATTCCCCAACCCATCAAAAAAACCCAAAACTTAAAACCATCAATTTCATTATGACCAAGATAATGGTGCTGCTGCTAACCACCCAATTAATATGTATAAAATGACACTGTCAGACACAAAATCCTCTTACCCTGTCACTAGAAGAGAACTTAATGCACCGAGGATCTTCTTTAATGATTTTTTTAACTTCCTTCCATGTAGATGTTAAGGTAATCTTTGAAAAGACAAGTGAATTAAAAGCATAAATACAATTTATTTTTATTTAGAGGGTCAAACTGCAGTACATACAGTACATAATATTACACACTGACCTGAAATCTCTTGTAATGCCCAAGCGTAACTGGACTAGTTAGGGACAGGGAACCAGCTTTAATGCAATTTCTTTTTGTTCGCTTGCCACAAGAGTTATTTTCATGGCCAAACTTTCAAGGTGGCCTAAGACAATCACCTGCAAACCCTGTGTTTACGTGGGCAAACATCATAACTTCTGGAGAAACCATCACCAAAAAGAGCAGATAAACAGGAACAAGACCTGGATAACAAAGTGTACAAACTCCCAGACAAGGGCCATAGTACCAAATTGAAAATGGAGCAAAAGATGGAATTCACTAAACCTATAGTCAGGAAGGATCATTGATCACGCATAGCTAAGGACACTTTGAATTAGCATAGGAACAGCTGTGAATCTGTAAACTGCAAAAAGTAGTTGTTTCTAAAAAGTAGGTAGGAATGCCATAACATATTAAAAAGAAAGAAATCAGAGAAGAGTGTAAAAAAAACAAAAGAAGTCCAGTAACAGATCTAAAGATCATAATACTAAAAATCATATCAATATTTTACTTTCTGAAATTATGAGAGATTCATCCAGATGAATGAGAGGAAAAATAAGATTCTCACCGCAGAAGTTTCATCCAGAAGCTGCCTAAAGTGCTCCCTTTTCTTTTTGGTGAGTGCTTCAATATGTTCATTAAAAAGCTTCTCTTTCTCCTCTCTTTCCAATAAGGATCCAGATTCCCAACGATGATCTTTTCGGAGGGTTCTCCGAGTATCAGACCATGAAACATCTGAAGAACGTACCTAAAATGAAGAACTATACATCTCACCAAATGAACTTTTCATATTTCAGTAAGTAATAAAAGGTTAAAGAAATAAAAAGAGGTTCAATTATTTAGTTGAGAAATTTTTATTTTAAGAAAGTAGAGTCATATTCAGAAAAGAAGACACAACATTTTGAGGAAAATAAATATGTCCCATTGACTAGAATATATTATAGGTGAATCATGTAAAATGGCCACTTGTATAAAACTTTACCAAGTTAAAGCCGGGCGTGTTGGTGAGCTTGTAATCCCAGCGCTGGGGAAGCTGAAACAGGAGGATCATGGTTCGAGGATAGCCTCAGCTACTGAGTGAGCCTTTTTGCAATTCAGTGAGACCCTGTTTCAAAATAAAGAATAAAAATAGGACTAGGGGTATAGCTTGGAGGTAGAATTCCCCTGGTTTCCATCCCCAGTACTGCAATAAAATAAAACTTTACCAAGTTAATTAGTTCAAGATACTAGAGTACCATTAAATTAAGCAATGTACATTTCCAGTGATCCAGAAAAGAAGCTTCTATTAATTCCATCTTGGATAAGAAGTCACTGAAAATCTGTTTTATTTTAGGCCATGGTTTATTGGGGGGGGGGCATAGGGGATTAACAACGGATTGAACACGGAAGCTTTGACCTATATCCCCAGCCCTATTTTATTTTGACTTTTAAAACAGGGTCTCACTAAATTGCAGAAGCTGGCCAAAAACCTGTGATCTTTCTGTCTCACCCTCTCATCATGCTTAGTGCTTTAAGTCATAATTCTTACCACCCAGTGCTCAACCAAACTGTTAAATGTGTTTACAGATTGGAGAAAGAAAGATATCTCCCATCAACTATAATATTTTAAGAACTTTAGCCGGGCGTGGTGGCGCACACTTGTAATCCCCGCACTTGGGAGGCAGAGAAAGGAGGTTTGCGCTGGCTCGAAGTCACCCTCGCCGGCTTAAGAGACTCAGTTTCCAAATAAAAAATATAAAATAGATCTGGGGGTGTAGCCCAGAGGTAGAAGGGTTTCCAGGAAATATATTTAAATATATTTAAAAATAAATAAATAATAAAGGTAATTTTATCATTTAAAATAAGTATGAACCTAGAGAATTCTATGTCAAGTGAAATAAAGATAAGCACAGACAAAAACCCTCTTATGTGTAGAATCTAAATCTAAACCTAAAGAAGTTGAACTAGAAATAGGCAACAGAATCATGGCACAAGAGAAGGAGGCAGAATGGGAAGGGAGAAAATCAGGACTTAATGTTTAATAGGTACAAAGTTTCAGACAGCAGGAAAAAGTTTTGAAATTGAATGAACAAGAGGCTAACTAGTTAATGATATTGTATTGTATACTGAAAATAACTATCTATTTAAAATGTCTTACCACAAAAAATAAGTGTACAAAGTGATGGTTATGTTATTAGCTTGATTTACTCAGCCCACATTGCATATATATATATATATAAAATCAAGGAGATTATAGAATACCCCACTGAGTATACATAATTACAATCTGTTAAATAAAAATAACAAAAAGACAAAGTAACAAAGGATATAACTGGGATGGCTGTCTCACCAATACCACTGACTAATGGCATTAAAAGTTAAGTTGCACTGTTGCCAATCTAGGAAATATGGGAGAATAAAAAGGAAAAAAATTAAAAAAATACAAAAGATGCTATCACTTTGTTCAAAGAGTACACTTTGAAGGCCGGGCGTGGTGGTGCACGCTTGTAATCCCCGCGCTTGGGAGGCGGAGACAGGAGGATCGCGCAGGTTCGAAGCCAGCCGCGCTGGCGTAAGAGACCCTGTTTCAAAAATATAAAATAGATCTGGGAGTGTAGCCCAGAGGTAGAAGGGCTTCCAGGAACCCCAGTACCACCAAAAAAAAAAAAAAAAAAAAAGAAAGAAAAGAAAAGAAAAAAAAAAAGAGTACACTTTGGTGGGGCAGACAGACATGTAAGCAAATAATACATGTAATAAGTGCTAGAGAAGTGTATGCTGAGCACAAGGTGGTAAAAAGAACAATAAGATCAAATCTGTCTACATGCACAAGGACAGACTCACAGAAGAGAGATTTGATTTGTGTGCCTGACTAAATTATGAGAAAGTGTGTAACCGCAGTGGGAACAGTTTCAAGCATTCCAGTGGAGAGACTGCCATAAAGCAATAGTGGGATGGTAAGGGTTCCAAGTCTGGAGCTCGAGGAACAAGTGAGGAAAGCAAATGTTGATAGTTTATATGCAGGTGGGGAAATCAAAGAATGGATGGTATTTCATATTCTGCTAAGGAACAAAATTTAGCCTGTAGGGAACTGCCAGGAGTACAGAGAACAGGAGAGTGACAAAATTAGATTTTTTTTTTATAAAGATTTCTTTCTTTTCTTTCTTTCCACATTTTTCATAAAGATTTACTATTTTCCCCTCTCCCTCTCTCTCTGCTGAGGACTAAACTGCAGAACTCAAGCATGTTAAACAAGCATTTGATTTACAAAGATTTCTCTGATAGCAGTAAAGCAGATGAATTTGGGGAAGTGTTAAAATCTTCATAACTGTCTAGAATGAACCGGGCGTGGTGACACATGCTTATAATCCTAACATTCAGGAAGTTGAGACCAGAGGATTGTGGTTCACTGACAGCCTCAGCTACTTAGTAAGGCCCTTCGCAACTTACTGAGACCATGTTTCAATTGCCATCTTCCCAGAAGTCCTCCATGTTTCAAAATAAAGAATAAAAAATAGGGCAGGGGGTGTAGCTTGGAGGTAAAATGCCCCTGGGTTCCACCCCCTGTACCAAAATATAAAAAAATAAAAAACTATCTAGAATGTACAAAAAAAGGGGAGAAATCAGAGGAAGCCAGAGGAGTAATAAGAGTTCCACTGAAAGAGAGAAAAGAAACAGTATACAGAACATACTGACAAAGAGGGGTAAAAATAGAACAATTACCACAGCATAGCAGTGTGGGGGAAATCAGTGTAGGAACAAAAACCCCTGCACACCTCAACAGCCCTGATAGTAAGGCAGAAGGATTTTCAAGAAAGGCTCAGAGTATCTCCTGGGGTCAGTATACCTCCAGTCCCACATCTCATACCAACTATATGGACAATAACTGATCATCACAATGATGACCTTAAATCATCCAAAAAAAAAAAGGCCAATTATATTCAGCATACTTTATTATGGCAGGTGTGTAATTAAGATGATTTCATCAAGAATAAAGAATATAAATGTTGAGACTAAATGGTTATAAATTTTTATATGTCTAAAACATAATTTCTAAATTTATTTAAATAACAAGGATTTTCCTCTTCTAACAGTGATAATATCAAACATTTATTTTTTGAAAGCTTTATAAGTAAATACCAAGTCAATTTAAAGAACATCAAAATATTCCTAATAATTAAGTAACATGATGGATTTCTAATATCCAGTACTGGAGAAAGGAAAAAGATTAGCATACCATGTCAGACAGAAGAGCCTTGAAATTCTGGATAGCTTCTTCTCGCTTGTGTTGCTCTCTCTCCCGGTCTATTTCTTTTGTTTGTTCTGAACGTGCTTTCTGAACTTCCCTTTCCCGTTCTCGAAGGCTCGCCTCAATGCGAGCTTGCCTTTCAAGCTCCTTTTCTTTTTCTGAGTCTAAATTCTGTAAAAGTAAAATTACATTATTTTTCTTACCAACTCCATCAAAATGTTTTCACAAAAAAACAAGTTTACCAAATAAAAGTTTCAAGTCTAGTTTTTACCAAGAATATATCTAAACACTGTACATTTCATGCCCAAATCAACTACTAGAGATTCTTCCATTAAAAATACAAACAACAAAAGAAAATTCCAACCCTTTTCCAAACAGCAACATATAACCTTAAACACAGTTAAGAATTTTACTATTCAATGACAAGCACACAAGTAAATACAATGGTTACCTTAGCTATTTTTTCAATGTACTGCTTGAAAAGGTCTTCTCTCATTGAGGAGCTATCCACTGCTTTATACCGTGGATCACTTTCTACTTTGTCTTTTACTTTGCTCCATCGAGATTGACTATCCAAATGATGATTGGATAAGAGTTCAAAGAAATCTGATTTAATCTGTATTTTAAAACAGAAAAGAGAATTGCAGAGAATACTGTACCATTAAAAAATTCTCATTCCTAAATATCTACAAATAGAAAAGATGTACTTACCTTAAATATGAGAATAATAACTTTAAACAACATACAGGCTCTCATTTATAATCTGCCAAATTCAAGATAAGTAACATTTCATAAAGAAAAAACTATACAGAAAAAACATTTTTAGGTAGTTTTATAACTTCTTAGAACTGCCATGTTTTCAAAGGAAATATAAATTTGCATTAAGCTACATTTATGTTTAGCTTAGATTCAGCCTTATAAATTGACAGTAATATACTTTAATATCAAGATGGTAAGAACAGCCAGGAGTGGTGGCGCATGCTTATAATCCCAGCATTTGGGAGCCTGAGACAGGAGGATCTTGGATCACGGGACAGGCTCAGCTACTAAGTGAGGCCCTTTGCAACTCAGAGAGACCCTGTTTCAAAATAAAGAATAAAAAATAGGGCTGGGGGTGTAGCTCAAAGGTAGAATGCCCCTCGTTCCATCTCCAGTACCGTGTTAAAAAAAAAAAAAAAAAAAAAAAACATGGCAGGAGACAGGAGGATGGCGCAGGTTCGGAGCCAGCCTTGCTGGCTTAAGAGACCCTGTTTCCACATAAAAAAAGTTTAAAAATAGGTCTGGGAGTGTAGCCCGTGGGAGTGTATCTGGAAGAAGAAGGGCTTCCAGGAACCCAGTACCACCAAAAAAAAAAAAAAAAAAAAAAGAAAAAAAAAAAGAAAAACAAACAAACAAACAAAAACATGGCAAGAATAAAAAAAATCAGATGAATAAATTTATTAATAGACTTTAGAAATCATTTAGCACAAATACCAAGATATATCTAAACATATTTAATATACTTCATATTTCAAATTTATATTCGGATCTGGCATAATAGAGCATGCATATAGAATATTTCTTGGGAGGCTGACACAAAAGCATTGCAGATTTGAGGACAGCCTTATTAAGTAATGACACGCAGTAACCTAGAGACCCTGTTTCAAAATTAAAAAATAAAATAGGGATGGGTGTCTACAGAGGTTTTGAATGCCATTGGGCTGGATCCCCAGTACCACACACACATGCAAAAAAAAAAAAAAAATTATGTTCTTGTTTAAAAAAATTAACATTTGCTGGGCGTGGTGGTGGCACACTTGTAATTCCAGTACTTGGCAGGCTGAGACAGGAAGATCATACGTTCACGGCCAGCCTCAGCTACTTAGTGATGCCCTCTGCAACTTAGTGAGACCCTGTTCCAAAATAAAGAATAAAAAAATAGAGCTGAGAATACAGCTCAGAGGTATACTGCCCCTGGGTTTCATCCCCAGTAACATAAAAAAAAAATTTTTTAATTAAAAATAAAGCTGGGCATGGTGGCGCACGCTTGTAATCCCCGCTCTTGGGAGGCAGAGACAGGAGGATCGCGCAGGTTCGACACCATCCATGCTGGCTTAAGAGACCCTGTTTCCAAATAAAAAAGTATAAAAAAATAGGTCTGGGAGTGTAGCCCGGAGGTAGAAGAGTTTCCAGGAACCCCAGTACCAATAAATAAATAAACAAACAAACAAATAAATAGATGGCGGCGGAGGAAAGCGGGGCTTACGAGCCCCACTAACAACCAATCTCTATTACCACAAAATCAGCGCCTTTCATAGCCAGAAAACACCATCAGCAGAGAAACAAAAAATGTAATTACAAGGGACAGAGAAAAAGAGGGCTGGAAAAACAAGAAACCAGAAAGAAACCAGACCGCAGTGCTCCGGCTGGAGCCACGGCGCGGGCACCATCTTTTCTTGCAGTACCAGCCCCAGAGAGGAGGGGGACTCAGAACAGAGCCCAGAGACACAGAGATACGCCGGCCTCACACCCGAGGACGCGGCAATAGCGCCTTACTGCCGGTGGCAGCGGCGAATTCACCGGAGGGCTACGGCTACGGCTACAGACTAACACATTCAACAGCCCACCAGACTCCAGAGAGGAGCGGCAGACAGCGAGCCGAGGTGAGCCACTACGGATCAGCCGGGAGGAATTCAGCAGATTTCTCAGCGCAGGGAGCATCTAAAGCTCCCAGGGGCTGGGCTCGGCACACCTTGCAGGGACTCAGAGGGGAGCTCAAAACCAGAGAAGAAATACGCCAGCCTCACGGCCGAGGGCGTGGCAGCACCGCCATATTGCTACCAGCGGCAGCAACAGCAGTGAATTCAGAGTCCACTACAGCTCCATCTGTGCACTCAACAACAGTGAGTCAAATTGCGGGCCCAAGAGGAGAAATCCCAGTACTGTACTCCGAGGGACTTGACCCAGTGGGGGAGTGGCGGTGGCAGAGATATCACACCATAGGAGAACGCCAAACCTGGCACCCCCATGGTCTAAAGCAGCCTCGATTAACTCCCTGGGTCTGAGACTCTGTGATACAACCCAGTAAAGGAGTAGTGGGGACCGAGATACCACAGACTCGAGATCCAGAGCACCTTAAGTAAAGTCATAGTGACCCAAGGGAAGAACCCAGAGAAGGCACAAACTTCCGAAATCATGGGAAAGAGGAATAACAATGGAGCAATGAATGCCCACAACCCCACAACATCAGAACCTGATAAAACAGAAATTCAGAGATTTATAGAAGATCAAATCAGGAAATTAACTGTAGAAATAATAGAGGTGTTTCGAAAAGAATTCAGAGAGAGTCAAAAAGAGATAAAGGATGCAATTAATGAAGTAAAGGCCTCAATTCAAAGTACAAACAACCGACTAGACCACATGGAGAATAGAATCTTGATTTAAGAAGATCATTCAAAAAATGAATGTATAGTTTCTAATTTAGAAAAAAAAATCCGACAGCAGGAATCTGACACTGAAGAAATATGGGCCCATTTTAAGAGAGCTAACCTAAGAATAATTGGAATAGAAGAGGGAAAAGAAGGCGAAACCAAAGGGATAAGTAATATCGTCAAAGAAATAATAGCAGGAAAACTTCCAAACATAGAGCAAGAGGTCAATACACAGGTCCTTTAGACAGGACCGGAGAAGAGGATCCCCACGCCACATAATTGTCAAAATGACCAATGTGGAAGCCAAGCAGAGAATCAAACAAAGGGCCAAGTGACATTCAGAGGCAAATCAATCACTCCAGACTTCCCAAACCAAGTCATGAAAGCCAGAAAGGCTTGGAGTAACATATTCCAAACTCTGAAAGAAAACAACTTCCAGGCAAAAATTTTCTACCCAGCAAAACTTTCTATCAAATTAGATGGGGAAATAAGAAACTTCCACGACAAACAGAAACTGAAGGAATTTATGTCTTCAAAACCAGCGCTAGAGAAAATACTCAAAGAGATTAACTACAAAGAAGAAATAGGTAACACACATCAGAACCAGAGAAACAAGATTTTCCATCCAACAGACAACTAAGATTGGTTATCTGTGGAGATTCATTATTTATGTTAGTCTTTTACCTATCTCTAAATTGTATTGTTTGCCTTTATTGTTGCTAATTTTTAGGATTTCTAGTTGGAATATTAATATACCTTCAGATATAGCATTTGGAAATATTTTATCCCATTCTATTAGTAACTGTTAACTCTGTTTACATTGTCTTTGGATATACAATATTTTTTTTTTATTTTTTAGGGAGTTTGTTTACCCTTTTGTTGCCTGTGCCATTGAAATCATATCCAAGAAATCACTGCCAATTTCAATGCTGTGAGGTTTTATGACCCAGATTTTCTTCTAAAAGTTTATAGTCTTAAGATTTATATTTAGGTCTTATCTATTTTGAGTTAATATTTGTATATGGTGTTAGGTATGGGTCCAATTTTATTCTTTTTCATATAATTATTATTTTTCAACAATATTTAGTTAAAAGATTATTATTTCCTCCACCAAATGTTCGTGGAAACCTTGTCAAAAATAACTTGACAATATATTGAAGAATTTATCTCTAGGCTTTTATTTAACTCCAATGGTTTATGTATCTGCCTTTATAACAGTACTACACTGTTTCAATTATTGTAGCTTTATATGGTTTGAAATCAGAAAATATACATCGTCTAGCTTTGTTCTTTTTCAAGATCGTTTTGGGTATCTAGAGTCCATATTCCATATTAGGATATATTTTTGGTGAAAAATAAATAAATAAATATATGATAGTTTCACCTTAAAAAAAGAAAAAGAAAGAAATATTCTCTGGTAAGAAAGAAAGCAAAAAGAAATATTGAAATGTTATCTTTAAGTCATCAAAAGCTTGGTATCAGACAAATGAAACTGTTATGTGAGATTATCATCGTTAATATTGGATAAATTGCTATAAAGCTAGATGTCAATCACTAAGCCAAGCATGGGAAGGAGGGATGGGGAGGGAAGGGGGTGGGGATCGGGTAGGGGCTAACTGGGCGATGTGTGCATGTATGTCTACAAAAGTATTATTTTTATCCCATTATGATGTATGAATACAGTGCACCAATAAAATAAATAAATAAAAATAAATAAATAGTTTCAGCTGGGTATGGTGGTGCAGACTTGTAACCCCAATGCTTGGGAGGCTCAGACAGGAGGATCACAGGTTCATGGCCAGCCTCTGAAACTTAGGGAAACCCTGTATATTCTTTTATTTCAAAAATAAAATAGTAAGAGTTGGGTATAGCTCAAGAGGCTGAATTTCCCTGCATTCGATCCCCAGTACTACAATAAATAAAATTAATGTTCATAATTGAATATAAGAAAATTACAGAATTTCTATGGTCATAATTAAAAATATACTCAAAGAACTTCACTCAAATTTTGTTACCTTTTAGATATTACGCACAAGTGCCTGTACTGTTACAGAACTCAGAATTCCACATTCACCATTTACTTTGTGGTGGGCATTCTAACTGAGCCACACCCCCACCCCTATTTTATTTTATTTTTATTTTTTGTGGTGCTGGAGATGGAACCCAGGGGCCTTCTACCTCTGGGCTACATTCCCAGACCTACTTATATTTTATTTGAAAATAGGGTCTCACTAAGTTGCAGAGGACTACACTAAATAGCTGAAGCTGGCTGCAAACCTGCTATCCTCCTGTCTCAACCTCCCAGTACACAAGTACCACTGCACCACTTGATACCTTGATATAATTTTTCTGTTCATTCTGTCTACTTTGTATCTAACATGATAAATGCCAAACTTATAACACTTATTATAAAAAACATTCAATTTGTAGCAAACAAGAATTTCTCTATGCCATTGGAATTTATATTAATTTAAACCAGTCTTCAAATATTAGTCCAGAAATAAGGGTTATCATGTAATGGATAATGTATAAGCAAATGAACTATAAATAAATTAAACTTCAAATTCCTTTCACTTAAGAAATTACCATGATAGACTAAAATGGGTGTACTGAGGCTGATGTGTAAGAATTAATACTAGTGCATTAAGTTCCAAAAAATGTCTTTTAATATTAGTTTAATTTAAGGCCCAGATATTGTTTTCTTCTCTTACTCTAACAAAATACTTAACTTCTTTAACAGGAGTTGATTTGTTTTTTGGTGTGGTACTAGAGAAAGAACCCAGGGCACTTTATAACTGAGCTATATCCCGAACTTTTTTTATTTCTTATTTTGAGACAGGGTTCATTAAGTTGACCACGTTGACCTCGAACTTGTAATCTTCCTGCCTTAGCCTGGGATTAGATTTGCAGCCTAAATTGCTGGAATTAGATCTGCTGGAATTAAGAGGCACGTACCACCTTGCTGTAATCAGCAGAAATTTTGAGGAAAAAAGAAAAATGCCAACCTCCTAAAACAGTGATAAATTCCAATATGTGTAACTTCAAATGTGCTGTTCCAAAAGCATAATTGAGCCAAATTTTACAAAACTTGATTATAGTAATAAACAATAAACAAAAATTTAAAGGTAGTTGCTTTAGCAAACAAAATAAATGTAAGCCAAGTAAGTTAAAGGAAATTTTTTGTTTTTTGGTGGTAACTAAAGATCCAAAGGCATGCTACCTCTGATATACACCACCAGCCCTACTTTATTTGTAAGTTTGAAACAAGAGTCTCACTAAGTTGCTGAAAGCCTCACTCAGTTGCTCAGGTTTAAGTTGGTTAAGATCATAGGTTTAAGTTGCCCTTAAACCTATGATCCTGCCGTTTCAGCCTTCCAATACAGGGATTACAAGTGTGTACCACCATGCCTAGGTAAGGGCTTTTTACTTTTTTAGATAAAATAAAAAATACTGATCAAAACAATGATTGTACCCTTCAGCTTAAAAATGCTAAAGAAAACAATTTCACTAGAAGTCAATGTTCACAGGTTTTTGACTTGGCAAGTAATTAGTTTTAAGCCTTTATTGTTCAGCTATTGATTCTTTATTCAGTCACAAAGTTATAACATGATTTTTAAAAGTATAGACAATATACTTCATAAGAATATTAATAATACAGTAGAAGTCATAAAAGTGACAAAATTTCATCAACCCGATAGTTCTTAGAATATGAATATAAAATCCACTCTATTCAAACCCTTATTTTATTTTTTAGTGGTACTGGGGTTCCTGAAAACCCTTCTACCTCCAGTCTACACTTCCAGACCTATTATTATATTTTTTTATTTGGAAACAGGGTCTCTTAAGCCAGCAAGGCTGGCTTCGAACCAGCGCCATCCTCCTGTCTCCGCCTCCCAAGAGCGGGGATTACAAGCGTGCGCCACCACGCCCGGCTCAAACCCTTATTATAGTCCTTGATTTTACCTTCTTTAAACTAGCTAAGAACAGCAATTTCCTGTCTTAATATTTTTTTTGTTTAGTCATGGCATCAAGCCAAATTAATATGTTAGAGAATTCAATACAGCAATTAGAGGAAATAAAGCTGAATACATTAGGTTTTAGATGTCATGTCTATTTAAAATTTCATTTTTCAAATTAACACATTCTGAGCACAACTCTCATCACTTCATAAATAAAAGGACTAAAACAAGTAATGTACCATAACTGCCGGAAGCTAAAGCCGTCACACAGAGAGATACTACCTCTTCCCTCACTAGAAAATCCTGAAGCTGGGCATGGTGGCACACGCTTGTAATCCCAGCATTTGGGATGCTGAGACCAGAGGATCACAGTTCATGGACAGCCTCAGCTACTTAGTGAGGCCCTCTACAACTCAGTGAGACCCTGTTTCAAAATAAAGAATAAAAAATTGGGCAGGGGGTATAGCTCAGAAGTCAAATGCCTCTGGGTTCCATCCCCAGACCCGCAAAAAAAAAAAAAAAAAAAAAAAATCCTGAATCCTCTGATTGACAGACGAGACGAGACAGAGCTGACAGGTAGGTGGTGGCATGACACAAAACTGTAAAGTCTATCCACTTGTTATTTCACTTAATGTTGTTTTTTAAATGAAAAAGGCTTCTTCTGACTAAGATTAGTGTTACTAGTGTTAACACTAATTATCAAAATTTTTAATACAGAATAAGCACTTTTCAGAATAAGCACTGGTTTGAAATGTCAAGAAAGATTAGGCTCTAGAGGTTACACTCTCCCATTCATAAAGCACACCGGGACACTAAGGAAAGTGGCTGAATGTTTTGATGGTGATGAGCCACTGGTGCCACCCCCTACCAGTCTGCCTCCTCTGTGAAGAGCTTTGCTCTAAATCACAACATCGCTCTCCAATGACATTTGAAATTCATTAATCTTTAATAAATGACCTTTAATTCTGATAAGCAATAATTTATATGTTTGCTCAAAGATTAGAAAGTCACTAAAATGCTATTTCATTAGAGGGTTAAAAAAAGATAAAGAAGTTCTTTGAAATTCAAATGTTCCCAACTATAAAGAATCTTAAAAACTTAGCAAGCACTTAGCAGATCTGGGTTTAAAAGGCATCGTAGTGCTGATGAAATTTAAAAGCAGCCCTAGAGTTTAGTGAAGCTATTAAAATAAGCACATGGAAATAAAGTGATAAAATATATAAGTATAAACCATTGTAAAAGATAATGTGAAAGAGCAATAAATGTAGCTCAAATTATTTGTGCCACCAGATCAGTACTTTCCTATTCACACTATCATCTATCACACATTGAAACTAAAACCAACTTACCTTCTCACCTCTGGTCTTCGAATCTTCTTTCTCTTTCTTCCTTGCAGCTGCCACAAATTCATTAAACAATGCTTCTCGATCTTTCATCTTTTCAATTGCTTTGAATCTTGAATCTTTAGCATGTTTGGCTGCAAATTCACTAAAAGTAGCCCTGGAACAAAATGGTTAGTGTGTTAACTTTGGTTGAGCTAAATCCGCTTAAAGTAAAGCAAAGCAAGAAGATACCATTTTCCTAGTAAAAACATACACCAGAGACAATGGGTTTGCAAATCTGCCTCAACAGTGAACAATGAGTCACAAAAGGAGTAAAAAGCACTAAAGGGTAAAAAATGTAGTTGGTGATTGGTATACCACTGGCATAGAATTAGGAGGGTATACATTTGTTATTTGAAAAAACGTGCAGGTTATCAAAAGATTATTTATGTGCTTTAATAGACTTAAGAGCTCATCTGTGTATTACCCTGATGAAGCTAAGTTCTAGAAATACAAATAACGCTTGGGATTAGCTCTCTTTCCATAGCAATGATAAAACTAGACATAATATATGAGGCAACTAATTTCAGCAGAGTAAAACTGAGAAGATTGAAAATAGGGAAACTCATGAAGTGACCACTGCCATCAGTGTTCAGTTTCAGCTCAGACAATTTCCCGATGTGTAAATAGCTACACAGTGCAAGTAGAGCATGGTGGTCCGAAAGCTGCAGAAGGCAAAGGTCCGAGTGTGGGTGCTAAAAGAGCAGAGACAGAAGCTATAAAGAAAGGGGACCCTAGAATAATCCTTCTCAGGAATTATTCCCAATGAGATCACAGATATGGCTAAATTGTCCCAGAGGAAGAAATGCCCATTTCCTATGCCATGCTGCCACAGGATTAAGAGTGAAAAGAGAGAACTAAAATGTCAGCAGTGCTGAACAATGAATATAATCAAGCCCACAAAGTTCACAAAAGATCCCCAAAGAAGATACCTAGGAAGAAGAGAAAAACACATTGCAATTTCTGAGATTCATCCAAATAAAACATAAAAATCAAGCTTAAATTAAGGGGGCAGCCAGTAATTAAACTGCCTGATGAAACAAAAATCCCAATCTACATATCATCCACAATGTCTAATAACCAATTAAAAAGTCACTACACAAAGAAACACACAAGATAAAAAATTTAGTATCAATAGAAAATGAATCCAAGATGTACAGATATCATTCTAAATAGACATTTACTTTATTTTTTGTGATTAACTAGATATTGAACCCAGAGGCATTCTACCTTTGAACTATACCCCCAGTCCAATTTTATTTCTTATTTAGAAACAGGGTCTTGCTTGGTTACTTTGCTAGGAAAAAATTAACCAGGTGGACTTAACATGAGTAGACACAGAATAGTTATTTACTTGATGGTATATTAATAACAATTACCTAATCAAGAGATACTAAGAATTAAAAAAAAAAAAGACTGGAGTACCTGTGTGATAATATCAAACACTTGAGTGAATGAAGACAAAAAAATTACTACCCAAAACTTGAAAAAAAAAAAAAAAACCAAAAAACTTATAGACCCAAAAAGTTCAGAGAACTCCAACCAGATTAAAAAACAAGATTAGAGCCAGGTGTGGTGGCACACACTTGTAATCCCAGTACTTGGGAGGCTGAGACAGGAGTATTGCAGGCATTCAGCCAGCCTCAGCTACTTTAGTGAAACCCTATTTCACAATAAATTTAAAGAGTAAAAAACAGGGCTGGAGGAATAGCTCGGAGGTAGAGTGCCCCTGGGTTCAATACCCAGTACTACAAAAAGGAAAGAAAGAAAGAAAGAAAGAAAGAAAGAAAGAAAGAAAGAAAGAAAGAAAGAAAGAAAGAAAGAAAGAAAGAAAGAAAGGAAGGAAGAAAGAAAACTCTTTCAACCCAGAAACAAAACACTTTCTCTTTTATGTTAGAACAAAGACTATACTTTAATTATGAAGAAAAACTCGCTGGCTAATTTCTTAATTTAAAACACCAATGAAAGATTAAGAGTAGCACTCACAGGTAAATTTATTTCAAAGCTTTTGCTAGCAAAAAAAATTAGATTATAATCTAATTATCTTTGTACAGCCAAGTTGCTTACAAACCTTCATTAACAAAACAGTTAAAATAACAGGATAGTTAGACCTGGTTTGAATGATATACAACCATTAAAAAAAAAAAAAAACATTTTAGGTAAAATAAAAATGTGCATCCCAGTAATCAGATAACATTAAGTCCATTAAGACTGTTTTCTTTCCATGACAAGTTAAATACCTTGCTTTATAATTTTAGGACAAATATAACTAAGCTTAAGAAACAAACCTCCTAATAATGTAAATAAAAGTATTAATTATTTTAGACATTATAGTGGGTAAAACATTTGATATCTTTTACTATAAAAAATCAAAATGAAGTTTTAGCAACAGTCTTGTGGAGATGCTTCTTGATCACATTTTGTAACTATGAAAACCATTACTTAAGATGGACTTGGTTTAAAAAAAAATTCCCTTTGGAGGAAACAAGTGATTTTGTAATAGAGGCTGGGAGGATGAAAATATACTTGACCAGAGAAATTATGTCTCAAATTTCCACTGAAAAAAGAAAATAAAAAGGCACATAAGATAACAAGCAGGTAATTCTCCCTTGGAACAAACACCAGTGTCCTTTATTAGCTGCACTAAAAAGTCTTATGATAATGGCCTCCCAGTCCAAAATGAAAATTAAATAAACAGTATTTTCCCACCTTATTTTCTTCTACTGACTACAGATGGTCTTAATCTATATGCTAGAGTTAAATGTACCAAAGTTGTGAAATAACGCCCTAACTGTTAAATGGTTTTAGTTTCTGAGTAACCTGTAAGTTATCATTTGAATAATCCTATCTGCTCAAAAGGAACACCCAACAGGACACCAAGATACAATATGACTTAGATTTACAAAAGAAAAACCTCTTCAGAGTTTCAATTCTTCCCAAACTCATAGATTTTTCAATAAAATTATCTTACTGAATCATTTAAAAATAAGCTACAGTTAAGCCGGGCGTGGCGGCACACACTTGTAATCCCAGCATTCGGGAGGCTGAGACAGGAGGATGGCGGTTCGCAGACAGCCTCAGCTACTTAGTGAGGCCCTCTGAAACTTAGTGAGACCCTGTTTCAAAATAAAGAATGAAAAGGGGGGGGGGGGCAGCAGGTGTATCTCGGAGGTCAAAGTCTCCTGGGTTCCATCTCCAGACTGGCACCAAAAAAAATAAAAAATAAAAAAATAAAAAAAAAAAATAAAAAAAAAAGCTACACTTATCATAAGCCTTCGTCTTTTAACTATTTCAACCCCTATGAATAAAGCCTTCTGTCATAATCACAACTATAGAAAATTAGTAATTTTCTAATTTTGTCAAATATCTAATACATATTTAAATTTCCTTAACTGACCCCAAAATGTCAGTCTCAACTACTCTGAACCATGAATTCGCTCTTCTAAAAAAAAGCTGAAGACCACCCATAGAAAACTTTACTATCCCCTGAAGATTAATGGTCACAAAGACTTTATCACCCGAATTTTCTGAAATTTAATATTAATATTAATATCACAGTTTTCACATTTCAAAATTAAAATTACAAAACTAAGATACTCTCTATAAATACCATCACTCTTTCCTACCTACACTAACAAAAGTAAGTATTTAAGATAAACTTTTATTTAAGTCAAAAACTCCATGATTCTACCCTATAGTTTTTGAAAATTTCCATGCAAGCTGGGCATGGTGGTGCACGTTTGTAATCCCAGTACTTAGGAGGCTAAGACCAAGGATCATAGTTTTGTGGCCAGCTCAGTTTACTGAGGCCCTCTGCAACTTAGTTGAGACTACGTTTCAAAATAAAGAATTAAAAAAAAAAAAAAAAAAAAAGCAAGGGTAGAATGTCCCTGGGCTCAATCCCCCATAACACAAACAATAAGATTCCATGGGGTTAGGAATATATTGCTCAGTGGTAATGGGCAAGGCCCTGAGGTCTTATCCCCCAGCACTGAAAAAATAAATATACAGTTTAATGGCTGGGTAGGGTGGTACACACAGTCATAGCATTTGGGAGTCTGAGGTAGGAGGGTTGATCATTTGAACCGAGGAGTTTAAGGCCAGCCTGTCCAGTAGAGAGAGATCCTGTCTCAAAAAATAAAATAAATTCAACATGTACTGAGGTATTCACAACAACCTAATTATCACTATTGTTGCAACTAATCCATAAATTAAGAATAATTCTTCCTGCTGGTACTATTCTATGCAATATTGGAAAAAACTGAAATTCCAGTTTTACCACCTAATTTGCTAGTCTTACTTTCTTACATGTAAAATAGATATGACATGACTACCCAAATCATATTGATTGTCGTAGAGATTTAATGAGGTGTACATATAAAAATATATGTTTTACATGCACATAAGCACATGAAATATTCAATGATTGCTATTATTATACTCGTACACATATGAGTTTAAAATATCTCATTTTCTCCAGCTCATTACATGTATTCAATACACATAAACAATCAACTGAAAATATCAGACAAGATCACAATCAAGAAACTTAGAAAACTTTGAAATGAAACATGATTCACCACCACTTCAGTTTGATCAAAATGTTTCTCTTCTGCAGTTTATTATGCATAGAACTTTAATAAAGACAGGGACAGATTTTAAATCAACTGCCATTTTCTGGGGAAGAACTTAGTTCCACAGGGAGAGACACTTAAATCAAAGGTACTTGCAGGCTCCCTCTAAAGGAAACATTTTAAGAATAAAGATTAGAAAGGCAGAAACCAATAACAAACGTGGAGCTTTGCATGTCCAAATATCCAAGAGACATATACACACACGCACGCACGCACGCACGCACGCACACACGCTAACTAATCTTAGGAGAAAATGCATACCTACTTTGATATTTGACAGTAATAAACGACATACCTTGGATTAAACTTTGCTTCTTCCATCATTTTTTTGAAATCTTCCTTGGCTTGCATTATTTTATTTTTCTTTTCCCTGCGTTCTTCCTCTGCCCTAGTCTTTACATACTGATCAAACACCTATCACAAAAACACACCAATATGACAAGTCAGTCTTGCATATATGTATTTAACTACCCAATTATATCTTTGTCTAAACTTTAACAGGAAAAATTTACTAAATACAGATAGTTAAAAGCAAATTATAAGCCGGGCGTGGTGGCACACACTTGTAATCCCTGCTTCAGTTACTTAGTGAGGCTCTCAGCAACTTAGTGAGACGTTGTTTCCAAATAAAATATCAAATAGGTCTGGGAGCATAGCCCGGGGGTAAAAAGCCTCTGGGTTCCACCCTCAGTACCACCAAAAAAAAAAAAAAAAAAAAAAAGGTAAATTATAGCTGGGAATGGTAGCACACACTTGTAATCCAAGTACTTGGGAGGCTGAGACAGGAGGGTCATAGGTTCTCAGCCAGCCTCAGCTATACTTAGTGAGACCCTGTTTCAAAATCAAGAATAAAAAAATAGGGCTGGGGTTGTAGTTCGGAGATAAAATGACCCTGGACTTAATCCCCAGTTCTCAAAAAAGTGGGGGAAGGCAGATTATAACAAGTATCACTTTAAAGCTTTACTAAAGTGCTATACAAGCATATAATTCTCTGCTTAGGATTCCAGAACAAAAGAATAAAAGCTAAGCCAGGCATGGTGGCACATGCTTGTACTCTCAATACTTGGGAGGCAGAGACAGGAGGATTGCAGGTTTGAGACCAGCCTCAGAAACTTAGTGAGACCCTGTTTCAAAATAAACAATAAAATTGAGCTGAGGGTGTCGCATGGAGGTAAAAAGCCCCTGAATTAATTCCCAATAATAAAAAAAAGCTAAGCTGAACCTCTTTAATTTTGTAATTTCCCTAATTACAAAACAAATATATGATTATTATAATAATTATAAATAACTTTAAACAATTTAGAAATGTGAAAGAGAAAGCATAGTCCCCTTTAATCTTTTAGGAAAAAAATAAAATATATAGTTTAATTTTACTTCAATGCTTAAGACAATCATTTTCACTAAAATACAATCATGCTGTGTATGGGGGGGGAGGGGTACTGGGGATGAAACACAGGGGCATTTTACCTCTGAGAGCTACACTCTCAGCACTATTTTATTCTTTTTTTTTTTTTTTTTTTTTGAGACAAGGCCTCACTATGAATAGCTGAGGCTGGCCACGAACTGTGATCCTATTATCTCAGCCTCCCAAGTACTAGAATCACAAGTGTGGGCTATCACACTAGGTATAATCATACTTTAAGTCTACATTTTTCCCTATTGATTAATGTACAGTCGGCCACTTGGGAGTGTGAGAAGGAAGGAGCATGAATCCAAATACAGACTAGGCAACACAGCAACACTCCATCTCAAAAAAAGAAAATAACACAGTCAAGAGGATGAACTACAATCCAAATCCCACCTTCTTCAGACCACAATAAAATGACAGTAGAGGAATTGTTTTCTTTAAAGTCAGAAATCAACTAAGGCCAGGTAATAAGAAAGAGCCATTTGGGAAGTTGCTAATGAAAGAGGCAAGAGGTAAATTGGGAACTATTTTTGTCTTCTATCTTTCCTTGACTTAAAATAAACTTTCATATTTCTTTAAAAGGGATATAGCTCTTCTGTAGAGCAAAGGGTTGGCAAATCATGGCTGGCAAATTGTTTTTATACAGTTCAATAATAATATTTACATTTTAATAGGGCTAGAAAATTTTCATGATACATGAAAACTAAGTGAAATTCAAATGTCAGGATACATAAATAAAGCTTTATTTGAATATAGTTATGCTCATTCCTTTACATATTGCCTATGAGTGCTTTCACATTCAAACAGTAGTTAAACAATTACAAGAGATAGAATGGTCCACAAAAGCCTAAAAATATTATGACCCTTTCCATTAAAATAAAGCTGATCCCTGTTTTTTTTTTTTCTTTTTCTTTTCTTTTTTTTTGGTGGTACTGGGATTCTGGGAGCCCGTGTACCTCGGGCTACACTCCCAGACCTATTTTATACACTCCCAGACCTATTTTATACTTTATTTTTGGAAACAGGGTCTCTTAAGCCAGCGCGGCTGGCTTCGAACCGGCGTGATCCTCCTGTCTCCGCCTCCCAAGCGCGGGGATTACAAACGTGCGCCACCACGCCCGGCCAAGCTGATCCCTGTTCTACAAGGTAAAACAAAGTATACCTGGATCAAGGGACCATAAACTGAGATGAAGCGTACCACAGATTCTCCAAACACTTACTAATATCATACACAGTTCTCTCAGAACCAAAGCAACAAGGCAGAATATTAGACACCCTCATCAGAAATCTAACCAGTCTAAACAACACTGCCTCCAGGAGATTCTCATCAAACCAGCCTAAATCACCCTACCCAAGTTTCTCGGCATTGGTATTATTAACATTTGGGGTTGGATGTTTAACAGCATCCCTGGTCTCTACCTCCTAGATTCCAGTCACCCCTTCCGCTGTGACAATCCAAAACGTTTCCTGGGTGCAAAACTGCCTCTGGTTAAGAACCAGCACTTGGAATAAAATCTCAAATCATGAGGGCAGACCCAGAAGCTAGAGTGCCCAAACAGTGTGTTAATGCTTCATAACTACCAACCAGGCAAAGATTGCAGGAGAGTTAAGGAAGTTCTCCAACACAAAATGCAGAGCCCTAAACAGAAAAACCTAGTGAAATCAAAGGCTATGCCATAAAATAAAAAGTTAAAAGAAAAAGATAAATCCTAAATAAACTCATGGACTTAAGATACTATTACCATAAAACAAGGAAAATACTTCAAAACAACAAACTCTTAGACACTGGAAGATGAGAAAAGAAATTTAAAAAAAATTTTTTGAGCTGGGCGTGGTGGCTCACCTTTGTAATCCCAGCATTCAGGAGGCAGAGACAGGAGGATCACAGGTTTGCAGACAGCCTCAGCTATTTAGAGAGGCCCTTGCAACTCTGTGAGACACTGTTTCAATAACAAAGAATAAAAATTAGAGCTGGGGGTGTAGCTCAGAGGTAGAATGCTCCTTGGTCCCACCCGTGGTACCACAAAAAAATAAATAAATGAATAAATAAGATAAAATTGAAGAGTTGATTTAGAAAATCAAATAAAGTTTCAAAAAATACAATGGAATTCTACTCAGCTATGAAGAACAAAATTATGCCATATGAAGAAAAATGGATGGAACTAGATATAACAAGTGAGATCAGCCAGTTTCATAAAATTAAGGAGGTAGGGAGGAAAAAAACAAGGCTAGAGGAAGGGTACAGTTCAAATAATGTATGTACATACATGAAGGCATCACTACCAACCTCACTACCAACCTGTATAGGCAAGGAGAGTGGATTGGGGCAAGATAGAAAAGGAAATATAGTGATTTGTGCATGTATTAATTTATCACTTTAAATCTCTCACAATGTATCAATAAAAGTCTATTTTTAAAAGACAAGTAGAAAATAGGATAGTAAAAAATCAGCAAATTAGAAAACCAAGTGTTTTGGCCGGGCGTGGTGGCGCACTCTTGTAATCCCCACGCTTGGGAGGCGGAGACAGAAGGATCGCACTGGTTCAGAGCCAGCCTTGCTGGTTTCCACATTAAAAAAAAAAAGGTAAAAAATAGGTCTGGGAGTGTAGCCCGTGGGAGTGTATCCCAGAGGTAGAAGGACTTCCAGGAACCCCAGTACCGCCAAAAAAAAAAAAAAGAGAGAGAAAAAAGGAAAACCAAGGTTTTTTTTTTTGTTTTTTTTTTTTTTGTAAGAGAGAAAACAGAAAATGGGTGGAGAACCAATTTAGGAGGACAAATTCTTTGTCCCAGAATGACAAAACAAAAAACTGGAGGGGAAAAAAAAGAATATAAAAAAAAAATTAAAGGTATATTTCCATACTAAAAGATCCCCCCACAACCTACACAATGATTCTTTTCGCCGGGCTCTTTTGATTTTTTATTTATTTTTGGTACTGGGGATGGAACCCAGGGGCATATTCTTCCTCAAAGAGGCACCCTCAGCCCCACATTTTATTCTTTATTTTGAAACAGAGATGGGAGGATTGTAGCTCATAGACAGCATCAACTACTTACTGAGGGCATTTTTTTTTTTTTTTTTACCAGTACATGTCAGTACACTAAAGAGTAAGAGAAAGTCTACATACTTATAGAGGAAGAAAAATAAAGTAACAAGTAGTAGACTGACTTCAAAAACAACAGTGAAGCCAGGCGTGGTGGCGCACGCTTGTAATCCCAGCATTCAGGAGGCTGAGACCGGAGGATCGCGGTTCGAGGACAGCCTCAGCTACTTAGTGAGGCCCTCTGCAACTCAGTGAGACCCGGTTTCAAAATAAAGAATAAAAAATAGGGCAGGTTGTGTGGCTCAGAGGTTGAATGCCCCTGGGTTCCAACCCCAGACCTACCAAAAAAAAAAAAAAAAAAATAGTGAAAGCTACAAGCATAGAATGCCTTCAAAATCCTGAAAGAAAACATCTCCAATTCCAAATTCCTTAGTCAAAAACATAAGGGTGTGAGGTAAAGGTTTTTCAAAAATATATAAAATGAGAGGCCATTCCTCCCCCCACCCCCCAAAATGAAGAAAAAACCCAGGAAAATGGAAGAGAACTACCATCCTCAAAGATGATAGATGTACAGGTCACCATTACAGACCGAGTCAAATCACAAGGATATAGTTATTTTACATGTGAGTGTGAGTGTGAGTGTGAGTGTGAGTGTGTGTGTGTGTGTGTGTGTGTGTGTTACTGATGATGGAACCCAGCGGCTTTCTACCTCTGGGCTATACCCCCAGCCCTACTTTTATAATTTATTTGGAAACAGGGTCTCACTACGTTGCTGAGAGCCTCACTAAGTAGTTGAGGCTGACTTCGAAAGATCCTTGTCTCAGCCTCCCAAGCGCAGGATTACAAGTATGCGCCACCACACCCGGCTCATAATATGATTTATTTTGTGTGTATATTGTGTGTGAGTTACTAAGGACTGAACTTGGGGGTATTCTACCTCTGAGCAACACCCCCAGCCTGATTTTATTATTATTTTGAAACAGGATCTTGCTGAGCTGCAGAGCCTCACGAGGTTGCTGAGGCTAGCCATGAACCTGCAATCCTCCTTTCTCAGCCTCCCAAGTACTGAGATTACAAGCATGTGCAACCACACACAGCTAAAATACCGAAGATATCTTCCCAGGTCAATCTATATGTGGTATATAATCATAAATCTTTAAAAGCTATACAGAGCCGGGCGTGGTGGCAAACGCTTGTAATCCCTGTGCTTGGCAGGTAGAGACAGGAACACTATGCAGTTTCAAAGCCAGCCTTGCTGGCTTAAGAGACCCGGTTTCCAAATTTAAAAAAAAAAAAAAAAAAAAATATATATATATATATATATATATATATATATATATATGTATATGTATAAAAAAAATATGTCTGGGAGTAGCCTGGAGGTAGAAGCATTCCATCCCCAATACCACCAAAAAAAAAAAAAAAAAAATCCACAAAAAGTTATACTACAGAAATATCTTCAAATATTATCCCTAAGATCACAGAGGTATATAGATCATTCTTAATGCCCTCTAAATATAGCACTGCTGTAAATCATATGAAAATATTTGTATGCTGAAGAGGAAAGAATTGTTTCTAACTCCTTTCTTACAAAGTCAAAGGAAATTTATATTAACTTTCTTTTAAGGTGCTAGAAATTTCTTCTTCTCCCCTAGGATATCCAAGGCCAATGCTAAGAATCACTCTTTCTGAGATGAACATTCCATAAAAAATTAGGAGTTCTGGCCAGGCATGGTGGCACACATGTGTAATCCCAGACTTTGGGAGGCCGAGACAAAAGGATTGCAGGTTCGAGGACAGCCTCAGCAAGTAGTGAAACTCGTCAAACCTATCCAGACACTGTTTAAAAATAAAAATAAAAAAATAGGGCTGGAGTATAACTTGGAGGGTAAAATGCCTGAATTCAATTCCCAGTACAAAAAAAAAAAAAAGAAAAAGAAAATTAGAAGTCTGTCAGACTTCCAAGTTTCTCCTAATTACTCAGCCATGCTTCCCATATACTTAAGTACATGTTCCCTCTTTAAGCAATATGTGTGTGTATGTGTGTGTACACAAACAAGGTATGCACAGCAATATTTTCTTATAACATCAACTCATGAACAAAATGCTACAATATTTATACTATCAGAGTAGATATTTTTAAAAGCTGTTCCCAACTAAGTTTACCCTAAAGAAATAAGCACAAATATATATTAAATTGCTATACTAAGCCAGACATGTTGGTGGACGTCTATCATTCCCACCAGCCTCAGCAACTTAAAAGACCCTACTTCCAAACAAAAAATAAAACAGGGCTGGGGGTGTAGCTTGGAGGTAAAATATTCCTGAGTTCAATCCTCAGTACTATACATACAAGAAAAAAAAAAAAAAAAGGCTATACTGTCTGGATTTAAAGTTGCCTTCTGGGGTACTAGTAAGATTCCATTTTCTTGATCTAGGCAATTAAAATTTCACTTATGATATTTTAAACGTTTCTGTATATACATTTTCTTTTAAAACATAAATTTCCTGAAAGTATGAATCTCAATTATTTCTATCAGTTTAATTCAATTTAAAACTTGACAGTAAATAGTGGTCTCAATGGACAATCATGAGTAATCATCTTGGTAAATGTTAACACATCATAACACTGTCAACTTTAAAAAGCACTGAACAGAATATAGTGTATTAAAGTGTTTATTTTGAAATAAGAGACAACTTATCTAAAAGTGTTTGCATAATTATTATCTACAATAGAGCCTAAGATCCCATGGAAACAGGCTGGTTTTTCTGAAAAATGTTACTCATCTAAAATTGTATCATACAAATAAAACAAAAACAAGATTGAAGAATCTTGTTTATCAAGATTCAAGATTATGAAGATTGTTTATCCAAAACAAGATTGAAGAAAAATTTTAAGTTAAAATGATTAAAATTATATAAAATATATCTTTTATAATGATGCAATTACCTTTGATAGTGATGAAAACTATATGTAAATCTATAACGAGGAAAAGACAACTTAAAGAGATTTAATACTAGATTATGAAACATTTCCAATGAAATTCTTTGTTATTTTTAAATCAAAAAAGAAATTTCAGAAATGAAATTACAAAGAACAAGTGTGGTAGTACCCTACCTGTTAGGTCTCTTTGATTTTCTATTTCCCTACATATAATAAAATCAAATATCCTAAAAATACATATATACCAATGCTAAATGTTAACCTCTCCTTCCTCTTAGTTCTTGTGTGTGTGTGTGTGTGTGTGTGTGTGTGTGTGTGTGTGTTTGTACACATACAGGCGTGCACAGCAATATTTTCTTATAATATCAACTCATAAACAAAATGCTACAGTATTTATATTATCAGAGTAGATATCCTTTTTTTTTTTTTAATGGTACTGGGATTCCTGAAAACCCTTCTACCTACGGGCTACATTCCCAGTACCTATTTTTATACTATTTTTATTTGGAAACAGGATCTCTTAAGCCAGAGCGGCTGGCTTCGAACCTGCATGATCTTCCTGTCTCCGCCTCCCAAGTGCAGGGATTACAAGCATGCGCCACCACGCCCGGCTAGAGAGTAGGTATCTTTTAAAAGCTGTCCCCAACTAGTTAGTTTACGTGGAATTCTATTTGTTTAAAATAGAATTATACTTTTCTCTTTTTAAGTATAATTCTATTAAGGTGATAATCACTTTCAACTTGCAGAATGCTACCAATATTCAGAAGAATTTTAGTTTTCAATGTATTAACTTATATTTTCACTCAAACAGAATGTATAACATTCAGCCCGATGAAGAATAAATCAAACTGGGCATGGTTATGCAGGCTTGTAATCCCAGCATTTGAGGCTTAGACAGGAGGATCCAGAGGATTGTGGTTCGCAAACAGCCTCAGCTACTCATTGAGGTCCTCCGCAACTTAGTGAGACCCTGTTTCAAAATAAAGAATAAAAATAAAAATAAAATAAAATATATCTGGGATTATAGCCCGGAGGTAGAAAGCCCTGAGTTCCACCCCTAGTACCACCACAAAAAAAAAAAAAAAAAAAAAAAATTTTTTTTTTTTTGAGGGTCTGGGGATGGAACCCAGGGGTATTCGACCTCCGAGCTACACCCCCTGCCCTATTTTTTATTCTTTATTTTGAAACCAGGTCTCACTGAGTTGCAGAGGACCTCACTAAGTAGCTGAGTCTATCTACGAACCGCAGTCCTCTGGTCTCAGCCTCCCAAATGTTGGGATTACAAGCGTGCGCCACCACGCCCGGCTTATTTTATAAAATTGTAAACAGGGTCTCAATACATTGATCTCGCTAAAACAGGTCTAGGTTAAAATGCCTAGGGTCTCACTAAGTTGCTGAAGCTGGCTTCGAGTCTGTGATCTCCTTTCTCAACTGCCCAAATACTGACCTGGGCCACTGTACCCAGCTGTAAATGTTACTTTAAATAAGAAAAGTTGGGCATGGTGGCTCACACTTTTAATCCAGTACTTGGGAGGTTGAGACAGGAGGATCACAGGTTCACCTCAACAACTTAATGAGGCCTTATGCAACCTAGTGAAATCCTGTTTCAAAATAAAAAATAAAATAGGGCTGGGGTGCAGCTCAGAAGAAGAAGCCCCTGGGTTCAATCCCCAGTATGACAAAAAAAATAAATAAATAAAACCATCAAAGCTGCCTTCTATTGTTACCAAATAAAATCTTATAGTGGCTCAAATAATCACCATTTGTTAGAGATCAGTTTAAGAACGGTTCAAGTAATTCAATTATATGAATGGGAAGTATGCAATGCTTTAAAGAAAGAAGCAATCACCATACGGTGGTATTTGTCACTGAATCATCATGGGACCAAGGGGCAGCTTGGCTACTCTAGTTTAACAGAGATTCTGAAGTGTCTGTGATTTTTCTAAGATTATGATACAAACAGTTTAACAGATGCTACTTAGATGTGGGCTTTGTGTGTATGGTGTGAGACATAAACATATGCCAAATATTGTCTATCTACAATACATATACATACATGTATACATATGTAAGTATATGTTGGCACATATTGATCAAGAAAACTATAACACAAAGTGTTCAACAGTTGTCCATTGGATAGGCTTGTAGACTTTTTTCCCCTTTATGTAATAAAGAAATCTATATTTCACTATTTTGCTCTATACTTGCATTATTTGCAAAAACAATATTTTAACTGCAAAAAATAAATAATATATACATTTAAAATAAAATTTAAAATCATCTTACTTATAACCTCCACTATGTATGGGTATAAAGATAAAATAAATGCAAAAACAACTCTGTCCATAAGGACAAAAGTATCCTGGTATTTCTGTGGCAAACAAAAAAAGAGTCACAAACAGGCCCATAAATGATTACATACTAAGATGCAAGAAGTACTGTTAGGAGAAAGAAACAAAAACAAGAAAAAGATGGCACTTCATCCCATAAGAATTATGGCTGTCAAAAGATACATACATTTCCTACAATGTTTATTTTTCTTTTACCTGTTTTCTTTCTTTAGGATTGAGAAGTAAGTACCGAGGGTCAAAAACTATCTTGTGCAACTCTTTCTCCCATGTTGAAAAGGCAGACACCTTTAAAATAAAATGTAATGCCTCATAATTAAGTTTGCTCTAAAAAACATAAAGGTCATAATTTCGCTTGAAATCTACAGGACATCTGCTTATTAAAGAGACATAAAAACCATACTGAAGTTTCCATCACTAATAAATGACAAGCAGTGGGAGGCTAGCAAAAGCAAAATTCCACACTAACTGGCTCTGAACATTTCTATATTATACAGAAATAACACCCTTAATTACTCATTAAAATAACCACTACTGTGTGACATTTTAAAAATCAGTACATCAGAAAAAGCCTTGAAGATCAGCATTTTGATTTGCCACACAAGCTCCAATCTTGTGAACAGAGCAATTCAAAATCGAACAATTTTACTTATTCAAATGAACTGTGAACCCAAAGGTTGAAATTCTTTCTTAATTAACCTTCTAATATCAAAAAGTATCAATTCTTGTTTAACCAAGTCACTCTGAAGATATCAAAGTAAGAATCATATATACCTTACCTATCCGAAGGAGTCCGCCATTCTGCAATGTTAATACTTGTATATATTACTCACCCAAATTAAATGACCCCCAAAATGTTAAATGTTATTTGTACTTAAAAGGACAGTAAAATGGCATTTAGTTAAACATATGATTAGCCAAGGAAAAGGCTGTTCCAAAAACGTACATTAAGTTGATAGTGTTCCCCTACCCCGCCCCCACAACATGAGCACTAACCTTAGATTTGACCTTTTAGCAAGACATATTATATTACTTATACAAAACAGAAATATCTCCCCCAAAGATTGTTTTCTGACCCCTCTCTCTAGCAGCATGTCCTTGAACTGCTTCATTCGGGCCTCCAGAGGGACAATGGCCCTTTCTCGGGCAGCTTTAATTTCAGCTTCCATGGCGGCTTCTTTCTCTGAGTCAATGTCTTTATTATCATCTCTCCTATAAAAACAAAGAATAAGGCATCAACTGACAAAATATTAATAACAAATCCTACTAAATTCTTAAAATCAATGGAATTTTCAAGACTCACTACTGAGCAGCATATTTTTGGCAAAAACAAAATTATATTGAGGGTTTCAAATGAATTTTAAGGGATGAACAATTTTCATTCTAATAATATTAAAATTAAATGCATTTCTAAGGATGTTACAATGGCTACATTATTAGGAAAAAAATATATACCTTTAACATGCTATCTTTCCCTGACACTAGTTGATATATGACTATTTTACTAAGGAAAAAAGGCTTATGTAGCACTGCTTGTAAAACAAGTTGGAATTAAACAGCACAAGAATATAATTTTTTAGTTCAAGAAGTGATATAAAAAGGCAATTTTCCAAAACATTTTATAATTCATAAAATACATATAAAATATAAAAATTGGTAGTGTTTTATCTTAATAATCAGATTTATTCTAAAGATAAAATATCTGCAAACTTGGCCAAGTGGATATGTGAGATATATACCTTACCTACCTGACATTTTTATTACTCACTTTATGGGTGATAAGTTGAGATTTAAGTTGAAGGACAGGTCCCAGAGAGCAAAATGGGCCCAGGAGTAGTTAGGAAGTAGTAGTAGAAATTAGGAACTGTTCATCAATAACTAAACTATTTCTTGTTCCTCCAAAAATGTACCTCAAGGCTACTGGTAGGCCTGTTACTTGTGTGGTACTCCAGTGAGATTGTAAACATGAAATCAAGTCACCTCTCAAAATGTATGTACTATGAAAAAGGCCCATTTATGTAAATAATTCAAAGAAGTAATTCAATAATACTCAGATGTATTTGAACAGATCTTCCTTCTTAAACATAATCTGCTAAATATATAGCACTAATAAAAGTGGCTTAAATTCCCTACATAACTTTAGTGGAAATTTAAAAATATTCTATATAGGGAACTGTAGGTAGCCCAGAAGATTTCAATGAACTAAGGCTAACCCACAAATGTGAGAGGTAATGAGCAACTTAGGAAATGAGTCAAAAGAAATAGAAGACACAGTCCATGACCTGCAGGAACTTAGTGAGATAGTCTGTGACCTATGATATGCACAAAACAAACAGGTAAAAGAAATTTGCCAAACAATATACCCTCTTAAAATAATTTAAGAACTACTTATATAAAGAGTTAAAAGACATCCAAGAAATATAATAACTAACGAAAACAAACTATCTATCTCAATAAAAGAAATAAAAGAAAAACTAAGCCAGGAAAAATAGGCTTTTAGCTTTGTACCTAAATAGAGAAGCTCGGGCAATCCACATAAAGGACTTCTTTGACATTCTCCTGATAAAAGCAGTTAAAAACCTTACAGAGTTGTCTATAAGAACAAACAATTAAAAACAACCTAAAAGTTTAACATCATAGAAACATCCAAAATTATGGTACATAAACAGAATGAATACAGTCATTTATAATTAAGAACATGAATGTCTTACTCAGAATTTTTTAAAAACACAAAATTGGTTAATCACAACTAATAAAAATATATTTGGTCAAGAACTAAAAAGACAATTCTAAAACTAAACACAGCTGTGTCAAGGTTACAAGTGATTCTCTTTAATACTTTAACACTGCTGTCAATAAACAAAATTTGTGATAAAGAACCACCCTTGACAAAGGTTGTCATACTCATTTCCTTGCCATAATTTGGCTGCATTCAATCTGTCTTTTCTGACTAACACTATGATTAACTATTCCCTAATCATGTCTTCAAAGTTTCCTTTTTGCTGCTAAATACTGGTCCCATTCCCATGGCACAAACACCCTCTATCCCACCAACCTTCCACCCCCATAATAAGTAACATTCACATTTTGCCCAACTCTAGAACAGTGGCCAAGCTAATGCTTCAACTTCTAGCAGTCTCATTTACTCAGAACACTTTCTAAGCTCATGAGTCTATTCTTCTGCTTCCATTTGTATAAGATTTCTGGAATGATGTCTATTGGGGTCTATACTGGAAAATGTATTTTTAATAAAATTTAGACATAGAGAATTTCTATAAAGAATTAATCAACTAATTCCTAGAAAGTCATTTGGCTCATAATACATACTGATCAACCAAATCTTCCCCAAGTCTAGCAACAGAGCAGATACCATTTCTAGGTCTTAAAACAAAGTTATATAAGATCAGGCCTAAGAAATCAGTAATGACTTCCGTCTCCTAATAACATATATAAACCTATCCCTTTCATCACAAACTGACAACCTAATCAATGTTAAAAGGTAAATCTGCCTGGAATGGCACAAACTATATTCATTACTTACTTCCGTTTTTTTGCTTTCACAGGCTCATCTTCATTAATTTCTTCCATTAATTCTTGCTCTTCTTTAACTATAAGACAAAATTTTATTAAATTTTGAATAAAAATAAGCAGCCAAGCAATAAATTAAGCATGAATCCTTCTGTTAGTCAATATCAGAATACTTGCTTTAATGGCATTAAAAAGATGTTGCAATTTGTAGTTATTTCACTCACTTGCACTCATAGAGAACTGCCACTTTTGGATGGACAGCATTGTCGGGGTCGGGTGTCCTAGCAAAAACATTTCAAATATTGTTATGAACAGTTATATGCATGTATTTCAGAACCTTTTATTAAAAAAAAAAAAACTTGCTGTTTACATAAACTATCCACATCTTCACATCTACTTTTTTTCTGTGTGTGGTAGACGATAAAACGCAGGGGAGGTTATTCTACCTCTGAGTTATACTCCCAGCCCTCTTATTTTCGCAGGTCTGGGGATGGAATCCAGAGGCATTTGACCTCCAAGCTACAGCCCCTGCCCTATTTTTTTATTCTTTATTTTGAAACAGGGTCTCACTAAGTTGCAGGGGGCCTAAGTAGCTGACGCTGGCCACGAACCACGATCCTCCTGTCTCAGCCTCCCAGATGCTGCCAGACCTATTTTTTATTCTTTATTTTGAAACAAGGGCTCACTTGAGTTGCAAAGGGCCTCACTAAGTAGCTTGAGGCTGTCAGCAAACCACAAGTCCTCCTGTCTCAGCCTCTCAAATGCTGGGATTGCAAGTGTGTGCCACCATGGCAAATTTCACATCTACTTTTGTATAAAATGTTAAAGTAAAAAAAATTCTACACTTCTACTTATCCTCCATTTTCATTAAATTTTCAATTCATATTGAAATGGTTCTTTCCCAAACCTTAAGTTTAAAAATTTATAACTTTCTTGACTCAAAATATATAGTACTTTATTTTTTTTTCTGGCACTGGGGATGGAACCCAGAGGCTTTCCACCTCCTGGCTATAGTCCCAGACCTATTTTATATTTTATTTAGAAACAGTCTCACTAAGTTGCTGAGAGCCTCACTACGGTGCTGAGGCTGGCTTCGAACCTGTGCGATCCTCCTGTCTCAGCCTCCCAAGTGCAGGGATTACATGCTCGGATGCCACAGGGATGCCACCACGCTTGGCTTACAGTACTTTTATTTTTTTTTTGGTGGTACTGGGGTTCCTGGAAGCCCTTCTACCTCTGGGATACACTCCCACGGGCTACACTCCCAGACCTATTTTTTTTTAAACATTTTTATGTGGAAACAGTCTCTTAAGCCAGCGAGGCTGGCTCCGAACCAGCATGATCCTCCTGTCTCCGCCTCCCAAGCGCGGGGATTACAAGCATGCGCCACCACGCCCGGCTTACAGTACTTTTTAAATAAAACATGTCAGTGTACTTATCAGATGAATGAATCAAATCTTTGAAAACAGACTCATGAAACACAAAAGTCACACTTTCTTAGCGCCTTTCAATACTACAGTTATACATTATTATCACATCTACAAAACAAATATTGCTGAAGGAGGAAAAACAGGTGCAAAGTACCTTCTGCACCAGACAGGAAAAGTTGCACTGATTCAGAAATTACTTATAAGCAGAAAATATCAGGACCACCACATACATACACTCCACAAAAATATTTGTAAAAGATATCTATCTAGATTTTATTAGTAGTATTAAATGATTCATCATGCTTTTATACCATGTAGAGAAGGGATTTCCATAAAAATAATCATAAAACATCAATAAGAAACATATAATGTACAATAAAAGTTATTTACAAATATTTGTTCTCAACATATTGAAATATCTGAAAATGAAATATATTATAAAAATAATCATTTAAAGTTGTCTCTAGAGTCTCAGGAATAAAGCCTGTCAGCCAGTTAAAAGACTAAATTTTTATATTTTGATAAAATTTGCATTTTCCTTTTCACAAAATTATGGAAGCAAAATATTAAAAACTACCTTGTACAGTTTTGATTATTGCAAAAATATCACTAATCCCAAAAGGGGCCAAAAACCTGAGGAGTAATTCAGTAGTATTCAAGCAAATAGCCATAGTTCCAACATCTCTATGTTGGACTAACTGAAAGTATCAAGGACTATAAATTATTCTTATTCAACTTCTCCATGTTTTATATTTTTATGACTATACTAAAACCAGAAGAGTAATTTATTTTTAGCAACTGTGTTCTTAAATGGCCTTTTACAATTTCTATCAAAATATTAAAACTAGAGGATAAATTCCTAATTTAAAACTTACTTAGTTTCTTCAGGTCTTCCAATCCTTTTTTATGAGGAGGCTCCTGAATAATTTTGTCAACATCTGCCCTTCCAATCAAATCATCAGGTCGGTCCCACATAGAAAGTCGGGTGGTGGGATTATAAAAGAAGACCCGCTCATCACCAGTCCAAACAACACACCTAAGAATTGATTCGAAGCCATTATTATGTTACAGAACATATTTTATAGTTAGGTCTTTTAACCTGTCAAAAGGGGAGAAGGGCAGGGTACTGAGGAAGGACATGTTCCTCTTACTAACAGTTCTTAATAGACAACTAAACATATCCTTTAGAACTAAAAAGAGCTGGTATGCCCACAGAAAACCAACAGCACAATATCCTACAAAAACCAGGAAACGTAAATCACTTTGCAATCAGTTAATGGTACTGAAGAATTTGGTTTGGCAGACTCAATTTGAAGTTACTAAGTTTTAAAGTATCATAGAGAATGAGTTTAATGCTATTTGACAGCTTTAAAGCTTACTAAACATAACATAGCATCCTATTTCATAGTAATTCTTAACACCTATTAGTATTTAATAATAAACCAAAATTATATATCAATGCAACCTTCTCTGAAGCTATTAAGATCTGTTTATATTGGCATTAAAGACTAAAGAGAAACACAAACTGCTCTAGGGCACCAGAGCCCAATGGTCTTCTTCTTCTTCTTCTTTTTTTTTCTTTTGTAACTAGAGAACTCAGACAAAATAGAAAAATAAATAAATGAGAAGATGCTAAAGTTTTGTTCTCTACAGTACTGAGGGCTTAATCCAGGGATGCTCAACCACTGAGTTACATCTCCAGCCCTCTGTATTTTTTGAGACAAGTGACACTAAGTTGCTTAGGCTATCCTTTAGTGTGTGTGCATGGGAGTGGGGGAAGATAATGGGAATTAAATCTAGGGGCATTCTACCTACAAGCTATACTCCCAGCCCAATTTATTCTTTTTTTTGAAACAGAGTCTCACTAAGTTGCAGACAGCCTCAGAAGTTGCTGAGGCTGGCCACAAACCTGCAATGGTCCTGTCTCAGCCTCCTAAGTATTAGAATTACTGAGCATGCACCAAAACATCCAGCTCTAGGTATCTTTTAACTTGCAATCCTCCTGCCTCAGACTCCTGAGTTGCTGAAATTACAGTTGTTTCTTGTTGTTTTTTAAATAAATAAACCAACAATCGAAAAGTACAGAGAGACTCAATTTTTTTTTTTGGGGGGGGTGGTACTGGGGTCCCTGGAAGCCTTTCTACCTCCGGGCTACACTCCCAGACCTATTTTATATTTTTATTTGGAAACAGGGTCTCTTAAACCAGCGAGGCTGGCTTTGAACCAGCACGATCCTCCTGTTTCCTCCTCCCAAGCGCAGGGACTACAAGCATGCGCCACCACACCCAATGAAAGACTCGAAATTTTAAAAAAGCAACTGCAAGAGAATACATTTCCTATTTTCTGCTCTCATAAGTTTTAACCCAACAGTGGTCCCTAGCTGCAGCAGGACCACTGTAAAAGTTCAACAGAAACCAATCTTCATGGATAGATGATCAGAAGTTAACCAACAGATATTAAGCCCAAAGTGACCTATATGCTAAAATAATAAAAAAAATTCTAACAATGATAGACTTCCTGATATAAAAAACACATGACACTTAAAAGAAGTGAAGAGGGCTCTCAGTAGATAAATAGAAGCTGTAGTCACATGTGGTGGTTCAAATTTGCAATTCCCTTGTATTTGTATTTGGGAAGTTGAGACAGAAGGGTCAAAGGTTTTTGGCCAGCCTCAGAAAATTAGCAAGGACCCCTTCAATTTAGTGAGATCCTGTTTCAAAATTAAAAATAAAAGAGAAATGAGGGATGTAGCACAGAGACAGAATGCCTCTGGATTCAATCCCAGTGTGTGTGTGTGTGTGTGTCTGTCTGTCTGTCTGTCTGTCTGTCTCTCTCTCTCTCTCACACACACACACACACACACAAATAGAAAATTTAGAATTTAAAAATAACTGAAATTAAATTTACGAGATTGGCTCAAGAGCATCAGAGAGATGACAGGAAACAGAACTAGAAGATGGGTCAATAATGATCTCAGCTGAAGAGCAAAGGAAAGAAAAAAAAAAAAGAACAGATTTTCTAAAGAAGCAGCTATAAGACTTTAACAAAATGTCTAAAATATGTAACTGGGATCCCAGAAAAAATGGGAGAAAAAGATAGGGGTACACATACACATAAAAAAACACTTCTGAAAACATAATAGCCAGCAATTCTCCCAATATAAGACCTAAATATACACATCAAAGAAGCTCAGAAAACCCCCACATATGAATTTCAAGAAAACTAGTCCTACAAAATAAAATCAAGCAGATGAAAATTAGAAATAAACTCTTAGTAGTGGCTAGAAAATAAAAATGGCAAAAACAATGCATACTAGGAAAGGATTCCAAAGACTATGAATTTCTCACCAAATACTAGAGACCAGAATACAGTGGAACAATAGCGATAAAATTCTAGAAGCTGGCTTTCATGTATGTAGTAATTACTCATGGTAGCTAGAGCATAAGGTCAGTAAATATAAGGTTAAATATAAAGACAAGGCCAGGTGTGGTGGTGTACTCTTAAAATCCTAGTACTTGGAGGAGGATCACAGGTTGAAGGCCAGCCTCAGCAAGTTAATGAGGCCCTCCACAACTTAGTGAGACCCTATTTCAAAATAAAAAATAAAAAATATGGCTGAGGGTATGGAGGGAGGGGTAAGAATGCCCCTGGGCTCAATTCTCAACACCACAAAAACAATAAATAGGCCGGGATCAGTCTGCCATGAGGCAAGGCTGCTACTGAGGCCTCCAAGGCCGGGATCGGAGCCTGCCGAGGGGTTAGGCCAGTGCCGGGGCCAGCGAGGCCAGGATTGTCGCCTGCTGTGAGGCAAGGCCAGTGCTGGGGCCTCGGAGGCCTTAATTGGAGCCCACCAAGGGGTAAGGCTGGTGCCGGAGCCAGCGAGGCTGGGATAGGAGCCTGCCGTGAGGCAAGGCCGGTGCTGGGGCCTCCGAGGCCAGGATAGGAGCCTGCCAAGGGGTTAGACTGGTGCCAGGATCAGCGAGGCTAGGATCGGATCCTGCCTGGAGGCAAGGCCGGTGCTGGGGCCAGCGAGGCCAGAATCGGGGCCTCCCATGAGGCAAGGTCGGTGCTGGAGCCGGCGAGGTCAGGATCAGAGTCCTCCAGGTAGCCAGGCCACTACTGGGGCCATCAAGAGATGGGATTGGAACTTGCAATGCGGCATGCACAGAGAAATATCACAGAAAATAAAAACCAGATGCTTCCCCTAATTAGCAAAAACTAGGAGGAAAGGGGTAACAGGAGGAGGTCGAGTTTGACCAATCAGAGGGGATGGGATGGGGGAGGATAGAACCTCTTTAAAACTCAGGAAGTATGTAAACAAATGTATCAAAGATAATCACCAATCAAGCATGGGATTGAGGGAGGGGGAGGGAACAGGATGGGACTTGGATGAGGGCTAATTGGATGATGTGTGCTTGTATATCCTCTCAAGTCTTGTATTCCAATGTGATGTATGATTACAATGCACCAATAAAAATAAATAATAATAAATAAATAAATAAATGAGGACAAGTACTTGGGAGGCTGACAGGAGGATCATAGGTTCAAGGCCAGCCTCAGCTCCAATGTTTCTAAATAAACAGTTAAAAATAGATCTAGGAAAGAGAAGGGTGGTAGCGCATGCTTGTAATCCCAGCATTCAGGAGGCTGAGACTGGAGAATAATGATCTGCAGACAGCTTCAGCTTAGTGAGGCCTGTTGCAACTTAGTGAGCCCCTGTTTCAAAATAAAGAATAAAAAATAGGGCAGGGGTATAGCTCAGGGGTCGAATCTCCCTGGGTTCCATCCCCAGACCCACAAAAAGACAAAAACAAAACCATAGGTCTTGGGGTGTAGCTCAGAGGTCGAATGACCCAGAGGGTTCAATCCCTGCTACCACAAAAAATAAAAAATAAAGACCAATCTGATTCCAAGGTGTTCACATTTTAATATGGAGTGTACAATATTAACTCTAACTAGACGGTGGAAGTTAGGTAAGTTTATTATAATCCCTTAACCAGTAACTGCAAAAAGAACAATGAAAAGTATTATTTCCCAAAAGTCAAAAGGTAAATTAAATGGAATGCAGTACTAGAGATGGAACACAAGCATTCTACCTCTGAAGTACGTACCTAGCCCTATATTTTACTCTTTATTTTTGAAACAGGGTTAAAAGTTTTATTTTTGAAACAGGTTAAAAGTTGTGGAGGGCCCAAGTAGCTGAACCTGTGATCCTCCTGTCTTAGCCTTCCACATATTGAGGTTACAAGTGGGTACCAGCACACCCAGCTAATGAGGAGGTTTAATGAAGATGGAATTCTATAATTTTAACTTCACAAATTCTTTCGTATTGTATTTTTAGTTAATATAGCTATTTTTTAATATTACAGCCGGGCGTGGTGGCGCACACTTGTAATCCCCGCGCTTGGGAGGCAGAGACATGAGGATCTCGCAGGTTCGAAGCCAGCCGTGCTGGCTTAAGAGACCCTGTTTCCAAATTTCAAAAGTATAAAAATAGGTCTGGGAGTATAGCACAGAGGTAGAAGGGTTTCCAGGAACCCCAGTACCACCAAATAAATACATAAATAAAACGTAGGCCTAAATAACCAAAACTGTGTTCCAGTGAGTCAGAATGGAAAAATAACAGCCTACCTAAGGTTAAGGGGGTAAAGTAATAAGAGAGAGGGAAATAACATAGAATAATTAAAACATATCCCAATTTTAAGGGCAATAGCAACACACTAAGACAGACCTGCAGATTTCAGAACAAGATTCTCCAAATTATGATATTCTTTAGAACTGAGGAAGGTAACTATCAGACCTCATTTAGTGGTTGTATAATCAGTAAGAAAATAAAGCAGAGTACAAAACTATAGATATAAGATGGGCATGGTGGCGCACGCTTATAATCCCAGCATTTGAGAGGCTAAAACAGAAGGATTGTGGTTCTTGGACAGCATTAATTGGTGAGGAGGCCCTTTGCAACTCAGTGAGACTCTATTTCAAAATAAAGAAAATATAGGACTGGTGGTGCAGCTCAGAGGTAGAATGCCCCCCTGGGTTCAATGGTCAGTACTGGGGGAAAAAAAACAAAAACTATAGGTATAAATTAAAAAAAAAAAAAGAAGAAGAAGCTTGGAGAGAAAATCATCTACCTTACATACAGATTACAGCTGTCCCAAAAAAGGAAAAAGAAACAAATGAAAACAAGCAAAAATTTAACTAAGGACAGATCCATATCTAAAAACTGATGAAGCTTCAAAGTTCAAATTGATGAAGCTTCAGAGTTCAGAATTCCTTAGTGGCTTTTTATATACAATCTCAAAGAAATCACAATTTAGCAATCTCTTCTTTGAATATAAGCTACTTTCATAACTTTGACTTTGGAAACAGATACATATTTTTCATTTTTTAATGTTTGTTTATCAAACCAGTGAAATAACTAAAGAAAACAATTATGCCATGTGTCTTTAAAATACAGTAACTTCACTATATATCCCTAGAGTAATATGCCCTATACACAAAAATAACTAATAGTGTTGGTAGTGATATTCTGTGACTTAATGTAAGAAATACAAATAAGTGATAAGGTTGCCAAAATGTCTCACAAAAAGAAGTCAGGGCTCCTTGGAGAAATGGCTGATTCTATGTCTGAGACATGAAATATGCAAGATAAGCCTGGAACATCTTTCATAATTAAAAAAAAGTTATAAAAGAATTATAACAAAAAAGCTCAGGAGTCAGTCCTAACAGAGATAAAGATGAGACAACTGAATATCAAAAAGGATAACTCTAATGGATAGTAATATATAAAATATATTTAATATGAATAATACTCAAATCATCATTTAGAAAAGTTGTAAGTCATTTCTGATACAGTCTGTTATGGTTTGGATATAGAATGCCCCCTGGAAGAGTATTAATGCAAAAATGTTCAGAGGTAAAGTGACTGAACTGTGAGGGTTTTAACCTCATTAGAAATTCACTTAACCCATTACGGATTTAACGTCCTGGGTGGTAAGGTAGGCAGGTAGGTCGTGACTGGAGGAAGTGGGTCACAGGGAGTGTGCACTGGGGACTATACAGATGCCCATGGAGACACTGGCCCTCTTTCTCTCTGCTTCCATCCTTCATGTGAGAGCAGTGTCCTGCCAACATTCCCTAAGCACCACAGATCTCACCAGCCCAACATAGACTTAACCCTCTAAAACCTCCAATGCTGGGAAAGCAAAGAAATCTTCCTTAAGTTGTGACTATAACATAATCTGTACCTCTAAGTGACCAATGTTGAAAAGGGAAAAATATTATCTCACTATAAGCAATTTCAGGCATTAAATCAAAAAATAAATAACAGAAATGCTACAACTTCAAACCCTTAATGATTTATAGGATATAAACCAGGGTTTTTCAAGCTCACATTATTGATACTTTGGGCCAAATAATGAATTCTTATAGGGAACTGTCCTGTGCATGTTAGGATGGCTAGAAGTGATCCTGGCTCCTATTTATTAGATAATTAACACCCTCAAAGTTTTGACAAGCAAAACTACCTTCAGACACTGACAAATATCCACTGGGACGCAGAATTACTCCTGGCTGAAAAGCACTGATCTAGGCAATAACCATCATCAATGGCTACCAACATGACCAAAAACCCCAACTAGATGCTTTTTTTTTTTTTTTTGGCAGTACTGGGGATGGAACCCAGGGGCATTCTACTTTTGAGCTACACCCCCAGACCTATTTTTAATTCTTTATTTTGAAACAGGTTCTCACTAAGTTACAGAGGTCCTCACTAAGTAGCTAAGGCTGGCCTCAAACCCATGATCCTCCTGCCTCAGCCTCCCAAGTACTGGGATTTTAAGCGTGAGCCACCACACCCAGCTACTAGATGCATTTTGAAAGACTAGCCTTTCCCAAAAGATTAAACTTCAATCTGATCACACCTTCAGCTCCATCTGCTATTTTGTAGGAAATTCATACTAAATAGCACCATGAGAATATAATTTTAAAAACCCAGACTTTGAATTTTTTTTTTCAGTAACAAAGACAAATAGAAAAAAAGAAAGGGAACCTACAGGTTACAAGACTTCAGAGACAAACCAACCTACTACAGTATGTCCACTGTATATGGAATAAATGATCTAGGCAGAAACAAAAGAGGAATCATTGAGACAGGGTGAAGAAAACTAAGCCCAAGAGGAAAGAAACAAGTAGACTATTCAATACTTACATAAAAGGACATCACATAGTTCTACAAATGCAATTACACAGTGGCATGTGTGTGCACAAGCACATGTGCATGTACAAACACCTACATATACATAAACAAATTTAAAACATCTTAAAAAATATAAAGTAGATTCAGGATTCATAAACATTAAGAGAGTAGAGAGTAGCATGAAAGGAAGAAGACATTTGTAACAATTAAGTTTTAGGTCTGAACATCTAAATATAACAAACATGACCAAAAAACTCATTAGAGGAAAAGGTATTTACTTATTTATTTTGTGGTTTGGGGAATTGAACTCAGGAACATTCTAACTCTGTGCTACAATCATAGCTTTTTTTATTTTTCATATTCAAACAGGGTCTGGCTAAGTTACCACGCACTGGCACCAAACCTGCAATCCTTCTATCTCGGCCTCCCAAGTGCTACGGTTACAGGCACACACCACTGTATCCAGCTTGACATGTTTTTTTTTTTTTCTATAGAAAAAACTATTTTAACAATCAAGGATGACTGATAAATAAGAAAAAAACAACTGATAAAGCTGAGTTCATACCATGGAGTACCAGGGATAGGAGTAGTAGCTACTGGCTTTGCCTTCTGGGCAGCCTTTTCTTCTTCAGTCATCTCTTCTTCTTTGGGCTCCTAAAAGAAAGGACATTACTCACATTTAATTAGTAACACACAAAAAAAAATGTATAAAAATTAGTTGTTACTGAAAATATCACAAAGTGCAAGACAAGGTCTATTGCTACAATTGGGAGGGAAGATCCTGAGCATGAATTTCAAAAAAAAAAAAAAAAAAACAAACAAATCCCTGCCCTACAGAAAGAGTTGTTGAATTCCACAATACCAGAAAACAGCAGCAACTGGTCCTCTCTTAAAAATGTACTACCTACATGCTAGTACATGCAAAAATGGAAAACTATGGTACAGAAAATTAGAGACATTAGGTTGCTTTTTATTTCTAACTTTGCTAGTACTAAAACATGAGTTCTAGGTGGCCCCCTTACTGAACAAAGGAAGTTTCCACAAACAGAAACTTAGTGTTAGAAAAGGATCATTCCACAACAATAGGGAGGACAGATAAAATACACCCAACATTATATGAAGTCACACCTTTTTTTTTGGTACTAGAGATTGAACCCAATCCATTTATTTATTTATTTATTTATTTATTTATTTATTTATTTATTTACTTATTGAGGTACTGGGGATGGAACCCAGGGGTATTCTACCTCCAAGCTACACCCCCAGCCGTATATTTTATTCTTTATTTTGAAACAGGGTCTCACTGAGTTGCCAAGGGCCTCACTAAGTAACTGAGGCTGGCTGCAAACCACGATCTTCCTATATCAGCCTTCCCAATGCTGGGATTACAAGTGTGTGCCATCTACACCTGGCCAATCCTTTTATTTTTTAAACAGGGTCTCACTACATTGCTGAGGCTGATTTCAAACCTGATTTCCTCCTGTTTCAGCCACCCAAGTACTTGGACTACAATCTTGAGCCATCACACCTAGCAGCTACACTTCTTTTTTTAAAAAATTTTTATTAGTGCATATCAATTGTGTAGAATGGTAGGTTTTATTGTGACACACACATATATATATATACACACACATATACATATGTATACATATACATTTAAAAACATGATTTGAGCCACACATGGTATCCCAAGCCTATCATGTCAGTACTGGGAGGCTGAGACAGGAGATCACAAGTTTGAGACTAGACTCAGCAACCTAGCAAAACCTTGTTTCAAAATAAATATAAAGGAGCCTAGCATGGTGATATACCTCCATAATCCAAGTACTTGAGAGGCTGAGACAAGATGATCACAAGTTCTAGGCCAATCTCAAAAACTTATGCCCTTAGCAACTTAGTGAGACCCTGTTTCAAAATTTTTTAAAAAAAAGGGCTGGAGGTATAGCTCAGTGGTAGAGCTCCCTTGGATTCAATTCCAAAAAAGGGTAATTTAATAATTGTTCACTCCCAAATACCTTTCTCTCTCTCTGCCTCTACCCTAATGGTTTCCCTTTTACTTTATAGCATTCCATGATTCTTTCCCCCCCTCTAGCTCCCAAATATGAGAAAAGCATGACACATTTGATTGACATACTTCACTCAAAATTATGGTCTTTAATTCTATCCATTTTCCTGCACATGACATAATTTGTTCTTTATGACTAAGTAAGACTCAACTCTGTGTGTGTGTGTATCTCACATTTTCTTTATCCAAAGAAGTAGTGCTTCTAATAACATGCATGAATTTGAAAGTAAGGAGGCTGGAAATCAGGTTCAAGATCTACTTCAATATCTCAGTTTAGTATAAAAGCTAACTGAATAACCATCTCAAAGAAAAAAAATTGAATTAAAAATTCAAAGTTTAAAATTTCAGACATCAAGCCAGGCGTGGTGGTGTACACGTGTAATCCCCGTGCTTAGGAGGCAGAGACAGGAGGATCGTGCAGGTTCAAAGCCAGCCTCGCTGCCTTAAGAGCCCATTTCCAAATAAAAATATAAAATAGGTCTGGAAGTGTAGCCTGGAGGTAGAAGGGTTTCCAGAAACCCCAGTACCACAAAAAAAAAAAAAAAAAAAAAATTCAGACATCAAATTTATAACACGTATTTAAAAATATATCAAATAGATGTTCAGTTCCTACCAATCAGTGAAAGTTAGCTCTTAGTTACAAATCATTATAGGCCTTTACCTCCTTTATCTCCTTCATAGGTTCCTCTTTAGGATCCTCCTCCTCTGTCTCCATTGGCAGAGGTTCTTCAGAGGGCTCTTTAATTGGTTCTTTAATTTTCTCTTCTAATTTTTCTGTTAAAAAATTAGGATAATGTCACTCAAAAGTTACTAAGTTACTTCTTGGTGTAACTTTTAGAAAACCTGCAGAGAATAGACACTTGAGATATTCTTTTTATTTGTTAACCATAAAGACAAAATTCCTTTCCTTGTAATATCACTGACTTGAATCTAATGTAATCAGGAAACTCCTCAAAGACTTCCACACTTCAAACAAACATAAGATCTTTCATACATCACTAGCAATATTCATACATTTTGCTGAAAGGGATAAAATACTAAGATATTTAGGAAGAAAAACTGGGAAGTATGAAGTTTTCTGACTCTAAGGGCTCAATTTTTTTCTTTACAACACATACAATACACACATTCCTTCCTGATCAATGTTACCAACCTCAATAAGGACAACTGACAACAGAAAAACATGTGCATGTGTATTTAACATATATATGACTTAATTTCAACAAATGGAAAAAATTACAACAAAAATTTAGAAGAAAACCTTTTAGGACTGGCTTTTAAAATAGATATTCTGTAGAAATAATTTCATAGTCATAATTATGTATTTAACATATTAAAAAGTAATTCCAGATTTCAAACAGCATTCTACTTATTACAGTTTGTATGTCCCAAGTCACGAAACTCTACCTTTTTCTTTTAGTTCCTGGGGTTTTTCCCAGGTTGATTCTAATGTCCTATTGTTGTAATAATATGTCTTTCCATCTGCCGTTTTATATTCTGTCCATTCAGAAACGGCTGTTGCTCCAGCTAAGGTAGCAGGTGAAGCTGCAATGGCGACCTGGGGATGTATCATGGGTACAATAGGAGGAGCCATTCCTGGCAATACACCTAAAAAAGATTACATGAAATTAAAAATTAGATCCAAATATTAAATTGGAACATTAAACTCTAAAATATGAACTAAATCTATTAAATATTATGGACCAACTGAAACAAGAACTCGTATGAAAAGATAATTTAACTATTGTTCAATTCTATTTCCCTAAATTCAATTCGCCATGGAAACTCAATCCAAGAAGTACTTTTAAAAACAGTCAGAAATTTAGGTTTCTTTTATGATGAAAGTCTGAACATAAATTATAAGCATCATGATACATTCTCTACATATAAATAGAAATGTATTTTTATAAAAATTTTCAAATTCTAATGAAATGATGGCAATGAATATATTTATTGAGCATATTTTCCTGAGGCAAATTATCTAGTTCTAAAATATTTCTAAATGTATGAATAAAATTCTCAGTATTAATATGACTCATTTACCAAATCTAAGTGATTAAAAGTTTTTGTATTGTGTTGAGTTTACTCTTCCTAAAAAAAATCAAAGCTGCTTCTATTTTTCAAAAGACAAATCAAAATTTCTATTTTAATAAAATAGTTGATACTATATAAAATTAAATATGATTTGAATAAATATATGAATCAAAATTGGGGGAAACATTCTTGAATCTAAGATCCAGATAATTATCTTACTTTAATAACTAAAGTAAATTTATACTATACACACAAATATCCACACACATTTACTCACTAGCATGCAAGCATAATCACATCACTTTACACATGGAAATGATTTTTTTATATTTAACTTAAAAACACACATGAAAAATAAAGTTAAATGTTATGAATATGAGAATGAAGTTGTTTACACTTATTACATAAATTAAGATATAAAGTGATCTGACCTTATTTGCTTTTGTGAACCAAAGAAGCTAATACTACAGGCAATTGGGAAAATTAAGTGTTGGCCAAATATGACAACTGTATTTATACTGCTCATTAAAAAGAAAAATATAAAAAAATCCACTCACTTCGGCAAAAAGAAAAATAAATAAAAGGATAAACAACAACATTCACTACCATGCCAACTTACAGACAAAACAAACTAAGATGGTTTTAAAAATTACCGGTCTTGGTGGTAGCGACTGTCTTTACATACGGGCAGCTGACTATTTGCATCATTGCTACACCTGTAAAATGGATAAGCAAGCACAGGTTGGAAAGCTGCCATTGTATGTCAGCTACCACTGGAATTCAGGGAAATAATTTACCACTACAATTTAGAATGCTATTTCCAATGAAAAAGACCAAGAACGGAGTAAAATTTTTTTTGTTTAACATTTTGTGGGAAGTAGTATTGAATCCAGTAATACTAATTCTAAATCATTACATCAATAACCTACCAGCCCTGATCATATTTGAAAGAGTCTCACATGTATGTAATAGATTCTCATGTGGGTGTGACACTTTCCCACAGGATATCAAAATGCTGCTGCTCAGAAGCCAATGAAAGGAAGATGCTGAATGGCACTGATAAGATAACTTGCTATGCTGCTGCTAAGCTAAAACTATGCAGGATTCAAGGGATGAAGCACTACTATGCAAAAGTAGAAAGGAATAAGATAGGAGAAAGAGGAATGGTAGGAACAGAAAGAAAATAAGCCATGAAATGGATGCAAATATTCCGCTGCAAGTAATTTAAATAAAAGACAAAGATGAAAGAAAGTAGCACTCAACTAATGACAAATATGCAAGGTTAGTGCTGCTCCATACACAGGATCTTGGAGGCGGGCTACAACAAAGAGACACCTAGCCTTTCTAATATTTTTACTAATGATATGGGCTGATGGCCACGGAAAACTATCACTTAGGCTGACCAAGGAAATACCACTTGTACTGAAGATTGGAAATTACGTACAGTTCTGAGAAGAATGAAGACTCATCATGATGCATTGCGATGGTGATATGCAAGGATATGATAGGAAAAGCTGGAAAACTAAGACTGATTAACTGAGATAATTCAAAATTGAGGCTGAAGAAGAGTGTAGGTCAAATCATTTTTAATCGTTGTGTGTAAGAATTAAAGTTTGGTACCCACAGAAATTAAAACTAACAGTAAACTGCTTTCCCTACTAATGGACAGGAAAAGATATCTTCCCTAATTCAGACTAAAATTTAAGTCAAACTCCTGGGTTTAGAAGTAATGTAACTATGTTCACACACACACACCACACAAACACACACACACAAAATACTGCCAATTTTTTAAGTGTCTTTAGTTTTTTAATTACTATTTTAGATACAGAATACTAGAGCTACCCTTTTCTATTAGCTCTTACTAAAATAAAAATAATGCATCATAAAAATATGCTGAGTAAAGTTATACTGTAACTTTATTTCCCCTATTGGTGAAAGAAAGCAACAGAAAAAGTCAGAGCATGTGTTAAGTTTAAATTAGGATAAATACTGCCATCTACAGGATCACCAAACATTAAACCAGCATTAAAAATGCAATCTGTATACCATATGAACGAAACTATCCTCCAAAAATAACTTAAACAATATAACAAAAGAAAATCAAATATTTTCAGATTTAGACTTAACTGCCATTTTTAAAGCTCAGGCCAACACAAAACTCTATCAACAAACCATACCATGCCAAACATCATGTTTCATCTCATGCTAAAAAGATGTAAAGCTTTCTCAAAGTATTACATGTACATTATGACTACTCACAAAATAATCACATAGCTAAAGTCCTAACTTTTTATTAAAAAGGAGAGCATTTATCTAAGTTTCCTACAGTAGTCATCAAATTATGCTAATGAAAAATTAGAAAATTTCGTTTAGTGTTTTGGGTAATTCTTTAGTCAATGACAGTAAGTTCTTTAAAATTCTAAATAAGATTTTAGTTTTATAGAAATCCAGCTGGGCATGAAGGCACAAGCCTGTAATTCCAGTACTTGGGAGGCTGAGACAGGTTGGAGGACTGTCTCTGCAAGTAGTGAAACTAAACAACCAAGCAAGACCCTGTTTCAAAATAAAATCAGGCTGAGAGTGTAGCTCAGAGGTAGAATTCTCCTAGGTTTAATCCCCAATACTACACATACACAAAAAAGTAGAAATCCTATAATACCAATCTAATTTATTACTCCCAAATACTACCCTTTATTCCTATATGTCACATAATTTATCCACATCAAAGTGTTTAATTATTCTGTTTAGTCATCCTAATTAGAGCCATACAATGTTATTTCAAATAGAATTTAAGGCTTCAAGATAATTACATACACATCCCTCCTGCTTACCTTAATGCTCAGTTGAAATAAAGAGGGAAAAACTGACAGACAGATGTCATTTTACATAAAACCAAAGATCTGGGGAGGAGAAAAGTCTCAATTGCATTTTTCACTGAGACACCTTATATAGAACCAAATTAAAGGAGAAAATAAGAAAAATAAAATAACAGAAATGCCTTAATATAAACAAATATAACACTTTCTATAAGACACTGACTCTCTTTATCTTAGATAAGATCTTAAAAATTATCAAATTCAACTTCTCTTCCAATTGACCTACAAAATATTAGCAGCTGTCATATATCATATGCCTTTTACTACCAAACTTCACAAGTACACCTTGATCTAGTGACCCAAATGGTCATCACCATTTAGCCTATATTTTTTAATGATAGGGAAAATGTCTGGAAGAACATGTGACATCAAATTGCAACTATAGCTGAAGGGATTTATTGTGACAAAGTTCTACTTTCTACTGAAATGAATTTTGCTAGTCTATAACAGGTTACCACACTACCTCAGTCTTCTCTCTACAAAATAAACAACCGAGCTTTGTCCAGATCACCCAGAATCCACAAGTGATATTAATACTGTCCTAAACCCTGCAGCACACCCAGATTTCAAGAAGTGATTACAACATATATCTTCCTATAAAAATTATACCCAGAGGAAAGCATTCAGCTGCTTGTCTTAAATTTAACTTAGAAAAGAGATAATCCGTATCAGAGAGAACATTCTTGTTTTTATCCTTGTATTCCAGTAATTTCAGTTTCTTCAACATCACATATAGGGTATTCAATACTGTATCACTAATGTGTAAAAGGCTTTTCAAAAAAAAAACTAATAATTTTTTCTTTCTTTGTCAGGTATATTATCTGGAAATATCCTTTTCAAAGTGGTTACAAAAGTCTGGGCACAGTGGTGTGTGCCTGTAATCCCTGTACCTGAGAGGCTGAGATAGGAGGATCTCAGGCTCAAAGTCAGCTCAACTTAACAGCAACTTTGAAACAGATCCTGTTTCAAAATAAAAAATTTTAAGCCAAGCATGGTGGCGCACACTTGTAATCCCAGCATTCCGGAGACTGAAACAAGAGACATTTCCTGGACAGCTTCAACTACTTAGGCCCTCTGCATCTCAGTGAGACCCTGTTTCAAAATACAGAATAAAAAATAGGGCTGGGGATATAGCTCAGAGGTAGAATGTCCCTGGATTCCATCCCCAGTACTGAAAAAATAAATAAATAAATAATTTTAAAAAGAGCTGAGGATGTAGCTTACTGGACTCAATCCTCAATACCAAAAAAAAAGAAAAAAGTGGTTGTAAGAGAAAAAAAAGACAACTAGAGCAATAGAGATAAAGGTGTATAAAATCAAAATAGGTGTGTCACAACTCTATTTTTACACAGAAACTAATGTAATTATATAGGGGCAATAACGGAGGAATGTGAAACGAGAGCAAGAGGCCTGGGTTCTATTCATCCTTGCTACAAACTAGCCCTATAAAGATGACCTCTTTAAGATATCAATCAGTATTTTCAACTATGAGAATAAATCATAGACCATGGATTAAATAAATGCATTCAACATCAACAAATGCACTTAAATCAGAATGTCCAACATGATCACTACTTAATTACTATAGGAAGAATTCTACTCTACAATCTTCTAATTCTTTCTCTAGTCTTAATACCTTTTCATCATAAAACACAAATTCATCGTTAACAATTTAAACTTTTAGATGATACACGTTATCCTTTACTTCACAAATGTTATAAAGGAAGCTTTTGGTGTATTTTATGAATTTAACAGTTCAGTGACTTAAATTTTCTTCCCCAAAAAAAACATAATTAAGAGTGTGGTGTCTGGATCTGGAGGCTACGGGACAAATCCCAACACCATCACTTATTAGCTATATGATCTTGGGCAAATAACTTAAGCTGTCTGTGTACCTACCTCACAATATGGTTGTGAAAATTAAAGGAATTAATGCAAATAAAATGCACTGTATATAAATGATTCAACTTTGTTGGCTATTATGACTTGTGGTTTCTCAACTCAAATGCAGAGACTCAATCCCTTAAACATAATGCATTAGAACATTATATGAGATCATTTTTAATCCTCTGAGGCTATTATCCAAAGCAAATGTAGCTTTAAATGTGACTCTAATTTTAAAACATGTAAACAACAACAAAAAAAGGACATTTACCAAAACTTAAGAGAAAATATTGCAGTTAGCCATGAATCTTTCAAAAACGTTTCACACAGGTGAGATTCAAGGCAAATTTCTAATGCAACAGACACATGAGAACAAACTAACTGACAATATGAAAAAAGCTAGAAAGATTACTGTAATCTGTTGGTTTACCTGGAAGTGGGATTGGCATGCCAGGCAGGGGGACACGGAACGGAGGCACCATCACTGGTGGAAAAGCAGGTATTGCTGCTGCTGGCTGAGGTACTGAGTGAGGGACAGCCGGAGGTAACGTCTGCGGGTGCGGCTGGGGAACGGCTTGCACAGGAGTGGCTGTAGGGGCAGGAGCTGAAACACTAACTGTAGGCGTGGCAACAGAAACAGCAGAACTTGGGGTCTGATCTTGTGTTGTGGGTGCTAATAAAAGATAAAACAAAAATACATATCACTCCTTCATAAACCACCTTACAATGTTCATTCATCATTCACTCATTCAGTAAGTATTTAAGGGCCCATTCCATGCACTGTAAGAAATCTGTCAAAAAGTCTGTTTTCAAGAAGCTTGAAAATAATCAGTTAAATGAAATAGAGAAAAATAATTAAAATACACAGTGAAAAGGGATAAATGTATGGGCCTACAAACCAAGACCCAAAGACTGCCTTTAAATGTGGAGAGGGTACAGGAAAAATTTATAGTAGGGTGGCCTTTAAAGAGTAAAGATGTCAAAAAGGAAAAAAGGTAGTGGAAAGAGAAAATAAGCAAGTGATAGAAAAACTATGAATAAAGGCAGAGTAGAAAGAAACAAGGAATTATTCAGAAAATTGATGGTAAAGCAGTCAACTAGTGAAGGCATACCAACAAAACCAGTGAGTTGGAAAGGTAGGCCAGAGGCAGTTAACAGAAGCCTTGAACAGAAAGCTAGGGAATTTGTACTTCACTTGGTAGGGAAAGAAGAGAATTTACATAAATAAAAGCACCTATAATACCTATAATACCATTTGTGATGGAACAGTAGTTACCTCTGTGTATCTTTCATGTTTTCCTTTTCTCTCTCCCTTTTCTTTTTCTCTGGTACCCAGAACTGAACTTAGAGCCTGTGCACACTAGGCAAGCACTCTCTAACACCTAGCCACATCCTCATCTCTCTTTATTTTGAGAAAGGATCTCAATAAGTTCCCCAGGCTGGCCTCAAATTTGTCTTCCTGCCTCAGCCTCCCAGGTAGCTCAGATTACAGGAATGTGTCCCCTCATTAACTCACTCCTTACTTATATGCCTTGTTAAGAATTTGACATTTTTATAAGAATGCATTCATGTGTTATCTATGTGACTTCACCAATGTATTGAGGAAGGCGGAGTAAAGGGTTTTGTATGGGAAAATAATAATATCACTTGATAAATAAACCTGGTAGATGAACAGGTAGAAAAGGAAAAACAGCTGTGGGGAAAAAAATCAATTACAACACTACCAGGATTGTCCGAGCAAGGAAGAACAGAGGAAGAAAGATATGCAGATAACTGGTGACTGACTGGGTATGAACAAGTGGAGTAAAAAGCCTTTCAGGCTTCTCTTCAATTATTTCAAAACAATTTTTAAATGCTCCTTGTTTTAAGCTCAGGTTTAAGCTGTGGGTATAGCTCAGTGGGAGAGGGGATTTCTGGGTTCCACTTCCAGCATCACCTCCCCCCATTTTTTCCCCAGATTTCCATTGTGAGACCAGAAGAATGTGAAATTCGAGATTTGGAATCTATTAACCCATTATTTTTTAATTATAAAAAATAAATTTCATCTCTAGTTACCATACTTAAACTGACCTACAAAATCAAATCTGTATTTCATACTTTTTAAAGTTTCAGTTCTCATATATTACAAAATATTTGTTATTCATAACTCATCTTTCAAATTAAATTAATTTTGGTAATTTTCTGGTAGAAAATACTTCATCCATTTCCTGATATAAAGTATCAAATGCCACCTATACTGGACTAAGAATGAACTGACCAAATTAAATAATATAAACAGTGCTTTCACAATTCTTATGCCACTTCAATTATAAATGAAAGCATACTGTTTGATACAAACCACCCAATAATCCATCTGTCAGTATATTTCCAGCTTCTAACAATGAAAAACTCACTTAGGCTGGGCAGTTGTGAGCAATTTCATACTTGTTAATAAGGGACTCACCTTGGCTAAATAGACAGCAGGGCCAAACAAGTATCTTCAGGGGCCCAGGAATGAATTGTTGGTCTAGCATAGACCTAGCCTTAAGGTACAGTATCATATTAATATAATTTTATAACAATGTGAAAAATACAAATTACATGCAACATTTTCCCAGTCCCATACATATACCATTTAGCATTTGAAATCTACTGAATGGCTGAAAATATATTTACTTATTCTTCCCAACTTCCTTGAGAAGTAGATTTCGTGATCACTTTTTATTAACTTACACAAAATGAGTTTATACTCAACAGGGATTAAAACATAAATATTCTTAATTTTAATACTATACATCTATAGATCGATGCTATATGTCACAGAATTAAATTTTGCATTATAATAGTATTCAGATAATTACTCAAATTATGATCCAAAGTAATACCACCAGAAAATATATAAAGTGAGTTCATAAGGGGATCAAATATCAAGTGGAAAGGAACAACAGTAGATATGGCAAAAGTATTCACTCAACTTATTATTTTCCAGCATAGTATATTCTGAATTTGATGAGTAGCAATGAGTCATAAGAGGAAAAAGATAAAAGCAATCAAAGAATTAAATGGGAAAATGAGAGAAAAACACCTAACCTTTAGTGTGTAAATTCCAACTAACTTCATTTGTTAAAATAACTAGTAAAGCTCTAGAAAGACCTCAATATACCAATCTAATCTCAGATTTTAACTAAAAAAAATCAAGTGACTATATAGCCAATAGAGAAAATATTAAGACTAGTATAACACTTTATGATACTGAATTAACTGAAATAAAATAGATACCAAGAATATTCAGCACGAACATCAAAACTGATGTTTAAAGCAGTAAAAAGCCAGGCGTGGTGGTGCACACTTGTAATCCCAGCATTTGGGAGACTGAGACAAGAGGAACGCAGTTTGCAGACAGCCTCAGCTACTTAGTGAGACCCTGCCTCAGTGAGACCCTGTTTCAAAATAAAGAATTAAAAAACTAAGGCTGGGGATGTAGCTCAGAGGTAGAATGCCCTTGGGTTCCATCCCAGTACTGCAAATAAGTAAGTAAGTAAGTAAGTAAGTAAGTAAGTAAGTAAGTAAGTAAATAAATAAATAAATAAATAAATGCTGTAAAAAGAAGATGATTTTGCTATTCTGTTCTTAGAAGAAAGGCCTCCCAATCACTGAAGGGCAGCGCAAAAAATAGCAAATGGCATTTTTAATAGAATAGTTCATAATCACAAGACAGTTATTAGCTTAGTGACAGTGCTGATACAGGAACGGAGTAGATGTAACATGATTAAAATATCTGTATGACCACCGCCCTTGAAACAAAATGAAGTATAGCGATTTCTTCTTCATAATAAGGCAGGAAAGAAAATTTCAGTAACAAATGGAACTACATTTGATTTCATTAATACCCTTCTCCCATTAGTACCACTCCATAAACACTGGCAGTTTTCTGCCTGGCCACATTGGATTCAGAAGCATGAAGCCTATAAAAAGGTGAAGACCTCAACCAGGTAACCAGTGCACTGCTGCACTTCCATGTTCATCTCAGCTACAAAGAAAAACTTGTAAAGTACTCTGCCTTTTCTGTTTTGTACATTTCCCCTAGACTGTCTAAAAAATATTAAGTAGTCTAAAAGCTGTTGCCATGTTACATGTGTCTTCAGTTATTTCTTGTATCCATAAAATAAATTCAAATTTTAGTATTTTACCATTTAATTTCTCATAAACATATATGTATTTCTTACATACTAATAATTACCAAGCTCCTGACGCTATGGGGGGGGGGGGAGAGACACCTTTAAAATTTGTATTCATTATCCAGAGAGTAAAATAATACAAATTACAATCATCCCACCAGAAAAACTATGAGCCCTTAGTACCGCCTTACAACAATAATTAAGTCAATAAAATCATTACGTACTTTTGGGCTCAGTCTTAGCCTACTGAGTATGTAGCAATGTCAACATACAAAGAAGAATAAAGAATACTTCTCTTTGAGAATACCTCTCTGGTTATTTACAAACTCTTGCCTTTTTTTTTTAGAAAAGATCTAATCTTTGAACCTCTGTAACTTAATACTTAAAAATTCTCTTGCAGCCAGGCGTGGTGGCACATGCTTGTAATCCCTGCACTTGGGAGGATGAGACAAGAGGATCCCACAGATTGATTCAAAGCCAGCCCCAGCTACTTAGTGAGGCTCTCAGCAACTTAGTGAGACCCTGTTTCCAAATAAAATATAAAATAGGTCTTGGAGTATAGCCCAGAGGTAGAAAGCCCCTGGGTTGTTCCACCCCCAGTACCACCAAAAAAAAAAAAAAAAAAAAAATTCTCTTGCCTTTCTGACTGCCTCTATCATAAGTTTTCATTTCATCTACCTACATCCCCTTCTAGGACTGAGCACTGCTAAGAGATTACTGAAAAATACCTAAAAAGGTCTCCTGATTTCAAAACTACCCTAAAAACTACTGCCAGAAGAATCTTTCAGAACACTGCATTTAAACAGACCCCTGATGTTTGTCTCACCATTTGTCTGGTTCTTAAGCCCTTTCATATTCTGACCTCACTGTTATCCAGGCTATTCAACCAATATAAACCAACTCACCTCAGAAGTTTCCTGGTCATTCCATAAACATTAATCCTCATTACCTGATCTTTGTTCATACATGAAAATTATTTCCTTACTGCAAACATAGTCAAATCCTATTCCATATCCTTCACAATAAACCTCAATACCCATGTAATATACCCATTCATCTCTCTGTTAAGTCTTGCATCTTTTATTTTCACTGTATGATTCTGCATTATTATTCCATTTCCCATGTAGTACTCTTGCCTCCTCAATTAGAAAACTTTGAAACTCTGTAAGGTAGGGGTGAAGGATTAGGCTTATTTTGCAAATCCCAAAGCACTTGCCATTAGTGTTGGCCAAATAAGTGCTAATTGCACTTTTGCCACTTAACTTCATGAACTGACTTGAGCAAATATTTTTTTCTACTAATGTAGATTTCTGTTTTTCTCTAACAAAAAAGTTTAAACATAAAAACTGTTTTAAATAACATCAAGGATAATACCACAAACAGTAGGGTCATTTTAGAATGCAGTCCTTATTTTTCTCTACCCCCTAAATATAAACACATGCTAGGGTGGTACTCACTTGATACTGTCTGTGCAACTGAAGTGGCAGTTGTTGTGGTCGAAGTGGTAGAGGATGGGGTGGACGATGATGCCGAAGTGGACACTGCAGCTGCTGGGCTGCTGGTCGTAGGGGTGGAGGCTCCTACTGCTTGTGCTTGCGCCTGGGCCTGCGCCTGGGCCTGGGCTTGTGCCTGGGCCTGGGCCTGAGCTTGTGCCTGGGCTTGCGCCTGGGCCTGGGCCTGAGCCTGCGCTTGAGCTTGAGCCTGAGCCTGAGCCTGGGCCTGAGCCTGGGCCTGGGCCTGGGCCTGGGCCTGGGCCTGGGCCTGCGCTTGGGCTTGTGCTTGCGCATGGGCTTGAGCCTGAACCTGCGCTTGAGCTGCAAGCATAGGTGTCAGTTCTGACTGCTGAACAACCTTAACTCCATCTGGCTTAGTCCATGCAGATTCACGTGTCCGAGCATTGTAATAATAAACCTGCAGAAGAAGCAAAATTCACTGGTATCACAGAATCTGCCAACTATTATTAAAAATAATTAGTAACTATTTTATAATAAAAGGCACTTAAAAATAACCTAGAAAAGACAAAGTATACCAAAATAGGTTACTCATATTATAGGATTATAGGTACTCCCCACCCCAAGGTTTCTACAGTGAGTACACTGTATTTTCAACACATACACAAAAAACAAAAACCAGTGTTATATTTTGCGCAGAAAATTAACATAGCAGGCTCAAGCCTGCTATCTTTAGAAAGCCTTGCTTACAAAATTGGCCCTTGGCTAGAGTTTGACAACTTGAGATTTCTGGAGCCATCACCATTCTTCACTAACAATGGCTCACTATGCCTAAGCTGTTCTGCAAACCACAAAACCATGCAGCTTATACTGAACATCCACCTTCCTTCTAGAGATTGTGATCTGGGTATGCGTCAGAAAGATGGTGCATATGTAAGCAGCCCCAGTGAAAACCCTCAGGTGAGCTTCCTGGCAGAAGGCCCTTCACATGTGCCTCTGCAAAGGGAACCAAGCACATCCTGGGACTCCTCTGGAGAAGGTGCTTAGACACTGTGGTTTTCCTTCATACTTTGCCTATTGCCCTTTTTTCCCCTTGGTAGTTTTGCTTTGTGCCCTTTCACTATTAGTCTTAGCTATGACTACAACTACATGCTGAATCCTGCTAGCAAATCAACAAGCCTGAAAATGGTCTTGAGAATCTGTAACACATTATTTATACAAGCTACCAGAATCAAGGCAGGTTAGCACTTCAGGAAACCTTGTGACTGCACAGAAGTCTAAACCAGTTACTTTTCCTGGAGTTCTAACCCATCTCCTGCTTAACTGAGGATTCTTCTGAATCTTCTGAATCCTCAGTTGGTCTCAATCTGATAAAACTCAAGTTTTATTCTTTTGTCACCATGGGGTTAACAAGTTAATTGTGTTTTATGATTTTAACTTACCTTCCCATCTGGAGTTTTATTTTCAACCCATATCTCCTCAGTAGGAGGCAGTGCTGGAGTACCAGGAGCAGTCACAGGAGGCATTCCTGGTGGAAACATCATACCCGGAGGAGGAGGCATAGTTCCCATGGGTGGAGGCATAAAAGGTGGTCTCTGTTAATTCACAAGAACAATTATAGTCACTTATAATTACCTTATTTCCTTTAAATTTTCACTGAATCCTACACAAAATTAAAGCACTATAAGAAAAATGTTTTATGGTCTACTCAAATACCTCAATCAAAATTCACCTATTGTGTAAGAAAATTTCTCTGTAACAATAAAATGATTACTAAACAGACAAAAAAGAAATACATCAAAATACTAACATTAGTAAGATCTAGATTACATTATGATGGATGACTTTTGTGTTCCTTATACTTTATCTGCTTTTCATACACTGGGTTACTTTTAATAGAATTTATTTTTATACCCTATTTTAATACCAGGCACGCCAATGCCTTACAGTTCACCCACAACAAACAGTAACCAAGAGAAACATTATTCTACAAAATAACACAGCAATACCAGAAAGAAAAATTGTACAACTGAGCCTTCATTGTCTTTTTCTACAGGAAAAAAAAATTAGCTAGAAAAATATTTACATATCCTAGGTTCACTAATAATAAGGCTCACTTGGGAAGCTGAGACAGGAGGATCAACGGTTTGCGGACAGCCTCAGCTACTTAGGCCCTCAGCAACTTAGTGAGACCACTTCAAAATAAAGATTAAAAAATAGGGCTGGAGGGTGTAACTCAGGCTGAGGGGTGTAGCTCAGAGGTAGAATGCCCCTGGGTTCCATTCCTAGTACTGCAAAAAAAAAAAAAATAAGATTTTGAATAGAAATTTAAGATTTCTTCTGTGACCCATAAGTAATATTAAAATTCAATTGTCCAAAGCACATTCCAATGAATAATAGAAGTGAAAACTAGGCTACTAACATGAAACTAAAAAATGTATTTTTCTAAAAACATTTTCTTGGCTGGGTGTGGTGGTGCACACTTGTAATCCCCGCCCTTGGGAGGTGGAGATTACTTTTTTAAGTATAAAATAGGTCTGGGAGTGTAACCTGGAGGTAGAAGGGTTTCCAGGAACCCCAGTATCACCAATAAAATAAAATAAAATAAAATAAAATAAAGCCTTTTCTTGTTCATACTCATTTTTGCTGGATTGTTTATCTTTCGAGTATTAGCACACAGACCCCACAGATAAAATATTCCATAAAAATAAGTAGGTTTATCTCTTAAATGCACAAAGTACAAATTCACATGCAATAAGTTCTCAAAGTCACTAGATCAAAAAGACATCTTTTTCTAATCTTGAAGAATATATAAAACCATATCACTTGAACAGTAAATCACTTTTTCTAATTTTTAGTATAGTTCATTCTTAATTACTTGATCTAATAGAAAGCAGAAACCATTATGTTTACTTGGGTTTCAGAAATGTACAGGCTAAACTAAGAAAACATAAATGACAAAAAGAATACAATCCCAAAAGCAGACATTTGCAAGTTGATACCTCATTCCCTGCCCTCAATCAGACAATAAATAAGTCTAGCTACACTAGAGAGAAATATAAGTTTAAGCCTCAGGTTAAAATTTGAGAAAGATTTTATTGAAAGAAATTCCATAATAAATATTTTTCTAAAATAGAAATAACTTTTGTTCAGGGGAGAGGGAAAAAATTCAAGGTTTGTGCTTACAAAATCTGTTTTTACTTCCAGATTCTATCATAGGCATTTTTTCTGGGAAGAAAAATTACCCAGGAACACACACACATACTTTTACACCCATCGACAACATAAACCATTGAAAATAAGTTTCTTCCACTCAATACCTTAAGATTTCAAACTTCTTTTCTTATTAAGAGGATAGTCTACTAAAGAAAATCCACACAGCTAAGGTAAATAAGAACTACCCTACTTAGCCCTGGCATTACATATATACTTTTCCATCACCATCTAAATTCCTGTTCGGAATTTCTTACAAATTACTACAACCACAGGGAGAACAGCATATTAATATATGTCTCTTTTGTTTCCCTTTTCCTAGAAACTGAAACTACTTAAAATGCAAGTTTTTAAGGCAAAACCTATATATAATATTGATAATCATACCAACAAGAAATGGCAATTCTGTATCCTTTACCTGAAGGTGTGGAGGGCCCATAGGTGGAGGTATCCCTCCAGGAGGAGGCATTGGCGGCATGTTAGGATCAAAAGGAGGACGCCCAAAGGGGGGCCGAGGCGGTGGAGGGGGGCCTCGCATCATACCAAAAGGTGGAGGAGGTCGCATGAGAGGTGGTGGGCCTCGCATCACTGCATTTGGTGGGGGAGCAGGGCCTCGGAACCTCAAGGCCTGCTGTTGAGCCATCCTGGATAAAAAAGCAACAATTAAAATTCTCTTTCTCAGAATTACAAAGGAGTAGCTTTAATTATATGGAATTTACAAGGACCTTAAGTGCAAGTGGAGTTGGCAACTTTCACAGTAGAAGTTGAATCAGTGAGAATAACCAAAGGATGCGGAATCTCCGGGAAAATTTAAATGAGAAGAATATAGGGAAGGTCTTAAAATGTCTCCCAACATGCTTACAGTAATAAAAGAAACCACCACATAATAAGAAACCTGGCCAGGCATGGTGGTTCACACTTGTAATCCCAGCATTTGGGAGACTGAGACAGGAGGATCGCAGTTCACAGCCAGCCTCAACTACTTAGTGAGGCCCTCTGCAACTCAGTGAGACCCTGTCTCAAAATAAAGAATAAAAAATAGGGCTGGAGGTGTAGCTCAGAGGTAGAATGCCCCTGGGTTCCATCCCCAGTACTGGGGGGGAAAAAAAAATAGAAAATCTGGGCAATACTTTGACCAGACCATCAAAACTATTATCATCTAAGGATGACTGATGGATAATGTATGACTGGGAAGGACACATCACTTATTCCAGCAAAGAATGCACAACTTTGATCTAATAATTAGCAAATACTAGACAAATACAGAATGAAAAATGTTCTATTAAAGGAAGGGATGTTCTCCTAAAACATCAATGTTACACAGAAGACAAAGGAAGGCTGTGGAACTGTTCCAGATTACAGAAAGCTAAAGAGACATGATAACACAATACCAACTTTAGACTGAATTCTTTACTAAAGGGAAGAAATGCTATATAATGAATATTTTCAAATCAATTGACAATAAAATTGCATATGAAGTTGATAACTGGGCTAAATAGGTAAAAAAATCTCTATTCTTAGAAAGTACACACTAAAGTATTTAAGGACGAAAGGCCACAGCACATATCTAACCCATAAATGAATAGAAAAGAACACATATGCATGCAAATAATAAAGCAAAAAAAAGTAAAGTATTAACATTAACTATTCTATCTTACTCCTGCAACTTTTTTTAAGTGTTAAATTTTCCCTTCACTGGTCCTGCTGCACCCCTTACTCTGGCTAAACATTCCAGTGTTTTTTCCACGGTATTTAAGCAGGTGTTACCATAAATGACAATATTATCTAACTTTCCCAAATGCTTTTTTTTTTTTTTTTTTTTGGTGGTACTGGGGATGGAACGCAGGGGCCTTCTACCTCCGGGCTACACCCTTAGACCTATTTTATGTTTTATTTGGAAACAGGGTCTCTCTTAAGCCAGCTCAGGCTTCAAACTTGCCTGATCCTCCTGTCTCAGCCTCCCAAGCGCGGAGATTACAAGCGTGCACAACCACGCCCGGCACCAAATACTTTTTAAAAATTAATAATCCACCAGGCATGTTGACACACACTTGTAATCCCAAGTATTTAGGAGGCTGAGATAGGGGGATTGTAGATTTGAAGCCAGCCTCAACAACTTAGTGAGGCTATCAGTAACTTAATGAGACCTTGTTTCCAAATAAGAAATAAAATAGGTCTGGAGGTGTAGCCCAGAGATAGAAGGCCCTAGGATGCCATCCCCAAAAACCACAAACATGGAAGAAGAAGAAGAAGAAGCTGAAGAAGAAGAAGAAAAAAAAAAAATATATATATATATATATATATACATACACACACACACACCCCTCCTTTAAAGTGCGGACAATGTGCCGGGCGCGGTGGCACATGCTTGTAATCCCCGCGCTTGGGAGGCAGAGACAGGAGGATCGCGCAGGTTCGAAGCCAGCCGCGCGCGCTGGCTTAGGAGACCCTGTTTCCAAATAAAAATGTTAAAATAGGTCTGGGAGTATAGCCCGGAGGTAGAAGGGCTTCCAGGAACCCCAGTACCACCAAAAAAAAAAAAAAAAAAAAAAAGTGCTGACAATGTGCCACTGCCACTGGTAGTGCTCTAAGTTCTTTTCAAATATTAGTCATTTTAACAATCCTATGAGACAGACACTGTTATTAACCTCATTTTACAAATAAGATACCAGGGCACAGGGAAGTGAAGTAACTTACTCAAGGTACACAGCTGGTAAAGCCAGGATTCAAACACCAGGCAAATGGCTCTTAAACGCCATGGTGTTATATACGCCCCCTAGAGAATAGGAATTCTGTTCACTTGTATGTCCCCAGCACATGAGTAGGTCTAGACATAGTAAGGCTCAATAAATATTTGATGATTAAACCAATGAACACCTAGGTGGATAGTGTACCTAATCTACCATACAAATAGAATATATAAAGCGCTGGGGATGAAACCAAGGACAATCTACCTCTGAGCTATATCCCCAGCCCTATTTTTTAAGTATATTTTGAAACGGGGTCTCATTAAATTGCAGAGGGCCTCACTAAATTGCAAAAGCTGATCTAGAATCTGTGATTCTCCTACTTCAACCTCCAAATATTGAGATTACAAGTGTATGCCACCATGCCTGACTTAGGATATACAGAATTTTAATTATTTTTTCTCTAGCTGGGGACAATGGCACATGCCTGTAATCCCATCTACTCAGAAGGCTGAGGCACAGCCAGGCTTGGTGTTGCAAGCCTGTAATCACAGTACTTGGGAGGCTGAGACAGGAGGATTTCAGTTTCAAGAACAGCCTCAGCAAGTAGTGAGACTCTCAACCTGTTTCAAATAAAAATAAAGTAGAGCTAGGGGTGTGGCTGAGAGGTAGAAGGCCCCTGAGTTTAATCCCCAGTACTACAAAAAAAAAAAAAAAAAAAAAAAAAGGCTGAGGCAGGATTCCAAGTTCAAGGCCAGCCTGGGAAGCAAACAGCAATTCACGGTCTCAATCTGTCAGTCAATTTACAGAGCACCAATCGAAGGTTTCCCTGTAGCTACTATAAACTTATTGATTATACATGTAATTTACATTTCTATACTCAGGAGTAGATTAATAATAATATTCTTCACGTATATTTTTAAATAATCATTCTTAAATTCTCTCTTCACCAACCTAGGTTTTGTGCAACTTTCCTACATTTTTCAGTTTTCTGGTTAGGATTACTTTTTGAACTTTCTCTAAATTTTCCATTGTATCACAATTCTGACATATAAAAAAAATTTTTGTAATCCCTGCATTTGGGAGGCTGAGACAGGAGGATCACACAAGTTCAAAGCCAGCCTCAGCTTCTTAGTCAGGCTCTCAGCAACTTACTGAGACCTTGTTTCCAAATAAAATATAAAATAGGTCTGGGAGTACAGCCCAGAGGTAGAAAGCCTGTGGGTTCCACCCTCAGTACCACCAAAATATAAATAAATTAAAAATCCAATTAAAAAACTTTTAAAATAAGACCTGGAACTACTATACCAAGTATACTTAAACAAATTTGCAAATGATTCTATGCTCCAAAAGTTTTCTAGAAAATGTGAGTCAAAAAAGATGATTGCAAATAAAAATACAGATTGTATCAGAAAAATCAGGTCTTTTCCAAATCATATGCATCTCCAAAACACAGCCACTTTTACTTAAGGAATGTTTGAGCCTTTAGGAGAGATAAAAGGTAACCAAAGAAAAATAGCCTGTTTCAGTCTTGAGTTAATAATATACCTTAATATACCTTAAGCTTGGATTTCAATTCTTTTTCAAAAATGTACAATATTTCTTTCTTTAAAATTTCAGATTACAGTGCTGTAAGAGGAAATTATTAGTTTGACTAGATCCTTTCAAAAGTCTGCTACTAAAATAGTGACAAAATTCCTATCATTTCCTCCCAGACTAAAGTTGCCATTTTCTAATGTCCATTATGTGTAGAACATGGGCTTCATCACAATCACCTCAAAAGAACCTTCAATGAGAAAGCACTTAGAACTGCAACTGAGTGCTACGTAAGCATTGCTGTTAGTACAGTAACAGTATTGGTAATTAAATGATGAATTTTAGTATTAGCATTATTATTGTTACCTAGCTAACTATATATTATCAGGCCCCAAATAACGTAGCTCTTGTTAACCTTTCTAAAGACTAGTATTTGTGTGTGTGTGTGTGTGTGTGTGTGTGTGTGTGTGTGTGTATGGGGGAGGGAGAGGGGTTACCAGGGATTGAACTCAAGGGCATTCTACCTCTGAACTACACCCCTAGCCCTATATTATTTTTTATTTTGAAAACAGGACTTCACATTGCTGAGGCTAGTCAAAAACCTGCAATCCTTCTGTCTCAGCCTCCCAAGTACTGGGATTACAAGCATTTCTGATCATCAAATACTTCTAGTTCATCATCATTATTACTACTATTATTATTATTTTCTTTTGTGATGCTGGGGACTGAACCCAGGGACATTCTACCTCCAAGCTACACCCCCTAGCCTGATTTTTTATTCTGTGTGTGTGTGTGGGGGGGGTTACTAGGGATAAACCCAAGGGCCTTCTAATTCTGAGCGACACCCCCAGACCTATTTTATATTTTAGTTGGAAACAAGGTCTCACTAAGTTGCTAAGGCTGGCTTGGAACCTGTGCAATCCTCCTGTCTCAGCCTCCCAAGCACTGGATTACAAGTATGCATCACCACGCCCAGCTCAGTTCAATAAGTCGAAGCTTGTGTTTACAGTTCCCTGACTAACGTGTTCTTCCCAGATTTTTACATGACTGATGGCTACTTTTCATTATTCTGCCTCAGTTAAAGTATCACCTCAAACTGTTTCCCTACCTCTAGCTTCTCACAGCCTCTCTCTGGCTCATTACACAACATGAGTTTTCAATTATGATAAATAAAAGCTATGAAACAATCTTTCACTTGTTTATTTTTTTACACTAATATATGGTTCCCTTTAGTATACTGCTATACCACATTACTGTTTGACAATAATAGTAAAAACTGGGTACTTCTTATAAATTAAGGCAACTCACCAGTAGAAACACCAGGATATTCTTATTCTCCATTTTTAAAGGTGAGGAAATTTAAATCTGAAGTACCTTGTCATAAATATTAATAGGCAGCCGGGCATGGTGGTGCACATTTGTAATCCCAGCATTTGGGAGGCTGAGACAGGAAGATCTGGGTTCGCGGACAGCCTCAGCTACTACTTAGTGAGGTCCTTTGCAACTCAGTGAGACCCTGTTTCAAAATAAAGACTAAAAACATAGGGCCGGGGGTGTGGCTCAGATGTAAAATGCTCCTGGGTTCTATTCCCAGTACCTCAAAATATAGATAGATAGACAGGCAAAGGATCTATACACATAAGAATCTAAAAGTTACTTTAGTGGCCCTCAACAACCATAGAAGAATGGCATTTGAACCTCTGAATTGGAGATTTGCATTCCCACCTCTCACAACATTTTGGGGGGGAAAAAGCCTTCTCCCATAAATAGAAACACATGCAAAAAATTTCACAAGAACACAATAGAGATACAAGTTTACTTTTCTACAAGTATGACAGCCACATACGTGATCTTCCTAATGGGAAAACAAAACTGCAAATACTTTAATTAAAAGGCTAAAAATATAAAAATGCTACAAATATATGGAAGACAAATTATAGAAACTGAGTGAGGGAACCTAATTTTTTTTTTTTTTTTTTTTTTTTTTTGGGTGGTACTGGGGTTCCTGGAAGCCCTTCTACCTCCGGGCTACACTCCCAGACCTATTTTTATATTTTTATTTGGAAACAGGGTCTCCTAAGCCAGCGCAGGCGGCTGGCTTCAAACCTGCGCGATCCTCCTGTCTCTGCCTCCCAAGCACGGGAATTACAGGCCTGTGCCAACACGCCCAGCTGAGGGAACCTAATTTTAATGAGTAAATCCAGTGACTGTAAGTCATTTCATAACTGCAGGCTGATTTCCTCATTTAATGGGGTCCAGTTAGTTTAAAAATTTTTTTGTAAGCTGGGCATAGTGGTACAGGATTGTAATCCCAGTACTTGGAAGGCTGAGACAGGAGGATCACAGGTTCATGGCCAACACCAGCAATTTAGTGAGGCCCTCTGAAATTTGGCGAGACCCTGTTTCAAAATAGAAAATGGGTCTGGGGGGTGTAGCTCAGAGGTAGAATGCCCCTGGGTTCAATCCCCAGTAACACAACACACACACACATATATCCTTGAGGGCAAAGACCTTTTTTGATCTGGGCTTTACATGCTGCCAAGTAAATCATCTCTAAATTGCCTAACTTTGCTTATTTACTGCTCCTAAACTTATTTGCCAGGCATTATGATAAAACACACCACAAAATACAGGATACAAAACAAAGCCCCTACTTCTGACATCAAAGAAGCCACATAAGGCCGGGCGTGGTGGTGCACGCTTGTAATCCCCGCGCTTGGGAGGCAGAGACAGGAGGATCGCGCAGGTTCGAAGCCAGCCGCGCACGCTGGCTTAGGAGACCCTGTTTCCAAATAAAAATGTAAAAATAGGTCTGGGAGTGTAGCCCGGAGGTAGAGGGGCTTCCAGGAACCCCAGTACCACCAAAAAAAAAAAAAGAAGCCACATAAGGCTAATTTATAAATCATAGGGAAATGCTAAAATAAAGGCCTATACAAGCAACTTCTAACTTATGAGGTTAGGCTATAAGATATTTGCAAAAGGCCACCTAATTTAAAGCCCTACTTAGTGCAACAGTGTCTGGACTTGAAAGTAACCTTTTGAGATAAAAATCAAGAATATTTTTTCCATCACTAATAGCGTAACACTCCCCACAATGTACTTTGATCACTAACTACTGTAAAATACTTATGGGGATTTAAAGGATGAGACTCATCTCAGAAATAAGACAAAAATTTCATCTTGCCAAAGTGAGAATTTTTGTGTGTGACAATTCGGAACCTGACTTAATATACAACAACAATATACATTTCTTTAAGCAATTTCTCCCTTAAATCCTGGACAATGAGAGTCCTCAGAATCTACATTGCTGGGTTTTTTTTTTTTTTTAACTTCCAAATGCTGACAACAGCACAATTCCATTCAGAATGGAAACTAAATATCTGAAATGACATTTCTCATACAGAAAAAAAGTACCTATAAATATAAAGCATAGATCCTCTTATTTCCTCAAAACCCACCTACAAATTAGCTTTTCCCAAATCACTCTAACTTTATGAAATCTTAATTGCAAATTCCATAAGCATTGATGTTCCAGAGGAAGAGAGGTCACTGCTCTCTCCAGGGTAATGGCGTGAGTGGAGGGACAGAACACTGCGGATTGGGAATGCGAGTTTGGAGCCTAACTGCCAGGGTTCAGGCCACTTCCTGGAACCACAATTCCACCACTCGCCCCGGACCTCGACTCAGCCTGGAGGAGGCTCTTTCCTCCGGGGAGACGGGCGAGTAACTTAGCTGACAACGCCTCTCATCTGTGGCCTGCAAAGGAAGACAGCAACTAGTGCACGGAATGGTCTAAGAATGAAACGCGAGAACCCCGAATAAAGGGCTTCCTGGCACTCAGTAAGCTCCTTACGAACGGTGGCTGCCGTGCTTAATCTCAACGACGGGATAATAAGTAAAAACCATGTGAAAGAGAGGAAGAGAAGCCCCCCAAGTTAAGGCGAGGCGTGCGGGAGGGAGGCAGGTAACAAAGCGGCCGCGGGCCGGGCCGGGCGGCCTCGGAGGCCGGGCCGGCGGGGCGCCCGCCCGGGGCTGCACGCGGCTGAGGCGGGGCCCCAGGGCGGCGGCGGCGGAGCGGGGCGCGGGCCCCGAGGGCCGCAGGGGGCGCCCGGAGCGCCCGCAGGAGGCCGCGGCCCAGCCCCGGCCCGACTCTCATTCAAGCCACCTTCCCCTTCCCCCTCGCCAACCCATGCGGGCCCGGCCCGGGCCGCCGCGGGCCCGGCCCACCGCTCGCCCCGGGCCCCCGCGAGCCGACCCAGCCCCTGGGACTCCAGCGCGCCGAGAGGCGTGGGCAGGCAGCGTCCCTCACCTGAGCTCCCCCGGGTTGAATCTCTCACCGTCCCCCCCGTCCCCGCCACGTTCCGCCATTACACAGGGCCGCGTTCATCCACCCGCCGACCGGGCGTTCGCTATTGGTCAGGAGGATCGTCAATCCCAAGCGAGCAAAGCGGAGGTAGCTAAGAGCTATCGTGTGATTGGTGCAACTTTTCATCAATCGTGGAGCTAGGGGCGGCATCTGCATTACTATTGGGCAAAGGGCCCGCCGACTTTGAAAGCGGCATTGAGAGAGCCAGTTGATTGGTTGTTCGGAGGCTTTATGGGAAAAGAGACTGTGGCTGCGAGGAACAGCTGGCGCCCCCTCGCGGTAAGGAAAACCAGGTCCTCCCACGTTCGCCTCCGCCTGTGGTAGCCACGTGTCTGCCGGTTTCCACGAGTCAGATCTGGAGCCATATTGGCCACTAATTGCTCAGGCTGAGACCATTGGGTGAGCCAGTTAAAATCGACCTGGGTCACACCTAAACCAATCACAGTGGCTGTGGAACCAGGTATTTTCCAGCTTTACGGCAACTGGAACCTTAAGTCACCACTGGGCTTTGTAAGCTTGCTGTAAAATAATATATGATGAATTACAAGCATACCTCTCAATGACACTAAACAATTAGTTGTGGGCTAATGGGTATTATATAAGTTATAGCATTAAGAAAACTAAGTTGAAGAAGTAAAGCCTCTGCAATTCATGGCTTTAGAATTTCAACCTCAAAATGCAGTTGTCGTAAGATGCAAGTAAATAAATGCTGAAAACATAATACTAAGTGAAAGAAGCCCAACATAAAATGACACAGAGCGTATGATTGTATTTATACAAAATGTCCAGAGGAGGCAGATCACTCAAAAAAAAAAAAAAGTTTATTTTTGGAAATGTTCTGAGCCGACCATAGTGGTGCACTTTTGTAATCCCAGTACTTGGGAGGCTGAGACCAGATGATTGCAGGTTACGGCCAGCCTCAAGGTACTTTGTGAGGCTGTATTCCAAAAAAATAAAAACACTAAGAAAATAGGGCTAAGGGTGTAGCTCGGGGGTAGAATGTCCCTGGGTTCCATCTCCACTACCGCGAAAGAAGGAAGGAAGGATGGATGGAAGGAAGGGAGGGAGGGAGGGAGGAAGGGTAGGGAAGAAAATACAGGATTGGTGTAGTTCAGAGATGGAATGCTCCTAAGTGCAATCCCTAGAACTGCAAAAAAAAAAAAAGAAAAAGAAAAAAAGAAAATGTTCTGGAACATTTATTAGTGACAATAGTTGAACACTTTGTAAATATACCAAAACTCATCTAATTGTACACTTTAAACTGAACTTTAAGCTGGGCGGGGTGGCACATACTTGTAATCCCAGTACTTGGGAGGCTGAGACAGAACAATTGCAGGTTCACAGCCAGTCTCAGCTACTTAGTGAGGCCCTGTCTCAAAGAATTTTTAAAAAATAATAATAATAGGACTGGGGTGCAGCTCGGAAATAGAATATCCCTGGGTTCAATCTCCAGTACCACAAAAATAAATAAGTAAATAAATGAATAAATAAATAAACAACTTTATTCTATGTGAATTATATTTCAACAAAAAACACCATGCTGTTATAGGATGACCACCAGAGAAGACCACTCAGACTTAGTTTAAGCCGAATAGAAAGTCTTTATTATTACTGCAGCGTGTTTAGTCCTGAGTGCAGCCCCGATCCATTTCTCAGGGCTCCTTTTAAACATCAAAATTACAAGCTATGGAGTGAAGAGTTTAAGTTCCCATAGTTTCTTTTAGTGGGTGTGCAAGTCAAGCAGAAAGTACAGAAACCAGGAACAACGATGTACACTAGCGCAACAAGCCATGTTGGTCCCTTCTATTGTCCACCATTTGATTGTTTTAAGGATAGAAAGTTCCTAACTGCCTTAGTTTCTCTGCAGGTGCGAGCTAAGCAGGAGTTACAGAAGCCAAATGGGCAGTTATGCGTGACTAGCATGGTGAACTTTAGCTGATGAACTTTAGTGTCACCTAGGGTAACATCCGGTTACTGAAACTAAGGCCTAGGCTCAGTCTATCACAGTGCTATTTTTAATCTAGCTAAATATTCCAAATCAATTAAGTATGATACAATGTAAAAGGGCTGAACTTATCATTTTTTGTGTTTGTTTGGTGGTACTGGGGATTGAACCCAGGGGCATTCTATTTCTGAGCTCTATTTTTTGTTGTTTGTTTTGAAACAGGGTCTCACTAAGTTGCGGAGGGCCTAAGTAGCTGAGGCTGGCTGTGAACCTGCGAGCTTCCTGTCTCCGTCTCCCAAATGTTGGGATTACAAGCGTGCACCACCACGCCCGGCTTTCTTTGCATATTTTGAGAGACCAAATGAACTTTCTAAAGCCAAAGCTTAACTCTTCCCATACTAATAGTGTGCATTACTCTACAAAAAAAGAATAACATGTACCAAGCCAGGCGTGGCGGCACACACCTGTAATCTCAGTCCTTGGGAGGCTGAGAAGATGCAGGTTCACCGTCAGCCTCAGCAACTAAGTGAGGCCCTCTACAACTTAATGAGATCCTGTTTCAAAAAAAAGTGCCACATGCTTGTAATCCCAGTACTTGGGAGGCTGAGACAGGACTCTCTCGGGCTCGGAGCCAGTCTCAGCTACTTAGTGAGACCCTGTTTCCAAAATACAGAATGAAAAATAGAGCTGGGGGTATAGTTCAGAGGTAGAATGCCCCTAGGTTCAATACCACAAAAAATAAAAATAAAAAGTAAAATCAGGCTGAAAGTTTAGCTCAGATATAATACCCTTGAGTTCAATCCCCAGTACAAAAAAAAAAAATCATCTTGCCCAATTGGTAAAAATTGAATTATAGACATCCACAATTATGTAAAAATGAGTTGAGAAGATAGTATTGGCTTAAAACTAGTTCCTACATCAAAGATTAAGTTCTACTCAGAAGATACCTCTCAGAAGTGATCACCTCTGGAGAAGTGATTTTGATGCAGAATCCAGCTTTTTAAAAGTAACTACCATTTTTGAATGAATGCCTATCTTAAACCCGTGGTAGATATATTGTATATACTATTTCTAATCCCTTCAACAGCTCTGTAAGACAGATGTATTGTTCTCATCTAATAAATGGAGAAACTGAGGTTCACAGAGATTACGTGACATAACTGTGCAAGGTGACATTCCCACACCTGACAAGAGAGAGCCAGGCTCCAAGCCCAGGCGTGCTTCTCACACCAATGCCAGGGCAGGACCACCAAATCCCAAGTCTCGCCCAAATAGAAAAGATAGCATGGCTAATATGTCATTTCTTCTTCTATTCACTAGACGATAAATAAGCAGACTGTCCTTTAAAAGGATTCTCTGTTCCCCATGCTGAATCTCCAGGTCCTAATAAAGCATTCACCCATTAGGCAAGCATTGTCTACTGTACTGTGCAGCTAGGTTATTCCTAACTGGAAACATTGGTCTTTGAAACATCTAAATCTCAGAAATGAAGATCACCAGACTGGATACACCTGCCAGATACCTCACAGGCATTATAAATAGCAATTGCTGATAAGCTTTGAGTGAGTAAGAATAGGATTCTAGTCCTGGCTCTACCAAATATTGGCTATATGATTTTGGACAAATTACTTGACTTCTTATCCCTTCCACTTTTTTTTTTAATGCTTGGGATAGAACCCAGGGGCATTCTACCTCCAAGCTACATCCCCAGCCCTCTTTTTTATTCTTTATTTTGAAACAGGGTCTTACTAAGTTGCGGAGGGCCTCACTAAGTAGCTGAACCTAGTCGTGGACCACAATCCTCCTTTCTTAGCCTCCCAAATGTTGGGATTACAAGCATGTGCCACCACACCCAGCTCCCTTCAGCTTTTTTATGTAGAAAATAAAGAATCATTGTGAGGTTCATAAACTATTTAACTTGAATAGGCAGCAACAGAGTTGATTTGGGGCTGCTATGGTCTGGTGTTTATGTTCCTCCTCAAATTCACAGGTTGAAATCCTTACACCCAAGGTGAAAAGATGAGGTGTTTGGGAAGTAATTAGGTCATGGGGGTAGAATTCTTATGAATGGGATTTATGCCTTTATAAAAATGCTCAAAGAAAGAATCCTCACCCCCTTCTGCCATGTGGGGTTAGAAGAGAAGGTTTCTGTGAGAAAGCTGGCCCTCACCAAACAACCAGACATCAGGTCTTCCATATCTTGATCTTGGAGTCCACAGTCTCTGTTGTTTGAAATCAGTACAAACTATGGCATTTTGTTATAGTGCTCTAAGGACTAAGGCAAGCATTTTGTTACCTAGTGCTTTACCAAAAAGATCAAAATCAAGATGCTTTTCAGCTTTTCACACATGTATATGCGAAGACAATGGGATAGCCAAGAAACAAATAATACTATCGTTTGAATAAGAACCATATCATATTAGCTTTCCATTGCTGTGATCAAAATATCTGACAAGAATAACTTCGAGGAAGAAATGTTTATTCGGGCTCATGGTTTCAGAGGTTCCATCCACAGCTGGCAGGCTCCAAGGCAGAACCGTATTGGAGGCAGGGCAAGGAGGAGGAAAGCTGCTTGGGCAGCTGGGAAGCAGAGCGAGAGGAAGGGACCAGGAGCAGGTACTGCCCTCGAGCCACGCCCCCAGTGACCACTTCCTCCAGCCATACCCTCCCTGCCTACAGTTACCACCGAGTAAATCCACTCAAACTATAACCCATGAGTGGACTTACTTATCCACTGGTAAGGTTAAAACCATGATTTAATTATTTCATCTCTGAACATTTCTGGGTTTGTGTGTGTGTGTGTGTGTGTGTGGTACTGGAGATGGAACCTCAGGAGGCTTCTACCTCCAGCTAGACCCTTAGATCTATTTTATTTTTTATTTGGAAATAGGGCCTCACTAAACTGCTGAGGCTGGCTTAAAACCTGCAATCCTCCTGTCTCAGCCTCCATAGTATTACAAGTATGGACCACCATGCCCAACTATCTCTGAACATTTTTGCATTGCCAACACACAAGCTTTTCTGGGGCACTTTCCACATCAAAGCTATAACACATATTAAATCAACATACAGGATGAGAGCAAAAATTAACGATAGTAGCTGACATTTTCTAAGTCCCTAACATACTGAGCATGTTCCACAAAAGCATCTCATTTAATAAGTAACATTAATCGATCATTTCCTATGTGCTAGGCACTGTTTTAAGCACAGCAAATGAACATGTTTGATGCTTTGTAAAAACCCTACTTGGTAAGCTTTTTTTTGTTTGTTTGTTTTGGTGGTACTGGGGTTCCTGGAAACCCTTCTACCTCTGGGCAACACTCCCAGACCTATTTTTTTTTAATATATTTTTTATTTGGAAACAGGGTCTCTTAAGCCAGCACGGCCTGTTTCCGCCTCCCAAGTGCGAGGATTACAAGCGTGCGCCACCATGCCAGGCATGGTAAGCATTTTTAACACTTCATTTTACAGATACCATAGGCACAGAGAGATTAAGTCATGTGCTCCAAATCACACAGCTCGTGAGCGGCAAAAGTGGAACTCAAATCTAGGCCATCCGGCTAGGGCCCACATCCATAACCAATATGCTGTACTTCCAACCAACAGTTAAGTACCACGTGTCCCGGCCACTGCCATGCTGCACTGGTGCGGGAAGGCAGCAGGCAATACTTTTCCAGATGGCGATTCAATTCCATTCCCGTCCTGTCACTTCATTGGCCTGCGACCTAATTACAGAATTTAGAACAAAAAATTCTCACCTCCTATACTCTTCACTGGGTCTAAGAATGTGAGAGAACTCAGAAATCATTGTCCTGTGCTTAGTCATTATGTAGTATCAGCATATGGGCTGCCTGGATGGGGCTCAGAATTTCTGAACTCCAAAGATATGTCTACAGCAATATAAAAGTGCTAGGAATAGCATAAAAGAGAGTATTTGTATTATTTCCCTCACATAATTTTTTTCTTCTACATCATCTACACAAGTCAAATTAGCTTGTCAATCATGAAGCAGAAGTCTACTCTAGACAAGTTTTTTTTTTTTATTTAGTTGTAAGGTAAAGAATAAAAATTACTGCCAGAGAAATGGGTATTGATTGAAGAAACTGAGAATTCATAAAATCCATGGACAGGAAGACTGGTTGGCCTGACCTTTTACAGACCTTTATTCTTCTTTTCTTTCTGGAGCCACATGCCTTCTCCCCTCTCGTTATCTGTTTCTAGAGCCTTCTTTCTGCAAACCCACTCCCTCCTCTTATCCTATTCAGTGTAGACAGAAAGGCAACAGCCAGGTCACCTTGGTGCCTAGTGTCTGCACATCATTGCCAAATCTCTGGTTATCTATGGGTATAAATTCTTTAGCTAGAAAAAAATCTGATTTGTCATGGGGTAGCCAGCATTTTAGCCGGTGTGTATTTGTATTTCCATCCCTGTGCCAATTCTGTATAGCCAGAGTAAGGTCACAGAGCAGCGCTGACCTTTCCAAAGCCTGGGTTGAGAAAGGCGATGGATGTTTTCCATGGTCATCGTGGGTGATTCAACTCTTCTTCCAGATTAGCTTCCTTCTTTTCCCCCTTTGTTGCCTTCTATGTGGAATGGCCAGTTGAGCTCCCACAACACCTGATTCTTAAATCCTCTCAATGATTTCTAATGTCCCACTAGGGGGAAGAACAGACTTTTGGCCTGCTTTTAGCCATCAACATCCACGCCATGCCCATCTCTACAGCTGCATCTTCCTCTTGGCCTTCTACTTCCCACTCAGATTTGGCTTCTCTCAGGTCCTCAGACTCCCGTTCTTTGCATCTCAGATGTTTATCTCCTATGTTGTCCCTCTGCCTAGAATGCTTGTGTTAACCTCTTGTACCTAAATAAGTCTTTCCTATCTTAGTTATCTATGTCTACATACCAAATTACCCCAAAACTTGACAGCTTAAAATAACAAAATTCATTATTTCATAGCTTCCATAGATCAGCAACCCAGGCAAACCTCAAGGTCTCTCAGGAAGCTGTGGTCAGGCTGTCAGCCATGGATAAAGGGACCTGACATTAAAGGATCTGCTTCAAAGGCAACTCACCTGGTGGTTAACATGAATGACTCCTTACAAGTGAGTAGGCTGGAGGCATGCTGCCTGGACCTCTCCACAGGGCTGACCACAACATGGCAGTGTCCTCCTATCAGCACAAGCAATCTAAGGAAGAGAGAGAATGCCCAAGATGGAAGCTGTATATTTTGGTCACTTAATATCAGAAGTGAAATTCCTGGAGGGTGGGAGAGGGCACCAAGCACAGTTTGAATGTATGCCACTTTCAATATGATCCACACAAAAATAAAAAAATAAATTTAAAAATATATAATGAATACCAATACTAATCAATCCCCCAAAAGGAATACATTTTATATTTTACAAAAATAAGTTCAAGCCATATTTGAATTGGGTGATGTGTGCATGTATGTCTCCGCCATCTTGCATCCCATTAAGATGTATGACTACAATGCACCAATAAAAAAATTTTCAAAAGAAAAAAAGAAGTGAAATTCCATCACTTCTGCCCACATTTTGTACACTATAATCAAGTTTATAAGTCCAGACCACACTCAAGGGGAGGGCTGAATATCAGGAGGCAGGAATTGCTGGGGTTGTCTTACCTACCAAGTGGCCATTTGGGTCTCAATTTACAAACTAGTTCTTCCAGGAAAAGTTCTTCAGAGAAAACCCAACCTCCTGACACCCAGGTGTAGGTTGCTTCCCGTTATATTCTGCTATGACATCATAGGTGTCTTTGTGACACAACACATTGTGGCATTTAACAGTACGTGCATGATTTTTACTTACTTTGTCATTTTTTTCTTGCCAACTTACTTTACTGATTTTAATTCCTAAGTGTTTTTTGCTTTATTTTATTTAGTTTGCAGTACTGGGATTGAACACAGTGGTGCTCTACCACTATATCCCCAGCCCTTTTTCTTTTCTATTTTGAAACAGGATCTCCCTGAATTGCCTGGGCTGGCCTTAAATTTGCAATCTCCCTGCCTTGGTCTCCTGAGTTGCTGAAATTACAGGCATATGCCACGGAACCCAACAGTTCTAAAGCATTTTTAAGCAAATGTATAGACATCATAACATTCCACCCTGAATATTTCAGTGTATATTTCTTAACAAAACACAATTTTCTACATAGCGAAAATATTCTCATACCTAACAAAATCAACAGTGAATCCAAATCCACATTTAAATTTCCCAGGTGTTTGCAAGATGCCCTTTCAAGCTGGCTTGGCCAAATCAGGTTCTAATTCAGAACCAACCCAAGACACTTTTAACCTACAGACTCTTTTATCATGATACTGACTTGCTGAAGATCAAGCCAGTTGTACCTTCTGGATCTTCGATTGCTTCCTCTAATCCTTATGTTTTCTGTGAGTAGAGAGTTAGATCTGAAGACCTGACCAGCTAAATTGAATTTTTATGTGTGTGTATGTGGTGCCGGGAATTGAACTCCAGGGCATTCTACCTTCAAGCTCCACCCCCAGCCCTATTTTTTTATCCTTTTTTTTTTTTGGCGGGGGGGGCAGGAATAGGGTTGGAACCCAGGGGCATTCTACCTCCAAGATTTTTCTTTATTTTGAAACAGGGTCTCACTAAGTTGCAGAGGGCATCAGTAAGTTGCCGAGGCCGGCCATGAACCTCAGATCCTCCCATCTCAGCCTCCCAAATGCTGGGATTACAAGCATGCCCACCACACCCAACTAAAAAATGTTTATGTTTTTATGTGTGTGTGGTACAGGGGAATTAAACCCAGGGCTTCGCGCATATTAGGAAAAGCATTCTATCACTGAGCTAGGTCTCCAGCCCCAAATTGAGCATTTTTATCTAGAGAACTTCATAGGTAAGCTGTGCGTGTCTGTTGTGTCACATCCAAAGACACACAGGTATCTAGTTTTCCCACCTTAGTGACACTACGACTGACCGTGGGCGAGAAATGATGGCAGCTCCATCCTTCCACTGTGATCAGAATATTCTCTTCAAGATATTATTTTGGCTTCATACAAATGTCCAATTACCTATCAATAGGATGATCTTATAATTTATTATCTGAACCCTCAAACTGAGTCTGAAAGGGGCACTACTAATGATGATACTTAATAATATAAATATAAATTATACTTAATAATTGACAACAGTCATAAACCAGGACCATCTCAGGCAAAAGGGAGATGAACAGTCAACCCACCTGCCAACTATTAACCTAATGATATAATGGTTTTATCCTTTCCTGGATCAATACTTTCCTTGGGGGTAGCAAACTAATGATTTTCTAATTTTATGTTACCTTCTACATTTACTAGCTGACAGTCTTCTGTAAATCAGAAATTTCCTCCAATAACAGAAGCTATTTAGTTACCCTAAAATACAGTTTCTATTTTAAAAGTGAATAAATGCTTCATTCTTTCCTTTTACCAATTTTTAAAATAAAAAGTTTTGCTAATGATGTCGACTGGAAGCAAATGATTTTTTTTTCTGATTTCTTCTTCAAGGATTTTCAAGAGAGCAAATGGTTTTTGATCAACTGTAATCAACCTTTTTTATGCTCAAATTTCCACATATTATCCATTTATTCTTTTTTTTTGTTTTAGTACTGGTATGGAACCCAAGGGGCATTGTACCTCCGAAATACACCCACAGCCCTATTCTTTTTAGTATTTTTATTTTTATATTATTATTATTATTATTATTATTATTATCATTTGGTGGTACTGGGGTTCCTGGAAACCCTTCTACCTCTGGGTTCCACTCCCATACCTATTTTTTTATATTTTTTTATTTGGAAACAAGGTTTCTTAAGCCAGGGAGGCTGGCTTCGAACCAGCGCAGTCCTCTTATCTCCACCTCCCAAGTGCAGGGATTACAAGCATGGGCCACCATGCCCGGCCTAGTCTTTTTATTTTTGAAACCGAGTCTCACTGAGCTGCGAAGGGCCTGCTACGCATCTGAGGCTGTCTGCAAACCGTGATCTCTGGTCGGTCTCTGCCTCCCCAGTACTGGGATTACAAGCTGGCATTCCATTTATTCTTTACAATTGTCCAAATAAGGTATCCCTGCCATCCTCTCTTTACATATGAAGAAATGGAGATAAGAAGACGTTAAATAATTAAGAATAAAGTAACTACGTAACTAACTCAGATAATGACTTCAGCATCTCGTAGAATATAAACTCTTAACTCTTAATAGAGAAGGAAATGTGTTCATGACTTTTTTTTTTTTTTTTTTTTTTTTTTTTGGTGGCACTGGGGTTCCTGGAAGCCCTTCTACCTCCGGGCTACACTCCCTATTTTGTATTTTTTTATAAGCCAGCGAGGCTGGCTTCGAACCAGCGTGATCCTCCTTTCTCCGCCTCCCAAGTGTGGGGGTTCATGACTTTTTTATCCTTTTCCTCTAAATGTATCTCAGTTCCAATAAAAAGGTCAATGATCATATTAATTAATTGTTTATCAGTTCTAGTCAACACCAAAACCATTCTAACACCTACTGAAGACAGATGAAATAACATAATATCTGGGTGTGCTTCAAAATTGACAAGGGGGATAAAAAGGATGGAGAAAGAGTGGGAGGTAGTAGGAAGGGGATATAGATTACAAAAGGTACAATTGACTACAGTTGATTGTGTGTGTGTGTGTGTGTGTGTGTGTGTGTGCTGCGCGCGTGCGCCTGTGTGTTGCTGGGGATTGAACCCAAGGGCATTCTACCTCTGAGCTACACCCCCAGACATATTTGATTTTTTATTTTGAAACAGGGTTTCACTATGTTGCTGCAGCTGGCCTCGAACCTGCAATCTTCCTCTCTGTCTCCCCTCATACCCTGCTCTGTGATGGTTTTAACCTAAATCCACAAAATTATTTGAAATTCCTTCCTCCGGCAGGTGGAATTTAATCCTCTATCTGTTTGAGTATGAGTTGGATTTAGTGACAGGCTTCTAACCAACCAAGTTTACACTTACAGTGGAGACCTGGGAGACACCATCTTAACTAAGTGATCCATGGTTGATATCCATGAAGTCGTGCACGGCTGACAAGATGACATGAGAAGGAAACTTCACCTCTATGGTTTTCTTTCCCAAATCCACAAGTTGAGGAAACACTAAACAATTCTAAACTGAGAGACAGTCACCTGATTAATCTTCTTCAAAAGCTCAAGGTCATGCCGAGGGTGGTGGTGCAAGTTTGTATTCCCAGCATTCGGGAGGCTGAGACCAGAGGATCACAGTTCATGGCCAGCCTCAGCTACTTAGTGAGGCCCTCTGCAACTCAGTGAGACCCTGTTTCAAATAAAGAATAAAAAATAGGGCAGGGGGTGTAGCTCGGAGGTTGAATGCCCAAGGGTTTCATTCCCAGACCCGCAAAAAAAAAAAAAAAGTTCAAGGTCATGAAAAACAAATGAAGATTTAGAAACTGGCTCTGTTGAGGGCAGCAAAGGAGACATGATGACTAATTATAATGTGGTGAACTCTGAAATGGAAAAGCCCAAATAAAACTTGTCCTTTAGTTAAGATTGTACCTCTTGATTTTTTTTTTTCTTTTTTGGTGGTACTGGGGTTTCTGGAAACTCTTCTACCTCTGGGCTACACTCCCAGACCTATTTTGTATTTTTATTTGGAAACAGGGTCTCGTAAGCCAGAGAGGCTGGCTTCGAACCTGCACAATCCTCCTGTCTCTGCCTCCCAAGTGCAGGGATTACAAGCGTGCACCACCACACCTGGCCCTGTACCTCTTGATTTTCATCAAGGTTCTTTGGTAATGTAATATATACTATTAGGGAAATTGGATGTGGAGAATATGTGTACTAACTTTGAAACTGTCTGTAAATCCAAAATTATTACAAGATACAAAGTGTTTTTTTTTTAATTTTCTTTAAGTGTTCAGATAGCTAGTTCTCAAAGATCTTAAGTACTGAGCGTAGAAACCACAGTCTTGCTGTCATCTTTGCCTTATCTTCTCTGTCTACCAAATGAGAGAACTGGATAAGATGTTCACATGGTGGTATGGCGGGTGGCGCACAGTGACACACAGAGGTGTCCCAGCAAAGCTTTGGCTGCATGAGTCACAGGAGCGCTTCCAAGCTACCCTTGATCTGGAAAAATACATATGGTCAAGGATTGCACTTCTAACTTTACAGCTCCCCACATAGATATTGTTGACAAAATGAGACTAGAACCAAAGTAAAGCACTCTCAGTGTTGAACTTGAGAACACAAAGACTCATCTTGATAAACCAGAATACAAATTTATTAATTTATAAGGAGAATTAGAACTATCAGGTGGACCAGATGTTCCTGTCCTCCCTGTAGGCAAACTTACATAGAAAACAAAACCAGCAGAAAGTAGCTCAATGAGATTGGAAGCAGAACAAGGACAGTAAGTTATTTGATGTGAGTTTTTGTGGCATCAGGCCACAATAGCCTGATAAAGTGACTATTCCAAACAGAGATAATACCTTCCACTGGTACCGGGCTTTGAATTGGGAGAACTCTCTGCCCTACTGAAGAATTTCTTTCTTGGATATAGAGCTAAGATTACTTCTCCAACTGAAATGGGGAGGGAAGAGTGTGTTCTTTTCTACTGTGCACTATAGGAAACATATAAGGGAGTAAAGTTCATTTGGGTTTTGACTTAATAAAAGATGATCATAGAGCCAGGCGTGATGGCACATGCTTGTAATTCCAGCATATGGGAGGCTGAGACAGGAAGATTGAAGTTTGCAGTCTCTGCTACTTAGTGAGGCCCTTTGCAACTCAGTGAGACCCTGTTTCAAAATAAAGAATAAAACACAGGGCTGGGGGTATACCTTGGAGGTAGAATGCCCCTGGGTTCCATCCCCAGACCTGCAAAAAAGAATGATGATCATATTCTCTAATATTACCCTAATCAGTGTTTTTCCCTGGAATAATCAACCACATATTTGCAGTCTCTTGGCTTATTAACATAGATGACTATGCCTATATCCATAGTGTGCATACTTTATTAGCTTAACTCTCAGAAACTCTGGATTTGTCCCAAAATAATTAACGACATATTCATAGTCTCTTGGTTTATTAACATAAACATTAATCAAATAAACTGTATAAAGTCGGTGTTATTTCTTTCACCAAATTTGTTGAGGAGAGCAGTTGATTGACAGCCTCTCTTATTCTTTTATATCTATAGCAATGACCTCCTTTATGTTTATTCCAGTTCTCAAATTCTACCATTAGATTTTTTTTCTGTTCCTCAAAATTAAAAACAGGAACAATAACAGCAAAATCTTGGTAAATTTACATAAAGATAATATTTAAAACTCTATTATAATAAAATCGTTTCATACACTATTTTTCATATACAAGTCCTCCAAATTGCCACTTTGAGAAGTTATAAAAAAATAGTTGATTGAAAGGCTGAAAAGAATGCCAAGAACTTTATGTCCAACATTGTCTGCCTGCAGATGAGGAAATTGATATGGTAAGAGTTTAACTTTTTCATGGTCACATGAGAAATTTTTGGCAGAGACAGACTATAACCGAGGTCTTTATCACATTGAGCCTCCTCAATTTAATTTGACTGAGCTCTATTACAATTGTCTCTTAACAATTTACAAAATGCAGTATATTGTAGGTCACTAAGTACCACATCAATCTCGACATAGGGTAAGATGAGAACGTCTTTATTGTTATAGCAACTCACCATTTTGGAAGTTACTTGAACTCTTCTCCATAAATTAGACATGTCAGATCAAGGTTCCGACTTTGGGTCCAGAAAATAATTCTCCATCCATTCATGTTTCCATTTGGCAAACATTTGATGAACACTGGACGTGCCAGAAACTACCATGATTGCTAATGACACAGAGTCCATGGATCACACAGTCTAATGAAAGCAGACAAACACACCAAACATTAGCCAAAACAAATGGCCAGTATTTACTAAGTGATAGCATATGCAAGTATTTTATATAGAATTCCTCTTTAATTCCTCATGAAAACCATATATACCTGTTTCACAGATGAAGCAACAGAGACTTAGAAAGGTTAAGCAAGAAGCCAGACATGGTGGTGCACCATTGTAATCTCAGTACTGGGAGATTGAGTCAAGAGGATGGTGGTGTGCGTCTAGCCTCAGCTACTTAGTGAGGCACTCCGCAACTTAGGGGACCTTGTTTCAAAATAAAGAATAAGAAAGTCAGGCTGGGGGTGTAGCTCGGAGGTAGAATGCCTTTGGGTTCAATCTCCAGTACTGCAAAAAAAGAAGAAAGAAAGAAAGAAAGAAAGAAAGAGAGGAAGAAAGAAAGAAGGAAGGAAGGAAGGAAGGAAAGAAAGAAAGAAAGAAAGAAAGAAAGAAAGAAAGAAAGAAAGAAAGAAAGAAAGAGTTAATCAAGTCTAAATGTAGTCAGGAAATCCCATACTACTCTGAATTTTTATGTCATACTTCTTAGAATTTAAGGAGAAACATGGACTCAGAGCCCATTCTGTCAAATGGAGGTAAAAACTGAGGAAGCCAATGAGAGTCAAGAAAGGATACATTAGGAATAGTGTTCTGGACGTAATCTTAGGATAAGGATGTCATCAAGGCTAAAGCACTGGCATACGAGGGAGTGGCGGGCAATGGGACTGGATAGGTAGACAGGTGATATACTTCATTCCATGAGTGATACAAATGTGGAAGTGGCAGGTCAGATTGCCTCTTAGATCAGTATGGCTACCATGAGAAAGACAAGTTAGAGCACAGCACTTGCAGCGGGGGAGACTATAGAAAACTGTTGGGGAGGAGACCTTCAGCTAAGACCTTAAAACAAGGATACAGAAGAAGGGATGAATTTGGGAGCTATTTAAAATTCGGAATCAGCTGGGCATGGGGGTGCCTTCCTATGGTCCCAATACCTGGGAGGCTGAGACAGGAGGATTGCAGGTTTGAGAACAGCCTCAGTAACTTAACAAGACCTTCAGCAACTTAACAAGACCCCATTTCAAAATTTAAAAAAAAGGAAGGGCTGAGGGTGTAGCTTGGAGATAGAATGCCCCTGGGATCAATCCCTAGCACCAAATAAAAGTAAAATAGAATCAACAACACTAAATGATTGATTAAATTTGTAGGGGGTTTGGCACTAAAGATTGAACCCAAGGGCATTCTACCTCTGAGGTATATACCCAGCCCCTTTTTTACATTTTTTTGTGTTGAAACAGGGTCTTGCTAAGTTGCTGAGAATCTCACTAAGCTGCAGAGGCTGTTCTCAAACCTACAATCCTACTTTCCCAGCCTCCTATTACCAGGATTATGGGTGTGCGCCACTATGCCCTGCTGACTGACATGTGGCAGGTTAATGTTGCCTTGGGCAACGTTAAGGTTTCTGATTTGAGCAGCCTAGGTTAATACGTAGAGATAATGTGTCCACTTTATAGATTAAGCATGTAGTCATAATCACATATGTATATTCTATATAGACCTGGTCTGAGAATTTGGTTTACGCTAAATCATATCCACATCCCCTCACTAGTGAACTCTCATCACCAAATACTACAGGGTTTTTAGAACAAAACAGAAAGTAGAAGAATGTGGAAATTAGCCCAGCATGGTGGTGCACGCTTGTAATCTCCGTGCTTGGGAGGCTGAGACAGGAGGATCGCACAGGTTCAAAGCCAGCCTCAGCTACTGAGTGAGGCTCTCAGCAACTTAGTGAGACCCTGTTTCCAAATAAAGTATAAAATAGGTCTGAGAGTGTAGCCCAGAGGTAGCAAAGCCCCTGGGTTCCACTCCCAGTACTGCAAAAATAAAATAACAAAGCAGATCACCTTTAGTGGAACTCACTGTTAGTAAAATGACACCTTCATAGGCGCACCCTTGTAATCCCCGCACTTGGGAGGCAGAGACAGGAGGATCGCGCAGGAGGATTGAACCCAAAGGCATTCTACCTCCGAGAATATTTCTCGGAGAGATAGGAGACCCTGTTTCCAAATAAAAATGTAAAAATAGGTCTGGGAGTATAGCCCGGAGGTAGAAGGGCTTCCAGGAACCCCAGTACCATCAAAAAAAAAAAAAAAAAAGACACCTTCATTTATCAATAACTTTCATTGCCTTTGTAATCTGTAGAGTCATATAGTAAGAAATCACAACAGTGGTAATAAGACCTAACTCCTGTCCTTCAGGAGCTGGTGGTCTAATAAGGAAGACTAAGAAGCAAAAGGAATTGCTGAAAAGAGGAGGAGCTCAGCTGCCGGGAACTGGCAGAGGCAGAAGACCCGGCCTGGCGGACGGCGTGTCCCCCTCCCCAAGTTCAGGCTAGGGAGGAGGGGCAGCCTTGGAATAAAACATAGCCCCTGCATGTGGAAGGGAAGAGGGACAGTCTGACCCACGCCAGAGAATGTTTCTTATGCTGCAGTATCAAAAATAAGCAATCAGCTTACATGGGTTCCGTGGCTCTTTGTCACAGCCTTCTAGGTTCCAATCCTGGACCTGCCTCTTTCTAGCTATATAATTGGAGTACTTTCCCTTCAGTGTCTGTGCCACAGTTTCTCCATTCTAAAATGGAAGTAATTGTATCTCCACAAAAGCTGTTATGAGGGTTAAATGAAGGCAAGCCCATCTTCAGTGTTTGGAACAGGAATCATAGTAAGTGCTCACGAAATATTAGCTATTGACATTACTATAACTACAGTCTTATTTGTATTATTTTAGTTTCTCTTGCTATCTTTATTTCTTCATGCCTGAGTCTTTGTCTCTAGTCTACCTTGCTCTCTCTGTTGCATAAATGCTCTCAATTTCCTTACTGATCAACAAAGACATAAATACAAACGATTAGTCTGGTGTCCATAATGGATATCTCTGGCAAAAATAACACAAATTAAAACTGAAGACAGCTATGACTGCATGTGGTAGACTAAAAAACAAACTAAAGATAAAATCTTGAAATGCAAAAGTTGACCCAGGAAGATGGGGGCATAGATGAGTGTGTGTGTGTGTGTGTGTGTGTGTGTGTGTGTGTGTGCGTGCACGTGCGTACGTGCAGCAGGAAGTTAAGGGAAAACCAAGAACAGGAGCAGCATGCAGGGTATTCCCATGCCATCTGGAATTCTCTTTTAACCAGAGCAGTGTGTGGGATTCAGGATCAGGCCAACTTGAGATGAACAAGGGTTCCACTACTCACAACTATGTCACTCTGCAAAAGTCGCCGGCTTCTCAAACCTCAGCCTCCTCATCTGAACATGGAAAAGCAGTATCCTCACTCCATGAGGTTACCAGGAGACCACAGAGACAATGCCTGGGGCAGGTGCCTGGCAGTCAGTCAGCCCTGATGATGGACATCGGCCATGACTGCATGCTCTTCTTCGACTTTTTAAGTGCGTATGGACCCCCAGGAGTTACTCGTCTAGCTGACTGCTAGTGAGATGGGCAGCTTCTTTTGAGTAACATCTTTGTAGCATATTTCTTTGCCCTCAGCCCTGTTCCAGGATCCCAGCACAATACCATGTTTACCATCGAGTCTCAGTGATTTCTAACTGCATGTGAAGTGCATACTAAAGAAAGAGAAATAAAAGGGCAGAAAAAAAGGGTCTCAGGTCAGGGCTATTAGACATATGGGGCGCATCAAAGGATTGTCAGACAGCAGGTGAGCAGGGATCTCCTCGAGGCAGGGAGAACACCTGGGCTACATACTAATTAACCGACAGGTGGGTCGAGGATTAGAAAATGTGGGAACGGTGTGCTGTTTATTCCCCAGAATCAGAGGCTGCCTGAGGCCAGGTCTGCTACTAGTCCTCCTCCTGGCTGAGTCAGTGTCATCTGGGAACGCGCTGCACGCCCCTCGAAGCAGCCCGGAGCCAGGCTAAGACAAGCCCGCTGACAGGCTTGATAACGGGCCTTTCACAAAAGGCTCTGAGCCACACTGGCCTCAGCTAGCACTCCAGTTCCTCAGGCCATATCTTCCCCGAAACTAAAATACAGCTTGGAAAGACAGCTCGGTGCCCTTACTGTCACCGCCACTTCCTCAAGGCAGCCTGTGGGGCTGTAATTCTTAGCTCTTGACGTTTATGGGAGGCTTGGATTAGCAAAAGGCTTTATGGCCATTTTTATGAGGGGTGCGTCCCTGCATCGTGTCAGGTGTAATCACACCAACTGAGCAAGAGGGAGAAGCACAGGGTGCCCACGGGGCTCTCCCACCCCCGTGGGGAGTCCTTAGACGCTGACGCTCTTCAGACCCCTGTCAGAGCTGACTCTCTTGCCCTGGTGACCTCGGCAGACCTCTCTCTGAGTCCCCTCTGTAACCTGAACGCAAGACCCCAGTGGTACCGCAAATCCACCCATTTCTGCCCAGTTCCCCGGCCTGAATGATCACAGCACCACCTGCGCCTCTCAGCCGCTTGTCTCTTGCTCTAACATCGTCCACAGAGGCTTAATCCTCTTTATGTTTACTTTTTTTTTTGTATTGGGATCTAACCAAGGACATTCTATCTCTGAACTATACCCCCAGGCTTTTTTTTTAATAGGTCCTCCTAAATTGCTGAGGCTGAGCTCAAACCTGTGATTCTCCCCTCTCAGTGTCACAAGTACTGGGATTATAGGCATGCGCCACCATGCACAGCTATGTCATTTATTTATTTAATTATTTAATTATTTTTGTGGTACTAGGGGTGGAACCCAGAGGCTTCCTACCACTGGGCTATGCTCCCAGACCCATTTTCTACTTTATTTAGAAACAGGGTCTAAGTTGCTGAGAGCCTCACTAAGTAGCTGAGGCTGGCTTCGAACCTGTGCGATCCTCCTGTCTCAGCCTCCCAAGCGCAGGGATTACAAGAGTGCGCCACCACGCCCGGTTTATGTTACTTATTTAATGTATGCACTTTTTAAACTTTTTGACATTTCCAGGGAAAGTCTTTATTGATATCCTAGGGCAAATATGTGCTATTGAAGGAGATACACTTCTAAAAACAAGACAAGGCTTTGAAAGCTTTATTCTTCAGAATAAAATGTATCCAGAATAAAACATAGACTCCTTTGGGAGCAGCTGGGTCCCTGCACGATGGGGCTCTTGCCTGCTTCTCCGGCCCTCCTTGCCTTCCCCCACCCTCTGTGCCTGTTCTAGTACAGGGACCTACCAAACTCTTCTCCGACTCCCGGTTTGCACCACTCACTGGCCCACCCAGGAAGCTCCTGGCACCCATCTCAGAACACAATCTGACACTGTCTTTGCCCCACAGTACCCTGCTCCTTACTTGCACAGCACTTTGATCAACTTTAAAATGTTTCTTCTTGGTTGACTTATTCAAAGTCTGTCTCTTCTGCTCTTCTGCTAGAAAGTAAGACCCATGAGAACAGGGACCTCATCTGTATTTCACCCTGCACTCAATGCCGGGCAAAGTGCACAGTATAAACTCTATATATATGCGTTAAGAGATTAAATGAGTGAAATCAGGCATCAGGGCGCACCTCTGTAATGCTAATACTTGAGGAAGCTGAAACAAGAGGGTCACAGGTTCAAGGCCAGTCTCAGTAACTTAGTGAGACCCTGTTTCAAAATAAAATAAAATAGGGCTGGGGTGTGGCTTGGAGGTAGAATTCCTCTGGGTTTAATCTCCAGTAAAAGAAAGAAATAAATAGCTGGGCATGGTGGCGCGTGCCTGTAATCCCAGCATTTGGGAGGCTGAGACAGGAGGATCGCAGTTTGCAGACAGCCTCAGCTACTACTTAGTAAGGCCCTTTGCAACTCAGTGAGACTTTGTTTCAAAATAAAAAATAAAAAAATAGAGCTGGGGGTGTACCTCGGAGGTAAAAGGCCCCTGAGTTTCATCCTCAGTACTGCCAAAAACAAATGTAAATAAATAAATAAGTAAATAAATAAACAAGGAAAGGAAGGAAGGAAGGAAGGTATGAAGGAAGGAAGGAAGGAAGGAAGGAAGGAAGGAAGGAAGGAGTCTATTTAAATCTCTCCTGCTGTTAAACCACTTCCTCAAGCTGGGCATGGTGGCCTACACTTGTAATCCCAGCATTTGGGAGGCTGATACATGAGGATTACAGTTTGCAGACAGCCTTAGCTATTTAGTGAGGCCCTTTGTAACTCAGTGAGACCCTGATTCAAAATAAACAATATAAATAGGGCAGGGGCTGTAGCTCGGAGGTCGAATGCCCCTGGGTTCCATCCCCAGACCCGCAAAAAAAATAGGGCTGGGGGTGTAGCTCGGAGGTAGAATGTCCCTGGGTTCCATCCTCAGTACTGCAAAATACATACATACATACAAACATACATAAATAAATAAAAAAAACCCACTTGCTCATCTTCATTTAAGTCAGTAGAGGGCAGCAAAGACCCAGAATTATTCAACTCTTCTAGGGTTTTACGCCAGAGCTATCAGAAAACTTGTTATTCCCCTTTGTCAAAGAGCAGACTTGGGTTAATCAGGGATTTCAGAAAAATATTTAGCCTTACAAACTCCTCCTTTTTTCTTTTTCCTGGAGCCTTCTTTATTCCAAACCATTTACAGGATTTCTTTTTTCTAAGGTTCCAGGCTGACAATGGCCAAGTGAAAGCAGATGACATACGGACTAAACCAAAAAGAAGCCTGTGCCCCGGGGGTGGGGGGGGTGGGGTGGGGGGGTAAGGCTTGTGTCACAGCCAGCGGTGGTTTGGGACTTAGGCTTTATAGCTCTGCCTTATGGCGTGTGGGTGGAGCAGGTACCAGCTAGGCAGCTGCTGCTTTGTGTGGTGAGAACTTGCAAAAACAAGTTGTGTGTGCTTATGGTTTTGTCTTCCATTTGGTGTCTGTTTCTGCTTATTTTCTCTCTCTCTTTTTTTTTAACACCTCTCACCTCCAGGGCAAGAAATTCAATGTCTTCTTCCTTTGTGGGCTCCCATGGCACCTTCAGCAAGAGTACACACTACCCAGGCCATCCACAGAATAGTCTATGACGTTGCTGTCTCCCAATATTCAGAGTACCAACCAGCTCAGGCACGAGTCTGTGTCCTGTGGCTAGAGATGCCCTATTAGATTGAAACCACAGTAACTAGAATCAAAATGGACACAGGGTTTCTCAACCTCTGTGCTGTTGACATTTTGAATCAGGTAATTATTTCCTGCCTAAGAATATGAGAGCATTCCTCTAGGATGATCACACCATCCCTGGCCTCTACCCACTAGATGCAAGTAGTGCCCACCCCTTAAGCCATAACTCAAAGTTATTATGTCTAGGTGTCTACAGACACTTTGCCAAGTGACCCTGGTGGGGGAAGGGATTCTTACCTCTAACCTGGAGAACTGCTACTTTAAGATCATGATAGATATTTTTAAGGGCATCTTTCTAGCCATGAGCTAATGACCCTTTTGCTTAAGATTGCTCCTCCCAGCTCCGTCCTTATCTGTTGTGACCTGAAGCCTACACATTGGGCAGACTGGACATCCGACCTGACCTAGGCTTCTCAGCTTCTGCCCTCTGGGAATTTGAAACTAAGACCAGTAAACCACATGGGTTCTTAGTGGGGTCAAAGCTTTAATCCAAGTTCAGAAGATGTGGGTGGATGGTACTCAGGTACCAGGAAGCAGAGACATCCCATGGCCAAGATAAGAAGGAAATGTACCATAGAGAAACAGTCAAGAGGAGCCCTTTTTAGTTTCCCCCAACTTCTCTTCTACACACACACACACACACACACACACACACACACACACACACACACACCTTTCTGGTTCCAGGACTTTCTAAGGCCTGGCTACACTCTCTATATCCTTGGTAGTGTCCAAAATTTCTGTACAACTAACGTCTCTTGTGCTAGGGCAATTTTCTTTTTCTGTTGTTGGCAAATAAGGAACTTGTTCTCCTCCTCAGCATTGAAGACTGAACCCAGGCGCATTCCATCTGAGCTACACCTCCAGCCTTATTTTCTTTTTTGTGGTACTGGGGTGGGAAACCAGAGGCTTTCTACCTCTGGACTATACTTTCAGACCTATTTTATTTGGAATAAATTTTTTATTTTTTATTTTTCCAAATATTTTATTTGGAAACAGGGTCTCACTAAGTTGCTGAGAGCCTCACTCAGTAGCTGAGGCTGGCTTCGAACCTGCATGATCCTCCTGTCTCAGCCTCCCAAGCGCGGGGATTACAAGTGTGCGCCACCATGCCTGGCTTATTTTTCTATTTTAAAACAGGGTTTTACTAAGTTGCTGAGGGCCTTGCTAAGTTGCTGAGACTGGGCTTTAACCTGCAGTCCTTTTGTCTCAGCCTCTCAAGTACCGGGATTCCACGCATCACACACTGGCTGCAAATAAGGAATTCTAACTGGTGGATTCTCTGTGTCCTGGAACTGAAATCATCAGCAGAAAACATGAAGGATGCAGGCAGCAGGGTGACCAGATGCTAACCCTCAAGGCAGCTTCACTGGCCTAGCCCACATACCCCGTTCTCTGCTCTGCCAAATGCCTTTCTCACGCTCCCTATAGCACACTTTTCTCTTTTCTGATCTTGGCTCGTACATGGCCTGATCTTGTCACGGCCTCCACTCAACCTCTGGTCATCTATTTGACATCAGCTTCACTAGTGACAGCAATCTCTGGTTGGGTTTCTCAGCTCAATCCTGAGCTAGTGGGTCCGATTGGCTCACACGACAAGCCCTGCTGGCTGCTCATCCAACGAGCATCCTTCACAAATTTTGTTCAGGTGAACAATCTCACATGGCGAATCATGATTGATTTGTAAGGATAATAAGACATAGGGGAAATATTCCACAGTAGGGGGTCTCATTGGAAAGAATATTATCCTTGTACCAAAAGGAAAAGTCTGAGGGGGGTCTAGCTCACTCCCTCCTGCCTGCTTCGGCTGTGTCATGGGAAGACATGATGGAGGAAACTGTGGAAGTCATTTTGCAACCATGAGGTAGAAACTGACAGAAAAGGTTATTAACATCCGTGAGCTGATGAGCTAAGTAAGCATCAGAGAGCTATTTACCTCTAGACTTCTCATTACATAAGGTATCCTTACAGTTTAAGCTACCTTGACTCTGGTATCCTGTTACTTGAGGCCAAAAGGATCCTGACTGATACAGTATAGCTTATCTTTTCAGGCCAGCTTGCTTGGGTCCTAGGAGACTAGCTGGATAGTATAAAATAAGTTAGAGACATTACGAAGCCTTTCTCCAAAGTATACAGCATATACCTCCAAAGAATCAAGAACCTTCTCCTAGAAAGCCAAACTGTTATTTTAACACTGATTATATTATGGAATATAGAAAAGACATTAAAATTCTCTAGTTTTTCAAGTAGCATCCTTTGGAGCTTTTGCTTCGTTTTATCCAGGTTTCATTAAGAATCACTGTTTTAATTATCATATCTCTAGGATCACCTTTATTTTAAAATATTTTCCTTTTCCTTTTGGGAGGAGAAGAAGGAGGGGTTTCAGGCAAGTTCTTTTTGTAGAATATACAACAATTTGGACTATTATTACTGTTATTTCTTGGACTAAATATTTTAGCAAAGCCTCAACAGAGGTGATAGCGGGTCCTTCTTGGTGTTCTCAATGATGCTATATGAGTCCCATTATAAGTGACACTGAATTTCATCAGCTGATTAAGAGTTCTTCATTGTAAAGGTATCTTTCCCCCTTTATAATTAATCTGTGGGATAGTACATTGAGGACATAAAAACACCTTGTTCTCCAATAGCTTTGATCCAGTATATTAGAACACATTAATAAACCTTGCCTGACTCAGCTGCGACAATGGTGATTACCAAAATCACAAATTTTCTAGTCTCATCATTTCTTCTACATACTAGCTAGCAGTCTGCATTAGAAAAAAGCTCTCTTCCCTCTTACCCACGCTTTAATTTTCTCAAGTATCATTGTAAACTCAGGTCATGGCCTATCATCGGTTTTTGTATACGATTGGCAATTTGTCTCAAATCTGGCCAGTAGGCATCCCTTCAAGTGGATCTCTGTTTCTTGACATTTCCACCCCCATTTTGAGGACTTCTTTGCTCCCTAGCAGAGGGTGTCCCATGCTCATCCTATACCTCCCCTGACCCACACCTGGAATCAGCCACTTCTTCAGAGACTTAGTTCCTCCAGTAGGAAGTAGCTCTTAGAAACAGGAACTGGCTGATGGGAGCACTCATTGCCGTTGGGATGTCTCACTTCTAGGCCCTTTTAGTGGATAATGCCAGGAAGTACATTTTTATTTAAAATCATGAATTTAGCTGGGCATGGTGGCATACATATGTAATCCCAGGACTTGAGAGTTGGAGACAGGGGTATTCCAAGTTTCAAGGCCAGTCTCAGCAACTTAGCAAGACCCTGAGCAACTTAGTGAGACTCTGTCTCAAAATTAAAAAAAAAAACTTGCCGGGCGTGGTGGCGCACGCTTGTAATCCCCGTGCTTGGGAGGCAGAGACAGGAGGATCGTGCAGGTTCGAAGCCAGCCGCGCGCGCTGGCTTAGGAGACCCTGTTTCCAAATAAAAAATGTAAAAATAGGTCTGGGAGTGTAGCCCGGAGGTAGAAGGGCTTCCAGGAACCCCAGTACCACCAAAAAAAATCAAAAAAAAAAATCAAAAAAAAAAATTTTAAAAAAAACTTAAAAATAGGGCTGAGAATATAGTTCAGAGGTAAAATGCCCCTGGGTTCAGCCTCTAGTACCCAAAAAAAGTATTTTTTAAATTAAAAAACCATGAATTCATTTTGATCTGGCCACAAACCTGTGATCCTCCTGTCTCAGCCTCCCAGGTATTAGGATTACAGGCATGTGCCATTCTGCTGGCTGAGTTATTCCTCTTTTAACATCCATTAATAAGGCTTTCCTGTCAACTATTATATTTGTGTTTGCAGAAAAGTCACAATTTTTTAAATTCTAGCATTGACTTCTGATCCTGTCATATATTGAATCCCAACTGCCATCCTTATTTTTAATATCTTTTATTCCACAGTAAGAACCCTGGTTTTCACCAACATCAGTGTACTTACTCATGTGTTCTCTTTCTTATATCAGAATTACTACATTACCACTCCCAAGAGTTAACCTACTAATAAAGCTCAAGATTGTTTTCAGCCATTTTAATAATACCTTGTTATGTAAAATATATTGCTATATTTACATAAAATTTTTATGTTAGTATAAAAATAAATACTAAATGTTTACATAGTAATTTATTTATTTACTTATTTATTTTTGCAGGTCTGGGGATGGAACCCAGGGGCATTCGACCTTTGAGCTATACCTCCTGCCCTATTTTTTATTCTTTACTTTGAAACCAGGTCTCACTGAGTTGCAGAGGGCCTCACTAAGTAGCTGAGGCTGTCCATGAACTGCGATCCTCCAGTCTCAGCCTCCCGAATGCTGGGATTACAAGTGTGTGCCACCACACCCAGCTACATAGTAATTTAGTCAGATACTTGTGGGGATAGCCTATTTATATTTTAAAATACAAGTGGGTTGTGCATATAAGTGGTGTTGGATTTTGTACTAAATTCACAACAGCCCCTACACCTGGTCTAGATGAGCCCCTACCTTGGACCTCCTGTCTAGAATCTAACATTGCAAACACACAGTGAAAGGTACATTGACTAGAGAACAAATAGGATCAGGTACTAAATTGCTCCTACAGAGTAGTCATAGCCCTAAACATCCACACTGGTGAATAACACCATCCAGGCCATACGAAATGCTTTCCTATATTTCTTGCCTTCTGTCCTGGAAACAAAATGGGATCCAAATATCCTGAAGCATCATGGGAGATGCTGCTGCCAGCATCATGGAAAGATGCTACTTATAGTGGGACTGAGTGTGAGGGAAATTCCAGCTGTGGCAGCATTTAGGTAAGAAAAAAGACAAATTAATTAACCTGTCAAATCCTTCCTCTCAGACGTCACGAATGCTATAGATTCTTGCATAATAAAGTATCATTTCCCAGGAGAGCTTAGCATCCATTTTCTCACTTTCTTCAAGTTCTAATTTGTGGCCCTACAAGTACTTGTAAATTATTGTACTATTTGCAGTAGCTACACATGGCAGCCAAAGAATATCTCACAATATAAAATTATATTATTCTTGGAGCTGGAGATGCAGCTCGGTGGCAGAGCACTTTCCCCACATGCATGAGGCCCTGGGTTCCATCTCCAGGACAAAAAGATTTTATACCTGTACATCTCATTTCATACATACACATGTGTACATATTATTCTATAGACATGGCATACTTGAAGCATGAAACCAGTTCTTTACATTAGCAACTGATGGATATTAAATATAACAACTGCAAATGATTTTGTTTGATAAAAATATTTAGTAAGGTATGGTGATGCACAGCTTTGTTTTTGAAACAGGATCTTGCTAGATTGTTGAGAGTCTTGCTGGTCTCATGCTGGTCTCAAAATTGTGGTCCTCCTGTCTCAGCCTCTCAGGTGCTAGGATTACGAGTGTGCACCATCACGCCTGACTTGAAAGACCATATTTTTTTTAAAACGGAGAACTCAAAATACGATTAAAAGAGAGACTGGATATGGTGGTGCATATACATAATTCCCAGTACTTGGGAGGCTGAGACTGGAGGATCACAGGTTTGAGGCCAGCTTTAGTAATTTAGTAAAATCCTCAATAATTTAGAGAGACCCTGTTTCAAAATGAAAAGTAAAAAGAACTATGAATGTAGCTTGGAGGCAAAATGCCTCCGGGAGCATTCCCCATATCCCCTCCCCAAATGAGAAAAACCTATGAATATAATTTTAAGTTAATTAACATTTCACTTAAGTAGATTATGTAGGATAAATAATGAACAACTAATATTTATCCTACATATTCCCAAACTATCAGAAGAAAAAAACTGAAGAAGTAAAAATTGAGTATTTTAGCCAGGCATGGTGGTGCATGCCTGTAATCCCAGTACTTCGGAGGCTGAGACAGGAGAATCACAGGTTCAAGGACAGCCTCAGCAATTAGTAAGATTCTCATCAACCTAGTGAGACCTTGTTTCCAAATAAAAATAAAATAGAGCTGGAGGCGTAGCTTGGAAGTAGAATGCCCCTGGGTTCAATCCCCAGTGCCACATACACATAAAAAATTGAGTATTTTATACCTCTTGTATAAAGTAGCGCCACACACACAAAAAAAGTGTAGAACTGAAAAATAGTTCTAAATCGTAGGCATTGGTTTATTTATTTTTTATTTATTTATTTTTTTTGGTGGTACTGGGGGTGGAACCCAGAGGCTTTCTACCTCTGGACTATACTTTCAGACCTATTTTTTAATATTTTATTTGGAAACAGGGTCTCACTACGTTGCTGAGAGCCTCACTAAGTAGCTGAGGCTGGCTTCGAACCTGTGCAATCCTCCTGTCTCAGCCTCCCAAGCGCGGGGATTACAAGCATGTGCCACCACGCCCGGCTTTAGGCATTGGTTTAAACAAATAATAAGAGCAAGCTAAACATATTGACAGTCAGTAAGGAACAAGCATTTTTTGTGAGCCATGAACAATGCATAGTTTGAATTTATTAAGAGATATATTCTTAACTGTGCCAAGAGGTGATGGCATCTTTGCAACAATTCAGTGATAACGTTTAATATTTTCTGTATCTGTCCAAAGATAAAACATCTGGATGAAAAATATGTCACTTATCACTATAACCACTTTTTAACACATAAAAGGACTGCTAATTAAATGCTATTAAAGCAATAAAATTTAATTTACACAAAACTAGATGCATGAGAGAAAATTAGAAATAGTTGACCCCAATATCTTCGATGCACATACATGCAAAAATCCTCAACAAAATACCAGCAAACAGAATCCAACAATATGTTAACAAGATTATTTAGTGTGATCAAGGATTCATCCCAGGGATGCAAGGATGGGTCGATATACAGAAATCAATAAACAGGATACACTACATCAACAGAATGAAGGACAAGAAGCACATGATCATCTCAATTGATGGAGCAAAGGCATTTAATAAAATTCAGTATTCCTTCATGATAAAAATGACAAACAAATTAGGCAGACATAATAAAGTCCATTTATTATGAGAGTGTACCTCAATATAGTAAAGGCCATTTATAACAAGGTGACAGCTAATATTGTACTAATGGGGGAGAAGCTGAGAGCTTTCTTTCTAAGCTCTGAAACAAAACAAGGAGGCTTACTTTTACCACTTTTATTCAACATAGTGCTAAAAGTTGTAGCCAGAGTAATTAGGCAAGAGAAATCAGGGACATCCAATTGAAAAATAAGTCAAACTGTCATTGTTTGAAGATTACTTAATATTATGTAGAGAAAACTCCAAAAACTTTACAAAAATATTAGAACTAATAAATGAATTCAACAAAGTAGAATCAACATACAAAATCAACATACAAAATCAACAAACAAAAATCAGTAGCATTGCTACATGCCTGCAGATTCAATGTTATCCCTATCAAAAAATCAATGGTATTCTTCACAGAACTAGAAGAAACAATTCCAAAATACATGAAATCATTTAAAAAACCAAAATAGCTTAACACTATCTTAAGCAAAAGAACAAGCAGGAGACATTAGACTATCTGACTTCAAAACATACTCCAAAGCTATAATCAAAATAGTATGCTTGGCAAAAATGCAGACACACAGACTAATAGAGAGCCTAGAGGTAAATCCATGCGTCTATAGCTATCAAACTTTAACAAAGATGCTAAGAATATATTGGAGAAAAAACAGTCTTCAATAAATGGTACTGGAGAATTTTGATATCCATAGGAAAAAGAGTAAAGCCAGAACTTTAGCTCTCACAAATCAACTCAAAGTGGATTAAAGACTTAAATGTAAGACCTGAAACAATAAAACTTTTAGAAGACAACATACAAGATATGATTCAGAACACTGTAATGGATAAAGCATTTGGGGACAAGATTCCAAAAGCACAGAAAACAAAAGCAAAAACAGACAAATGGAGTGCATGCCTGCAATCCCAGCACTTCAAAGGTTGAGGCAGGAGGATTGGAGGTTCAAGGCCAATATTAAAAAAAATAGACAGGGCTGGGGAGTGTAGCTCATGGGCTCAATTCCCAGTAGCCCCCACACATACTTAGAAAAATGGGATTATATCGAGCTGAAATGCTTCTGAACAGCAAAAGAAGTAAAAGTGCAGAGACTACCTACAGAATGGGAAAAATATTTGTAATATATTTTTATATATACGCACATATATATGTGATATATAATATATAGAACAAATGTGTGTATATATATCTGCAAGAAGTTTATATCCAGAATATACAGCACTCCAAAAACCCAATAGCAAAACACAAAAATAATAACGTGACTTTTTAATGGGCAATAAATCTAGACATTTCTCTAAAGAAGACATATACATGTCCAACATATATATGGCCAATAGGCACATGAGAAAATGTGTGACATCACTAATCAAGTTAAAACCCCAATGAGATATCACCTCACCCCAGTAAGGTTTATTGCCAAAATGACTAAAGATAACAGGTGCTGGCAAGGATGTGGAGAAAATGGTGTGTAGTTCTTGCACAAAATCGGTGAGGATGTAAAGTTGTAGAACCACATGGAAAACAGTATGGAGGTTCTGCAAAAATTCAAAAAAGAACTACCATATAATCCTGCAATCCTGAAGCTGAGCCAAAGGCAATGAAATTATCAGGTCAAAGAAACATCTGAACCCCCATGTTCACTGTTGCACTACTCAGAATAACCAAAAAATGGAAACAATCTTAGCAATCTTAGTGTTCAACAGCAGATGAACAAATACGGAAAAAGTGATAAATGTGCACAACAGAATTTGCCATTTAGCCATAAATATAATGAGATCCTGTCATTCACAGCATCACGAGTGGAAATGGAGATGATTACATTAAGTGAAATAAGTCAGGTATAGAAAGACAAGTTCCACACAATTTCACTCATGTGGAATCTAAAACAGTTGATCTCAGAGAGGCTGAGAGCAGAATGGTGGTTACCAGAGCCCAGAGTAGGTGGAGCGAGGGATGGGAGAGGATGGATATTTGATTTTAGTTAGCTAAGAATAAGAAATTCTGGTGTAGCCAGGTATGGTGACACACGCTTGTAAACCCAGCATTCGGGAGGCGGAGACTGGAGGACTGCGGTTTGAGGACAGCCTCAGCTACTCAGTGATGCTCTGTTTCAAAATAAAGAATAAAAAATAGGGCTGGGGGTGTAGCTCGGAGATCAAATGCCCCTGGGTTACATCTCAGTTCTGCAAAAAAAAAAAAAAAGAAAAAGAAAAAAAAAAAAAAAAGAAAAGAAAGGAAGGAAGGAAGGAAAGAAGAAAGAAATAAAAAGTTCTGGTGTGCTATTGTAAAGTAGGGTGACTAGAGAGAGCAATTGTGTACTATAGAACTCAAAAAACTAGAAGAAAGAATTTTGAATGTTTTTGCCATAAAGTAAGGATACATGTTGAAGCAATAGGTATGTTTAACCCGCCATTAGGATGTACAGTGTGTGTGTGTGTGTGTGTGTGTGTGTGTGTGTATTTTTTGGAACTAGGGATTGAACCCAAGGACATTATACCTCCAAGCTACACCTCCAGCCTTATTTTTATTCTTTATTTTGAAACAGGGTCTCACAAAGTTGTGGGGGGTTTACTAAGTAGCTGAGGCTGTCCATGAATTGTGATCCTCTAGTCTCAGCCTCCCAAGTACTGGGATTACAAGCACGTACCACCACGCCTGGCCAATATGTATATTTTTATGTATTAGTTAAGTAAATAACTTTTTATTTTTGATGTTTTTGTGTGGTACTGGGGATTAAACCCAGGGGCATTCTACCTCTGAGCTATACCCCCAGCCCTGTTTTTTATTCTTTACTTTTAAACAGGCTCTCACTAAATTGCAGGTTCTCACTAAATTGCTCAGCTACTCAGTAGCTGCGCCTGGCCATGAACCTATGATCCTCTTTTTCAGCCTCCCATGTACTGAGATTACCAGCATGCACCACCACACCCAGCAATAAATAACTATTTTTTTAGGGTTTTTACTGAGACTATTTTGGGGTTATTAAGATCAAAATATGTTTTCAATGAAAGAGAGATTATGAGCTGGTGAAGTGGCTCAGGGGCCAAGTGCTTGCTTACTGTGTGTCAAGCTCTGGGTTTGATCTCCAGCATTATAACAAACAAACAAACAAACAAACAAACAGACAAAAACACAGAGAGAAAGATTTGAATAAATTATAGGACATACTGCCATTTTAATTTTTTTATGATATTTCAACCTTGAAGATTTAGATAAAATGTTTTATGGATCTAGATTCTGCTCTTGAAGAATCGAACATTTTAATGTGATAGGTTTATATCATGAAATTTAAATATTTTGTAATATTCCTATAATAGTAATTTGCCATCAGATCTCATCATACTATTTGAACTTGATATGTAAAGTCTATTGTCAGTTTCTAAACATAAATTCTGTCAGCCAGGCGTGGTAGCACATGCTTGTAATCCCAGTACTTGGGAGGCTGAGACAGGAGGATCGCAGGTTTGCAGCCAGTCACAGCTACTTAGTGAAGTCCTCTAAAATTTAATGAGACCCCGTTTCAAATATTTAAACATAGCCAGGTGTAGTGGCGCACACTTGTAATCCCCACATTTGGGAGGCAGAGAGAGGAGGATTGCGCAGGTTTGAAGCCAGCCTCGCTGGCTTAAGAGACCCTGTTTCAAGTAAAAATATAAAAAGGTCTGGGAGTGTAGCCCGGAGGTAGAAAGGTTTCCAGGAACCCCAGTACCACCAAAACAAAACAAAACAAATTTAAACATACAATTTTTAATTTATATTTTTGCATCAGGCCCACAAACTTTGGAGCAAGTCCGACTGAGCATATGCTAGTTTTAAAATTAATGCTAGTAAGAACTATTTATTAAGCATAATTATATGCTTGACTCATTAGGCAGACACAACACATCTATGAGGTAAATATTCTACTTTAATTTTGCAGCTAGGAAAACTGAGGCTATAACAAGGGTTGAATCATTTGCCTAAGTATAGTCAAAGCTGAATCAAATGGATATTTACTGTACTTACTCTGAACTGGGCCCACCTGTGAAGGGATAACAACAGGATACTAAGAAATGGGTTTTATAAATGCAGTGTCTCTCTGCTGGCCAATACCTGTCTCTTTAGCTCAGTTTATGCTGCCTGAACTTTAGCAACCATGCATTATCTCCTTTGGGCTTTAAAGCCTTTTCAGTCTCCAAAAGAAACCAATAAAAATGCAAATACCATAAAAGTATCTATATATGTATATATACAATGACATCATATTAAGCCAGGAGTACTTCCCACACTTTACCCCCAAAGTAACTATACATTTTTTTTTTTTTTGGTGGTACTGGGGTCCCTGGAAGCCCTTCTACCTCCGGGCTACACTCCCAGACCTATTTTTACATTTTTAATTTGGAAACAGGGTCTCCTAAGTCAGCGCTCGCGGCTGGCTTCGAACCTGCGCGATCCTCCTGTCTCTGCCTCCCAAGCACGGGGATTACAAGCGTGCGCCACCACGCCCGGCTTAACTATACATTTTTAATATCAAATTGTAAGACTTACATTTGGGAGGCTGAGACCTGGAAGATCACGGTTCACGGACAGCCTCAGCTACTTAGTGAGGCCCTCTGCAACTCGGTGAGACCTGGTTTCAAAATAAAGAATAAAAAATAGGGCAGGGTGTAGCTCGGAGGTCAAATGCCCCTGGGTTCCATCCCTAGACCCCCCCAAAATTGTAAGACTTATTTTACTCCATACTATGTATAGTTTTAGTACTTTTATTGATACATTATAGTATCACATCATAATGTAAATAATAGTAGATACTATACTTAATATAAAATAATTAATCCTCAAATAAAAATGATGCTTTAATAGAGACTCCATATTTATTTTTTAGCTCAAGGGCTCCTTGGCATACTGGCTGGTCTCCTGGTTTGAAAACTGCTATCAATGGCCCAACAGAGGGGTTTACTTGACCCTCAGCCGAGTGTAAGACCCTGCGGAAAAGTGGAAAGCAGACGAAAGCCTTGGGAAGCAGGTGATAATAAGAAAGAGACAAGGCACTCAGAATAACTTCTTCTCAATTTAAAGACCTGTCCAGTGTGTGTGTGTGTGTGTGTGTGTGTGTGTGTGTGTGTGTGCGTGTGTGTGTGTGTGTGTGTGTTACTGGGGATTGAACTCAGGAGCATTCTACCTATGAGCTACACCCCCAACATTTTTAATGTTTTGCTTTGAAAAAGAATCTCCTTTGATTGCTGAGAGTTTCACTAAGTTGCTGAGGCTGCCCTTGAACCTATGCTCCTCCTGACTCAGCCTCCCAAGTACTGAGATTACAGGCCTGCGCCATCATGCCTGGTTTATTTGTCTTTTTATTTTACTCAATTTCTTCAGTCATTTCAAGGTCTACCTTTTTCTGTTTTTTTTTTTTTTTTTTTTTTTTTTGGTGTGTGTGTGTGTGTTACTGGGGATTGAACCCAGGTGCATTCTACTTCCCAAGCTACACCCCCAGCCCTATTTTTTATTCTTAATTTTGAAGCAGGGGTTCCTAAGTTGAAGAGGTACTCACTAAGTAGCTGAGGCTGGCTGGGAACTCAGGATCCTCTTGTCTCAAACTCCCAAGTTCTGGCACACAAGCGTGTACCACCACACCCAGCTTTTATTTGTTAATGGTTCTGAGGATTGAACTTAGGGACATTCTACCTCTAAGCTACACTCCCAGTCTTATTTTATTTTTAATTTTGAAGCAGGGTCTCACTCAATTGGGGAGGGCCTTGCTACACTGATGAGGTTGGCCTTGAAACTACAATCCTCCTGTCTCAGCCTCCCAAGAACTAGGATTACAGGCATGCTCCACTGCACCCAGCTACCTTTTGTTTTGAAGAGAGGTAAACTAGTCATAGGATGTATAGACAATCACTTATTTGGAGAGTTGTGAGGCGTGGGACTTTTAGCAAAGAATGGAGAAATTCATTGAGCTATAATCTGATGAGCTATAATCATGCAATTTTCCAAGTCCTCTGTAGTAGTTATTTCAAGGAAAATATACTCAATTCAATAAAAATTTTCAGCAATTTTCCAAGTGCCAGATACTATGTGCAGCAGTAGTGAGCAGGACCAACTCTTTGAAACTTGATTTGCAGGAAATACAAGCAAGCAGGTAATTCTTTTTCTTTGGGGGTGGGTACTGAGGATGAAACCCAGGAGTCTTCTACCTCCGGGCTATACTCCCAGATCTATTTTATATTTTATTTGAAAACAGGGTCTCACTAAGTTGCTGAGAGCCTCACTAAGTAGCTGAGGTTGGCTTTGAACCTGTGCGATCCTCCTGTCTCAGCCTCCCAAGTACTGGGATTACAAGCATGTGCCACCACACCCGGCTCAAGCAGGTAATTCTAATACAACCTAGGGGCTCTCACAAAAGCACAGAGGTATAGAAGTGCAGCAGAGGGGTCCCAGCCTGGAGGTGGATCCTGGCAGAGGATCCTGGGAAGAGGTTACATCCAAATCAAGGTTTAAGGAATGAGTGGGAGTTTGCTCCATTCCTTTGAAAATTCCTGTCCTTAGGGTTAATTTTAGCTTGGTTGAGGTCCCTTCTCTGCCCTGCTACATTTTATTCACCCACTCTACTTGTCAATTTAAGACATTTAGGGAAAAAGTGCTGACTTTTTAATTATCAATTATAACCATGGAGTTAGATGGTTATAACAAGTGGTCCATCCCGTTTGTACAAAACTATTTCAGATATGAGGACCAGATTCCAGGATTTGGGCATCACATTCACTGAGCAGGTCAGAAACTCACAGCTGTTTAACCAAGGAGAAGAAAGCATGGTTCTTGTGCCTGGGCTATGGACACAAAGAAAAGAAATAAAATGCGGTTCACGGGAAAAACAGGCTTCTCCTTGCAGTAGCATGATTTTTGGTCCTCATGCAGGAGACAGCAGGGCTAATAATCCAGTGTGCAAAATTGCCAGATAAAAAAACTAAACCCTTTGAAGTAGCTAATGAATACACTCTTTTTAACTTACTCCCATCTCATTGCTGAGAGCTGTGCAGTTGCTCCTGGGCAGAAGTCTCACTAATGTAGGGATGTTGACTGGCCACTCCATCAAATATTTATCAAGTCACAGATGGGAATCTACAAAGAGTTTGCAGAGAGGTTTCGTGTCTCCCTCTGGTTCTAGGGGCAGCGCGTCAGTGCTGCAAAATGCAAGTTCACAAATGCACACTTTTAAGCTTATGCATGGGCTTGCTGACCCATTTTAAGCAGGTTAAATGGGGACAATTAAAAGAAACACTTTTTTTCTTAAAGTAAAAGTAGCACACTTTCTTTTGTAAACATTTTAGAAATTACTTACACTAAAAGGAGAAAATAGAACTCGTCCATTATTTTACCATGCAGACATAATGTGTATACCAGTCTTTTAAACAAAATTTATGTCATACTTTATTGAATATTCTGTACATGTCTTACCCTGTTTGGGTTTTTTTGTGTGTGCTTTTCTTATTCAACGATATATCTTTAGTATGTTTGCATGACATTAGGTATTTTCTACAACATATTTTTATATATGTAGTCAGTAGTCTAGTGTATGAATATACATGCTTATCCAGCAATACTTAGGTGTTGGATTTTTAAGCTGTATCTAGCTATTCTATATAAGTGATGTTTTTAGTAGACGTTTTCTATTCCTCTTTAACTTATTTCAGTAATATCCAGTCTATTTAGTTACACTGCAGAGAAAGATGGTTTTTTGTTTTGCTCTGTTTTTGTTTTTAGGTACTGGGGATTAAGCTACAAGCTACACCTCAGCCCTATTTTTTATTATTTATTTTTGAAACAGGGTCTGATTACGTTGCAGAGGGCCTAAGTAGCTGAGGCTGGCCATGGGCCTGAGATCCTCCTGTCTCAGCCCAGATACTGGGATTACAAGCATGCACCACCATGTCTGGCTTGAAGGGTAATGGTAAATAGCAGTGCCTGAGTTCATAAGGATTTATGGCTTGCTGTTTTGCATTGCTAGTAACCACAATTATAATGCTGGCTCTATCAATATCTTTTTTTTCCACTAGCAATAGAAGGCAAGCTGTTTCCTGTAATTGAAGTCTACTAGAACAGAGGGAGGTTCAGTGATATATAAAATAAAATAAGGAGAAGGGCTTGCTTAAGATAGGCTCACTAGTTTTGGTTTGCCAAAAAGAAAAAGAAAAAGAAAAAGAAAAGATGCACAATAAACAGTGAGAATTCACTATTATCAACCAGTTACTACAGAATGAGCCTTGTAACACACATGCACTCGTACAAAAATAAATAAGAATACAATTCCATAATAAAGTACAGTCTTACCTAAGAAAGCACAAATGGCATGCTTGCATATTGTCCTCCTGTTTTCTTCTCACAAAGGATTTGGAAACATCATTTTGAGTTGGCAGCAGTCTCTGGATCTTGGTTTGAAAGCCACCACCTCAGAGGATCATGCCATGTGTTTTACAGGAAGCCAGATCTGACCCAGTCCTCTTCCTCCTTGGGTAAGAGAGATGCAAGAGCACCCTGCACTTTCCCTCCCCAGGGTCTCTTTCTTCTTGCTTAGTCTATGAGGTGTCCGGGATTGTGGTGGTGATGCGGTGCTGTGTCATGACTTATCTTTACCCACAAACCACCTATATAATTATTTACCTGGTATTTGTTTTAAACCGCTTTTTTTTTTTTTTTTTTTTTTTTTTTTTTTTTGCAGTACTGGGGATGGAACCTAGAGGCATTCTACCTCAGAGCTACACCCCCAGCCCTATTTTTTTATTCTTTATTTTGAAACAGGGTGTCACTGAGTAGCTGAGGCTGTCCTTGAACCACAAACCTACGGTCTCCACCTTCCCTATGCTGGGATTATAAGCGTGCACCACCACCCCCGGCTAAACCGACACTTTTTAAATTTCAAAGTATAAATTTATTTTCAAGGACACAATAGCTCAATATAAGTTGAAAACCAATATGCCTTGTCATAAATAAAGCAAAATGATATTAAATTCTAGCTCTTCAGTTGTGCCTGGCAGAGATTCGGAGCCCCAGACTATACTTTTCCAATTTCTAAAAAGGAAGAGAGGAATTAGCAAGTGAAAGGTGTTACAGATTAGTCAGTGAAACCTTATCACTCCACAGAACTAAAGGCATTGCAGGAGAATCCAAAAGGAAGTCCCTCACTAGGAGAGCTCACATCTTTTGATTCTCCTGGTGCTGCTCTCCCACCCTTTGGAAAACAAGAGGGAAGATGAAACAGAACTGGATTTTGTTTCCAACTGTGCCTGGCCAAGGGCTGATTGTAAATCCTTGGGCAAATCCCTTCACCTCTTCATAAAGCCTCTGCTTCCCCATCGGTAAAATGGATGATAATAATCTCTAGCTGGGGTACTGGGTGCAGGGGATGAGAACGTTTGGAGCAGTTTGTAATCTCCAAAATGCCATCCATTTGAAGATTATAAATTATCCTCACTGACAGAGCATTTTTATTTACAGGTATGAGATTTTTTCCTTCAATGGCCCAGAATATTCTTCTTGCCAAAAAAACCATTCACAAAAGTCTAAAATAAGTGGAATAAGACCTTTAAAATGAATTACTGGATCTTATGCCATATGGGATAAGTCTTAGTAGGACTACACTAAGCATGCTTAAGAACTATAATTTAAGATGGACATGATGATGTCTGCAATCCCAGTACTTGGGAGGCTGAGACAGGAGAATTGTAGGTTCAAGGCCAACTGCAGCAACTAAGCTAGATCCTGTTTTAAAATAAAAAATAAAAAGGGCTGGGGATATAGATCAGAGAATCTCTGGGTTCATTCTCAAAGAAAACAAGAAACAAGGAAGACAGGAATGATAAAAAAAAAAGAGGAAGGAGAGAATGATAATGAATTGACAACCATATCTGTCTTGTTCATTTGTATGTCCTTTGCACTTAGTTCAGTCTATAACACTTTGGAGATTCTTAATAAATGTTAAATGATGCACTCAGAAAAACAAGTTGAACCGATAAGATGCATGAGAAATAAACTGATTAATGGCCAAATGAATGAGATGACACCCATGGAGATGTTAGTGTTTGTGTATTTTGCCACCAAGTACTATATTAATCATGTTTTCATTTTCTGTATTTTATGATGCTTTGACATCTTGGTCTTATGGACCTAGGGAGGGACTGTTCCTCCAAGGTTTGCCTAATTCCTAGAGATTGCACAAAATTCATCTGTGGACACACCTTTGATATATGCCACCAAACCCTAGTCCATATCCCCCCCTTGGCCTCCACTTATAAGGCTCTTGCAGTCCAGGGCATTATCCCTCTGCCCTAAATCACCCTAGGACCAGGGATGGGACCCAGGGATGACCCCCATCTGACCCTATTCCTACTCAGCTGCTGTGTTACCCCTCCTCCCTTCCTTCCCCTCACTCTTTTTTTTTTTTTTTTTTTTTTTGGTTGTACTGGGGTTCCTGGAAACCCTTCTACCTCCTGGCTACATTCCCAGACCTATTTTTTTATATTTTTATTTGAAAACAGGGTCTCTTAAGCCAGCGAGGCTGGCTTTGAACCTGTATGATCCTGCCTCCTAAGCGTGGGAATTACAAGCATGCGCCACCACGCCCGGCTCCCCCTCACTCTTGACTCCTCACCAACTCTGGGCCTTCTGCAGGAGGCCCTGCTTGTGTGGCATAGCTCCTGCTCCCAGGAACTGGGACCAACAAACTATCTTTTCAACAGCAGTCATCTCCTGATCTGCTGACCTCGCCAGACCTGGATAAATCCCAGATACATTTTATTTATTTATTTATTTATTTATTTATTTATTTATTTGTTGGTCCTGGGGAATGAACCCAGAGGCATTCTACCTTCAATTTACACCCCTAATCTGGTTTCATTTCTTATTTGGAAACAGAATCTCACTAGGTTGATGAAAGTCTCACTACTTGCTGAGGCTGTCCTTGAACCTGTGATCCTCCTGTCTCAGTCTCCCAAGCACAGGGATTTCAGGTGTGCATCACCTCGCCTGCCTCCCATATACATTTTAAAACAAATATACGCACCTGAAGAACCACCCCAATGTCAACCTCCATTCATGGTCAAAGGGGACTTGTTCTTTCCTCCATCTAAGGGAGGCGTATACACTTGAGTGTAAGCCAACCAACGTAGGTTATACGGTTATTGTCTCAGAAATTAACAGTACTGCAAAAAAAAAAAGAAAAGAAAAGAAAAAGAAATGGACATATGACTGTATTAAATGAGTCTGTCTCAATGAGTCTTTTGCTGGGATAAAAAGTCATTATTGCTTGCTGAAATAGAAACCGAGAAAGTGTTAGGTCTAGAAGTATGCAATTATTTTGCTCAGTCGAGTCAAAGAAGCTGCTTGAGATTGAACCAAACAGAGAAAGCAGTGTTGAGACAGAGGGAGAGAAACCAGGTCCTCATGGCAGCATCCGAGCCACCCTGCCCCTTGGCTTTCCAGCTACCTGTTTATGTCCATGCAGACTGGGTGTGCTGGACTTCCAAGGAAAATAATCCTAACTTACATGCACATCTCTTCCCTTTGCCTTGTATTTAAAACTACAATGTGAATTAATTCATTTCCACACTTAGTGTGTGCCAGGCACTGTGCTGGGCTTGAGTATCCTGCAAGACTCTTAAAAAGCTTCATTTTGCATGGGAAGTCCAGCTGGCAACCTAGCAGAGCATCCATAGAGGCTCAGGCAAAGACAGTGGAGCGAGGCAGGAGTAGTCAAATCTGCCTGGCAGTCTCCTTCCTCTATAACCCCATACTAATCACAGCCTCAACTCAGTAGTGACAGGCTGGGTCCCTCCCCGCAGGGATGGGACCTTAGAAAAGGAGGAGACTCTGCTGGGAGATATCTCGAGGCAGGCAGGCGATGTCATGAGAGGGACAGCATTCCTATGCGTAACCCCACCCACAAGATGTAAACCTTAAAAGGAAGGGCATTTCCTCCTTGGAGGTCTCCAGGAGCGGTCCAGCCCCTATCTCAGAGAGAAGACCACATTAAAATTCTTTCCCCATACTCAGTCACTCTCGCCTATTTCTGTGCCAAAACCTAACATCTGGTGCAAAACCCGGGATGATTACTTTCTTTTATTTTAATTTAATTTAATTAAAAAAATTTTTTTTAATTTCCTGCCACCGCTGCCGGTGCATTCTCTGGGCGACCTTGGTGGAAACCTCCGCCTGGATCCGCCAGGGTGCTTGATCCGCTGGGACCGCTCCCACCCCGCCCACCGCTCCAGGACCGGCACCCGCTGCTGCCACCACCCCCTGCCTGCCCAGACCGGAGACCTTCCCTGGCCCCGCGCTCTCCGGCCATCTTCCCCAGCCTCGTGCTCTCTTCCTGAGAGCCAGTGGCCATCTTCCCCAGCCCCAGCCCTGGGCTCTGCCTGAGAGCCGGCGGCCATCTTCCCCAGCCCCACATTCCCCAGGAGAACTGGAGGCCAGCTTCCCAGCCCTGCAGAGCCGGCAGCCAGCTTCCCCAGCCACATGCTCTTTCTGAGGTCCGGTGGCCATCCAGCCAAGCCCTGAAGGCCATCTTAAACCTCATCCAGCCCTGATTCCACCTAACAGCTCCACAGTGTGCCCTCCCGGCTCTGCAGCCTTTCAGCACTTCGGTTTCAGTCAGCACTGGCTAATAACACTACACTGTGCTAAGCTTCCCCTTCCTTGGACAAGTGGGTTCCAGCTTTTAGTCTCTTCCGGACTTGGGCTCATGTCTGTTAAGTAAACCCAATATTTGGTGCTCAAATTCTCCGAGGGTAGCCAGGGTGCCCTACAGTTGTGCAAAGGGAACAGAGACGTCCTTCTCTAACACAACCACGCTGTTTCTGGACTTTAGGCAGGATCTTGGGACGCCAAATTCCTGTTTTCATCCTCACCCACTGACCAGTCATGGGGGGAAGCCAGCCATCAAAAATAGACTCCCAATCCACACTAGGCCGTGTCGTGTTCTGGTTAATCTCGAGACTCTAGGTTTATCCAGGGAACTGTGCCCCAAATGGCTCATATTTTTCTGCACAAAAGTTTGGCCCACTTATGAGTTGGGTAATGGTTCTCGGAGGCCTGAGATGGGTACATTAGATCTTAAAATGTTGACTGATCTCAGTAACTTTTGCAAACGGGCAGGTAAATGGTCAGAAGTTCTGTACGTACAGGCTTTTCTTTGCATGCGTTCCTGGCTTTCCCTTTCCACCTTTCCTGACTCTACTGCTCGAGTCATGCCGCAGCTGCCATCTTGGTCACCATGTGGCAACTCACAGGCACCACCTGGTGACCTTTCTGGGTCACCGGCCTATTCTGCTAACTCAAGGTCCCTATTCTGTGATGACATGTGGATGCCGGAGTCTGACCCAGCCAAGTTGCAGGCCCCATTTCCTGATGACTCTGACCCACAAGATCTCTCTTTACCACCGCGATCGTCATCTTATTCCGGGGCAGCCTCTCACTCTAACTCACTCCTTTCTCCCCTGCCTTCCTCCCTTAAGAGACCAACCCTTACCTCCCCATCGCCTACCCCTGTAGGTCACCACACCCATTCCAGAGACCCCACTTCTCTCTTGGCCCCACTTCGTGAGGTGGCTGGTGCAGAAGGCGTGGTCTGTGTCCATGTTCCTTTTTCCCTTCCTGGCCTTGCACAACTTGAAAAGAGACTGGCTTCTTTTTCAGCCAATCCCTCTGGTTTTATTAAGGAATTCCAACATATTGCACGAGCATATGATTTAACTTGAAGGGATCTTCATGTCATTTTAACCTCTTTTTAACTTCAGACACACGAGATCATATTCTTAAGGCTGCCAGGAAACGGGCCGATCAGGCTCACCTAACCAATCCACAGCTCCCTACTAGAATAGATGTAGTTCCTTCTGAGGATCCCCACTGGGATTATAATGACAGGGGTGAGGGAATAAAAAGGAAGAATCACATGATACTATGCCTTCTTGATGGCATGCGAGATGCCTCCCACAAAGCAGTTAATTATGATAAGCTTAAGGAAATCACTCAGGGTCCAAATGAAAACCCAGCAGTTTTTCTTAGATTACAAGAGGCTTTTACCCACGATACCTGCTTAGATCTGTCATCTGAGGCAGGCTCAGTAATATTGGCAACCCATTTTATTGGGCAATCAGCCCCTGAAATTCAGAGGAATTTTAAAAAGGCTGAGGATGGTTCTCAAACCCCTATCCGAGATTTGGTAAACATGGCATTTAAAGTTTTTAACTCCAGAGAGGAACAGGCGGAAGTGGAGCATACACTCTGACTTCGCCAGATGGCAGATTTACAGGCCCAAGCAGCAGCCCTGCAGCCAGCTGAGGATGGTCAGCCCTTGGGGCAACGAGTGCCACCTAGGGGAGGATGGCAGCCACCTCCAGGAGCCTGTTTCAAGTGTGGAGGTACTGATCACTGGGCACACAGTTGCCCCCAGCCACGTCCACCAACCAGGCCATGCCTGGTGTGTGGCCAGGAGGAACACTGGAAAAGTGAGTGTCCTTGGAGAAGAGGTGAGTCTCAGGTGCCTCAACACAAGGGAACCACCCTTCCAGACCAGGCCCCGTCGTTGGCCCTACTCGGCCTGGCTGAAGATTGACACTCCCCACCTCGGCCTCCTGTATTACTCAAGCTGAGTCCAGGGTAACTCTCCAGGTAGTGGGTAAGCCAATCTCTTTCTTGATTGATATGGAAGCTACGTACTCTGTCCTCCCTTCTTTCTCAGGACCTAGTTTTTCTTTCCAAATCTCGATTCAGGGGATCGACGGCATGCTATCTTGCCCACGTACTATAGGCCCTCTCTTATGCCATTTAGAGACCTTTATTGTTAACCATCCATTACTGATTATCCCTTCATGTTCTACCCCCCCCCCCTATTAGGTAGAGACTTCTTAACCAAAATTGGGGCTGAACTTTCATTTAATTTCCCCATTGCTTCTGTTTCCTCTAATATACTCTTAATGGCTGCAGCTACTGTTGATGACCAAAAAGCCAACCCCCCCCAATAGATTTGGTTGACCCTATAGTATGGGATACCAGCACCCCAGCTGTGGCAACCCACCACACCCCAGTCCAGATTGTCCTGCGTGACCCCATTATTTTCGCTGCCCGCTCCCAGTTTCCCATATCCTTCCCTAATTCTTTACAGTCTGATAACGTACCAGCTTTAATTTCTAAGGTTACTCAACAGGTGGCACAAGCTCTTGGCATTTCATGAAAGCTCCACATTCCATATTGACCACAGTTGTCAGGAAAGGTAGAAAAAATGAATGGGATACTTAAAAACCACCTAACAAAATTCTCTCTAGAGCTGGGAGTATCATGGCCTGAACTCCTGCCACTAGCTCTGGCCTGTGTGAGGGCCACCCCTCAAAGCCCCACCTTTATGAGCCCCTTTGAATTGCTATATGGTTGCCCTTTCCTGCTTAATCACACTCTCCCTTCAGATCCCCCTCCTTTGGCTTTCTATCTTCTTTACTTGTCATTTCTCAGGCACCTTCTTAGGGAACATGCTGACCAGTATCTTCCCCAACCCGGGACTGAAAAAGCAGCTCCACACCTTGCAGTCAAGGCCCTTAAGCCAGGGGATCAAGTCCTCCTCAAGTCACTTCAACCAAAACATCTCCAACCATGGAGGACTGGGCCCTTGACAGTGATCCTCACCATACCTACTTCAGTCAAACTGCTGGGGGACCCCAACTGGCATCATCTTACCTGGCTAAAAAGGGCTCCGTTACAACAGTCCCATGACAAATTCTCTTGCACAGTGTTGGGACCTACTAAGCTTCATTTTTCTCAGCATAATTCTTTTTGATGTTTTATTTTAGCAGAGCCACTTGTTCACATACTATGATGCTCTCTCTCTTTGGATGCCATACTGTCATAATTCCTCGTCTGCTAAAGTCTCCTCGAGCACACATCACCAAGCTGTCCAGAGTAATCTCCGACTCATGCTGCAGCCATACTCCCACCTGCCCACTTCTGGAGGACCCGATCTCTCCCAGCCGAGGGGCCCCCTTACGATGCCCCTTGACAGCAGGAAGTAGCTTAAGATTCAAATATCTTCCCATTATCACCAAAAGGCTGGGATGACAGGTTGGGTCCCTCTCCGCAGGCTCTACTGGGCAATATCGCGAGGCAGGCGATGTCGTGAGAGGGCCGGTGTTCCTATGTATAGCCCTCACCCACAAGACATAAACCTTAAAGGGAAGGGCATTTCCTCTCCAGCAGCGGAGGGGCTCAGAGGTATTCAGGAGCAGTCCAGCCCCTATCCTAGAGAGAAAACCACATTAAAATTCTTTTCCTGTACTCGGTCTCTCTCTCCGTTTTTTGCACCAAAACCTAACAAGTAGGTTTCTTGGAGTGTGTCACCCCTGCAAGGAACATCAGCCATATCAATTGCTAACATTTGGTGAGTGCTTCCTGCATCACTGGGCCCAGATACATTTCATCTTTTCAGCTTTTTTTTATGGGGCAAGTATTATTGCCCCCATTTGGAGATGAAAATTCTTCTATTCAGAGGAGAGGCCAAGGAGTCTTCCCCAATTCAGCAATAGAATCTGAATTCAAGTGTCGAGTGTATGGATCCAAAGGCCCTACAGTGCGCTGCTGGTCCATGCCCCAGGATTTGCTTGCTGAGTGCTGGCTCTGTATTACATCCTACCCCACAAGAATAGAAGAGCAAGTAGCATTTCAAAAGCACCTCTTCAGCTGGGCGTGGTGGCGCACATTTGTAATCCCAGCATCTGGGAGGCCGAGAGTTCTCAGACAGCTTCAGCTACTTAGTGAGGCCCTTTGCTGCTAAGTGAGACCCTGTTTCAAAAATAAAGAATAAAAAATAGGGCTGTGGGTGTAGCTTAGAGATAGAAGGCCCCTCTCCTGGGTTTCATCCCCAGTATCACACAAAAAAAGCACTTCTTGGCTTATAGTCGGATTTGCTATAGGATTCTCTCATGTGATATTCCTCATACATGGGAAATAGTAGTCAACTGAAAGATCTTTTTGACACATAAATCATTTTGAGGACCACAGCTAATGAGTGCAATGAAGTGTGTATGAGCACACACTCGCTCAGGCCCCCCAAGCTCTTACCTGAGATGTCTTCACCTGGCAATCTTCTGAGAGAAGTAGCAGCCAGATACAGTCTTAAGAAAAGTCTCCCGGGCCCCAAGATCAGGATTCCTGCAGTTGAAAGAAGCTAGGAAAGATCTCTGGCTGACATTGGTCAGCAAATTGTGCCTTACTTCCCGCTGAGCACAGGGGGCTCTGAGAATCTCCTCGTGCCTGGCGGAGGCTCCGGAGGCAGCCGAGCCCCAGGCATACCGGCTACCTTGGCAGATTTCTTTTTAAGTTTCATGTTGGCTTGTGACCCTCATCATTCCAAACAAGTTAAACAAACAATTTATTAGACTGGCAGCCCCTCTGGATGCTGCAACTTTAAGGAACGGCTGGCTTTTCTATTTTCAACTACACTCTAGTTGTTTTTTTTCCAGAGCAAAAAGGGTGAGTGCATCGTTTGGCTTGGGGAAGAAGCATATTATAAGGATTTGGACATAGTTCATATGGTGGCTGTGAATATTCATAGGCTCTCTTAGATCTACCACATCAAATCTTTAAAAATCAAAGCTAAATAGGGTGCTTTTAAATTATCATTAGGTTTTTATTATAAATGAGTATATTTATATTAAATCTGGATTCAAATAAGATATAATTCACAAATCCATAATTAGATACATTGCTTTATTCTCGTAATTGTATTTCTCAAAGATCTTCCATGATCACTTAATCTCAAGTCTTTTGGAAGAGATGTGAATAGACACAGTAAATTTTGTAACACATTACTGCCTCCCTTATTTCAAAATTGCTAACTAGGTTTCTTGATAACTAAAGATAGCCTTTTTGTTTTCTAGAACTTTTTTCAATTGTTGGTCAGAAAAATTGAGATTCGCTGCCCTGTTCTACTTTATTTATTTAGAGCTCTTCCAGAGATTCAGTTTTTATTCCTGTAAAGGTTTGTTTTTATTACTCATTTGTCATAAAAAATAGAGCTTCATAATAATGCTAACTGCCATTTTCCAGTGCTTACACTGTGCCACTTACAAACCTCACACCAAACCTAGAAGGCAAATACCATTTTTCTTCTGACTTTGTAGATGAAGAAACAAATTAACAGTGTTTAAGACATCTTGCCCAAGAAATCTTGCTAGTGAGAAAAGAAACTGGATTATTGGCTGAGTCAAAGCATACTTCACCCTGACCATGATTCTTTCAATTTGCAAACACTTGTTGAGCCCCTCCTAGACTCAGGGGCTGTTCTAAACAGGGAGGGGGGCCATGGGGAACACAGCAGACAGAGCCCCTTGCCCTCCAGCGACTTACATTCTATAACCTCCCTAGGAGACCTCCATCACAAATCTCCCTTTCACCTACACATGTGGTGGTAGGCCCTTGTCTCTGGTGTGATTGGATTCCCTCACTAGTGTGAAACCACTGCAAGCATTTCTTGGTTTGGGACTGGGCTTCATCTCATTAAATTAAGTCCTTAATAAATATTTGTGCTGTTGTTTGAAATTCAAGACTCCAAAAAAGAAACGGGGAGGGGCTTCTGATGAAAAACACCTCACTTACATACTTTGTTTCTTTGTTTGTGGTACTGGGGATGGAACCCAGGTGCATTCTACCTCTAAGCTACACCCTCAGCCCTATTTTTTATTATTTATTTTGAAATAGGGTCTCACTAAGTTGCAGAGGGTCTCACCAAGTAGCTAAGGCTGGTTGTGAACCTGCAATCCTCCTGTCTCAGCCCCCCCCAAGTTCTGGGATTTTAAGCATGTGCTACCACTTCCGGCTACATATCCATTTTATTTTATTTTATTTTATTTATTTCTGTGGTACTGGGGATGGAACCCGAGGCATTCTACATCTGAGTGACACCCCCCACGCCCTAATTTTTTATTCTTTATTTTTGAAACAGGGTCTCACTGAGTTGCAAGGGGCCTTGTAGCGGAGGCTGTCCACGAACTGCGATCCTCTGGTCTCAGCCTCCTGAATGCTGGGATTACAAGCGTGCTCCACCACACCCGGCCTACATATCCCTTTTAAAAGCTCTTCAAGCTGGGCGTGATGGCACTACTTGCAACCCCAGCATTTGAGAAGCTGAGTCAGGAAAATCCCGGTTCACAGCCAGCCTCAGCTACTTAGGCCCCTTACAACTCAGTAACCTTGTTTTAAAATAAAGAAAAAAAAATAGGGCTGGGGTAGCTCATAGGTAGAATGGCCTTAGGCTCCATCCCTAGTACTGAAAAGGAAAAAAAAGTGCTTCAGCTTTTATTTTACTCTTGCGCTGAATTAGCTCTCTTCCCTTTGCCTGAAAGTGCCTGATGTAACTCTGAGACCTCACACAAGCATTTCCACCCTTTCCAACATAGCCCAGGGATGGGGCTAGACTTTTTCTGGCCTTTCCCCTTCTGTGGGTTGCCATCTGCCTATTAGGGAGCCTCACTTCCCACTCCTTCTCTGTCTCAAAAAAAAAAAAAAATAGTAGGAGAAATTAGAAAACAGAGTTGCTACTATCTCAGCCTTTGTAGCCAGATTTAAATACCTGCCTCTTGATCAGCAAAAGTGGGAGAGATGAAACAGCCCATCAGTCCCCACCTGCCCTTTCCTGTCTTTGCAGAACTGCTTCTTTAGCCTCCAAAGCATTTGGAACTTTCTCACAGCAGGATAATAAAATGATTTTTTCCCAGATATGATAGCTTAGGTCCTCCCCAAACAGTAGGACCTGTCTGTCTTCCACTGGACTCTTTCATCTTCGCTTACATTCCCTTCTTCGGCATCTTCAATAATCGATGGCGTTCTAAGTGGTACATCTGTGGCATCTGCACAGTTGAATCGGGCGGGAAGGCTGGAGCAGAGCAGGGTGACACTGCACTGAGCCCCGCTCGGCTCTAGCCCGTGTTCTCCGTGTGCCCTCCTCCACCTCTCATGCCTAGCCCGTGCAAAAGGCTCCTCTTAGGTTCTTTAGTCTCAGAGGCTGAGATGGGGACTCTTGTGCTAGTAATTAAAGAAAAACTTGCTAGTGATTAAGAAGAAACTTGTAGTGGGGGCTGGGGATGGTGGGGACAGAAGCCAGACAGGAAAGAGCTGGGCAAAGATAGAAAAACTCCAGCCCAGACCTGTTCCAGGCGGGAGATGTGCAGCATCGATCTCCTCTCAGAGGTTATCCTGCCTGGGAAAAGGGGCTGGGTTGTTTTTCCCCCTCATCAGTCAGCCTAGGGTTGCAGTAGAACCTCCCAGGCATTTCCCACCAAGAAGTTCTTTCCAGCCAGGGATAGTCCTTTTGAGAAAGAAAGAAAGAAAGAAAGAAAGAAAGAAAGAAAGAAAGAAAGAAAGAAAGAAAGAAAGAAAGAAAGAAAGAAAGAAAGAAAGAAATGTCGGGGCCCACTCGGCTGGACCGAGATGGCACCCAGGCTTATTGCCAGCGTGGACTCAAGATGGCGCCTAGGCTTGCAGCCAAGTCATGAGACTCACAAGATGGACGTCTCCTTGAGCATGCGCAGTGTGCCATGCTACGTGCCTGCAGAATGATCAGTGACGCAGCACCTCGTGCTACCACCAGCCTGCCTATGAGAGAGTCAGAAATGTGCATGCCCTAGCTGTGGAAAGCTTGGGGTTGGTAGGGAATAGAGGGAGGGATTATGATGCTGATATATATTGTGCTTGCTGTACGCAGTGACATACATATTAGGGACATATTAAAAGGAAGAAGAGACATATTAAGGATCCATTAAAGAAGAATTCATGTTTCAGCTGAAGAGGTGTCTGTGTCGTTCTCTAAGTCCCTGCGGGTCGGAGTCTTAGGGGACGATAAAGAAAGGAAGAAGGAAGGAAGGAAGAGAGAAAGAGAAAGAAAGGAAGGAAGAAGGAAGGAAGGACGGAAGGAAGGAAGGAAGGAAGGAAGGAAGGAAGGAAGGAAGGAAGAAAAGCTTGATGTAAGACAGTAGCATGCAACAGCTGGAACAGCTGGGAGATTGGGAGATGGCTGCTCAAGAAATACTCAGTGAAGGAATGACTAAGCAGTTCCATCCATGCCAGAGACACCTTTAATGAACTTCCCCACCTTCCTCTCTTTTTCCAGGTATTTATGATTAGTCCAGTCCTCATGGAGTTTAGAGTCCAGGAGGTAAGGAGTGGACATGTAAATGAATAAACACAAAGTAATTCCAAGTTGTGCTTAAGGTTCATTTAGGTCAGGTAGTCCAGTCTTCTCTAAGTAGGTGCAGTGAAGATGTAGGAGGGTCCAGTCATGGGAATGCAGGGCAAAGATTCCAGGCAGGCAGGAGTGAATGTGAGTCCTGAGGAGAGAGGCTGGTTCTAAGAACTGGAGCAAGATCAGAGATGAGAGGGGAGTTGGGGGATTGGCCCAGGTGATGCTGAGCCTCATGGGCCACATGCAGGAGTTTTAATTCACCTGCAATTGTAAAATTTTGAAGTTTTACTATTTAAGCAGGACAGTGATGCCATGCAGATGCTGGATAGCTGTATTAAATTTCTATTCAACTTCATTCAGATGTACAAAGAGAATGGCAGCTCTCTTCCTCCTCGCATGGATCCACTCTTAAACTTTTCCTGAGCAGAAGATGACTTTTTAAGATTTATATTTCAGTCTATTTGGGTCTAAACAGTTGCCTTTAGGAAAATGCCAGGATTTGTGTTACGGCATGTAGCAAGCCCACCCACAAGTCCTTGTGGTGGCAGGGAGGTCCTCATGAGGGTTTCAGCACTGGGAAGGGCCCTTGCTCAGCACTTAGCCCCTCCCCCTGCAGAGATGTAGCGGGTAAGGGTGCCTGCTTCATCCCTAACTGTCTCCCAGGCCCCGACGCCCCGGCCCTGTGGACTCACCCAGACCTTGGTCTTGCTGTTGCTGCACAGAGCTGCCTTTCAGCCCTTGAGTTGGGGTCAACCTGGCAGTCCACAGCTTTTCCAGTCAGGAAGCTTTCACACAGCTCCACTTGTCCCTCCACAGAGCACATGGAACTTCTGGACACTTTGCAGGCTGCAAGGGACCCAAGGGTATACTTTATGTGATTTAGCTACCTACTCATGCCATGCTGCCAGTTTTATTTGATGCCTAAATGGCAAGGTGGTCTCCCAGAATCTAAACTACAACCAGGAAGGCAGGTGCCAGTCTCCCTTCAAGCTCCCCAGAAGGGGAGATTGGACACACACATTTTGCCATCTTTGTCCCCCAAGACAGCCCCAGGTGGTTGGAAGAGGTCGGCCTCCACTTCTTGCTCAGGTGTGAACTACTTGCGTTGCTTTTTCCTCTTCCTAGAAGTGACATCACTATCTACTTTTTATGTTTGTTTGTTTGTTTGTTTGTTTGTTTGTTTGGTGGTTCTGGGAATTGAACCCAGAGGCATTTTACCTCTGAGCTATTCCCTGGCCCATTTTCGTTTTGGAACAGGGTCTTGCCACATTGCTAAGAGTCTTGCTAAGTTGCTGAGGCTGGTCTTGAACCTGCGATTCTCCCGTCTCAGCCTCCCAAGTATTGAGATTACAGTTGTGTTCCACCATGCCCAGCATTTACTCTTACCAGAGGCTGTGATGGCAGATTGGCTGTTTGAGACCCTCCTTTACTGGGAAAGAAATTATACATCGGCTTCATATTTTCTCCTGTTACAAATAGTCCAAGATGATCGCTCCAATTACAATGTGCATAGAAGCAGGGAAGCTGGCTGTTAGTTCTCCAGGGGAGAGATGTTAGCAGCTTGCATCAGAGTTGCAGTGGAGTTGGAGGGAAGTGGGTAGATTTGACATGTATTTGGGGTGCTAATGTAGCCCCAAACATATTTTAACAAGTCTTTATTGAGCACATACTCTCACAAGGCCTTGGAAAGACAGAAACAAGGAGAACATGATTCTTGTATTTAAAATGCTACAAAATTGGCCAGGCGTGGTGGTGCACATTTGTAATCCCAGCATTCGGGAGGCGGAAACCGGAAGATCATGGTTTGCGGACAGCCTCAGCTACTTAGTGAGGCCCTTTGCAGCTCAGTGAGACCCTGTTTCAAAATAAAGAGAAAAAAATAGAACTGGGGATGTAGCTCAGAGGTAAAATGCCCCTGGGTTCTATCCCCAGTACCGCAAAAAAAAAAAAAAAAAAAAGCTACAAAATAATAGGTAAGAAAAGACTTAGAAACAACTAACATCACACTTGGTTAGTACTAGAACTATGTATAAGGGAGATAAGTGAAAATGAAAATTACAAAGATTAGATTTATAGATCCATTAAGAGATAACGGTATTTTAGCTGGGCACAATGGCACACCCCTGTAATCCCAGTACTTGGGAAGCTGAGACAGAAGGATCACAGGTTTGAGACCAGCGTCAGCAATTTGATGAGACCTTCATCAACTTAGCAAAGCCCTATTACAAGATACAAAGTAAAATAAGGTTGGGGGTAGATCTCAGAGGCAGATTGACCCTGGCTTCAATCCCCAGTACCAAAAAAATAAGAGCTAATGGGTTTCAATGCTGTGGTCCCCATAATAGTTGTGTGGCATTGGGTTAATTACCTAGCCTCTCTAAGTCTCAATAAGATGAAATAGTAGAGCCTACCTTAAGGGGTTGTATGGGAACTCAATGAGATTATATTTAAAGCACTTAGGATATGCACTGGCTTGTAACATGTATTTTTTATCATTGAACAACTTAACTGAGCACCTAACTTAGCCCTGTGGCCTTACTTCACTTCCCTGAAATGCACTCCCCCGACAGTATGCTTTTCGACATTCACAGGAGGGTTTCCAAACCACACAGTCTTCTGTGACATAGACAATGTCAGTCAATTACTAGTATCCCTCCAGCTCTGTCCCCTTAACAGTCTTACAAAGAAGAGAGCCAATCCGTGCATGGAGCCTCTGACCTGATCAGAAAGATGAGATTCTGCATGTGTGAGTGAGGAGCAAGAGGCAGGCTCTGCTCAACAAAGAATTACTGAAGGCACACCAAGTGATAGAGACTTCTCCAGTGCTCCCAACCAGCCTCCTACTTTATCAACCCGTTTCACAGAGGAGAGGACTGAGATTCAACAGGGGTGAAGTACTTTACCCAAGACCACACAGCTAGTTAGTGGCATGTGTTGATTTGACGCCAAAGCCCACCAGTGAGTAGCCACTAGTGTCATCTGTGCGCCAAGGACTGTGCTGGGCTCAGGGTATTCAGTGTGGGCTGTCTGCAGACTTCCTGAGATAAACCTGGAAAGATAGGTTACGTGTGCCGCTACGGTTTGGAGGTGCACTAGGCATTGAAGGAAGCACAGCCACTTGTATAATTTAGAAAGAGCGTGACTTAGGCCGGGCGTGGTGGCGCACGCTTGTAATCCCCGCGCTTGGGAGGCAGAGACAGGAGGATCGCGCAGGTTCGAAGACAGCCATGCTGGCTTAAGAGACCCTGTTTCCAAAAATATATATAAAAAATAGGTCTGGGAGTGTAGCCCAGAGGTAGAAGGGCTTCCAGGAACCCCAGTAACACCAAAAAAGAAAAAAGAAAAAAAAAAAAAAAAGAAAGAAAGAAAGAGCATGACTTAGAAGCAAGGCATTGGAGTCAGGAAAACCAGAGCTGAATTCCAGCTCAAACACTTACTGACTCTTGCCTCCAGCAAGCTTACTGTGCCTCTCTGCACCTGTTTCTTCATCTGGAGAATGGGATAAAATATCTACTTCACAGGGCAAATGAACATATTAAACGAGTCGCTGAACATAAGTTTTTGTCCATGCTGCACAGTCAGCACTTAAAAACAATGGCTGCCATTATGCTCCTGGATAAAACTGGGAAGAAATGGTGGTGATGGTGAGCAATGCAGGTTTACAACATTTCAGTGTTTGTTGGCGTAACCCCTGCCCCCTGGAAGCTTATGTAACCATACTGTTGAACAAACACATTTCAGGGAATGCACAATTTAGTATTTACCTTTTTGTGTGTTGTGGTGCTGGAGATGGAACCCAGGGGTATTCGAACTCTGAGCTACACCCCCACCCTATTTTTTATTTTATTCTTTATTTTGAAACAGGGTCTCACTGGTTTGCAAAGGGCCTCACTAAGTAGCTGAGGCTGTTTGAGAACCATGATCCTCCTGTCTCAGCCTCCCAAATGCTGAGATTACAAGCGTGCACCACAACACTTGGCTAGTATTTACGTTCCCTATCAGCTTAATTAAACCTGCCCCTGGAGGAGAGATCTGCCCGCCACTGGATGAAAACCTGAGTTTACTATTAGGTCACTTTTATTCACCTTAATTCAGAAAACATCATTCCAATTTGAGAATTAAGGTGCCTAATCACCATGTAAGACCCTAGCGTGACTCAAAGATAAATGTTCACGCTTTTCTTCCCCACTCAGACCAGGAGGTGGGGAACTGGAAGTACTGGGCTGTTTTAAGTCCTTCTAATTCTCTACCCCACCCCTGACTCATCCCTGACTCCTGGGATAGGGGCAGGGCTGTGAAGACAAGGAAACAGGAATGGTCTCACTCCTGGGGGGGGGGGGGGGATTAGTACTTTCTAGAATGGGTAGAAGTGAAAAGCTGGCTCTTCCTCTTGAGAGACTCTCCTGGGGCTCTTTGGAGACCCCCAACAATGTAGACGGTTTGCTTCAGTTTTCCTGGCATGGATGAATGCATTCCCATCTGGCTGATTGCTTGGGGCTTCACCCAGAGCCCCAGGGCATCTTGGATTTCACTAGCAGCTTCTTTCTACCAAGGTCCTCCTGCCTCCCAGGATGGTCTTCTGAGGCAAAACCTAAGATGGCCCCACGTGGGCCTTCTCTTGCACACGATCCACATCTGGTCACAGCAAATACTTGTGCAATCTTAGCTCCGTAAACTCTGCGAGCAATCATTTTCCGAGTGTCAGGCCTCCATTCAGGAGTCCGAGGTCATCCCAGCCAACCCCATGCTCCTTAGATTTCTCACACTCAGCGCACACCTGCCCACTGAATTCCACAAACGGCAAAGGACTTGTTGCAATCTCTTAACGGGTCTCTTTGGAGTCATTGTCCTAAGAGCTTCTCTTCAAAAGTCCTCTAACGTCCAGCCCCTGGCTCCTTTATGCTTTCCAGATAAATACGTTTTTTTTCAGCTACCTACCTCCTTTGAGAGTGTTTGTTTCAGAAGATTCTTTTAGAATGCCTCTGCCAAAGTTTCTCTCTTAATGTCCAATTATACTCAGAACTCGGTGAATGGCTAGTGACTCATCCTCCCTGGTGGGGAGAAGGAAGGCGCCCTTAAACAGCCATGACGAGCCCTTGGTTCTTGTGGTAACCTCAGCCTTGTTTCTCCAGGTGACCTTGGAGCAGCCCCTCATTGCTCTGGGTCTCAGCTTCTCCTCTCAGTGAAATGGAAATCAGCTCTCTGTTCTCACCATCCCTCCAGGGAGGTATTGTGAAGAGTAATAAGGCAATGCCTATAAAGTGCTTTAAGTACTTCGGGGAAAGACGTTGGCTAAATACCAAATGATAATAATAACACCGTCATCATCATCCACATTATTATTCATGGGTTGAGAGGAGAAAGCGGTTGCTGATGGTGTCTTTCTCTGTGGGCAGGAGAACTACAGGTCCCAGGATGTTCTATCAATAAGTCAAAGCCAATAAATACCAAGCACTGGAAGTGGAAGTTATCTAGCCATAAAGACTGAACGTACATGCCCATTTGTATCTGAAATGACAACAACCAGCTCTATTTCTCATTTTTTATTTTTATAGCTAGTGCTCAAAGCAGCTAGAATTGAGGGGAAATTGCATTCCTTTTTGGGAGGTGGGGGAGCAAAGGGATTCATTTTTTTACATCTTGGATTTTACTACCCACCACTCTTCTTAGCATGCCCTCCTCCCCATACACCTCCCATTCCCTCACCGCTCCTCTCCACCCCACTCATTTCTGAGTCAGAGTCCCAATCCGCAGGCAGGTTGTCATTCTGGTGGGAGATGAGGAGCACAGGGGATCAGAGCTGAGTCTGGGGAGAACCGGATGCAGAACTCGGGGACGGAAGGTTTCCTCTCAGTCTTTCACACACACTCATCCACTCATCACAAGAGTGCCGTAGTGCATCAGGCACTGCACTAGGTGCCAGGGTTAGGTTAGTACCCAAGAGACAGTGCCTGCCAGAATTTCAGTCTCTTAACATCCTGCAAATCCTCACTTCAGGCCAGATGGGACAGAACAATCTGGTGCATAGCAAGACCTTTATCCAGCAATGCAGCTATCAGGAGTGATTGCCCCCAAATGATTTCCATTTCTGGGTCTAGAGGGAAGTTTTTCATCACCACCCCAAGCGAGTGGCATATGGTGAGTAAGCCACTAGACTGTCTGTACCTAACACGTGCCTGTACTCACCTCCTAAACACGTGGTAGTACATGCTGTGGGCTTCAATCTCATGACAAGATTTTTTTTTTTTTTTTTTTTTTGGTGGTACTGGGGTTCCTGGAAGCCCTTCTACCTCCGGGCTACACTCCCAGACCTATTTTATATATTTTTTTTAAATTTGGAAACAGGGTCTCTTAAGCCAGCACAGCTGGCTTCGAACTTGTGCAATCCTCCTGTCTCCGCCTCCCAAACGCGGGGATTACAAGCGTGCACCACCATGCCCGGCTCATGACAAGCTTTTAATTCAACTCTACCACTTGCTTCTTACATTTCTCTGAGCCCCAGTTTCTTTATATGCAAATTGAGAACAAAAATGGCAGCTAAAGCTGGGTGCAGTGGTGCATGCCTGCCATCCCAGCTGCTCAGGAGACTGAGGCAGGACGATTCAAGTTTGAGGCCAGCCTAGGCAATTTAGTAAGACTTTCTCAAACTGAGATAATAAGGGCTAAGAATATAGCTCAGTGGCAAAGCCCTTTCCTAGCACATGTGAAATCTTTGGGTTCAATCCCCAGTACTATAACACACACACACACACACACACACACACACACACACACACACACCACAAAACCTACTGGCACAGTGTGCTTTCTATCAGTGCTATGAGGGGGGGAGATGAAGGAGAAAGGAGATGATGGAGCAGTGGTAAGCTGGGAGGCTCTGTTGAGCTGCAAGTTTAGATCTGTGTTGATCTGATGCCCACGCCATTCCAACCTCTTCACTAGCTGAACGAGACTCCTGGACTATAGCTAGAGATTTGAGCCCTAAGCCAAACTGCCTGGGCAGCTGAGGACTTGCTTCTTTCTGTTCTAGGAATCTGTGTGGACTGAAGAAATAGAAACCCAGCTCGATTATCTTTTCTCAATTATCTTTTTTCTAAATGTTATACAGAGAACATTTTTTTGGCTATAAAAATAGTATATAATGAGCTTTATAAAAGATCTAGACAATGAAGAAAGATACAAAGAAGACATTTTAAGTACTACATGCTCTTAGAGACATCAATTTTAGGAGTATAACTTCCAAATTTTTGCTGTGCATTTACACACACAATTTCTCTCCTAAATTGAGGCCTCTGTATACCTTGTTTTTTCAGCCTGCCTTTATATATTTAAAAATGTATATACCCTGAGCTGGGAATAGTGGTACACGCCTGTAATCCCAGTACTTGGAAGGTTGAAACAGGAGGATCACAGGTTCGCAGCCAGCCTCGGCAACTTAGTGAGGCCCTCCTCAATTTAATGAGACCCTGTTTCAAAATAAAAGAATAAAGCAGGGCTTAGTGGTGTAGCTTGGAGGTAGAATGCCCCTGGGTTCCACCCCAAGTACATACACACACAAAAAAAATAGAGCTGGGTTGTAGCTTGGAGGTACAATACCTCTGGGTTCAATCCCAAGTACCACAAAAAAATAAAAAAATTTACTCTGGCCAACTTTTCACCTGTCTTCACTTATTCACAAGCCCTCTGACAGATCTGGAGGTCTCCTTTTGAGATGTAGCATCCCCTTTGAGCCTTTGCAGCATCCTTCAGGGTCTCTTTGATGGGGCACAGTGCACTCCCAGAGGACACAAAGCATGAAAAACTTCCCCGGCAAAGACATCCAGACTAGGTGCTTTTACAAGCCCTGTTTGCTAGGTTCCAAGACATTGACATCTTGTCATCCCCCCCCCTCTCTTTTAAATTTCAAGTTGAAGTTTGATGTTGAATTAAAAATGTTGCCAGGGGCTGCCTGCAGGGCCCTCAGGCTAAAACAGTGGCAGCATCTGCCGGGGAAGACCCGCAGGTCCTTCTGCGGACCATGGCAACGTGCAGCTGGCATCCAAGCCCAGCAAAGAAGGACAGAAATGTGCCTGTGAGGAGAAACTCAAGGCTCACTCCTTCAAAAGCAAAACAAAACAAAAACAGAAATAAAAAAACCACTCAGCAAGTGCTTGTCCATTTTATTTGGATTTTGCAACTAAAGGCCCGTGAGACACATTGGGTTCAGACTTTTCCAAGAGTATAGAGAGGCAGCAGAAACTTGTGGGAGAAATGCCAGACCTCATTAAACACCTGGGGACCCTGGATGAATGAGTGAAGGGGTGAGGGTGGAGCTGATCAGATTTCTTTCACTCAAGAAGGCGGCACCATGGCATATGCCTGTAGTTCCAGTACGTGGAGGGCGGAGGTAGGAGGATCACAGGTTCTAGGTCATCATGCTGTGATTTAACGAGACCCTATTTCAAAATGAAATGGACTAGGGGTGTAACTCAGAGTTACTCCTGGGCTCAGTCCTTAGTAACACACACACACACACACACACACACACACACACACACACACACACTTTTTTTCATGCAGGTGAAGTGCATGCTAAAAAGACCTGATAGGAAGAGATTCCTGCATGTACTCTAGAGACAGGAAAATTCTGTGCAACCAAAACCCTGAATTCACTTCCATGTCCATTTAAGCACAGAACTGGAAGGGCTCAAATGGAACAGGAGGCGGCAGTTGTGTCAAGAAAGAAAGCCAGGTGGCCGGGAGATAGGACAGGAGAGGGGCTTGCTTTTCATCCTAGACCCTTTAGTTTCTTTTGCAGTTTGTGCCATGTGCATGATTCACCTTTCAACATGAAACAAACAAATAATTTAACTCAGAGGAATCTTGGGTCCTGGTCACATCCTTTGGGAAAAGTCTTCCTTGTGAGAGTAGCCTTTCCTCCCCCCGCATCATGCTGAAGCCCACTCAGTCTTCGCTAAATAGCACTGACAGCATCATTCTTTCCTATGGAGCATTTTTTTCTTTGAGAAAAAAAGGATTCAAATCAAGGAACCCTCAAAAAATTCAATTATTACTCTAATGACTTGTCATGCTATGTTTTGATCGTAGAAAAGAAGTGATGAGCTCAAGGGCATATAGACCTGTCAACTGAGAAGACAGACTTCGGCATGGGTCTTGTCATTGTTACTATACTACTTATACCTGTTTTATAAAAGTAATAAAATATAATATTTTTATTAATATACCATTTGAGCTCCTTCTCAGCCCCAGCTATGTAGCCTTGAATATTTACTAGCTACACTACCTTGTACAAACTACTTACCCCACTGGATAAAATGCAAAATACACTTTTAACTATTGTTATTTTCATTTCTACTATCCTTGGAGAGAAGCAGATGTTGACACTTCAAACTGAGACATGGGTGTGTTGAAGAGGAAAGATGGCTATAAAACAGAATAGAAGTGATTTGGAAGAATAGTTGTCAAGACATATACATCTTATTGAGCTAAATTTGTGTGTGTGTGTGTGTTACTGGGGATGGAACACAGGGGCCTTCTACCTCCGGGCTACACTCCCAGACCTATTTTATACTTTATTTGGAAACAGGGTCTCTTAAACCAGCTGAGGCTGGCTTCGAACCTGCACGATCCTCCTGTCTCAGCCTTCCAAGCACGGGGATTACAAGCGTGCGCCAACACGCCCGGCTTGAGCTAAAAATTTTAAATAAGAATTAAATTGAAAATGAGAAAAGACTTACTAAGAAAATCCACACAATTCCCATAAGCAATGCTTTCCTAGATAGCTTCTCTCTGTGTCTTTATTTTGATGCCCAACTTTGTTTTCTTTAATTTCATTCCTTTCTCCCAACATTCTGTCTTTTGCAAAGCAAGCACAGAGACAGGCATTGCTTCCTATGGATGCCTGAGATTCAGCCTTTTCCTAGCTGGAAAGTTAGAAACCACACTTTTGACCAGTCGTGGTGGCCCGCGTTTATGATCCCAGTACTTGGGAGGCTGAGATAGGAAGATTGTAGGTCTGAGAACAGCCTCAACAAGTTATGAGACTCATCAACCTAGCAAGATCCTGTTTCAAAATAAAAGTAAAATCAGGCTGGGGGTGTACCTCAGAGTTAGAATGCCCCTGGGGGTTTTTGTTGGTTTTTTCTTTTTTCTTTTCTTTTTCTTTCTTTCTTTCTTTCTTTCTTTCTTTCTTTCTTTCTTTCTTTTTTTTTTTGTGGGTCTGGGGATGGAACCCAGGGGCATTCGACCTCTGAGCTATACCCGCTGCCTTATTATGGTAAATTATGAATGCTGGGGGAATGTGAGGAATGGATGTACTGAAGATTACTCATTATATTTTATTTCAGCAAATAATTATTGAATACCTGCTAGTGGCAGACACTCTTCTTCATGCTTATAATCCCAGTATTTGGGAGGCAAAGACTGGAGGATCACAGATTCGACAGCCTCAGCAAGTAGTGAGACTCAATCAACCTAGCAAGACTCTGTTTCAAAAAAATTAAAAATAAAATAGGGCTGGGGGGTGTAGCTTGGAGGTTGAATGCCCCTGGATTCAACCCCTACTACCTAAAAAAAAAAAAAAAAAAAGAATAGGGCAGGGATGTAGCTCAAGGTGGAATGCCCCTTGGTTTCATCCCCAGTACCACAGAAAAAGAAAAAGAAAATATGTCACCTTACTAGCAAAGTTAAAAACTATCAAAAGGGAGTTCGGCCAACTATTGGTCAGACTGCTTATGGGTGTAAAATGGTGATCATTACCATAGGCTTTAGCCAAGTGGACATTATTGAAAACAGGATGAGGGCTGTTTGGGTGGGGCTTGATTGGATTGGGTTTGAGAGAGATTAAGAGAAGAGGAATTGAAGACAGAAAGCATACGTAACTCTTTGGATGTTTTAGTGAATAAATGAGTAGGGCTGTAGCTGGCAAGGATTATGGGTTAAGAGAAGTTTTTGTAAGATGGGACAAAACATTATAGAGAGCAAAAAGTTGATTTTGCAAGAAGAGACTTGCTGGAGTTAATCTTGAAGTAGGTGAGAGGAGAAAGGATTTAGTTCTGAAGAAAAATAATTGACTCGGGCAGATGTGGTGGCACACACCTGTAAGCCCAGCATTTGGGAGGCTGAGGCAGGAGGATCCACGTCCAAGTACAGCCTCAGCTGCTTAGTGACGCCCTTTGTGACTCAGTGAGAACCTGTTTCAAAGTAAAGAATAAAAAAAAAGATAGGGCTGGGGTATAGCTTGGAGGTAGAATGCCCCTGGGTTCCATCTCCAGTATCACACACACAAAAGAAATGACTTTAGCTAGAGTATGGAGAATTCACCTAGAATAGCAAGAAGGCAGGTGGAGGGGTGGATAAGAGCTGGGGAGTGTGGCTGGCTGCTGAGTGCTTCTGTTGCTCAGTGGATCCAAATCACCAGTAGAAAACGGGGACCAGAGGAGTCATGAGAGACTTGAAGAGGAAATGAGTATTGTGGCCTGGGATGCAGGAGAGTGAAGGAACCTAAGACAAATAATATGATTTCCCGGCAGCTAAGGGCCACTGGAGTTTTAGTCACCCTTTTACTGTTTATTTATTTACCTATTTATTTACTTATTTATTGTGTGTGGTACTGAGAATGAAACCCAAGGCATTCTACCTCTGAACTACACCCCTGGCTAGGTTTTTTCTTTTCTTTTTTTTTTCTTTTCTTTTCTTTTCCCTCCCTCCCTCCTTCCCTCTTTCTTTCTTTCTTTCTTTCTTTCTTTCTTTCTTTCTTTCTTTCTTTCTTTCTTTCTTTCTTTCTATGGTACTGGAGATGGAACCAGGGGCATTGTAATCTCCAAGCTACACCCTCAGCCCTACTTTTTATTCTTTATTTTGAAATAGGTCTCGCTGAGTTGCAAAGGGCCTCACTAAGTAGCTGAGGCTGTCCGCAAACCACAATCCTCCTGTCTCAGCCTCCCAAATGCTGGGATTACAAGTGTACACTACCACGCCTGGCTGCCATTCACCTTTTAATAGTGTGTGTTTTTATAATGTGACTATAATCTTATAACTTAGAATAGAGTAAAATGCACTCTGTTGAGTCAGCCAGATCCTCAATTTGGCAAACTTTTCTTGAAGTCATAGACCAACATAGGTCTGCAGATGTCGCCAAGTCCCTCCTGTCTGCTATGCTAGCAGGTAAGACTTTCTCACGTAATATGGCCCAAGAGATGACACTAATCTCCAGAGGAAAACAAGGCTAACATTTTGTTTTGTTTTGTGATACTAGGGTACACAGGGACATTTTGCCTTAGAGCTGTTATACTCCAGCCCTATTTTTTTTTTTTGAAGGCCTAAGTTGCTGAGACTTGCCTCAAACCTGTGATCCTCCTGTCTCAGCCTCCAAGTACGAGGATCACAGGCACATGCTACCACATTCTACTAGGACTGATGTTTATCAACCCAAATATAGAAATGCTTCTCAAATAGCTGAATCAAATTTTCCATGCTTCTATTTTTTTTTTTTTTTTTTTGATGGTACTGGGGTTCCTGGAAGCCCTTCTACATCCGGGCTACACTCCCAGACCTATTTTATACTTTTTTTTTTTTTTGAAACAGGGTCTCTTAAGCCAGCACGGCTGGCTTCGAACCTGCGCCATCCTCCTGTCTCTGCCTCCTTAGCACGGGGATTACAAGCGTGCGCCACCATGCCCAGCTAAGTATATCTTCTTGAATTTTTTTTTTTTTTTTTTTTAGTACTGGGGATGGAACCTAGGGCACTCTTCCTCCAAGATATACCCCCAGTCCTATTTTACTTTTTTTTTTTAAACACAGTCTCACTAAGTTGCTGAGTGCTGAGGCTAGCCTCAAATCTTTGATCCTCCTGTGTCAGCCTCCCAAGTACTGAAATTACAGGTGTGAGCCACTGTGCCTGGCCTCTTCTTGAATTTTTTATAATGATAAGCAACAATGTGCCATCTTTTCTTATATTCTTTATGTTACTAATTCATTCATTCAACAAATGTATAATGAGTATCAATTATCATCTAGATACTGGTATACAGTAGGAAGAAGCCATTTGTGACTGTCCAATTTAGAGTCACATGGCTAGGTACAGGTGATTTCAAAGGATTGATTGAGGAGGAAAGAATCTTATGGAAACAGAGGCACTAACCTAAGTGAGGGGGGGGGAAAGTTGATTGAAGGAATCCAGAAAGAAAAAAAATGTAGAAGTCGAGGAGCTGGTGAAAAGAGAGACAAAAGTATTCCAGGTAGTGAGAAATGTGTGAATGCTGCTGGGGGAAGGCAGGGTGTGAGAGAAGGCCATGGTGCTGGAACCGAGGGAGGCAGGAAGAGAAGATGGGGCTGTAGAGGCTGCCAAGGGCATGTCAGAAAGGCTCAGCCATCCTCCAAGAATTTGGACATAATCCTAACAGCAGTGTTCATGGGACTTGAGCAGAGAAGTGACCCTCTGAGCTGAGCGTGGTGGAAACTGCAGGTTCAAGGACAGCCTTGGCGAGTCAGTAGTGAGAATCTCACCAACCTGGGAAGAACATTTCTCAAAATAAAAATAAAGTAGCTTGGAGATAGAGTGCCCCTAAATTCAATCCCCAGGACTACATACACAAAAGAGAGAGAAAGAGAGGGGGGAGAGGAAGGAAAGAAGGAGGAAAGGAAGGAGGGAGGGAGGGAGGGAGGGAGGAAAGGAAGGAAGGAAGGAGAAGGAAGTTTCCCTCTGGAGGAAAACAGCTAGCACCTGTAGGGATAGCGCAATAGCTAAAGGCTGCTGCTGCTGTGTGGGTGGGAGGCATTGGTGTCCTGGACTAGGGATGCTGTGTGGAGCTGCAGAAAAATGGACAGGAGCAAGAGATGATTTGGGCAGTGATTTGACTCGACAGGTCTTGGCAATTTATTGGCTTTGGAGAGTCAAAGAAAGAGAATATCAAAGAGGATGTAAATCAGGGGAATACATCTGCTTTCGTAATGTTGGGTTTGAATATCCAAAGGAATATTCCTAAGGGCAGGTGTACATGGGATCTGGCACTTAGGGAGGAAGTGGGCACGTTTAAGAATTATCTTCAAATATATGGTAATTGAATTCATGAGAATGGATAAAATAACCCATCAGCTGTGTGGAGTATGAAAGGAAGGACTAAGTCAAAACTCTGAAGAGCACTATTTAAGGAATGGGAGTGGTGACGAGGCTTCAAAAGAAACTGAGAATAGCTGGGCACCTTGGTACACGCCTATAATACCCAATCTGTGGAAGGCTGAGACGGGAGGCACGCAGGTTCTGGGCCAACCTCAGCAACTTAACAATTCTTTCTTTTCTCTCTCTCTCTCTCTTTTTTTTTCTTTTTCTTTGTACTGGGGTTTGAACCCAGGGGGCATTCTACCTCTTAACTATACTCTCAGCCCTATTTTTTTTAAAAAACAGTCTTGCTAGGTTGCTGAAAGCCTCTCTACATTGCTATGACTGACCTCAAACCTATGATCTTCCTACTCAGCCTTCCAAGTACTAGGATTACAGATATGTGCCACTGGCAAGACCCTGCTTCAAAAGAAAGATTTGTAAAGGGCTAGAGGTGTAGCTCAGAGGTAGGATGCCCCTGGGTTCAACCCCCTGTATGGAGGAGGAAGAGGAGGAGGAGGAGGGTTACTAATGCATTTTCCTTGCTGGCAACACTCCTATGGCTCATTTCTACCTCCCTCTTCATTTTCATCTGCTTCTTGGGCTTAACCATATAGACAAATCTTCACGCACTACAACGTACTGTTGCCACATCTGGCCATTTTTTCCTCCTTCCTCTAATTAAAGTTTAAAATCTCCAAATTCAGCCTGGGACATTGATGGATGGAGCATCTAAGTTGTGTGCCTCCTTACCTGGCTCATTTGATTCGTGGAGACAGCTAAAGTAGAAAACTCAGACCCAAAGTATGTTTTGAGTCTGGATGATTCCATTTGGCTGAATCCCCAGACAGAGGACCTGGAGAGCAATCAAATACTCACTTCTCTTAGTGCTGGGCACACGCAGGAGGCTGAGGATCCTGATGCCTTCGTAGTTAAATAGTTTCCCACATTTCATTATTATCCCCGACTAGATCGTCCTTTATACACACCGCCCAGCACGCAATCATGTGCACAAAGAAATGTCAAGATTTTTCTCTTTTTAACTCAATTATGGAGAAATAGTTGCGAAAAGTTACAGGCAGATATGAGTCTTCTTAAACAGGTATGTCATATTTTGGAAAATAGATGTGTTTATGGAAAGATGCGTGTAAATGTTTTGAGGACTTTGTAGTGGTGTCCCTGACTTCATGGCAATATCCACTTTCCCATTGGGTAATAAGCTCGGAATGGCCTCGTTTCTGCCTGTACTTCAGTCTGTAGACTCAAATGTAGCAGTTTCTAAGGTAGCAGGCCTGAGTTCAAAGGCAGCCTCCCTGGGACACATTACCAATGTTTTGAGCCCCATTTTCCACCTTAGTTAAAAGGGGTTTTAAAGCTTGGCTTAGTGAGCAGTGTACAACGTGCTGAATGCTGGGCACAAAGGAAGCACTGGACGTTTTTTAGAGTGATCACTGCTTTTGCCTCGTTACACTTCTGTGCACTCCTCGTGTGTTAAGCAATTAAAAACTTGAATATATCTTTAAAACACTTACTGTAAATAGGTCTCATCAACAGATGAATGGATTGCAAAATTATGGGAAATACACACAATGGAATTCTATTCGGCTATAAAAAAGAACAAAATCATGTCATTCGTGAGAAAATGGAAAGACCTGGAGAACATTATGTTAAGTGAGATCAGCCAAGCACAGAAAGAGAAGGGACTTATGTTTCCTTTAATATGCTCAAACTAGGGAGTATTAGGGATACCAGAGGGACTCCAGAAAATGGAGGAGAAACCTCATCAAAGATAGAACGGAAGGATAGGAGAGGAAGAAGGCTGAGGTTGTTTAATGAAGGAGGTACATCTGAATTTGTGTAAAAATACAAATATAGCATGGTTAACCTGGTAACTCATTGTTGGGAGGGAAGGGGAAGGTGGGAGCACAGTTTGACTGTATGCCATTTTCAATATGTTCCACATAAAAAAATTTAAAATGTTAAAATAAATAAATAAATTTACTAAAAAACACTGTAAAAATAGAAAAATGTTTATCATAGAAAATTTGGAAAATATAGAAAAATGGTAAATAAAAACAATTAAAATGCTAAGTCTAACCTTACCAGTGAGAATTAACCACCCCTCAAAATTTGATATTGTCTATCCATATAAAAGCCCTTTTGTATTCAATTGTTCAAAGTACTGAGAGATGTGTTAATAAGAACTCTGCTTATATAGATGAATCCCTTGAAATTTTATTGAGATATAATTCAAATACTATAAAAATCACCCTTTACAGTGTTCAACTCCGTGGTTTTTAGTAAACAATTGCCCCTTGGTATTTAAGGGGAATTGATTCCAGAAACTCCTGTGGATTCCAAGATTCTTAAATGCTCACGTCCCTCCTCAGCTACTTAGTGAGGTTCTTTGCAACTCCGTGAGACCCTGTTTCAAAATAAAGAATAAAAAATAGAGCTGGGGGTGTCACTCGGAGGTGGAATACCCCTGGGTTCCATCCCCAGTACCACAAAATAAATAAATAAATAAAGTTTTCAGGAGGATTGCACAGATTCAAAGCCAGCCTCAGCTACTTAGTGAGGCTCTCAGCAACTTAGCGAGACCCTGTTTCTAAATAAAGTATAAAAAATAGGTTTAGGAGTATAACCTGGATGTAGAAAAGCCCCTGGGTTTCACCCCCAGTACCACCAAAAAATTAAACTTAAAATTAAAAATTAAATGCTCATGTCCCTTATATAAAATGATATAGTATTTGCATATAACCTACACACATCATGCTGTATAGATGTTCCTTGACTTATGCTGAGGTTACATTCCAATATATCCATTGTAAGTTAAAAATATCCTAAGTGTAAATGTCTTTAACACACTTAACCTACTGAACATCATAGCTTATCAGTGCAGTCCTGTAGAGTATCTGTGGTTTCCCCTGGTGATCCCTGGGCTGACTGGAACCCACAGCTCACTGAGTATCATATGGTTTCATGAACATAGGAAATTATTCAAAATCGGAGGTACAATTTCTCCTGAATGCATACCACTTTAAGATCATCGTAAAATTGAAAAATCATAAAGCAACCGTCATAAATTGGAGGCCAGTTGCGATTTAAATCATCTTGAAATTACTTGTAATACTCAATATAATGTAAACACTACATAAATAGTTGTTATACTGTATTGTTTAGGATTAATGAAAAGAAACAAGAGCATACATGTACAATACCGATGCAATCCTTCAATAATTTGGTTGAATTTGTGGGTGGACAACCCACAAATAAGAAAGATTGACTAGAATTACAAGCTTGTGCAAAAATCACACTCTGCAGGGTGCAGTGGCACACACCTGTAATGGTTGCTCAGGAGACTGAGGTGAGGGAGGAAGATCACAAGTTTGAGGCCATCCTGGATAATTTAGTGAGACCCTGTTTCAAAATAAGATATTAAAAAGGGTACAGATGTAGCTCAGTGGTGGAGTACTTGCCTGTAAGGCCCTGAGTTCAATCCCCAGTTCCTCAGGAAGGGTAGGTGGGTGTGTCAAGGGGGAAATCATTATTATTTAATTTTAGAACATTTCATCATCCCCAAAATAAGCCCTATACCCACTAGTAGGCACATCCCATTTCTCTCTTTCCATAGCTCTTGGAAACCACTAATCTTTCTGTCTGTATGAAGTTGTATATTCTTTTGTGTGCGTGTGTGGTGGTACTGGGGTTCCTGGAAACCCTTCTACCTCAGGGCTACACTCCCAGACCTATTTTATACTTTTTATTTGGAAACAGGGTCTCTTAAGCCAGTGCAGCTGGCTTCAAACCTGAGCGATCCTCCTGTCTCTGCCTCCCAAGCGTGGGGATTATAAGAGTGCGCCACCACGCCCAGCTCTGTCTGTATGAACTTGTATATTCTGAAAAAATTATTTAAATATAATCATACAATGTATAGCCTCATGTGTCTATTTCCTTTATCATGATATCTTACAGGGTTTTTCACAGTACAGCATATCCCAGGGCTTCATTTCTTCTTATGACTGAATAATATTGCAGTATATGGGTATTGTACAATTTGTTTACCCATTCATCCATTAATTGATATTTGGGCTGATTCTACTTTTTTGTTATTATGAGTATGCGTCTATAAACATTCATGTACACATTTTGTGTAAATATATGTGTTGAATGCTTTTAAAAAGTAAAAATTCAGCCAGGCGTGGTGGCGCACGCTTTTGATGCCAGTACTTGGGAGGATGAGACAGGAGGATCGGATCGCAGGTTAGTGGCCAGCCTCGGCTACTTAGTGAGGCCCTCTGCAACTTAGTGAGACCCTGTCTCAAAATAAAAGAATTAAAAAAAAAAAACTCTAGGGGTGTTGCTCAGAGGTAGAATGCTCCTAGGTTCAATCCCCAGTTCTGAAAAAAAAAAAAAGTAAAACGTGTGTGTGTGTGTGTGTGTGTGTGTGTGTGTGTGTGTGTGTGTGTTTTACTGGGGATTGAAACCATGAGCATTCTACCTCCACACTACATACACACAAGGTCCTATGTTATTTTATTTTGTGAAACAGTATCTCATTAAGTTGCCAAGGGTCTAAGTTGCTGAGGCTAGCCTTAAACCTGTGATCCTTCTGTAGCAGCCTCCCAAATATTGGGATTACAAGACCTTTGTAAATGAAAAAAATCTATCCTAGTTCTCTGTAGTGTTTCTCATAAAGCAGTTTAAATTTATTATCATATTTCGAACAGAAAGAAAATAACAGTTGTAATAAAACCAAGTACATAACACACAAATAAACAACTCGGTACTTTAACATATTTGTCCCAGACCCAAATATTGCAGTGGACATAAACCTTTGTTCCATTTTCCTACAGCCCCCTGAAATAATCACCATCCTAATGCAAAATTAATAAGTTATTTTTGCTACACAAGTATCCTTTAACAGTGCTAGGTTGGGAGGGGTATCTGTATTGCTACTATGGATAGCTGTGTTACATTTATTTAATACAGAATCACATAAGAGATTTATCCACTCCTCTTTTGCTGGTGTTTTTTAGATTTTTGTGAATATAGACAATGAGTCAGGGCATCCTTGTATGTAGGCTCTTGTGTCTTTAGATGTGAAATGACTAAACTATAGATATGCACATCTTCATCCTTAATGGATTTTGCCAAATTGCTCTCAGAAGTCAGATTTTTCTTATTTTGAGGCATACTTACGCTAGCTGAGTCAGTGTTGGTTTAGATTGAAAACTCCTTGACTGTAGGGCCCTTTCAGTCTCTACCATAGACTGGATGGAAGAATTTGGACTGGGAGATTGTAAGAAAGTGTATTTTTTAAAAAACCACACAATTTAAGCCAGGTGAAGTGGTACACGCTTGTAATCCCAGTACTTGGGAAGCTGAGACAGGAGGATCTCAGGTTCGTGACCAGTCTCAGCCACTCTGCAACTTAGTGAAAACTTGTTTCAAAAATAAAGAATAAAAAATCAGGCTGAGGGTGTAGCTCGGAGATGGAATGCCCCTGGGTTCCATCCCCAGTACCACACCACACACACACACACACACACACACAAATATTTAAAACCAGGTGTAGTGGCGCACACCTTTTATCCCACCTGTGATCCTATATGTGGGAGACTGAGACAGGAGGATCAAAGGTTCAAGGACAGCCTTACCAAGTGGTGAGATTCTCATCAACCTAGTGAGATCCTGTTTCAAAATAAAAATAAACTAAGGCTGGAGGTGTAACACAGAGGTAGAATGCCCTGGGTTCAATCCCCGTAACACACACACACACACACACACACACACAAAAAAAAAAAAAAAAACCTACAATTTATACTGTTATATGTTAAATTCTGTCTTCTCTCAAAAGATGGTGAAATTCTAACCTCTAAAACAGTAAATGTGACCTTAATTGTAAATAGAATCTTTGCAAATGACGAATTTGAGATGACCGTGTCCCTATAAAGTCTCTATATAGTAGACATTTAAACCAGGTATATAATCCCAGTACTTGGGAGGCTGAGACAGGAGGATCAAAGGCTTGAGACCAATTAGCAAGACCTTATTTCGAATCAAAAGATAGAAAGAGCTGGGATCATAGCTCAGAGGTAGAATGCCCCTGGGTTCAACAATAAGAAAGGATGTGTGTGTGTGTGTGTGGGGGGGGGTTAAGCACAGAGGAAAATGCAAAAGGTGATGCATCTCCAATCCTATTAACACTATGGATTTCAGCAGACCACCAAAAAATAGCAAAGAGGCCTGGAACAGAGTCTCCCTTGCAACATTTAGAAGGAACAGCCCTGCTGACACCTTAATCTGGTATCTCTAACCTCTGAAATGGTGAGATGGTGAGATAGTACATTTCTTCTATTTAAGCCATCTAGTTTGTGGTACTTTGTTACAGCAGCACTAGCAAACTAATACACACTAGGTTGAGTGATTTTAGCATCCAAATTAAAGGTCAGTGATCGGAAATTGGTGGATATTTCAAATATTTTTGGTATCGATTTCTCTGTTTTGTCACCCTAAACTTTTATTTTATTTTGTTTTGCTTTTTCTTCTGTAGCTTTTTTCATTTGTTTGTTTTTAATGGTACTGGAGTTGATCACAGGGGCATTCTATCTCTGAACTATACACTCAGCCCTTTTTATGTTTTGTTTAGAAACAGTCTTGCTAAGTTGCTGAGTCTTACTACATTGCTGAGGCTGTCCTTGAACCTGTGGTCCTCCTGTCTCCTTGAGCCTGTGGTCCTCTCATCTCAGCCTCCCAAATACTGGGATTATAGGCATGTGCTGCCCAAATCTGGCTCTTCCTTAGCTTTTTACCATTCTTTTGTTACTGAGGTGTAATTCCAACCACTAAGCCCTTATAGTTCCTTTAATCTTAAAACATTGTAAAGTCCTTTTGTGAGAAGCTGTTGTTTAATATGCTGGTATGTAAGATTCTTTCCCAGTTTTAGTATTCAACAACTCCAGCTGCTTATGGGTAGAAAATATTAGGCTGAAAAGATATCCTTGACTCCAAGGTGTTTCTGGATTCAAGAAGTAACCCTTGCAGAAAATTTGCCAGTAGGAAATATAGGGGGAAAATGTAGCTCAACATTTTTTCCTATCCCAAATGCCAAAGATATGTTGATCCAGTGAGCAGGGTACATCTGGGGGCATGGGGTAGGCTCCATACTTGAAAGCCAAGAGGAAAGATCCATTAAAAGAAAAAAAAAAAATAGAGGGAGGAGCAGGCGGGGTGGAGAAAGAAAAGAAAAGGCCTTATTATTACTTTTCGAATAGCAATAGAAAAAGGAAAATCAATCATGGGACTCATGCAGCTGTTAACAAATGAAAGGTTGCTACTTGCAGCAACACGGACTTATTTAAGAATATTTACATATCAAAATAATGTTTTAGTATGCATGGTAAAATATATACACCTTCAGCTTAATGTTCACTTCTGTGGAATGTGAATAGCAGTAAAAAAAAAAAAAAACCGAGGTTGATTTGGGAGCATTTGGAAGTGTTGAAAACTATAAGCAAACTTGCCTGATTGAGTGCGAAGCGTCATGCTGGATTTTTGTTGTTGTTTTGTTTTGCTTGTTTGTTTTTTGCTTTCTACCTCCAGGCTACACTCCCAGACCTATTTTCTATTTTATTTGGAAACAGGGTCTCACTGAGTTGCTGAGAGCCTCACTAAGTAGCTGAGGCTGGCTTCGAACCTGCGCGATCCTCCTGTCTCAGCCTCCCAAGCGCTGGGCGTCCACCACGATGCCCGGCTGTGTCGTGCTGTTTTGTCAAGTTTACTTACACTGTCACCAGAGCACCCCACACTCTCAAGAGGAAGGCGAGTCCACCCTCCTCCGAGAGGAAGTAGGATCCCAAGATCCAGGGCCAGGCAGTCCAACTCCAGTCCTCTGATCTTAAAACCTACACCCTGGGGCCCTCTTGTCAGCGTGAGGGATGCTAAATCGTCATTGATATTATCATTACTAAAGAATGAGCGGTTTCACTTGCTAGAAACCCCTTTAAAAGCGCAGGCCGCGTCTGTAGCAGGATCAGACGCCCGCCTGAGCCTCAGATTTTACATTTGGCTGACGGGACGCTGGGCGTGCACGCGGCTGGGGAGGGGGTAAAAGGCAGCGTTTAGCTTTAGTGACTGCACTGCGGGGCCTTGGAACCCTTCCACCCACTTAAAAAACGGTCGCCCATCTGACATTAATAGAAAAAGACCATTAAAAAGCTTTATCTATTCTGTTCTCCCGGTCCTGGTCCCTCTTCGCTTTTGTTGCTGCTGGCATTTTATAAATTATGGATGCGCCTAGGTGCTGCGCCGCGGTCTCCTCTGTAGCCGCCGCCGCCCGCGCCGCGTCCTTCCTCGGAGCCGGGGTGATGAGCGCGCTCGGGGCGAGTGAGGCCCAAGGGTGTGGGGCAAGGTCAGGCGCCGGCCCCCACCGCACGGCGGGGCCCAGCCTGCGGCCTCCCCGGGCTCCCGAGAGCCAGGCCGAGGCGGAAAATCCCCCCAGTGCCCACAGCTGGAAAGGTGGAGGGGACACCGGACCAGACGCGCGCCCGAGGTGTGCACCCTAAGGAGCGCTAATGCGGACACGCATGTCGGGCTGGGGTCGCACATGTAACCCCAGTACTCGGGAGGCTGAGACAGGAGGATCGCAGACTTGAAACCAGCCTCAGCAATTTAGCCAGACCCTCAGCAACTTAACGGGACCTTGTTTCCAAATCAAAACAATAAAGTCAGTCTAGGGTAGGTAGGAGGTAGAATGCACCTGTGTTCAATCCCCAGCATCGCAAAAACACAATAAATAAGTAAATAAATAAATAATAAATAAATAAGGCTGAGGATGTAGCTCAGAGGTAGAATGCCTGAGTTCAATCTCCCGCGCCCCCCTCAATTCACACAAATACGAATAAACGCCTAGTACAGTTGTGCATGTTTGTAGTCCTAGTACTTGGGAGACTGAGACAGGAGTATTCCAGGTTTAAGACCAGCCTCAGCAATTTAGTGAGACCCTCAGCAACTTAGTGAGACCCTGTTTCAAAATAAAAAATAGGCCGGGCGTGGTTGCACAGGTCTGTAATCCCAGCATTTGGGAGGCTGAGACCCAAGGATCTTGATTTGCAGACAGCCTCAGCTACTTAGTGAGGCCCTCTGCAACTCAATGAGACCCTGTTTCAAAATAAATAACCAAAACATATGACTGGGGGTGTAGCTTGGAGATAGAATGCCCCTGGGTTCCATGCCCAGTACCACAAAAATAAAATAAAATAAAAGCAGTTGGGGGTGTAGCTCAGAGGTCGTATGTCTTTGAATTCAGTCCCCAGTGAAAGATCTATATTTGTTTTGAAGTTTATTATTATATTATTATTATTATTATTATTATTATTATTATGGTACTGGGGATGGAACCCAGAGGCTTTCTACTTCTGGGCTATACTCCCAGACCCATTTTATATTTTATTTGGAAACAGGGTCTCACTAAGTTGCTGAGAGCCTCACTAAGTAGCTGAGGCTGGCTTCGAACCTGCGCGATCCTTCTGTCTCAGCCTCCCAAGCGCGGGGATTACAAGCGTGCGCCACCACACCCAGCTCAAGTTTATTTTTATAGATCATCAAACTTAAGTTTCATTGATATTAAAGTTTCATTGATATTAAAGTTTCATTGTTGTTAAAGTAAATATGACCTGCATCTAATTTTATTTTAGGGCAAAAAAATAAAAATTAAGCGACGCATAGATGATACAGAGATATGGGAAAGAGGATAAGCAGCTCACAAACAACATAGGTTCGGGAAGAACACAAGAGGGCCAGACACTCTTGTCTGAAGAGTCATGGATGCCTGCCAGAATTTCACAAAAGCAGATGATTGCCCCTCCAAAAACTACACACAAATTTGGGGTGCAAACCAAGGGTTTCACAGATTCCTAGAAGACCGTACCATAAGTACTGAGGGATACATGAACCCCAGATTCAAGTCCTCTAAGGTCTAGTGTGAGCGCTCCAAGGGTCCAAGTGTCAGCACTAATTCCAGCCAGGCACACAAAAGATTCCTTAAAAATGTTTGCTAAGAAAGCAATCATTCATCCCAGTACTTGGGAGGCTGAGACAGGAGGATGGAAGATTTGAAGGCAGCCTCGGCAACTTAACGAGGCCCTTTAATGAGGCTTTGTTTCAAAGTAAAGAATAAAAAAAAATAGGGCTGGGGTTATCCCTTGAAGGCAGATGTCCCTGGGTTCAATCCCCACTACCAAAAACAAACAAACAAACAAATAAGCAAATAATCATTCAAAACTTTTTTCAGAAAATGAACCTGGGGCTCGAGAGATTAGTGAGTTTGCCCAAGATCACAAAGTTAAGGCAAAGCCCACGCCTCCTGATTCCCAGTTACTCCATAAATGTCCCTGTCTATTCTCTGTGGCTTAGAACTATCCCCACTACTCTGCTTCCTGCCTCCAGCTCCGGCAGGGAATTCAATACTTTGGGATTCCAGAAAGGAAGAAAATGTAGGTGAGAAGGAGTAGCAAAAAGGATTGAAGATGCTGTTTGTCCAGGCCCTCCCTGCTGGCACCCCACCTACCAGGCCTTCGCCACAAGAGCCGGAGGAGGGGCCTCTCTGGTCAGTAAAGGGGAGAGAGGATGGCGACCTCAGGCGGCCCTCTGTGCCACTTGTCAGTGATTGGATAGAGAAAGAGATGCGCATATAGCTTCATTTCCTTGGAGTGCTCTCCCCAAACCCTTTCCCAGATGCTTATGAGATGCATGAAGTTTACATAGGAGACCCGTTAGTGCTCTGTCTCTGGGGTTAATATTTAATTAGACAGCTTTTAAAAATGCACACTATTGCTGGTGAGACTTTTTCAGTGCCTGTCTCTTCCCTCTGGGATGCAGTGTTCACACAGAATCCTGTACCCTTCTTGGTTCCCATGGAAACCCCCAGCATTGGTGACTCCAGGCTGAGCACCAGTGGCAGATTGGAGAAAGCAAAGGCTCAGTAGGAACCCCAGAAGTAAAAAACGTGAAGAAACCCTGGATCTCCTCTAACAGTTCACCAGCCACCATCTGACTGCCTGGCCAGTGTTGCAGACCTCACTCTTCCAAGACAGGCTATTCAATTTTTTTACCACTCTGATGGGGATGGGGTCTGTAGATCAGACTAAGATCACTTTTCTAGTGGTGGCAAAAAAATAAAAATAAAAAATTATGGCCACAGAAACGAGGTCAAATTCCTCTTTAAAAAAGAAATCAGCTGGGTGTGGTGTTGCACGCTTGTAATCCCAATACTTGGGAGGCTGAGACTGGAGGATCCAGGTTCAGAGCCAGCCTCAGCTATTTAGTGAGGCCCTTTACAACTCAGTGAGACCCTGTTTCAAAATAAAGGATAAAAAAATAGGGCTGGGGTGCGGCTCCGAGGTAGAATGCCCCTGGGTTCAATTCCCAGCCACACACACACACACACACACACACACACACACACGCACACGCCAGCAAGGTGTGGTGGCACACCCCTGTAATTCCAGTACTTGGGAGGCTGAGACAGGAGGCTCACAAGTTCAAAGCCAGCCTCAGCAACTTAGCAAGGCTCTTAGCAACCTAGTGAGACCAGGTTTTCAAATAAGATATAAAAAAATTGGGCTGGGGTATAGCTTGGAGGTCGAAGGCCCCTGGGTTCAATCTGCAGTACCAAAAGAGAAAAAAGAAAAAAAAATCATCCTCTTGTGTAAGTCCTAGCTATAAGCTGAGCACTTGTTACGTGTGAAATAATTCAAGGTATGATGGGACATGTTTGTATCCCTTCATTCAGTACAGAATTGCAATGTGAGATGAACTGAAATTTCTGTTGAAAAAAACCCCTCAAACCCACACGTATTTTGTTGAATAAGATTTTCTACTGTTAAGACATGTTTTCTAATCCTTTGCCTTTGCAATTGTTTTTGGTTTTGTCTGTCTGTTTGTTTGTTTGTTTTAGTGGTACTGGGTATTGAACCCAGAGGCATTCTACCTCTGAGACACCCCTGCAGCCCTATTTTAATTTTTATTTGGAAACAGGGTTTCACTAACTTGCAGAGGATCTTACCAAGTTGCAAAGTCTGGCGATGAATCTGCAATCCTCCTGTTTCAGCCTGCCAGGTACTGGGATTACAAGTCTGTGCCACCACGCCCAGCTTAAAATTTTGATTTGCCTTTCTCGCAGTTTGAATTCCACCCGTAAATGTGGTTCATCATTCTAATCTCTTGAGATCTTTCAGAACTTGGTACTCACTGAATTGTTCTCACTCCCAACTCTATGCTGTTCCCAAATGTGATAAACCAACCTTCCAGGTGGCAGAGTTGTCAATAAACATTGAACAGGAGAAATGAGGACAGACCTCTTAAATTGCAGCATGTTTACATGTCGCCAGGACTTGGGGTGCTCCCCCTGTGCCTTTGGGTCTGTAGTTCTCCAGAAGCACCTGCTATGGGGTCTCTGCAGTTCTGCTTCCAGGTTTTCTCCAAGGCCAGGACACAGCACACAGCCTGGAAGTTGGGGACACTTAAAGCTTCCAAGAGCTCTCCTTAATCCATTGGGCACAGAATTCAATAGATGGTACCCAGTTTTCCTGCTTTCTGACGGAGAATTCAACGGAGGCACAGTTGACGGGCTCCCAGAGAGTAGGGAGTCCCCAGGGAGCCTGAGCTCCGGTTGTGTCAGTGGTGACCAAAGGCAGTCATGCTCTGCAGTGGGTAGCTCTTCTCCACTCTCCTACATTCTTTTGATCCAGCTTTCTGGGGATTCTTTTCAAAGGAGACACCTGCACCCAAGTTCTGTGTCTCAGTCTTTGCATTCAGGAAACCTAACCTGAGCAGATATGATCTGCAAGTGGCAAAGAGATAAGAGGTAGATAACTTCTGATTTATTTCAGAACTTTTTTTTTTTTTTTTTTTTTTTTTTTTTGGTCCTGGAGACTAGACCTCTGAGCTACACCCCAAGCCCTTTTTATTTATTAACAAATTTTATTTTGAAACAGAATTTCTCAAAGTTTCTGAGGTTGGCCCTGAACCTGTGATCCTCCTGTCTCAGAGTCCCAATGACTGAGATTACAGGTGTGCACCACCATGCCCAGATAGAATACCTTTTTTTTTTTTTTTTTTTTTTTGTGATACTGGGGTTCCTGGAAGCCCTTCTACCTCCGGGCTACACTCCCAGACCTATTTTTTAATTTTTGGAAACAGGGTCTCTTAAGCCAGCATGGCTGGCTTCAAACCTGCACGATCCTCCTGTCTCCGCCTCCCAAGCGCGGGGATTACAAGCATGTGCCACCACGCCCGGCTAGAATACCTTTTAAAAGTGGGTGTTCCTCCTAAAAACAGTTCATGCTTAAATTCTTCATTAAAAAAAAAAAAAGATATGAGCTGGGCGTGGTGGCACATGCTTGTAATCCTAGCATTTGGGAGCCTGAGACAGGAGGATCCCAGTTCGAGGACAGCCTCAGCTACTTAGTGAGGCTCTTTACAACTCAGTGAAGCCTTGTTTCAAAATAAAGAATAAAGCCGGGCGTGGTGGCGCACGCTTTTAATCCCCGCGCTTGGGAGGCGGAGACAGGAGGATCGCGTAGGTTCGAAGCCAGTCACGCTGGCTTAAGAGACTCTGTTTCCACATAAAAAAAAAAGTATTAAAAAATAGGTCTGGGAGTGTAGCCTGTGGGAATGTAGCCTGGAGGTAGAAGGGCTTCCAGGAACCCCAGTACCACAAAAAAAAAAAAAGAATAAAAAATAAGGCTGGGGGTGTAGCTCGGAGTTAAAATGCCCCTGCGTTCCACACCTAGTAAAAAAAAAAAAAAAAAAAAAAGAAAAAAGATATAAAGATATGCAGACAAAGAAAAGCTCAGGACCAGATGGTTCCCCAAGTGACTTTTATAAAACCTTTATAGAAGAGCTAATCCTGATACTCCTCAATCTATTTTGTGAAACAGAAAGAAACGGGACTCTCCCAAATACATTCTATGAAGCCAACATCACATTAATACCAAAACCAAATAAAGACAGCACAAAGAAGGGAAACTATAGGCCTATATCACTGATAAACTTGGATGCAAAACTGCTAAACAAAATATTAGCAACATACATTCAAAACTACATCAAGAAAATCATACACCATGATCAAGTAGGGTTCATCCCAGGGATGCAAGGCTAGTTCAACAAACAAAAATAAATCAGTCATGTAATTCATCACATAAACAGAACAAAAGACAAAAATCACATGATCATTTCAATAGCTGCTAAAAAGCATTTAACAAAATCCACCATCCATTTTTATTTATTTATTTATTTATTTATTTATTTATTTATTTATTTATTTTGCGGGTCTGGGGATGAAACCCAGGGACATTCGACCTCCAAGCTACACCACCTGCTCTATTTTTTATTCTTTATTTTGAAACAGGGTCTCACTAAGTTGCGGAGGGCCTCACTAAGTAGCTGAGGCTCTCCGCGAACCATGATCCTCTAGTCTCAGCCTCCCAAATGCTGGGATTACAAGCGTGAGCCATCACGCCTGGCTTCAACATCCATTTATGTTAAAAGCACTGCAGAGAACTGGAATAGAAGGAACATACTTCAACATCATAAAGGCAATATACAATAGGCCTATGTAAAAGATACATAGACCGGTGGAGCAGAATAGAAGACTCAGAAACAAATCCACACACAGCCAATTGATTTTTTGACAAAGGGGCAAAAAGCATACACTAGAAAAAAGATAGTTTCTTCAACAAATGGTGTTGGCAAAACTGGTTAACCATATGCAGAAAAATGGATATATATTTCACCTTCTCACCCTGCACAAGAGTCAATTCAAGATGAATCGAAGACTTAGAAATTAGACCAGAGACCTTGAGGCTCCTTGAAGAGGGCATAGGTCCAACACTGCAACACATAGGCACAGGTGAAAACTTGCTCAACAAGACCCCGAAGGCACAAGAAACTAAAGGTGGATCAATACGTGGGATTGCATGAAACTGAACAGCTTCTGTACAGCAAAGGAAACTATAAAGAACCTCAACCGAGAGCCAACAGAATGGAAGAAGATTTTTGCCCACCACTCCTCTGATAGAGGACTAATATCTAGACTATACAGAGAACTCAAGAAACTCAGTACTAAGAAAACAAATAACCCAATCAAAAAATGGGCAAGGGAACTAAATAGACACTTTACGAAATAAGAAATTCAAATGGCCAATAAATGATTTAAAAAACGTTCAATATCATTAGCAATCTGAGAGGTGCAAATCAAAACTACCCTGAGATTTCACCTAACTCCAACTAGAATGGCAATCATTCAAAATACAAACAAGAGCATGTAATCCCAGCATTTGGGAGGCTGAGACCAGAGGATCACAATTCACAGACAGCCTCAGCTACTTAGTGAAGCCCTCCGCAACTTAGTGAGACCCTGTTTCAAAATAAAGAATAAAAAATAGGGCAGGGGGTGTATCTTGGACGTCTAATGACGTCCTCAGATGCCACATACACACACACACACACTAACAAATACTGGCAAGGATGTGAAGAAGTGGGAACTCTAATACATTGTCAGTGGGACTGCAAATTAGTGCAACCACTTTGGAAAACTGTATGGAGGATCCTCAAAAAAAATGGAATTAACTTACCATATGATCCAGCAGTACCACTTCTGGGTATCTATCCAAAAGAACGGAAACCAAACTACCAAACTAATGCATGCATATCTATGTTCATAGCTGCACAATTCACTATTGCTAAACTACAGAACCAGTCAAACGTCCATCAACATATGGATGGATTACAAAACTATGGGAAATGTACACAATGGAATTTTACTCAGCCATCAAAAACACAATTAGTCATTTACAGGGAAATGGATGAAACTGGAGAACATTATGCTAAGTGAGGTTGGTCAGTCACAAAAAAATAAGAAATAGATGCTCCCCCTAATATGTGAAAGGTAGGGAGAAAAGGGGTCATAGGAGGAACTCTGGATGAAGGAGATTCTATAGACGAGCAAATAAGGCGACCTGAGGGGACGGGAGGGGAAAGAGAGAAATTCTCTAATGTGCATGATATACAGTAACAAACATACCAAAGCCAATCACTAAGCCAAACATGACAAGGAGAGAGGGGGAGGGAATGGGGCAGGAATTGGGTGAGAGTTAATTGGGTGTATGTGTGCATGTCCTCCACCATCTTGCACTCCACTAAGACGTATGACTACAATGCACCAATAAAAAGTTTAAAAAATAAGATATTAAGCCTGGATTGATGGCATATGCTTTAATCCCAGTACTTGGGAGGCTGAGACAGGAGGACCTCAGGTTTACAGCCAGCCTCAACTACTTAGTGATGCCCTCCACAACATAGTGAGTCCTGTTTCAAAATTAAGAATAAAAAATAGGGCTGAGGATATAGCTCAGAGGTAGAATGTCCCTAGGTTCAATCCCTGATATCACAAAAAGAAGGAAAGAAAGAAAGAAAGAAAGAGAGAAAGAAAGAAAGAAAGAGAACAAAAGAAAGGGAGAAAGAGAAAGGGAGGGAGAAAGAAAAAGAAAGAGAAAAGAAAAGAAAAGAAAAGAAAAGCATTAGAAAGAGAAGCAGCCGGGTATGATGGTGCATACCTGTAGTTCCAGTTTTGAGGAGGCTGATACAGGAGGATTGCAGGTTCAAAGCCAGACTCAGCAACTTAGCGAGGCTCTCAGCAACTTGCCTAGACCCAGTTTTCAATATAAAATTTAAAAAATAAAATAAATATAAAATGTCAATATAAAATTTAAAATTCAAAAAATAAAGAATATACCAGGGGTATAGCACAGAGATAAAATGCCTCTGGGTTCAATCCCCAGCAGAGAGAGAGAGAGAGAGAGAGAGAGAGAGAGAGAGAGAGAGAGAGAGAGAGGTGAAAAAGGAAATCTATCTTAACACTTGAATAAAATTATTAGACAGCATTTTATGTAATTTATATCATGTACATCATTTCAATCTTTTTAAGCATAATTTAATATCAAGAGACTTAGATCTTGCATACCACTTTTGTTGTTGTTGTTGTTAGTGGTGGTGGTGGTGGTGGTGGTGTGTGTGTGTGTGTGTGTGTGTGTGTGTGTGTGTGTGTGCTGGGGACTGAACCCAGAGGCATTATACATCTGAGATACACCCCTAGTTCTTCCTATTTATTTTGAAGCAGTGTCTCATAAGTTGCTGAGGGTTTCACTAGGCAAGCCTCAAATCTGTTATCCTCCTCTCAGCCTCTCAAGTACTGAGATTACATGTGTGCACCATGACACCTGGCTTTGCTTGTTCTTTTTTTTTTTTTTTTTTTTTGGTGGTATTGGGGGTGGAACCCAGAGGCTTTCTACCTCCAGGCTATACTCCCAGACCTATTTTATATTTTATTTGGAAACAGGGTCTCACTAAGTTGCTGAGAGCCTCACTAAGTAGATGAGGCTGGCTTCGAACCTGTGCGATCCTCCTGTCTCAGCCTCCCAAGTTCCGGGATTACAAGTGTGCGCCACCACGCTCGGCTCTACTCCAGGGGTTTCTGAAGGAACATGTCTTAATTCCTTTCGCTGACCACAGACATGAGGATATCTAATTTATTTACTCACTCATATCCCCTGTTTCCAAATGGCTTCTAAATGCTGTGCTAATGAATAAATGATAATTCAATAATAGCTCAAATTTATTTTTCACTACTAAGGTGTCAAAGACTTTATATATTACTTTTGTATAACTCTCTGAGGTAGTTACTATTATTGCTTCTATTAAATAAATAAATGGGAACTAAGAGAAGTTTAGTAACTTGCCCAACATTACACAGAAAAGTACAGATAATAAAATACAATTTTATTTTAGATAATAAAATATATTTTACTAATAATTAAATTTTAATATCCAGAACTGGTTCTTTGCATAGGTGGAAAAGTTACCTGCCTGGAAGATATAGTCCAAGAAATATTAAAATATTCCCCGGATCCTAAAACTTTCCCTAATGCTATACACTGACTGGAGGCCCAGAGATGCCATCATGAATGTACTCTTTGTGTTTTGCATTGTACGCATTGTCCGCGAATGGTACTTGTGAAAAAGAAATAGAACTTCTCTAGGAGAGGTAGTATATTAACACACTTGCACTTGTTGACATGTCAGCCCTAGTTAGGTCACTGGACTAGTTAACTCCAAGCTTCTCAGTTCCAGATGTACATGATAATGATTTCCTTGCACCGCTTTCTCAGATGTTGTCTCCTGTACCTCACCTGTGCCCTTGAAAAACTGATTCAATTGAGCTGAGCTGAGACCCAAATCGCCTTGAAAATATCTCAACTAACTGACCACTTTGTAAGATTCTGAGAAAAATAAAATGCGAATAAGCTCCGTTGAGAATGTTTGTTTTGTTTTTGTGTTGCTACGGACATTCTACCTCTGAACTACATCCCCAGCCCTGTTTAATTTTTTATTTTGAAACGAGGTCTCACTAAGTTACGGAGAACCTCACTAAGTTGCTGAGGCTAGCTCCGAACCAGCAAACCCCACTGTCAGCCTCCCAAATACGGGGATTGCAGGTTTGCGCTACCAGGCCTGACTTCAGTTAAAAATGTCTATTATGCTCCTGAGCAAAAAGGCAACGCCCACATGTAACACAAATGGAAAATACTCGTCAAAAACAACTGGAAGAGGGAAAACACGGAGTATCCGTTTCCTTTATGTGTTTGCTTCAGGCCAACTTATTTTGTTAAATCTTTATCTTGGAGTTCCTAGTCCTTTCTTCCATCTTCTCATTATTGTGGTTTCTTGGCTCCGTTCCTGGTATAGGGTTCCAAGGCCTGGGCTAGCGATGGGGTAGGAAGAGAATGACCGGCGGTGAAACTGGGACCAGATCAAGCAATTCGTTCTATTCAGGTGTCATGATGAAGGGAGCGAGCAGAGAACCAGAAATCCAGCCTGAAACAACAGGATGAGAGCTTTAGAAAAAAGAGGAGCATATGAATGGAGGGAGGAGGAATGGCCTGGAACGCTTCCTCCAGGAACTGGCACAAAGACAAGGAGTGCTTTTAGGCACCGATGGCAAGCAGGACCTTATGTAGGAAGGGAGCCACGGACGCCACTGAGGACACTAAGCTGGTAGAGAATTCCCCTACGCTAGCACAGGGCTCAGCCCAGCAGCTGATTCCCTTGGGGTACTTTTAGAAGCTACTAATGAATTCTTCGATTTCCCTCTTTTTTACCAGGTAATGTTTAAAGTATTTCATTATTTTATTTAATCCCTTTAATAAAAAGTCATTGCATCTATAAAATTATTGCAATCATTCTTCCTGGGATGGAGGTCAATTGGTACCTCACTTTGATTTGCACTTTTGTGTGTGTGTGTGGGGGGGGGCGTTTGTGTGGTGTGGTACTGGGGAATGAATCCAGGGGGCATTCTACCGCCCAGCTACACTCTCAGCTGATTTTATTTTTATTTTGAAGCAAGGTCTCTCTCTAGGTTGATAAGAATCTTACTACTTTTTGAGGCTGTCCTTGAACCTGTTCTCCTCCTGTCTCAGCCTCCCAAGTACTGGGATTACAGGTGTGCACCACCATGCCTGGCTTGAAAACTCCCTGTTTTCCAGAGGCTAAAAAGCTAACTCATTCCAAGACTCCCTTGCAGCTAGGGTCTAGGTAAGAGAGAGCTTCCATGAATCTTGCACCTACGCAAGATTTAGAAGACAGAAATGACAACAACTTAGTGAGGCTCTCAACAACTTAGTGTGACCCTGTTTTCAAATAAAAAAATAAATAAAACTGGGATGGGGGTATAGCCTGGAGGTAGAAGGCCCTTGGTTTCCATCCCCAGTCTCTTTCTCTCTCTCTCTCTCTCTCTCTCTCTCTCTCTCTCTCTCTCTCTCTCTCTCTCTCACACACACACACACACACACACACACACAAATTAGGGAAGGGCAATTTCCTGCTATGTTTGCTGTTTTCATCTGGCAAGAAAAGATGCGGAGATAGTAATGCCTCATCTCTAGTGTCCGGAGGCTTTGTAGTGGTAGTGGCTAATAGTCTCAGTGGTCCAGTGTCCAGACTGAATGGCAGCCATGGTGGGTTGTGTTTTTTTTTTTACACCTCAGTTGCTCCAGAGGCAGGTTTCTTGCTCCTCATCATTTCCATTGTGATCAAAGTAGAATTTCTCTGGTATTCTACAATGTTTTGGGAGTCATTCCTACATGACCAACCTAAAGCCCATGACATCAGCATTTGTAATAATTGCATACATACTTACTTCCTAAAATTAAGTTGCTTTATGCTTCAAAATTTCTAGAGTAATTTCTGTTTCCATACTTCTTTATTTTCTTTACAGATGAGGAAATGGGAGTCTTAAAAGAGTGTAAATAAAAGTTGCACACGTAGAGAAATAGATCTGGAATTCTATGCTTTATTAGAAAAGAAATAAGGTGAGAGTGGTGGCCCATGCCTGTAATCCCAGTACTTGGGAGACTGAAATAGGAGGATTACAGGTTCAGGGTCAGCCTCAGCAATTTAGCAAGACTTTCAGCAACCTAGGGAGATCCCCTTTCAAAAACAAAACAACAAAAACAAAAAGGGGCTGGGGGTCATAACTTGGAGGTAGAATGTTCCTGGGTTCGATCCCCAGTGCCAGAAAAAAAAATGTTTCAGAATTTAGAAGAACTAGATTGAAGAATTTATAGGCTCTATTTCTAATAAACTTGACAAAGCCACGGACTACAAAGTACTACAAAGCCAAGTTCACATATACTCTCTTCCTACTTTTAAACTTATGAGTTGCACTTGTGTTTGCGGTAAGTGCTTAACTTAATTGGTTTGCATCCATGCCGGGACCTCTGGGATGCCACTTACATAACTCATCCACAGGAGCCTGTCTTGCCAATAAGCACTTGCAGACGGCTCTCACTCAGTAGCCACATTAAGCACACAGCTCTGTTCTCTGTGACTAGCTGGTCTTGGGGTCAGCGTTGCTGAAGGCAAAGGAACAATAGTAGTTGATGTATACTTAGCACTTACCATGTGTCAGGCATTGCTCTGTTATTTTACATTATTTTCTGATGTAATCTTCGCAACAGCCCTGGGAGGTGGGCATGATTATTATCCACATCATGTGTGGGAGCGGGGGAGTACTAGGGATTGAACCTAGGGGCATTCTACCTTTGAGCTACACCCCTACCCCTTATTTATTTATTTATTTATTTTTTGTTTTGAGTCAGTATCTTACTAGGTTGCTGAGTCTTGAGAAGTTGCTGAGGCAAGTCTCAAATCTGTGATCCTCCTGTCTCAGCCTCCCAAGTACTGGGATTATACGGATGCACCTCCACATTGGTTTATGCGCTTCTTAAAGATCAGGAAACACAGAAGTACATAGATTGTCACCTGTTCAAGTTCATGCAGCCAGTGATTGGTAGATCCCAGACACCAATCCAGGAGGGTCTCTGATTTATATATAATATTACACTGACTTCAGTCATACTGAGGATGTTGTTTGAATATAATGTAACATGCTAACCTCCATAAAATCCTCTCTGTAGTAAGGTCAGGTAAAGATAAACAAAAAAATGATGAATGATGGCTCCCTTTGAGACCAGTCCTTCTCTGCTTTGCTCACCCCACCGGCTGTCAGGCGCACCCTCTTCTCTGTTGTGGTGGATTCTGGTGTTTCTGGTGGCTCTGAGTAAGTCAGGCCAGGATGTGATCACCTTATTGCAACAGTTTGTGATGGCTATTCTGGTTTTCTCCGTCCCTGTTTCCATTGGTATGTGAGAATCACCTCACACACAACGGATTCCCTTTCCGTGGACATAGAATGGGCACCAATAAGCACAGCGCAGATAAAGAAATAAAAGATATTACTAGAAAATGGTTAGACCTCAGCAGTCTCATGAAAATTTAAAATCAGAGTAAACACAAGGCTCTCTAATTAGACAGTCCTCTTCCTCTGACCAGCATTTTTACCGGCTCCCATTTCTCCTAGAAATAGATCTTCGCGAAGGCGAGCATCTTTTTAAAATTCTGCACTACAGAGAGCCAGACTAAGATGGTTCTGTCGAAATTACAAAACACTATACTTTCAAATAGCTGCTGAATTATTTAGTGACTTTACACTGTCCAAATGCTGGGCTCTTTGGGTAGACAATGTCTTGGTTTTCCTCCTATCTCTTTTGTTATGACATTCAGTAAATGGAGAGATATTGCTCTTCTTAATAATTTATAAAATAATAATCCACATTAAGAGATCAAGCTCCTCTGATAGGTTTGGGGTTTCGAAACGGGGAGTCAAGAGAATGAGGAGCTCAGCCCTCTCTTCTCGCTCAGTTAAGTGATTGGTCCTGGCATGTGCAAGCTTAACTCTTCAATGTTTGCTTCTTTCTCATCTTTTCAACCTCTTATCCTTCCTATGACTTTGCCTTGTGTGATTCCTTGAACTGAAATTCCTTTGCTATCATTCCTTCTTCCATCTGATTGAGTCTTGTGGTGGAATAAGTTAATCATATGGTGAACGCTGAACATGTGTCTTTATCATAACTTGGTATTTCAGAGTTTCCAATTTATTCTGGCAAAGTCATTTTCCCATGCCCGTTCCAAAAAAGAAACAAAGAAGGGATGGAGGGAGGAAGGAAGAAAGGAGTGTGAGAGGGAAAAGGAAAGAGATAAGGAAGGAGGAAAAAAAGGAAGAGAGGAAGGAAGAAAAGGAGTAAGGAAGGAGTGCATTTGCTTAGCACATATATGGCCCTGGGTTTAATCCCCAGCACTAAAGAAGAAAATAAAAGAACATCTTTTAGGAAAAGAATGGGCTTGGGTTGTATTCCTTTCTCTCTAGGGTATCCATGTATGCCTTCACTTCTGTGTACAACTTAAGGCCAGGTTCATATAAATTCTGTGTCAGCTAGTAAAATGAAAAGTTTCTTCCTATCCAAAGCCAAAGATTTCTAAAGAGCTCCACAAACTCCTTACAAGCAGGGATTTTGCATTTCTCATGATTGTTCTCCAAGGGAATTAGTATAGCACCTTGCACATCCACCAGGAGATACTGATTTAGTGTGTACCATTCTCTCAAAAGACACAGAGGGGAGCAAGGCGTAGAGCGTAAGCATGTCAACAGTACAATCCATGTGCTAGGTGCTATAACCACAGCATGTTCATGGTGCTGTGGGAGGACAGAGGGAGGAGCTAGAGACCAAAGGCCTAGGGAGGACCAGGGAGTGACACTGTGTGTGTGTTTGGGGTGGGGGTCGAGCATGCACTTGAAGGATGGATGGAATTTTGCAGGCAGAGAGAATAGCATGTGAGTCACAACCATAGGAAAGAATATGACCAAACGGGAAACTGATATTTAGGAATATCTGAAACAGAGAGTTCCTGTCAATAATAGAGGCTAAAAAGATAGGTAAAAACTTCCATGAAGCCGGGCGTGGTGGCGCATGCTTGTAATCCCCGTGCTTGGGAGGCAGAGACAGGAGGATCGCGCAGGTTCAAAGCCAGCCACGTGCGCTGGCTTAGGAGACCCTGTTTCCAAATAAAAATGTAAAAATAGGTCTGGGAGTGTAGCCCGGAGGTAGAAGGGTTTCCAGGAACCCCAGTACCACACACACACACACACACACAAAAAAAAAAAAAACTTCCATGAAGCCAGGCATGGTGGTGCATGCCCGTAATGCTGGTACCTGGGAGGCTAAGACTGGAGGATTACAGGATCAAGGCCACCCTCAGCAATTTAACAAGACTGTTTCAAAATAAGAATAAAAATAAGGTCAGGGGGTGTGGTTCAAAGGTGGAATACCCCTGGGTTCAATACCCATTATAAAAAAAAAAAAAAGAAAGAAAGAAAGAAAAGAAAGCCAGGTGTGGTGGTGCACAGGCTGGTAATCCCAGAGCTTGGGAGACTGAGACAGGAGGATCGCACAGGTTTGAAGCCAGCCTCAGATACTTAGTGAGTCTCTCAGCGACTTAGTGAGACCCTGTTCCCAAATAAAATATAGGTATGGGAGTATAGTCCAGAGGTAGAAAGCCCCTAGGTTCCACTCCTAGTACCACCGAAAAAAGAAAGAAAGAAAGAAGAAGGAGGAGGAGGAGGAGAAGGAGGAGGAGGAGGAGGAGAAGGGGAAGGGGAAGGGGAAGGAGGAGGAGGAGGAGGAGGAGGAGGGGAAGGGGAAGGGGAAGGAGGAGGAGGAGGAGGAGGAGGAGGAGGAGGAGGAGGAGGAGGAGGAGGAGGAGGAGGAGGAGGAGAACCTTGCATGGCATGCTGAGTTTCCTGGGAAAGCTGGCAAAAAAAGACTAGGGAGAAATAGGTACTCTTTCACATTGCTTGTCGTTATATTTAAGATATAACCTTTATGGAGCACAGGTTGGCAATATCTATCAAAACTAAAAATGTGTCAGGCGTGGTGGCGCACACTTGTAATCCCCACGCTTGGGAGGTGGAAACAGGAGGATCGCACAGGTTTGAAGCCAGCCGCGCTGGCTTAAGAGACCCTGTTTCTAAATAAAAATATAAAATGGGTCTGGGAGTGTAGCCCGGAGGTAGAAGGGTTGTCAGGAACCCCAGAACCACACACACACAAAAAAGTAAAAATGCAAGCCGGGCATGGTGGTGCATGCTTGTAATCCCAGCATTAGGGAGGCTGAGACAAGAGGATTGCAGTTCAAGGACAGCCTCAGATACTTAATGAGGCCTTTTGCAACTCACTGAGACCTTGTTTAAAAAAAAAAGAATAAAAAATAGGGCTAGGGGTGTCATTTGGAGGTAGAATTTTCCTGGGTTCCATCCCCAGTACTGCAAAAATAAAATAAAATAAAAATACAGCCAGGTGTGGTAGCCCACACTTGTAATCTCAGTACTTGGGAGGCTGAAACAGGAGGATCGCAAGTTTTCGACCAGCCTCAACTACTTAGGCCCTCCACAACTTAGTGAGACCCCGTTTCAAAATGAAGAATAAAAAATAGGTATAAGGGTATATCTTGGAAGTAGAACGCCCCTGGGTTCAATCCCCAGTACTGCAAATTTAATTTAATTTAAATAAAGTAAAAATGCAGCTGGGCAATGTCACATACCTTTTCCCCCAGCAACCGGGGAAAGGCTGAGACATTTTTTATTCTTTATTTGGAAATAGGGTCTCACTGGGTTGCAGAGGGCCTCGCTACGTAGCTGAAGCTGGCAGAGAACCTGGATCAGTCTCCCAAGTACTAGGGTTACAAGTGTGTGCTACCATACCAGCTTTTTTTCAAAGAGTTTTATCTGGTTGGGTAGTGGGTTCCATGCCCAGTACCATCACCACCAAAAAAAAAAAAAAAAGAAACTTAAAAGAAGTTTCTTTTAAAAGAATGAGGATCCAGCTGACCCACACCTGTTATTTGGGGGGTCTAAAACAGGATGATCACAGTTTCAAGGCCCGCCTCAGCAATTTAGTGAGACCCTGTCTCAAAATAAGAAATAAAAAGTCCTGGAGATGTAACTCAGTGGTAGAGCACCCTTGGGCGTAATCCTGAGGAGGGGGGAGCGCTTGGAAGCATTGTGACAGCCCCCAAAGGCCTCTGGAGCTCCTGAGATTACAGACAGCTCAGGAAAAAACATAGGGGCTGGAACTTGGGAGACCTCTGAAAGGCAGCTGTTTTCAGTGTCCTGAGACTGAATCAAACTTCAAGAAAAACCCCAGACCTCCCTAGACCCTCTGCAAGCAGAGCTCCAGAAGACCCAGCCCTTCCAGTGTGTCCCAGGGTTGGGCGCGCTGGCTCCTGGGACTGGCCCGGGCAAGATGTGCTTCTCCCTCCCCAGCAGGAAGTGCTAGAAGGGGTTCCCTGGGGTGCCGTTTGGCTCCATATTTTCCTCTCCCATCTCCCTGCAGTATCAAGCGTGTGACTATTGATTTCTTCCCTGCATTTGTTTTCCTTATCCATTATTTATAGGATCATTTTCCCATCCTTCGTGCATGAAGGCAAATTTTGTGTAAAAATCAATTGAGTGAGCGCCGCCGACGGCTTGTTGCGTTTCCTTGGCTTTCATCTCCCAGGCCCTAGATCTCGGGGAGATGCAGAGCAGAATCCCGGGGAGCATCCAGAATGTGGAGGGAGGTGAGGGACAGTGCAGGTTCTAAAACCTGCCTGCAGAGACCGAGCCTGTCCAGCCTGCCCGGTGACTTTCAGTTCCTGCAACATTCGCCTTCTAGTGAGCTTGCCTGGAAGTCTAGGTGCAAGTCCGGGTTCATGTCTTCCCGCCCTGAGCCAGCCCCAGCTTCCCCATCTGCTTGCTGGGCTGCAGGCAAGGGAGGATGCACTCAACTGCAGAACAACTTCTTCTCCTCTTCTTATTCTTATTTTAGAATTGAATCCAGGGGATTTCTACCTCTGAGCTACACCTCCAGTCCTTTTTGTTATTTTTATTTTGAAATGGGGTTTATGTTACCATATTCAAGCCTCCAACCTTCAAGCTTCCTATCTCAGCCTCCCAAGTACAGGACTTACAGGCATGCACCACCGATTCATATGCTGAGACCTGGGTGAGAACCCTAGGGAGGTCACTCTGGAAGATCACACAGGAGGGCACTGGATTGAGGGCAGGGCTAACACCACCACCCCTCCTAATACACCCTTGCTGTGGGGAGTGGCCGGCATTTTGCTTGTCTCTTACTTGAGCTTCAGCACAACTTGGGAGATGAACTGCACATAAGGAAGGGGCCCAGGGGGTGCGTGGTGGTGCAGGCCTGTAACCCCAGCCACTTCAGAGGCTGAAGCAGGATTATAGGCTCGAGGAGGCTGGCTATCCAGCCAAGACTCTGTCTCAAAATAAGAAGGGCTGGGGATGTAATGTAGTGGTCTAGCACCGCTGAGAGCAATCTCCAGCACTACAAAAAAAAAAAAAAAAAAAAGGACCAGAGGGAGAATTTAGTGCCATAAAAATCCTTGTTAAGGTTCCGACTTGGCCCCACCCTATCTGTGGAGCCTTGGGCAAGATATTTAGCTTGTCTGGGCTATGGTTTTCTCAATTATAAAACAGGCTAGCACTGGTGCTTTACCCTGTCTGAACAGGCACTTTCAACCCTGGCAGGCACCTCCTCTCTCACCACCTTCTTCATCCTTCTAGTGTGTCTCTTGGAAGATGAACCTCTGCATACTCCTGTCCTGCCTGCTCCCAGTCCCTAGTTAGTTAAAATCTAAGCTCCACGGAGCGGGAAGCTTGGGTGTCTATCTTCAGATCCTAATGCCAGGCTCACATGACTAATCGTGAATTCTTGGTAATTCTGAGTTACTATGCCCATCATTCACATTTTGCAGTAGGGGCAGAGAAGCCAGACTCAGTGAGCTTCCTGGGCTCGTGTCACTAGCAGATGACTCAACTGGCAATCACACCCCAGTCTGCCTGACACCAAAGCCACCCTCTTTCCACTCTCCCCATCTTCAAGTTGCCATTTGATCAAATTCAGATTAATCACTGTCAAAACCAAAAACTCTTTTCCCCTTGCAGAACTGTTCCTTCCATTGTAGTCTCTTCCTTATCCCTATTCTGCCTGCTTTTATTTATGTGTGTGTGTGTGTGTGTGTGTGTGTGTGTGTGTGTGTTACTGGGGATTGGATCCTGTGGCAGTCTACCTCTGAGCTACGTCCTCAGCCCAATTTTATTTTTTAGTATTGAAACAGAGTCTCTCTAAGTTGCTGAGGGTCTCATCAAATTGCTGAGTCTGGCCTTGAACCTGAGATCCTTCTGTCTCAGTCCCCAAACACTGGAATTACAGCTGTGTGCCACCATGACCAACTGCTTGTGAGTGATGGTCCCACCTATCTCTAAAAGTGGGACTTAAAAGGAAGCTCCAAATGGGTGGGTGGGTTGAGCCTTTTCAAGAAGCAGCTAGACCTCCAGGCTAGCTCCACCACTTGGCACACGGGCAGCTGTCTTTCCCAGGCCTAGAAGAATACTATGAAGTTATGTACTGGGGAATATTTTTTTAAAGTCACTCATGGTTGGGACACCAACCATAATTTAAGTTCAGAAACTATACTGAAGACAGAAGGATTAAATAAAACTGTATATTTTAAATGTTGAAATGCCATTCTTCTTTCTGTGTTCAGCAACTTAAACATGAACAGCCAGATACATGTCCTCCCAGTGGGAAATTGAGTCTTTTCTGGGAATCCAACCAGTCCAAAAAAGAAAAAAACAATGACCTTAGGGACACAGGAAACCACCTCGTCAGATCACCCTAAGTAGAAAACAAAGTAAAACAAACCAAATCCCCAACTCACGCACAGAGCTCTTAATAAACTTTCTTATCCAATTACCTAAACAGTATCTAATACAAAGGACAGAAACCAAACTGATAGATTGAAAATAAAAGCACCTTGGAGAAATAGACTGGGAGGGAAGAAGTCATATTCCCAGAGATACAACTTAAAAGATAGCATCCATGTAAAAAACAACAAAAAAGTTTTCTGAAACTTAAAGAGCAAGGGTATCTGTTAGAACTTTTAAATTTATTTTAATTTATTGTTATTTTGGTATCGGGGATTAAACCTACAGCATTTTACCTCTAAGCTATATCCCCATCCTTTGTTTTGTTTTGTTCTGAAATACGACCTCCCTAAATTGCTGAGGCTGGCATCAAACTTACAATCTTCCTGTCTCAGCCTCCCAAGTACTGGGATTACAGACATGTGCCATCATACCCAGGTTACTTCCCTTCCCCTCTAAAAAAGTTCTTATCAGCCAGGCATGGTGGTGCACGGTTATAATCCCCTGGCTTGGGAGGCTGAGACAGGAGGATCACATAGGTTTGAAGCCAGCCTCATCTACTGAGTGAGGCCCTCAGCAATTTAGTGAAACCCTGTTTCCAAATAAAGTATAAAATAGGTCTGGGTTATAGCCCAGAGGTAGAAAGCCCTTGGGTTCCACCCCTAGTAACACACACACACACACACACACACACACACACACACACACACACACACACAGCTCTTATCAGGTGCAGTGGTGCATGCCTATGGTCCTAGCACTCAGGCTGAAAGCCAAAAGCAAAAAGAGAGAACAGTAAGGATATATATAATCCCCAAGGTCACACCCCCACAGACCCCTCCTCAACCAAGCCCACCTCCAACATGGCTATCTACTCTCCGTGAGGTCTCGTGGGACACTGTAGATCCAAACCATTACACTTTCTAACTAAGGTATTTCTTCTTATGGGCCATTATAGCTAAAGCTTTTTTTTTCCAAGCTACAACCCCTGCCCTATTTTTTATTCTTTATTTTGAAACAGGGTCTCATTAAGTTGCAGAGAGCCTCACTAAGTAGCTGAGGCTGTCCACAAACCGCGATCCTTCTGTCACAGCCTCCCGAAGGCTGGGATTACAAGCGTGCGCCACCACACCCGGCTTTCTAAAGCTTTTGAACGCTATTACCAATTTATACCATGATACACAGTAGTGTGCATGCTATAAATTGAAAGTTTATGTCCCCCCAAGATTTATATGTTGAAGCTCTAATCCCCAATGTGATGATCTTTGGACATAGGGCCTTTGGAAGGAAACGAGGTCACGAAGATGGACCGTTACGAATTGAATAAGAAGAGATGTAGTGAGATGATCTCTTCTTCTCTTGGCCATGTGAGGTGCTGTGAGAAAAGGTGGCCATCTGCAAGCCAGAGAGCTCTCACCAGACACCAAATATGCTGGCAACTTGACCTTCAACTTCCCAGCCTCCAGAACTGTGAGAAATAATGCCTGTCGTTTAAGCTACCCAATCCGGTGTTTATTACAACAATCCAAATTGTGTGTGTATGTGTGTCAGACTGTCCCAGATGCATTGTAAAATGGGATGCAAAATTTACATCATACTTAATGTAATAAGAATTGATAGAAATTTTGTGTCTCTGGCTATATACCCAGACTCCAGTATGGGGTGCTTTGGCTAAAAAAAAAAAAAAAGGCAATATAAGAAATACCTTCCTTCAATTGAGCAAGTAGTTGGGATTGCAGCAAGGTTATAAAAAATATAGACATGGGAACCCCTAGCACAAAATCATATTCTCCAGCCAGAGGGTCTGCAGAGCACTTTCCAGTTCACATACTAGGACTCCTTGTGTCCAATAGAGATAACACAGACCACTGGAGTCAATATTGCTAAACCCCTCTTGAGACAGAAAGACCCTACTGTGAGAGTCAAGAAACACAGGCACTCCCTCTTAATCCACAGGATTAGTAGAAGAGACAGGAGCATCCTACAATGCCATAAGCCAGACTAAAATGCTATAGGCAAAACAATCACAAAGTAAAAATTGTACAACAGGAGAAGCTGTGGAAAATCAGGGCTGGAAGAATAAAGGTGGTCCATGTCTTAATCATTTCACCTGAGTAATCTGGTAATTCAGGCTCCAGAGATTAAATGAGCTCACAGCTGCAGCCGGGCCTGATGGCACATGCTTGTAATCCCCATGCTTGGGAGGCTGAGATAGGAGGATAGCATGGGTTCGAAGCCAGCCTCAGCTACTTAGTGAGGTTCTCAGCAACTTAGTGAGACTCAGTTTCCAAATAAAAGTATAAAATATGTCTGGGAGTGTAGCCCGGAGATAGAAAAGCCCCTGGGTTCCACTCCCAATACCACACACACACACACACACACACACACACACACAGAGAGAGAGAGTTCACAGCTACAAGTAATAATCCAAATCAGAAGGACAGAAAAGTGAAAAGGTGAGAGCAGAGATGAGGCCTGGTCATCATTCTCTTGGATCCCAGCCAAAACTGGGATCATTTATTCATAATAAATATCTGGCTTGGATCATTTTATCCATGGATCCCAGCCAGAGCTGGACTAGGCATGGGCACCTGGATCTATCACGCCCAGTCTTCAACAGCCCGCAGCTCCTCTGACCTCCACTGGCCAGTCTCCTCAGACCTCCTGATGACCTAGCACAGCAGAAATAGGACTGTCCAGTCTAATCACCCACCTCCCACACCCACCCTGCCACTTACTTTAAACTTACAAATTGTTGCTGTTTATTTTTTTTAAGTTGGAGGATTGTGCTTCTTCCACACAATTTTAGAAACCCAAGATATAGCACATTGAAAACCCCTGGTCCCAGCTCTAATTTTTTTTAAGGAATGTTTTTATTTCTTTTTCTTTTCTTTTCTTTTTTCTTTCTTTTTTTTTTCTTTTTTTGGAGATGGGGTCTCAGGTTGGCCTCAAACTCCTGGTTTCCAGCTATACTCCTACCTTGGCTTCATGAGTAGTACCAGCTCTGTTTTTATTGTGAATTATCCTTTCAAAACAAAAATAGAGGAATAGAGGGCGTGGTGGCGCACACTTGTAATCCCAGCATTTGGGAGGCTGAGACCAGAGGATTGTGGTTCGCGGACAGCTTCAGCTACTTAGTGAGGTCCTTTGCAACTCAGTGAGACCCTGTTTCGAAGTAAAGAATAAAAAAGAGGGCAGGGGGTGTAGCTCGGAGGTTGAATGCCCCTGGGTTTCATTCCCAGACCCAGAAGAAGAAGAGGAAGAAGAAGAAGAAGAAGAAGAAGAAGAAGAAGAAGAAGAAGAAGAAGAAGAAGAGGAGGAGGAGGAGGAGGAGGAGGAGGAGGAGGAGGAGGAGGAGGAGGAGGAGGAGGAGGAGGAGGAGGAGGAAGCAAACCAAAACATGTAAAATATAAGATATGTCAGTACCTGTACACAAAAGTTCACATAACATCACTGCTGGCTGCTTCAGAGACCCTCTGCTCCAACCTTCCTATTTTGCCAATAGGGAAAGCGGGGCAGAACAGGGAAATTCCAAATTCAAAACTTCAACTTTAGTTGTCGGCAAGCATAGATTATGATTCTTAATGTAGTCTTTTTTTTTTCACTTCACCATACTCTATCTTGGGAGACTGATTATCGATCTGAAAAATAATTTTGCTATTTGGAGTCTTTATTGGCAATTCACTCATGGTCTAACTGACACATTATTTTTTTGCCTCCAGTGAAGTTCTGCACAGTTTGCTAAACTGGTTTCAGTGTTTATGGGTACTGGACCATAATTCAGATAATCACACAATAAGAGGTATTTAGCTCACCTAGTCCATGAGAGTCTCAACCTGAGACACATGAACTCCTGGGCTAAATCCAGGGGATCCAGGGTTGAACTTCATGAAGTCGGCAAAAACTTTTGAGTGTAGAAAGGTGCATTTTTCTGAGCTGGGAAAACACTCTCCCTCAGATTTTCAAGAGAGCTAATAAATCTCACCAGTACTGAAGTACTGTCTAGCTCAATGTCCTCAAGTTAGGGTTGGAGGAAACTGAGCATGGAAAAGTATATAGATATGCCAAGAGCACATAGTAGGGAGTGCATCCTGGGACTCAGATCTCTGGGCATGGCCCAGGTTCTTCTCACTACACTATGAGGTCTGTATGGCCATGTATTCTGACCAGAAATGATTCTGTCTCTCAGTTAGCTCTCTTCCTACCCATGCTTTTCACTACAAGAGGAATTCACTGAGGGAATATGCAGGGCTCCATACCAAACAATCCAAACCCCAGAAAATCAGTACCTGAGGATCCCCAGTAAGTCAGGATAACCATTGTTTCAGTCAGCATTTTCACTGGCCACACACAATTTAGAGGAAGGAAGAAAGACTTATTTGCGACTTCCGGGAAGATGGCGACCGAGAAAAGCGGGGCTTAAGAGCCCCGCTAACAACAAATGTCCATTACCACAAAATCAGCGCCTTTCAAACCAGAAAACAACATCACCAGAGAAACAAAAAAATCACCAGGCTCCAGAGAGAAAGCGGACTGAGAACAGAGCCACAGAGGAGATCCTCACGCCCGAGGACGCGGCTTCACGCCCGAGGACGCGGCAGCAGCGCCATACTGCCGGTGGCACCGGCGAATTCACGGGACGGCCACAGCAAGCCGAGGGGAGCCGCTGCGGAACAGCCAGGTGGGATTTCTCGGCGCAGAGGGCATCTAAAGCTCCCAGTGGCTGAGCTCAGCACACACTGCAGGGATTCAGAGTGGAAATCAAAACCAAGAAAAAAAAACGCCAGCCCCACAGCCGAGGGCGTAGCAGCGGCACCATATTGCCACCGGCGGCAGCAGCACCGAATTCACCGAATTCAGTACAGCTACATCTGCGTACTCAAGAACAGTGAGTCAAATTGCGGGCCACAGCGGAGAAATCTCAGTACTGTACTCACTGGGACTTGACCCAGTGGGAGAGGGGCGGTGGCAGAGATATCACACCATAGGAGAACGTGCAACCTGGCACCCCCCACAGTCTAAAGCAGCCTCTATCGACTCTCTGGGTCGGAGACTCTGTGATACAACCCAGTAAAGGAGTAGTGGGGTCTGAGATACTACTGACTCGAGATCCAGAGCACCTTAAGTGAAGTCATAGTGACCCAGGGAAGAACCCAGAGAAGGCACAAACTTCCTAAATCATGGGAAAGAGGAATAATACTGGAGCAATGAATGCTCACAACCCCACAACATCAGAACCCGATAAAACAGAAAATCAGAGATTTCTAGAATATCAAATCAGGAAAATAACTGTAGAAATAATAGAGGTGCTTCGAAAAGAACTCAGAGAGAGCCAAAAAGAGATAAAGGATGCAATTAATGAAGTAAAGACCTCAATTCAAAGCACAAACAACCGATTAGAACACATGGAGAACAGAATCTCGCTCTTAGAAGATGATCATTCCAAAAATGAACGCATAGTTTCTATTCTAGAAAAAAATGTCCGACAGCAGGAATCTGATATTGAAGAAATATGGGTCCATTTTAAGAGAGCTAACCTAAGAATAACTGGAATAGAGGAGGGAAAAGAAAGTGAAACCAAAGGGATCAACAATCTCTTCAAGGAAGTAATAGCAGAAAATTTTCCAGACATAGAGCAAGAGGTCGATACGCAGGTCCAGGAAACGTATAGAACTCCCTTTAGACAGGATCGGAGAAGAGGATCCCCACGCCACATAATTGTCAAAATGACCAATGTGGAAGCCAAGCAGAGAATCTTAAAGGCAACAAAAGCAAAGGGCCAAGTGACATTCAGAGGCAAACCAATTAGAATCACTCCAGACTTCCCAAACCAAGTCATGAGAGCCAGAAGGGCTTGGAGTAACATATTCCCAATTTTGAAAGAAAACAACTTCCAGCCAAAAATTTCCTACCCAGCAAAACTTTCTATCAAATTAGATGGAGAAATAAGAAGCTTCCATGACAAACAGAAACTGAAGGAATTTATGTCTTCAAAACCAGCACTAGAGAAAATACTCAAAGAGATTAACTATAAAGAAGAAATAGGTAACACACATCAGAACTAGAGAAACAAAATTTTCCATCCAACAGACAACTAAGATTGGTTATCTGTGGAGATTCATTACTTATGTTAGTCTTTTACCTATCTGTAAAGGGTATTGTTTGCCTTTATTGTTGTTAATTTTTAGGATTTCTAGTTGGAATATTAATATACCTTCAGATATAGCATTTGGAAATATTTTATCCCATTCTATTAGTAACTGTTAACTCTGTTTACATTGTCTTTGGATATACAATATGTTTTTTATTTTTTAGGGAGTTTGTATACTCTTCTGTTGCCTGTGCCATTGAAATCATAACCAAGAAATCACTGCCAATTTCAATGTTGTGAGGTTTTATGACCCAGATTTTCTCCTAAAAGTTTATAGTCTTAAGATTTATATTTAGGTCTTTTATCTATTTTGAGTTAATATTTGTATATGGGATTAGGTAAGGGTCCAATTTTATTCTTTTCCATGTAATTATTATTTTTCAACAATATTTAGTTAAAAGACTATTATTCCCACCACCAAATGTTCGTGGAAACCTTGTCAAAAATAACTTGACAATATAGGGAAGAATTTAGGTCTAGGCTTTTATTTAACTCCAATGGTTTATATATCTGCCTTTAGAATAGTACTACACTGTTTCAATTATTGTAGCTTTATATGGTTTGAAATCAGAAAATATACATCTGCTAGCTTTGTTCTTTTTCAAGGTCGTTGTGGGTACCTAGAGTCCATATTCCATATTAGGATAGATTTTTTCTGAAAAATAAATATATAAATATATGATAGTTTCACCTAAAAAATAGAAAAAATAGATTCTCTGGTAAGAAAGAAAGCAAAAAGAAATATTGAAATGTTATCTTTTAAGTCATCAAAAGCTTGGTATCAGACAAATGAAACTGTTATGTGAGATTATCATTTTTAATTTTTGATAAATTGCTATAATACTAGATGTCAACTACTAAGCCCAGCATGGGAGGGAGGGAGAGAATGGGGTGGGGATCGGGTGGGGGCTGACAGGGCAATGTGTGCATGTATGTCTACAAAAGTATGTATCCCACTGTGATGTATGAATACAGTGCACCAATTAAAAATAAAAAAATTAAAAATTAAAAATAAAAAAAGAAAGACTTATTTGCTCACAGTTCTGGAGATTTCAGAGGTCCAGTCCATGTCAGATCAGGTCTGTGGAGCTCAGGGCATGGTGTTGAGAGGCAGAAAGAGGGAGAGAGCAAATACTCTGCTCTCATATCATGGAGGCCAAAAGCAAGAAAGCAAGCAAAGAAATTCAAACACCCAGATGCACCCCCAGGGCCCAACCCCTTCCAGCCACACCCTACCTGCCTAGGTTACCACTCAGCAAATCCATTATAGTGGATTTATCGACTGATGAGATCACAACTCTCATAACTTAATTGCATCAACTCCAAACACTAATACATGAGTTCTTCAAGGGACATTCTATATCTAAGCATAACAGCCATCTTGCAGTCCTATCAAGGAAAGATCTTACAATTTGGAGATTCTTTGCAGCCCGATTAGTGGGCACTCAGCTAGAGTTTCTGCAGTGTGTTGCTCAGTCCCCAACCCTTGGTGGATTATTAAAGGGTATCCTTGGCATCTTCAGTCCTGTAATAGCTGTGCACACCAAAGCAAAATGTGTCTTACTGGAAAAATAGGCTAACTCAAAGGAGACAAAGAGTACAAATAAATATCTAAGGAAATTCAATAAAACTTAGTACTGTATGCATGGAGACACAGATAAAGGTACGTCTCTTATTCATATTGTATCTCATTTCATAGCAATAACAGGCTGGTTTACATTCCATTTGGTGGGCGATAGGATAGAACTCAAATCAACCTATAAACACTCTTTACCCTTGTGAGTAAGCAGATTTTATACATTACAATCTCTGCACTTCCAAATTAATTATTGCCCCCCCAAAAGAAGTAGAACAAAATCACAAGAATTTTAAGTTGCCCTTTCAGTTGATTTTTTAAAAATATTAGCTGAAGCCGGGCATGGTGGCGCATGCTTGTAATCCCAGCATTTGAGGGGCTGAGACAGAAGGATCACAGTTGGAGGACAGCCTCAGCTACTTAGTGAGGCCCTTTGCAACTCAGTGAGACCCTGTTTCAAAATATAGAATAAAATAGGGCTGAGAGTGTAGCAGAGTGTAGCTTGGAAGTAGAATGCCCCTGGGTTCCATCTCCAATACCACACACACACACACACACACACACACACACACATTAGCTGAGCATAGTGCACACACCTGTAATCTCAGTACTTGGGAGGCTGAAACAGGAGGACTACAGCCTCAACAAACTAGTGAGACTCTTGCAAATCTAGTGAGGTCCTGTTTCAAAATAAAAAATAAAATAGAGCTGGAGGTGTGCCTCGGAGGTAGAATGACTCTGGATTCAAACCCAGTATCCCACACACACAAATACATAGATACTGGGGATTAGATTAACACATTATGGGTTTTTAAAATAATATATTATATAAAGCTAATTTTAAAAACAAAAGTAGGCTGGGCATAGTAGCATATACCTGTAATCCTAGTACTGGGAGGCTGAGGCAGGAGGATTGCAAGTCTGAGGACAGCCTCACATAGTGAGGTTCTCAGCAACTTAGAAAGACCCTGTTTCCAAATAAAAAATAAAATAGAGGTCGGGATATAGCCCAGAGGTAGAAGCCCCTGAGTTCCACCCCCAGTACCACAGTAAGAGAAAGAAAGCAAAGAATAGAAAGAAAGAAAAAAAGAGAAAAAAGAAAGAGAAGTCACCTCTAACCAATATAAAATTTCTAGGCTCCTTGGTGTAGGAAGAAAATTCGTGATCATTATATTTCTAATTTTCTGTTATCATAGCAAGAAAATCAAACACAATGACCAAGAATGACAACTCAAGATATGGTGGCCAATGAAATATCTCTGGAGTACGCACAAAAATTGGTAATGGTGTTTACCTTCAACAAAGGGAACTGGGGTGACTTAGGTAAAGCTAAGGGGGAGATTTTGCATTGAAAATCTTAGTTCTCTTAGATTTGAATAATATATTATTTGATACAAATATTAATAAATAAAACTTGAGTTTTAAAAAGAGAAAGAAATAGCGTCAAAAATACATTACTTAGACATGTAATTAACTACCAGAATAAACAGATAAAAGTGGCTGAGAGTGGGTGTGGTCAGGTTTCCCTTCTGTGTTCTTCAGCTTTTAAGTCATGTATATGAATTACTTTGACAAAATATAAAGTTAATTTTAAAAAGAAAAGTAAATCACCTCTAACCAATTCTTGACAGGTACGAAAGGATGGCTCCGAGCCTGGGAGGGACCGCAGCTCCCTAGCTGGGGGCACTGATGCGTCGGCAGGTGGCTGCCTCGCGAGCTTCTCCTCAGAGTGACTACCATCCAAATGCCTTCTAATTACTATGATTGTTATTATTAGATTAAGACATTTTTATAATATCTGGGCAAATCTGACCTCTCTTCATTCTGATCTTCTCTGCTAATAATCGTACCCTTTTTTTTTATTCGTTCAATTACAAGCAAATTGACAGGAGACATTTCTATGAGGCAGCTTCAACCCCAGCTAATGGAGTGCCTAATGACTAATTGATCAGATCCCAGCCCAGAGAGCAGATCCGAGTGGCCTAAAGGAATTTATGCAATTAGTTTAGGTTTGGTAGAAATTGAGTGCATATGAAAGTAAGCTTTTTATGGTCTTGATTTATGAGGGCCGGACATTAACTCTGCCAAGAGGTGCGCTGCCCAGCCAAGCCCCAGGCACCGGCAGCGCGGCCAGGCAGAGGCGCAGGCGCTGGGAGCCGCGGGGCGGGCGAGGGGGGGTGGGGGGAGAGGAGGTGGGATTGGGGGCAAGAGTTTGCCACAGGGTGAAATTATGTGGTGCCTCCTCCCTTGTAACTCCTAAACATGTAAACGAAAATCGAATATGTCCCGGGACGCACAGTTGCAACATGTGTATGTGAAGTCCTAAGAATCAAAATCTTTTCACCAATACCCTGAGAGGGGGGGTGACAGAGGAGGGGCGGACTGAGGGTGCGCGGAGGCCCGGGCCGGAGGCGGGGGCGGGACGCGGCCCGGGACGCCCCCTCCGCCCGCCGAGCCGGCTGCCCCGGCAGCGCCGTCGCGGGGCCGGGGAAGCCTGACCCGATCGGAACCCAGCGATCGAAGGGGAGACTAATTCGCCCGCGGGGTCCTCGGCGGCTCCATCCTCCCGCCGGGGCGGAGCTACCGCGGGCTCCCCGCGCTGTGCGGGAAGGAGCCCGGCGATGGGGGCTTCCGCGCCCCGGCCCGCCGCGCTCTGCCCCCGAGCTTCCCCGGCGCCTGCCAGGCTGGAGGGACGCCAGGAACAGACCCCGCACCCAACCGAGGCGGGAGGCCAAGCGGGGCGAGGGAGTGGTGGCCCCAGCCTGGCTCGCACTGCCACATTGAACCCCCTGGTCCTCTCCACTCCCGGGGTCCCCTCCTACCCCGCTGCGCCCGGGCCTGGCTCTTGCTTGGGGATGGGGGAGGCGAAGAAAACAGTATTTGCAGCTTTCTCCAAATTGCACCGTTACGTAAACCCACTGCGCCTCCGTGTTCTCAGCTGTAAAACGGGATTAAAATTGTCCCTGTTCCTGATGTTTTTTAGGGACTAATAAACTAATGAAGATAACGTGCTTGGGACCTTACCATTATTAGGTTATTACCCAACAGACATTTGTGGAGCTTCACTTTGTGCAAATCCTGCTTTGGGTTCAGGGAGAAAGGGGTGAGCGGGGAGGACCTGCCCCCTCAGGGCGCATCCACCACTAGGTAGACAGTGTCCCCAGGAGTAACAAGGAATAGGGAGGAAATAAAGTGAGGGAGTGCCCAGCGTCACTGGGGAAGAGCTATTTTAAGTAGATGGGGCCAGTTAAGTCCCCCACCTCTCTATGGGTCTCATTCTCTCCTTTGGCTGGGCCTTCTGTCCCATAGCTCAGGCGTGGTGGCACCTGGATCTAAAGGTGGAAGCCCGAAGGACTCTGAGACACAACCCCTGCCCCTCTTTTGCCTGTTTCTCGGAAGGGGTCACAGGGAAGTCAGGAACACAGAGGTCAGGGGGTTGCCAGCATTCAGCTAAAATCCAGAGGTCCATAGAGAGTGAATTCAACCTCTCCTGGGTAGCTGAGACCCACAGTGGCTCACAGAGGGCAAATGTTGGGCCCAGTTGATTATAAGTCCTGAACTTGCTCAGAAACACTGTTTCTCACTTTCCTGAGTATGAAGAATCTTTTAAAGTGACTAGCTCTCCATCACTAGGGCGACCATGGCTCTGGCCCTGGCCTTCCATGATCTCATTTAACCACCAGAGCAATCCTGAGACAGTCTTTATTTTCCTCATTTGTAAAAATGAGGGCACCAGGGTTCCAAGCAGTAAAGTCACTTGATATGGGGCAGTTGTTCTGCCCTGGATCTGTCCACGATAGAGCCAGAGCTGTGTCCACCTCAGCCAGAAAGTAAAAGAACCCGACTCAAACTCAGGGCCAAGAAAGGGCAGCCACACAGGGCCAGGCAGAGGTAACCTCTGTGCCTCCTTGACTCCTCCTCCAGCTTCCAAAGACCTATGTCACAGAAGCACCCCCAGGATCACCAGAGTGAGGCTCAGCCTCTTGTAAGCAGGAAGGAAACTGGCTACCTTGAACTGGAAGCCTGCAATGCAGAACACCACCTTGACTCTGGCCCCACATCCAGGGAGCCTGCCAATCCCTGGTGGCCTCTGTTCTCCCCTTACCTGGCCTAGAATCCCAAGACCATTTGGGCTGGAAGAGATGCTTTTATTTTCCAAAGTCTTGTTCATTCATTCATTCATTCAAAATATCTATTGTCTGCTACTGGAGTCAGACTCTGAGCTGGGTGTTGGGCATGAAAGAGTGAACAAAACTGACACTATCTTAGGCACTCAGAAAGCACAGCTAAGAGTCCAGGATTCCTTCCTCCACGGTCTGCTTTCTTGGGCTTCATCCCTTCTGGTGTGTTATATTCCTGGCTCATTCTCTTCAAGCCAGGCAGATGCCAAGAAATCTACCTAGTCTCCAGAGGCCTCTCCTAGTCCCACCTGCGTAGAAGCCCCATGCAACTTTCTATACAAACAGCCCAGAACATTGCCCTCCTTTTCTCATGAAACAAGTTGAAGAAACTCCCCTGCAGGGTCTTGGATGGTTCTATTGCAAGCTGGTGGGATTTGAAAAAGGAAAACCTGAACCAGGTGCTCTTAAGATATACCCTCAATTACTCGTCAAGATAAATTTTTAGTTTTCAGCAGTCAGCAGAGACTTGGAGGCATGATGTGACTTGACTACCATCACATGGCTAGGAAATAACTCACTGGGAGACAAATTATGTGTGAACCCCAAACCTGCTGGTACCCTTCCCCCAAGAGAGGTCTATGCGTCCATCAGAGTGGCAGAGGCGACTGCACGGTTCTGGGGAAACCACATCTCCCCTTGCTTCCTGGCTTCCTGAAGGAGCCCGAGAGAGAGGCTGCGGCGCCGACCAGGCGCACAGACCCGGAGAGGGTGGAGCGCTTCGCGGACAGGGCCGCAGCTCCCGCCTGCAAGTATAAACTGGTCAAAATACTCCGCGCGCCAGCGGTCTTGGCGCCCTCGGTGACGAGGTTCAGAGGAGCGGTGCAGACTCATCTAAGTGTGTTGCAGTTAGACGGCTCCCCTCTTGGCCTCTTCAAAAAAAAAAAAAAGTCTCTCAAACTTTTGCTATTGTAAAATTTAAAAAATAAAATAAATAACAGCGGGGAACTTTTCTTAAAGGGAATGGAAGTGGATATTGGGTTCTTTCCCAGGCCCGAAAATCCCAACGCTCTTACCTGCAGGAAACCTAGCTGCCTGCAAAGGAGCGTCCTTCAGGAGCGCTCCGCTTCGCCACGGGGTGCTCTCGGCCGCCGCCTCTGCAGCCCGGCTGGGTCCGGCCCTGTGTTTTATACCACTATAGGCAATTAATATTGCATCAGCCGTATTTTAAATTTTCAAAACCCACAATATAATGTAATGGCATAAGGGCATTTATTATTAAAGGACACCCGATGGAGGGGAGGTGGAGAAATCGCCGGGGCTGTTGCGGAGGCGGGGGCGAGGGGCTGCGGCCTGGAAGCCAGGGGCTCTCCGCAAGTTTGCCTCTGCCTTGGAGAGGCGGCGGGGGCGGGGAGGACCGCGCTCAGCGGAAACTATTCGGCTCCGAATTTCGGGCAGAGATCTAATGACCCAGAGCTCTGTGAGGACGCAGCGGGGAAATGTGCAGACGACTCCTGGACTTGCAGCATTAATTTTTAAACTGTGGCGGTGTTTCTGCGGCTCACAAGTACCCCCTCCCCTTTAGAGAAAGCGAAAGAAATCAGGGAAGTGGCATCTGTTGAGCGCCTACTGTGTGCGGGGGGCACTACGCTAGGGCCTTTGCAACAAATACCCCTGTTTCTCCACAGAGAAACAGAAATAGACCATCTAGTGAGTCATCTCCTGTAGGACTATTTCAAACGATTTTCCAAAGCGACCCGGAAGGAACGCCAACAGACCTCGGACTCAGCCAAACTTTTCTCCCTTTCTGCTTGTCCCCATCATGTCTTCGACAGCCATTTGAGTCTTTTAAAATGATTTTTGTCCTGCCAAGTATGGTGGCGCACGCTTGTAATCTCAGCACTTGAGAGGCTGAGACAGGAGGATGGCGGGTTTGCGGCCAGCCTCAGCTACTTAGGAGGCCCTCAGCAACTTAGTGGCATCCTGTTTCAAAATAAAAAATAAAAAATAGGTCTGGAGGTGTAGCTTCGAATAGACTTCCCTGGGTTCAATCCCCAGTGCCGAAGAATAATAGTAATAATAATAATAATAATAATAATAATAATAGTTTGCTAGTAAGTGCCAAGAACATCTATCAGCTGCATTAAATAAACAATCTTACCTAGTCCTGACAGTAATCATGAGAGATAGGCATTAGGCCTTCATTTGGTAGACAAACAATCTAGTCGGGAAAGGCTCAGAGAAGTTGGAAAAGCAGTCACAGGATTGTCTCGCCAGTGGGCAGAGGTATTAGGGGCTCGAACCCCCCATCTGTCAGGCTTTAAGGTTTGATTTGAGTCAAGAGAGTAATAGTTTGCCAGATTGACACCAGGAGGAAAGTGCCTTAAAAACTTGAGTTCCCTCCCTTCCCCCCTAGGGAGCAGCCGAATCTCCCTGGAGGAATTCCTGAGGAATTCCGGATCTGAGACCACTGGGAAGAGGAGCTTGGGACCTCGGGTAGGAAGTGCCAGCCGGGCCCTTTGGACCCCACCTTTATCCAAGAAGGAAAACCACTGCAATTCGGGTTGAAAAATAAAGCATTTATTTTAGAAGTTAATTCAAGGGGTAACAGAGAAAAAAAAACTTAATTCATTTGTATCTATTTATAGAAGAAACCAAAGTTCACACGGCAACACGCGAACTATATGAATCGACGAAAACATTAAGTAGTGGGGCCAGAGGAATAGAATCCTGGTGAAGGCGTTTTCAGCCTTGGTCCTGCTCTCTCCCCACCCCGGGAAAATGAAAAACTCTTAAGTGGACATCCACCGGGAGACACGTCGAGGGGTAGGAAAGAAGTGGAGATAAATAAATAATAGGAATTAATGATGGTAACAACAGTAATAAAATCGCGATGAGGTTAGATGTGTTTGCAAGGACTTGCATACGGTTCCGAGAAGTTATAGTCACAGCGGAGCACTGAGCCAGAGTCCTCAAATGCCGGTGGGGAACACTACCGACCCACTTCCCCGTCCTCCCCACCCCGACCTTCAGCAGGCAGTGGTTACCCCTCTGACTCCAGCAAAGCCCGAGCTGGTTGCTGCTTACCAGATAGCTGCGAGATTCCAGCACTCTCAGTCGCTGGACTGGGCCCACTTTTCTAGAGCGCTACTTACTTACCGCAAGAATGGCCCAGAAACCCGCTCCCGAGCACTTTCCCTGAACCGAATCGATGCTACTTTGTGAGAATTTACGTCAAACCAAAGGTTTAGACGGGTAGGATTTAGGCGGGGAAGAGCATATAAGGCTATCCTTTGGAAATACTTGTATTTTATAAACTCTAATAAATCTCCAGTACTTGTTTGTGTTCCACTAGATACCCTAGACTTATATTATTATTTATCGCTTCCCTTCCATCCCGTCACCCTTGTCTAATTTCTCTTAGAAAGGCTGCAACGCGGCGCTTGCACCCCAGCGTCGGGCGGCCAGGACGATTCAGCCCTCTGCTCGGAGGTCGCGCCGTCCAGCGCGCGCGAGTTTCAGCACCACGGACAGCACCAGTCCCTTCGGGCCCGCCCGTTTTGAAATTTCTTTCTTTACGCTAAAACTTTTTTTTTTTTTTTTTTTTTTTGGTGGAAATAGAAAGGGAAAAAAAGAGAAAGAGAAGGCCCAGAGACAACGAGACGGGATAAAGGAGAAAGTCTGTGGCTTCGGGGAGGAGAGCCTGACCTGCTGGGTAGCCCCTCGGCCGCCCCAGCGCCAGGCTCTCCGGCTGGCTCCGGCGCCGCGCCCGCCGCAGTCAGTGGACGGCGGAGTACTTCATTCGTTTCTGTTTCTGTCTCTGATTACAGAACCAGACCCTCACCACGTTCTTTTTAAGGTCCAGTTTCTCCGCGATGGCCGCGATCTTCTCGGACGACGGGCGAGGCTGGATGGCGAAATAGGCCTCGAGCGAGCGCTTCTCGGGCGCGGCGATGGACGTGCGCTTGCGCTTGCGCTCGCCGCCGTTGAAGAGCTCGGGCTTGCTGTTCTTCTCCCGGTAGGCGGCCTCCGCCTCCTCCAGCCAGGCCTGGAGCACCGGCTTGAGCGCGATCATGTTGTTGTGCGAGAGGGTGAGAGACTCAAACCTGCAGATGGTGCTCTGGCTGAGCGAGCCCACGCCGGGGATCTTGAGGTTGGCCAGAGCGGCGCCCACGTCCGCCTGGGTCACCCCCAACTTGATGCGCCGCTGCTTGAAGCGCTCGGCAAAGGCCTCCAGCTCGCGAGGGTCTGACTCCACGTCGCTGAGGCAGGTGGGCATGGCGCCGTGCGGGGCCACGGCGTGCGGGTGGCTCATGCCCATGGCCTGGTGCAGGTGGCCCATGGCGCCCAGGTGGTGCGGGTGGATCTGTGCCGGCATCACCGAGTGCTCCGGGGCGCCCAGGCCGCTCACGCTCAGCGTGGGCGAGATGTGCTCCAGCAGGTCGCCCTCGAGGCCCTGGTGCACGGCGTGGTGCGGGTGCGAGGCGAGCGCGGCCGGGTGGGAGATGGGCACGGTGGACGAGGTGGACGTGCAGGGCACGCTGCTCATCGTATGGTAGGTGGCGTCGGGCTTGAACGGATGGTTCTTGCCGTGGGAGACGATGTCCACCGCGGCCAGAGCTTCGGCGCGTGCCAGCAGGCTCTCATCAAAGCTTCCAAATATATTACCCTGCAGCTGCAGGCGAGAAGGCGCACAGCACGGTCAGTGGGGAATACTGTCAACTCAGGATTAAAACACATTTTCAAGCAACCGAGATGCCTCCCCTCAAAGCCCAGGTCATAAAAATTAATACGGAGGCAGCAGCTCTGCTGGAACAGACGTGTGGATCAGAGGCATGAATGAGAAGGGCGCCGGGAGAGAGCGCGGGGGAGCCGAGGAGAGGGGTTCAGACCGCCGCGAACGTTCTGGGCGACATGAAAAAAACATGAAGCTAGTGCCTGTCAAAAAATGTGCCTTAGAGCGCTAATTATGCGCCACTACGTACCTGCGGGGCCGGGAGGCAGACTCGGCGCATGGCCTCGGAGCCGGAGTGCAAGCTGGAGAACTTGGGTTCTTGTAGCACCGGGTGCATGCCGAAGGACTGCTTGGCGTTCATGGCCATCATCTTCGCGCGTCTGCAAGGGCGGCAGCGGGGGACATGGAATCGGGCTGGCTCGCCGGCTCGCCGCTCCGAGTGAGCGCCGCTCAGCGCCGCGCTCCCCTGCGCACTCGCTCACGGCCTCCCCTCTCCCCCACCTGCTCCTTCGCTCATCTTACAAGCCGCCTGCCAGGAAGGCCCGGGCGCGCGCAGGCGTGCACACGCGCCCGGGACTCGCAGGGCCGCCGGGGAGGCGAGGCAGACGGCAGCTCGCGGCGCGCCTCCCAGTGCCCGCCGAGGCGGCCCCTCCGCCGCATTTATACCCGGGCCAGGCCGGTCTCTCCCGGCCCGCCCCGCCCCGCCTGGCTCCAGCCTGCCAGACCTTAAGGCTTCTCTCTTCTTCGTCCTGGAGTCCCGCACCCACCTCACCTCTCTGCCGGGTCCCGGCTCGCACTGCCTGGATAGAAGGGCAACCTCGGGCAGACAGGGGCAGGGGCAGGAAGCCGACCCTACCCCCACCCCAACACACAGGCCGGCGGCCCCTTTCCAGGGCGCTCCTGGCCCCACACCCGAGCCGTCCACCAGAGCCCAGCACCACTGCGCAGCAAAGAGGCGCCTCCGAGTGTCCAGGCCAGCCCCGTCGGGTGCAAGCCTGCCAGAATAAACCCCAGCTGACCTCGCCTCCACCCACCAGCCGGCCTGGGTGGAAAGTGGACAGATACTGCTGCTTCCCCAGCCCAGGAGGTCGGGGCTTCTCCCCTCACGCTTGCCTTCCTCGCTTTCATTTGAAGATAACTTGGGCCACTCTCCACTTCCCCAGCCCTCCAGGACAAGGAAGCTTGCTGAGCGTTCTTTGGAATGGCGACTGTTCAGGAGGGCCCCTCCGCCTTGTTAATAGGACATGCACCCCCCTCTGCCGGGCCACCCAGCTCACAGTCACATTCCCCATAACAGCAACTCTAATTTTTGAGCTACTAATATGTGCTAGGCAATTTAGAGGTCCTTTATGTTATCATCGCGCCAACCGTGTGGGGTAGACAGTTATTCCCCTATAGAGATGAGGAAAACAAAGGTCAGGGGGGTTAAGATACAAGTGGGAGAGCACAAGCCGTCCCCACATACATTTACTGACAGTCTCCTGTGCGCCAGGCGCCACCTATGACTTCTGGGGTCTTAACCATTGGATCTTAAGGGCCCCAGAGTTAGTTCTACCCCGCCCCGACCCCTATGCCTCCCCTACCCTCTTTCCCCTCCTTCTTCCCTCTTCTTTTCTCTCCTTTCCCCAGAGCTAGTAAACATCGTGAATAATGGATGGGGAATCCTGGGACTCCGGCCGGCCGCTGGGGGATCGGGTTGGGAGAGAAACCCCTAGCACCCAACTGTGTCCCCACAGCCTCCGCCTCAGCCCAGGGAGCTGTCTTCAGGTTTTAGGCCAGTCGCCATAGTGCGGGGAGTGTGTGTACCTAGTTTCCCAGAATCTTAACCCAGCGGGAGGGCCACCTCGTGGCCTAAGAGGATTCCTCTCTAGAACCAGCTCCTCGCTGCTCAAGGCCCGCCAATCCCTTCCCTTTCTGATCCCCTGGCTCTGCCCTGGGACGGAGGGCAAGGACTCAGCCCCGGGACGGAGGGCAAGGACTCAGCCCCGGTGAAGGAGGCCCAGCGCAAGCCTTTCCGCTCAACTTCTCTGCTCCCGCCTGTGTTTCCTCTGCTCTAGAGTGGGAATTGCGTTCTCCTCAGCGTCCTTGGGTTCTGGTGAAGATGTTTTGAGCTAGAGTAGTAAAGAAAGCAACTCAGCACCGAAACTAGTGCTTGGCAAATTTCATCACAACCTAGAGTGCCCTCTCAGACGCCAATGGACCTCTGCCTCTCGCTGGCTGAGAGAGCAAGAGGGGAGGCTGTAGTCCTAGGTCCCCAAGTCTCTGCACCCCAAGGGTCCTCATCTGTAAAATGGACATAAATTTCTGCTCCACTGCTTTTCGTGAGAAATACACTGAGATATGCACTTAGAACCATGCCTGGCAGACCTGGGCGTGGTGGTGCATGCTTGTAATCACAATACTTGAGAGACTATGGATAGAGAGGATAGAAGGTTCAAAATCAGCCTCAACAACGTTGCAAATAAGAAATAAAACCGGACTTGGGGTTAAGCTCAGAGGTAGAATGCCTCTGGGTTCAATCCCCAGTGCCACACACACACACACACACACACACACACACACACACAAAGAGCCATGTCTGGCACTTTGAAATTATAGAATAGCAGCTTCCTCTTCCTCCCTTTCTCTCTCTCTTTATCTCTCTCTCTCCCTACCTCCCTCCCTCATTTTTTTTCTTTTTTGTGTGTGTGGTACTGGGACCCAGGGCTGGAACCCTGGGGCATTCTACCTCCAACCTATACCCCCAGCCCTATTTTTTATTCTTTATTTTGAAACAGGGTCTCACTGAGTTGCAAAGAGCCTCACTAAGTAGTTGAGGCTGACCATGAACTGCCATCCTCCTGTCTCAGCCTCCCAAATGCTGGGATTACAAGCAACAAGCATAAGCCACCACACCTGGCTCTTCCCCTCAGTTTAAAGAGAGGGCACTTGGGAATGGAAATGGCCTGGTGAGTCTCCCTGGAAATTTTAAACTATCCTTCCTTCCTCTCCATTCTTTAGTGCCTGCTTTGCACCATAATGCCAAGATTGGGACACGAATGTGACTCTATCCCTGCCTTCAAAGAGTCACCGGTCTAAGATCAACAGTAGGAAATTGAATATAAACCCACAAAGCCCTAGAAGGCATGACAATCCATGTACAAAACACGGGGAAGGATGGTGAGAACCTTGAAATACTGAATATAGGTCTCAACTGTGGGTCCCAGAGAGGGCTGGGTTCAGGGCTGCACTCTGACACTGGGTCATGGTGACCCCAACCGGGCCTCAGTTTACTACAAGGAGATGATTGCTAAGTACTTCCAAGTTTAATAGAAGAATGTTTATTTCAAAACACATTTTAAATTAATATGTTTAATTTAAGACATATTTTGAAGCCGGGTGTGGTGGCCCATGCTTGTAATTCTAGTAATTCTAGTAATTCTAGTAATTCTAGTAATCTTGCATGTTTGAAGCCAACACAGCTACTTATTGAGGCTTTGAGCAACTTAGTGAGACCTTGTTTCCAAATAAAACAAAAAATAGGTCTGTAAGTGTAGCCCAGAGGTAGAAGACCCCTGGGTTCCATCCCTAGTACTACTACAAAAAAAAAAATGAACAACAAAAAAGAATATTTTGAGCAAATCAGACATTTCTGTCCAGGACCTTTCGACTCCCTAGAAGCCAAATGCAGCAATATTTTATTATTCACTGGCATTTAGGATTACTCAGTTGTGTTTCTGCCTACTTCAGGAAGCCCAAGAGGAAAGGGGACATCAAAGTGTGGGTACTGGATCTGTACCTTGCCTGGTCTCCTGATATCCTAAGACCCGTGCCAGCCCCATCATACCCGAGTTTCCTGAAAAGCAGAACCCCCAGAAACTGGGAGGGAAAGATCCATTCACCATTTTCTTTTTCGGCTCTGTCCCTTCAGGAGCCAAGGAAATGCTGACCAGGATCAAGGTCAGACACCAGTTAAAGACAGAGCAAAACCAACTGACCTTTTCTTCTTAGGCCTCCAAAGCTGACCTCTACCTCACCAGCTACACCTCCACCACTCCTAAGCATCAGAGTTACAAACCAGAAAACCTCCTCCTGTCAGCAACTTAGTGAGACCCTGTTTCGAAGCTAGCCGCGCTGGCTTAAGAGACCCTGTTTCCAAAAGTAAAAAAGTATAAAATAGGTCTGGGAGTGTAGCCCGAGGCACAAGGGCTTCCAGGAACCCCAGTACCACCAAATAAAAAACCAGAATTCTCCTGTCCATCTGTCCGTTTGTCTGTCCCTCCCAGAAGGACCAGCAGCAGCTCTGTGCAGCCAGTAGAAAGCCGATACCCATTATGAAGGACCCTGGAGATAACAGACTGAAGAGACAAGAGGAAACAGACCATACAGAATACAAGTGGAGGCCAGTCTTAAAAGACAGTTGGTAACCTCCTCCACACTTTCCAGGACTTGAGAATTTAAGTCCAATTGGGAGCAAACCTAGTAACATAAATCAAAGAGCAATTGCATAGAGGTAAACTGGAGAGGACATGTTCAATCTATGATATTAAATTACAGTGCAGCCAGGCATGGTGGTTTGTAATCCCAGCATTCAGGAGGCTGAGACAGGAGGATCCAGGTTCAAGGATGGCCTCAAATACTTAGGCCCTTTGCAACTTAGTGAGACCCTGTTTCAAAATAAAGAATAAAAATAGGGCTGGGGGTGTAGGGCAGAGGTAGAATGCCCCTGGGTTCCATCCTCAGTACCACAAAAAATTATAATACACACACACACACACACACACACACACACACACACACTGTATGGGCCAATAAAATCTGTCCAGGTCTAACTAAGGACCACATGGCATGAATGGAAGTGGCACTAAAGCAGTCAAATTCTTCATTGTACAAGCATTTCAGAATACTTACTGGTAGCTGGGTCTTAAGGTAGCTTCTACAGGCATGGAAGGCACTGTTTCAGGAGCTCAGAGTCTAGCCAAGACAGAATTGCCACATAAAGCGCTAAATGTCCTAGAAGGACTAGCTTTGTAGAGGTGCAAAGGGGTAAGAAGGATTGCAGAAGCACTTTCCTGTGGGCTAGTGGCTCTGAACCTTAGTATGAATAGGAATCGCCTGCAGCTTCTTAGAACACAGCACCCAAGCTTCATACCCAGAGATTTTGACCACAATACTTTATTTAAGAGATATCCATGCTTTGAATGCTGGTGATTTGGGATCTCAACTTACAAAACTTGCCCTAGACACTCATCACTGGACTCAGTATTGTTGATAGATTAAAGCCCTGCCCTAAGGACTTTAGGATTTGTTGTTGTGTGGTGCTGGGGGTTGGGGGGGGTCTACTCTGAGCGACACCCCCAGCCCTAGTTTATTTTTTACTTTGAAATAGTGCTTCACTAATTTGCTGAGGGGCTCACTCCATTGCTGAAAATGGCCGTAACCCTGAGACTACAGGTACATGACATCTTGCCCAGCTCTATATAAGTTTTCATGGAGACTCAGAGCTCTTTGTTTGAGATCCCAATATCTTCTGACACTTCTCTTATTTCTTAGTAAAACATGAGATTTTATGGCCTCTGCTCCTTGGAGGACTCTGAGTCTTCTGTGAGAATGAGTCTTACCTGTCTCTGTGTCCAGTGCTTGTGTCTATGGGCCAGGCACCAAGGAGGAACTTAATATAATTTGTTGAATGAATGAGTGCACGAACAATGTCTTACCCAGGACTCTGGCCAGGGGGTGCCCATGGTGATAACAAGAGCCCTTTATAGAGTGGTTCCTGTCTACAAGTCTCTAGACTAGGTGCTGAAGAGCCACTGTGCACTGAAGTCAAGGGTGCTCACACTTGTAATCCCAGCCATTCCGAGGCTGCCGCAAGAGGATCACAAGTTCAAGGCCAGCCTGGGCAATTTAGGAAGAATCTGTCTCTAAATCAAACCCAGAAAGTGTCAAGATGTAAAACCAAAAGGGTTCAGTGGTACTGGGTTCAATCTCCAGTACTGTAAGAAGTAGTGAGTGTGTGTGTGTGTGTGTGTGTGTGTGTGTGTGTGTGTGTGATGACTTGCACACTGAATTCCCACATCAAACCTGTAAGGTTGATAGTATCAGACATGCAGAGGTTAGGTTGCTCAGAACCATACAGTTAGACAAGGGGGGAGATTGGAACCCAGCCCCCCCCCCTCTCACACACACACACACACACACACACACACACACACACACACACACACACACACCAGCCTTTGCTCTTAGCTATATCATCCTGGGCTGGCAACAGTTACCCACCATCCCAGCCTAGGGGCTGAGCTGCTGGTGAGGGAAGCTTTACTCTGAGGCTCCTCTCAGGGGCTCAGAGGCTGGCGAGGCTCCAAGCAGGCTTCCGGCAGAGGGCTCCTGCTGGGGCCAGCAGCTCCTCCTAACCACCTTTGTCCCTGGCCAAGCCCCACCTTGGCGCTGGAGAGGGGGCAGGGGGTGGAATGGGAGATGGCCTCGATAGGAGCTCGGAACTCAAGATGCCGTCGCGGGCAGGCAGCTGGCGGGCTGCCTGGCCAGGTGTTCGCAGCCGCCGCTCGCCTTCCTCTCCCTTTCTCTCGTCTCCTTTCACAAACTTCTCACATGTACCTGCCGCCTGCGCATCTGCTGCCGTACTCGCCTGTCGGCCGCTGCCCCTCATTGTCTGCCCCGGCTCAGAGGATCCGAGATGCCCAGAGGGACTCGGGAGCCAGAGACCAAGCACCGGCGATGCTCGATCGCCCATCAGCACGCGCCGGGCGCCTGCCTCCTCCCCCTGGCGGGCGCCGGCCTCCTCCCAACCTCCGCCCAGAAAAATGGGTGAGCCGAGGGTCTCCAAGAGCACCTCCCAGCTGCATTCCTTCATGGAACTTTTTAAATTTATTGAGCACTTACTATTAGGCAGCCACTGTGACAGGAGGTAAGAATTTAACTGCAAACAAGACCGCCCCTCACCCTGTCCCCTTAACTCCCCCCCCCAGCAGAAGGTAAGGAATAAAAGAGATAAATAAAAATAAACATCTACTACATAAAAAAACAAACCAGCGCGGTGGGATAAAGAATACTGAGCAGAGCTTGAGGGACAAAATACAAGAGCAAAGGGACAGCAAGTACAGCCGTCCTGGAGTGGGGCCACGCGGGGGTGTCCAGAGGAGCAAAGGGCTTGGGAGTCTGCAGTGGAGTGAGGAACCTGGGAACCAGCCCTGTAGATCCTGCCGAGGGATTTATTCTGAGAAGAGCGGGGAGCCAGGGAAAGGTGTTCTGCCCTGATTATTATTATTATTATTATTATTATTATTATTATTATTATTATTATTTTTGTAGTACTGGGGGATTTAACTCAGGGGCTTTCTATCTTGGAGCTACACTCCCAGCTCTTTTTTTTTGGGGGGGGGTACTGGGAGTGGAACCCAGGGGCTTTTCTACCTCTAAGCTATACTCCCAGACCTATTTTATACTTTATTTGGAAACAGGGTCTCACTAAGTTGCTGAGAGCCTCACTAAGTAGCTGAGGCTGGCGTTGAACCTGTGCGATCCTCCTGTCTCAGCCTCCCAAGCACTGGGATTACAAGCGTACACCACCATGCCCTGCCCCAGCTCTTTTTTATTCTTTGTTTTGAAACAGGGTCTTGCTAGGTTGCTGAGAGTCTTGCTATATTGCTGAGGCTGTCCTTTTATCTTTGATCCTCCTGTCTCAGCCTCTCATGTACTGGAATTATAGCATGCACCACCACACCCAGACATAGAAAGGATTTAAGTAGGACAGTGATAGGATTTGAGGTCAACTTTCAGAGATTCTTTCTCCTGGCTTTGCAGAAATGGATACTGAGGAGATCCAGAGTAGAAAAGAGAAGTCTTCAGGTTTTCTGAATTTAGTCTACTGCCTCATGAGGGGTCAGGGTAGATAGTTCAGATCTGAGGTGCCAGTGCCCAGGAGATGCTAATAATTTCCTATACTCATTGGTTGGATTTTTGCCGGTGTCTCCTGCACCTGTAGGTCCTGCTGTCTTCTTCATACTGGAGCTCTAGACTTGAGCATATCTGTGTCTGCAGAGGCCTGGCCAGCATTGTGCTATCTGGACTTAGTGATCACAGAGTCCTCTTCCTGGCAGATAAGGACTGGTTTTGCCTTCCTCTTCTCCAGTTCACAGGCATCTTAGAGTTCAAAATCATGAGGTCAGTCCCCTCATGGCCTAATTGGTGCCCATCTCTTCTATGGCCACAGAATTAGGCCATTTCTCCTAGCCAGCCAGCTTAGCTGTAAAGAGGCCACAGTTAGTGTAGTGGACAGGGCACAGGAGGCCTGGATCTACCTGTGGATACACGCTAACGTGCTGTGTGGCCCTGGGCAAGTCACTCTGAATCTGTTTCCTAATCATTGCTAGGGGATTAGGGAGCCAGGCTCTTCAGACCCTTACAGTGTAGATATTTCAAAGTCTAACTTTCAGAAAGAAGATAGAGGCCAAATCCATCCTCATAGATGGAAGCCAAGTTCCATAGTTCTGCAGAGTCCTCCGCACCAGGGCTCTGCCGCTTCATGTCCTCCTCAAATGCTCGCCCAGCACCTCCTCTGTGCCTGGCACATGGGAGGCCTGGGTTACAATGAACAACATCTCCATTATCCCTGCTTCAAGAAGCAGGGCATCTTAGAGTTCAAAATCATGAGTTCACAGTTCAAAATCATTCCGAGTCTGCTGCTGTCATATTCAGCCTTCTCAGTGATCCCTTCAGTGGGCTTTATCCCTGCGCCCATTCTTTCTAGATAAGGAAGTGGGATCTCAGAGACCAGAGTGAGCCGTCTGCCAGTACATGGCTCACTGGGGAGCCTGCTCTGTGCTTCGTGTCCGTTAATCCTTCCTGTCCATGAGATGGAGATTGTCACTACCTCTTTTATGCAGAGGGAAGAACTGAAGATCAGAGAAGTTAAGGTCACACAAGAATAGGTGGTAGGGAGAGGATGTGAACTCGAGTCTGCTGACCCTGGACTACAGGCTTTTCCTCCACATCAGCAGCCTTCAGGAAGAGGGGGCAAAACTTTTAGTCACTCTTTTACTTTCCCTTGAGCCCTAGAATCAACAGAGAAGACCGTTAACCACTCTCCCTAAATTTACAAATAAAATAAAGAAGAAGAAGTAAAAGAAAAGCCAACAGGAAAAAGAAACAGGGAGAATACATGAAGGCTTTGCTCTCATCAGGGGGGAAATGGCGTCTTGTCGCCTAGCTCCATGCCCTGATTTATGATAAAAAATTTAGAGGAAATCATTTATATTTTAAAGGATCTAAATAGCTGCATGAAAGTTTTATCTAAAGTGCCACTGTATTTATAGGCAGTTCTTCCATGCTGGAGGTAATTAATAGATGTATAAATCGCAGGGCTCCTGGCTTTCCTGCCCCCCCTGGCTGGGTGGTGGTGCGGAACTGGGCGCTTGGGGACCGTGGTGGAGGCAGAGATGGGGAGACAGCAGGACGCAATGGAGATCTGCGGCACAGCTCCCCACCCCACCACGCACACACGCATACAGGACCCTGTCTGTATTCCTTGGTTTGGAAAACCGTGGCCAGGACTCCCAGGTTCATTTACATTAGACTAGCAGAAGCAGGAGCCCCTTTTCCCCAGCCATTCCTCCAGCACCATGGAATTTGCCACTCCACTCTAGCGGCTTTATAACTCCTGGAGACCCTATTAAATGAAACCCGGGGCTTCCTCATCCCCCGCCCCAGTTTTAACCAGACCCCTTTTTCTCTCTCCTGTGCTCCCTGTTTAACATGCCCGGAGCCTGTTTTGGAAAGGGGAGCCAGTTGCAAGAGGCCGACAGCCGAGAGCTTACTTTAATTAGGGCTGTGAAATATTGATGGTTTTGGCTCTCTCTGTGGCCGCCACACCTTAGGAGAGGGGAGAGCAGCCCAGGGATGAACAAGTTAAGGAAAGCCAGATGGTTTCCCTTCAGACATGCCACACAGACGGACTGAGGTGTCACTGCCCCAGATCATCAGGAGCCCTAAATAATTGATGAGTCTCTAACTTGAAAAAGAAAAATAATGCTCCAAATTGGAAATTACAGTAATGAGTCATTCAGGGTTGAACCTTTGGAAACTGGAGGCGGGTGTGCTCACCTGGTGGGCTGGGGGTGTAAGGCTGGGGGACAAAGAGTAGGTACATCTGGGCCTTCCTCTTTGTGTTTCCTCTAGTTGGCCAAATCGGGCAGCCCTTTCTATTGGGAGGTGGGACATCTCCATCCAAACACACTCTTTCTCTTTCTTGGGGGAGCAAGGTCAGACAGTCCTTGCTAAGGAGATACTATACAAATACCTTTTAAAATTTTATTTTATTTATTTTTTTATTTTTTGGTATTGGGGATTGGATGCATTAGACCTCCAAGCTATACTCCTAACCCTTAAAAAAATTTTTTTAAGCAAAGCCTTGCTAAGTTCCTGAGGCTGGCCTCAAACCTGTGATCCTCCTGTCTCAGCCTCCCAAATACTGAGATCACGGACAAGAACCAACACACCTGGCTGCAGCTCCAATTTTTTTTTTAAATTTTAATTGGTGCACTTTAATCACATACCTTAATGGAGTTCAAGATGTTAGAGGCATACACCTGTACCTATCACTCATTTAGCCCTTCTCCAATTTTCAGTTCATTTTTAAAGTGCTTCCATTTCCCATCCTCACCAAAGAATGGGATTAAAAGAAATTTACACAGTGACTCTACTTCACTATTAAATTTGAGTCTATGCCCTTCCTTCCTCCCTCCCTTCCTTCCTTCCTTCCTTCCTTTTCCTATAGTCATCTGCAGTATCACTGATGGAATTTCCAGCCTGCGTAATGGAGATGTTCTGACCTAGGGAATGAATTCCTTTGGGGGAGTTGGAGGGGAAGAATCATGAGTAATGTTGCTGGTGGTGATGGTGGAGACCTCACTTACTAAACATCTAAACCAAGGAGAGCCCTTGATGACCACAGTGGGAGTGGCTATGGGCAGGCAGTGCCCGGAGGGTCTGAGCAAGTCAGGGAAGCCACCTGTGAGTGGACAAGACCTTGCTGGGAGGAAGGAACTAATGAGACGCTAAGCCCTGGGAAGAGCATTCTAGGCAGAGAGGATAGTGAGTGCTACTCCCCAAGACAGGGGTGGATTTGCATGTTCAGTGACCAAGAAAAAGGTTGCTACGGCTGGAGGAAATGGGACGGGGGTGGTGGTGGTGAGAAAAGGGAGATGGATTTGGAAAGATGAAAAGATTAAATAGCACCTTATAAGCCAGGGCAAGAAGTGGGCTCAACGAGAACAGGGACCTGACTTTAATCATTCTGTATACCTTCTGCCATAAATATTGCCCAGAGCTCAATAACAATGTGTACTGAAGCGCCGGGCGTGGTGGCGCACGCTTGTAATCCCCGCGCTTGGGAGGCAGAGACAGGAGGATCGCGCAGGTTCGAAGCCAGCCGCGCTGGCTTAAGAGACCCTGTTTCCAAAAATAAAAATAGGTCTGGGAATGTAGCCTGGAGGTAGAAGGGCTTCCAGGAACCCCAGTACAATAATAATAATAATAATAATAATAATAATAATAATAATAATAATATGTACTGAATAATGAATTCACCTGCGTGAGCTTTGATGTGGCGTGTGCTCTCCACATGTCTTTGAAGCCATACGTGTCTTTGTCCATGCCATTGTGAGGCACCTATATCCCCTCATTCAGGCCCTCATGGCGGGTGGAAGGTTGGACAGTTTTTGTGGTCTTAGAGGGTATCTAAGGTGAGTGACCACTGTGAGCATCAACCTCGCCTCAACCAAGGTTCCATCTTTTGGGCTGGCCCCAGGACCTTTGTTCTTCTTAAACACATTAAGCCCGTTCCCATCTCAGAACCTTCCCTTCTTGTTCTGCTGTCTTGAATTTTCTCTCATTTCTTCACATGGCTGAATCCTCTTTCTCATTTAAAGATGTCACCTTAGGGGGGGGGGGCACCAAGTACCATGTGAATGCATGCCATTTTCAATATGATCTACATAAAAATAAAAAAAGGATGGCATGCCTGACTCTTACACATTGTTAGTATGTAAATTGTTGGAAACAACACATTAAAAAAAAGATATCAAGCCGGGCGTGGTGGCGCACGCTTGTAATCCCCGCGCTTGGGAGGCGGAGACAGGAGGATCGCACAGGTTCGAAGCCAGCAGCGCTGGCGTAAGAGACCCTGTTTCCAAATAAAAATATACAAAAATAGGTCTGGGAGCGTAGCCCGGAGGTAGAAGGGTTTCCAGGAACCCCAGTGCCACAAAAATAAAAAATTTAAAAAAAGATATCACCTCATCAGAAAGAACTTCTCTGACCACCAATAAAATTGTTAGTATTGGCGGGCATTGTGGCACACACCTATAACCCCAATATTTGGGAGGCTGAAACAGGAGGATCACAGGTTGGAGGCCAGCCTCAGCAATATACTGAGACTCTCAGCGCTAGTGATACTCTGTTTTAAAACAAAAATAAAAAGGGCTGAGATTGTAGCTCAGAGGCAGAATGCCTCTGGGTTTAATCCCCAGCACCACACACAAAATTCATTATTATTATTATCATTATCAATACTATTATAATCATTTTTGGTACTATGAATAAACCCAGGGGTAGGGGTTCTTCCTCCAGACTATATCCCCAGCCCTTTTTACTTTTTATTTTGAAACTGGGTCTCACTAAGTTCCTGAGGCTGGCCTCGAACCAACAATCCTCTATTGTCAGCCTCCCAAGTACTGGGATTACAGGTGTGTGCCACCACACCCAGCTCAAATTTATTTTCATCTGTTCCATCTCAAATCACTCATACCTATTCCATTATTCCATTTTTATTTTTCAATCTTGTATTTACCACTAACTGAAAATGCCTTGCTCTCTACTGCTTGACTTAATGCCTGTGAACTCTCTCTAGGATATAAGCTCCATAAAAGCAGACAAGGCTAACCCTGTGTCGTGTTCTCCAGTGCCCGACACACAGAGGGGCTCAACATGTGTCATGAAGAAACAGATGAGTGATGAGTGGATCAGACAGTGAGGGTTGGCCTCGAACTCCAGGGGAAGTGTCTGGCCTCACCCAGGAATACCCTCCTCCCACTCAAGTACTCTAATTCTTCTTTTTTTGGCAGTACTAGGGATGGAATCCAGGGGAATTCTACATCAGAACTATACCCTCAGACACAGTTATTTTTTATTTTTCATTTTGAAACAGGGTCTCACTAAGTTGCTGATAGCCTCACTAAATAGCTGAGGCTGGCAGCGAAACTGTGCGATCCTCCTGTCTCCGCTTTCCAAGTACTGGGATTACAAGCGTGCGCCACCATGCCCGGCCCTAACTCCTCTTGATAAATGTCCACCTCATTAAGAAAAGGTGATTTAGCTGGGGCTGGGGTTGTAGCTCAGTGGTAGAGCACTTGCCTAATGTGTGGAAGGCCCTAGTTTGACCCCCAGCACTGCAAGAAAAAAAAAAAGGAAGGAAAGAACAGAAAAGGAAAAGTAACTTAGCTTATGTCTTGTCAATTCCTTCTGCCTCCTCTGAATCCAGCCCATCCACCCGCAGCCTCCTCCCCTTCGCTAAAGCTGCAATTGGCCCCAGCGCAGATTACCACTCGAGCTCTCGCTGGTGATCCCCAGGCCCTCTCTTGCCATGAAAAGACTCATATTGTGCAGGCTGCAGTATTGTGGCTGGTCAGGTAACTTCTGTTACTTAGCAACTTTCTCCAGCTTTGTTAAGTTGGGCTGTTCAATCTCCTTAATGAATAAGAGCATCAAGCCAGGTAATTGATGCCTGGATGTTTAGCTCATGAATAATTGACTGTCTGGGTAATCCTAGATACATTTCCTCGATCAGATTGTACAATGGAACAGTCATGTCATAGCCAGTGTCAAGTTTTTTTTTTTTCTTTTTGTCTTAATCAGTTTTATGATGTCAAAAAGCTGCTTTCTTGACCCAAAGTCTCAGTTGAACAATGGTAGCAGTGATCCTCCAGAAGCCAGGGCACTTCCTTTCTCCAAAGAGCTCAGCATTTTCCTTGCAGCTTGGACTTAGAAAAGTTCCAGCCCTTCTTGTCTATCTGTTCAGGTATCTTTTCCCACATACATCGGGAAGGCGATGTGGTCTAAGGGGAGGAGGGGACAAGAGTCGGGTTCCTGGGCGAGGTCAGACACTTCCCCCTGCAGCTTCAGACCAGCCCTCGCTGTCTGACCCACTCATCATTCATCCATTTTTTCCTTCCTTCCTTCCTTCCTTCCTTCCTTCCTTCCTTCCTTCCTTTCCTTCTTTTCTTTTCTTTTTCTTTTTCTTTTCTTTTTTTTTTTTTTGCGGGTCTGGGGATGGAAACTCGGGGCATTCGACCTCCGAGCTACACCCCCTGCCCTGTTTTTTATTCTTTTATTTTGAAACAGGGTCTCACTAAGTTGCGGAGCACCTCGCTAAGTAGCTGAAGCTGTCCGCGAACTGCGACCCTCCAGTCTCAGCCCCCAAAAGGCTGGGATTCCAAGTGTGCGCCACCACACCTGGTTTATTCATCCATTTCTTCAGGACACATGTTGAGCGCCTGCTGTGTACCGGGCCTTGGAGAGCTCACGACACAGGGTCAGCCTTGTCTGATTTTATGAAGTTTAAGTCCAGAGAGAGGTCACAGGTGATAAGTACTATTGTTAAAAGCCAAAGCTGCTTCTGTAGCATATAACTGAACAAAAGCAGAATAGAAGTGTAACAATATTCCCCTGGGTGACACAAAACCTTAGAATTTCTCTTCAGACATCGATCTTAGAGTCTGAAAAGTTATTCCTAAGATAGGGAGATCTATAAAGAGGAAGCAGGAGTTGGTATAGAAAACACAGAGCTCGTGCCAGGTGTGACGGCGCACACCTGAAATCCCAGGACTTGAGAGACGGAGTCAGGAGGAGCACGGGTTCAAAGACCATCTCAGCAAGTAGCGGAAATCTTATCAATCTAGCAAGACCCTGTTTCAAAATAAAAATAAAAATAGAGCTGAGGGTATAGCTTGGAGGTAGAATGCCTCTGAGTCCAATCCCCAGTATCATTTAAAAAAGAAAAATTAAAGAAAGAAAAGGGGAGGGAAGGAAGGAAAGAAGAAAAGAAGGAAGGTTAGTTTCGCGTGTGCATGTGTGCATGTGTGTGTGCACGTGTGTGTGGCATGGGGAATTGAACCCCAGGGGCATTTTACCTCTGAGCTACATTCTAGACCCTATTTTTTTTTTTTTTTTTTTTGGAAACAGGGTCTAAGTTGCTGAGATTGGCCTTGAACCTGCAATCTTCCTGTCTCAGCCTCCCAAGTACTGGGATTGCAGGTAGCGCCACCATGCCTGCTACATAGAGCTTTATATTTCTAACACAATTAACTTTTTCTTCATAAATCTTGCCTCACTATGTATAACCCCTGACTGCCGCTCTCAGGGCTTGTCTGCATTACTTTGATCATCATAATAAATATTGTGTGTTTAGACTTGAACATACAGACATAAAAAGAAAAGTTTGTGTTTTGGACTTTGCATACAGTGTTTGACACATCAAAAAAATTAAATACTTCCCACATCTGGTGTGTTGCACCAGCCACAGTGTAGGAAAGACTGGCTTATAATTTTTTTAAAGACTGGCTCATAATTTGCAAAGCCTAGTAATAAAAAATGTGCATACCCTTGTTTAAAACTTATTAAGAGCCGGGCATGGTGGCGTCCGCTTGTAATCCCCATGCTTGGGAGGCTGAGACAGGAGGATCGCACGGGTTCGAAGCCAGCCTCAGCTACTTAGTGAGGCTCTCAGCAACTTAGTGAGACCCTGTTTCCAAATAAAAAAATATAAAATCGGTCTGGGAGTATAGCCTGGAGGTAGAACCCTAGTATCACACACACACAAAAACTTATTAAGAATTTCCAAGCCAGGTGTGGTGGTGCACGCTTGCATTCCCAGTGTTTGGGAGACTCAGAGAAGAGGACCACAGGGATCACAGCTCATGGCCAGCCTCAGCTACTTAGTGAGGTCCTCTGCAACTGAGTAAGACCCTGTTTCAGAATAAAGAATTTAAAGCATAGAGCTCTTGGGGGTGTAGCTTGGAAGTAGAATCCCCAGTACTGCAAAAAGAAAAAAAGGAAAAAAATAATTTCCAAATGGCCAGAGCAAAGCTCTTAACCAAGTGTGAAGCTTTTTTTTTTTTCCCCCTAAGGATTGGAGATTGAACCCAGGGGCATTCTACCTCCAAGATACACTCCCAGCCCTATTTTATTTTATTTTATTTTATTTATTTATTTATTTTTGTGGTACTGGAGATGGAACCCAGAGGCATTCTACCTCTGAGCTGCACCTCCAGCCCTATTTTTTATCCTTTATTTTGAAACCGGGTCTCACTGAGTTGCAAAGGGCCTCACTAAGTAGCTGAGGCTGTCCGCGAACCGCAATCCTCCGGTTTCAGCCTCCCGAATGCTGGGATTACAAGCATGAGCCACCACGCCCGGCTCCAGCCCTATTTTTATTCCTTACTTTGAAACAGGGTCTCACTAATTTGCTGAGGGCCTCACTAAGTAGCTGAGGCTGACCTCAAACCACGATCCTCCTGTCTCAGCCTCCAAGAACTGTGATTACAAGTGTTCAACACTACACCCAGCTAGTGTGGAGCTTTTTAAACACTGGGCTTTGTGCAAATGCACAGGTCTCACTGAGAGCTGGCCCTGGGCTGCAGGTCTTTAGGAACATGGGCTCCTGAGCCAGGCAGACCTGGGTGCCAGCCCTGGTTTTCCTATTACTAGCTGCCAGGATTCTGTGCACCTCCATGTTCTCATTTGGAAAATGGAGATAATAATGGGATTCTGTGAGGATGAAGTGAGACCATGCCTGGCACATGTTAACCGCTCCATTGGGGAGAATTATCTTTAATGCTGTGGAGACATGAGTGACAAGTTAGTGACCATGGAGCCAGTCTGCACCAAGCCTGGGTCTGAGCACCTACATGGGATAATTTTAATAGATGCATACATATTCCAAAATGAGAGGAACCCCTTCTCTTTGCACTGGGACATCACCTGGTCTCGGTGTTCACTGGGATTTCTTGCTTCCCACATCAACCAGCACCTGAGAAGCACCTGATTTGGGGTGATATGAATATTTCATGTGAGGTAAGGCCATCCCAAGTCTGATAACTCTAGTTCACTTGGAGCCAACATAATTTGGCTCATTTATTTATTTATTCATGAAATACTTTGATGGTCATTTACTGAGCGCCTACTGGACTATGCCAGGCATTGAGAAAGCAAATACATTAGATGAAGTTCCTATCTTCAGAGTGAGGAAGTATATGTGGTAAAGTGAATTCTGGAAAATACTGCCACTGGGCCTTCATCGGACTAACTGATTGGGGTCCTTTTAGCTCAAATAACCCCTCAGACACTTTCCTCAATTACCCTTCCTGAAGAAGACTGCCCAGTGACTGTCAGATCACCCCTTCCTTTCCTTCCTAGATAGTTTTTATTTCGTTGTAAGTGACAGTGATCATATGTTGTTTGTCTCTGAAGATCTAAAGCAAAGAGCGAGGCCTGGCTCATGTTTGGAGCATGGTAAATACAATTCAACAAGGCCATGCATAAAGTAACACAGAAATGTAATGGCACAGAGGACGAGCATCGTTCTGCCTGGAGTCATTGCAGATGGAGGTGCCATTTAGAAGCAGTGCCATTGCAGAGGAAACTTCAGGGAAAAGAGAGAGTCTGACAGGCAAACCAGGTGGGTAGGTGCTGCAGACTGAGGGGACGGTGTGTGCAAAGGAGGCCCATGAGAGTTCAGGAACTGCAGGTGCTTTAGCAGGACAAGGAGCAAGGTAGATGGCAGGAAGGGCAGGAACAGAGATGGAAGCAGGAGCCACATCATGAAAGACCTTGTATTTAATTCTAAGAATTCTGAGTTTCATACTGTAGGCAATAAAACACTTCGTGTTTCTTCCTGCTATCTGCCAGACACAGGTTAAGAGCAACAGATACAGTGGTGAACAAGATCCATGTGGTCCCAGCCCTCAGGGAGCTTACCCTCTGGCAGGGAGGACAGACATGACATAAATACAAAATTGAGTAGTATTTAATCATTAAATAAAAATAATCATTATGATTAAACACTACAGAGAAGAGTAGGATGTGATGAGATCCCCTAGCAAGAAGATATAACCTGGTCTGGGGTTCTAGAAGCATACCTCCTCCCCACCGCTCATACTTTTTTTTTAAAAACTTGGAAACAGGGTCTCACTGAGTTGCTGAGAGCCTTACTCAGTAGCTGAGGCTGGCTTCGAACCCATGTGATCCTCCATTCTCAGCCTCCCAAGCGCAGGGATTACAAGCGTGCCCCACCATGCCCGGCTCTGCCCATGTTTTTTTTTTTTTATCACCAAATTGTTCCTGGAAAACTCCAGTGCTTGATGTTGAAAGTCAACTTAAATCACACATAGCACTGGAGAAAAATAATCTCAACACATACTGATGAGTTCAGCAAGTCTACTCTCAAGAAAGACATATTGGTTTTATGCCATTTATATAAAAATATTTTTTTGGTGATACTGGGGGTGGAACCCAGGGGCTTTTCTACTTCTGGGCTATACTCCCAGACCTATTTTATACTTTATTTGGAAACAGGCTCTCAATAAGTTGCTGAGAGCCTCACTAAGTAGCTGAGGCTGGCTTCGAACCTGTGTGAATCTCTTGTCTCAGCCTCCCAAGCGCTGGGATTACAAGCGTGCGCCACGATGCCCAGCTATATAAAATTTTAAAACATACAAAATACTATTATTGTCTGTTGATATGTTCATATAGTATAAAGATAAGTAAGGGAATGACAAACACCATATTCGAACACAGAATCCTTCCCCTCTCTTGGGGGAAGACTGGAGAAAAGAATATCACTGGAAGGTCCACCTGTACTTCTCTCTCTCTCTCTCTCTCTCTCTCTCTCTCTCTCTCTCTCTCTCTCTCCTCTCCATATTTACACCTAATATATACTGTGGTGCTGGGATCACACTCAGGGGCTCAAAGCTATGCTACATTCCCCAGCCCTCTGTATTTTTATATATATTAGAAAATTTTCACTTTTTTTCGGAAGTCAACTTCTATACTGAGTACTTTTTATTAGCCACATTACCATAAAAGAGATTCTAACAACTGATCTCCAAGAGCATACAGGAAATAGAATATATATGTGGTACCAATTCTATCACATATTGCAGGGTAAATAAATCCCACACTCATAAAATTTTATTGGGCAAAAACTTTCCTCAGTTCTATAAGTTGACTCTTATTGGGGGCTTCTGAATATAAAACAAATAAGCAAAGGAAGGAAATGCTTTTTTTTTTAGCCTATTCTTGTTTGTGAAAAGAACTTGTTTTCTAAATTGGGACCAATTGGTCGCTCTTTGAACCCCTTGGCAAATCCCTTAATTTTATTTGAAAAATAGGCAATTAAAACAAAAAGTGATCCAGGGGAGGCAGAAAAAGCTGGGACCTCAAATTCTCACCAACAATGTCAAATCTAGGCATCACTGGGGCAGCTCCATAATCAATGGCAAAGTGCATGGGAATGGCTGATCTTCTGCCTTACTGTAAATGGCTTTCAATAATTCTTTCTTTCCTTCCAAGGCATTTCGAGGTTCCATGACAGAGGTCAAAGTGAGACCCTGGTTTAGAGGAGGAACAATGGACCTCATTGTTTCAGAATATTTTCTCATAAGTTCATGGTAGGTTTCTGTGGCAGTCCTCAAAATAGCCAGTGAGGAGCAACTGAACTGGCAGCCAGTTATTGATCACTCAGCAGAGTGCTAGCAGCTGTCATCAGTCCAGAGTAATAGAGAGACCATGGGCCTCCTTCCCCCGGTAGAATACACTTCCCTAAATCCTTATCACAGGCCCAGAACTAAAAGCCCTAACTAATTTGCTACCTCAGCAGCACCATGTCTAATAATATACTCTGATAAATGGAGATAAATGGTGTTTGGAAGGTGGACAGCGCTTTCTAGATTGATAGTTCAATCCTAGGAGACAGAAAGGCGTCAAGCCATCATCTAAAGTGAAAGTCTATAAAACCATCAGCCGTGGAGGCTCCTTTCCACTGTTGACTTGTTTCTATGGGCCTATTCAATCACAAACTCCATCCATCCATCCATCCATCCATCCATCCATCCATCCATCCATCCAAACATGGTTCAATGTCTATCTGTGTCAGATTCCATTTCAGATTGTGGGATATGAAAATGACTAGGATTCTTCCCTAGAGGAGTTCCTTGGGGCATGTTGACCTTACGCTCAGTGGAAATAAGATCTGGCATAATGTTTCTAAGGAAAAGATTCTTCCTCCAGCTTCTATATGCTAAATTAACAAGATAATATCAACTATGAAGGCCAGAAATATCCAGGAATTTTGTTATCATAACCCCTCTATTACTTGTATTCATCTGATGAGATCTGTATTCAACTGTTTGCATTGCTGTGACCAAAAGACCTGACAAGAGCAACTTAGGGGAGGAAGGTTGATTTGGGCTCAGTTTCAGAGATTCAGCTCATAGCCAGCCGGCTGCAAGGCAGAAACACCGTGGCAGCAGGGCACGGTGGAGGAAAATTGCTCAACTCAAGGCAGCTGGGGAGCAGAAAGAGCAAGAGAGCCCGTGTGGTGGTGCACACTTTAATTCCAGTACTTGAGAGGCTGAGAGGATCAGAGGTTTGCAGCCAGCCTCAGCAACTTAGGCCCTTTGCAATTTAGTGAGACCCTGTTTCAAAATAAAATAGGGCTGAGGAGTATATCTCAGTGGTAGAATGCCCCTGGTTCAACCCCTAGTACACACACACACACACACACACACACACACACACACACACGAGGAAGAGACTAGGGACAAATATACTCCAAAGTCACACCCTCCAGTGACCTATCTCCTCCAGTCACACTCTACCTGCCTACAGTTACCACGCAGTAAATCCATTCAAATCATCAAACATCTGTCAATGAGTTCATTCACTGATGAGGTCAGAGCCCTCATGGTCCAATTATTCCACCTCTGAGCATTGCTGCCTTGTCAACACATGAGCTTTGTTCTTGGTTAGGGCAGAGGGATTTCAGATCCAAGTCATAACAACCATCTGGATCATCCTAATAAGAATGGTCCTGAGCATGAGCTCAAGCAATGAGAAGAGTGCTGTAGTTGATTAGCAATGTCTGTCACAAATGCATGAGAAAAAGTCTGCACATACTTGCTTTCTGTTGTGTAGTGAAAAGACGACAGAAGGTCGCACATAGGTACTCTGATTTTACCTCTGTTAATAAGAGCCGTGTAGCTTAGGCAAGTTAGTTGCTTTTTTCCTCCATTCCTCCCCTATGCTCTACTCTTTCTCCCAAGTTTGCTAGTACTACATGAGATAGAGTATGAGAAAGTATTTATAAATTGTAAATAACTATATACTTACAAGGAACCCACAATTACATTTGTAGGTTAGCATTGTATCCAAAGAATTATTTTTGGTGTGTGTGTGTGTGTGTGTGTGTGTGTGTGTGTATGTGTGTGGTGTGCTGGGGATTGAAACTGGGGGCATTCTACCTCTAAGCTATACCCTCATCCCTATTTATTTATTTGGAAACAGGATCTCACTAGGTTGCAAAGGTCCTCACTAGGTTGCTGAGGCTAGCCACGAATCTGCTATCCTCCTGCCTCAGCCTCCTAAGTACTAGGATTACAAGCATACACCTCTACTCTGAGGTAGACTTTTTTGATGTCACTAGAAACTCAAAGTAATAGAATACTGTGGGTTCCTTAAAAGTAAGCAGAAGAGTATTCATGGGAATCCAGTTCAAGACAAGGTGGGTGCCTTATTTTTTTTATTATTTCTTTTCATGATCGTGGGGATTGAACCCAGGGGAGCTCTATCACTGAGCTATGCCGCCAGCCCTTTTCATTTATTTTTACTTTGAGACAGGATCTTGCTAAGTTGCCCAGGCTGGCCTCAAACTTGTGATCCTCCTGTCTCTGCCTCAGCAGCAGGATTCTGTGGTTCCCCATATCATGAAAAGTCATGGCCGCTCTCCTCTGTGACTTTGATGATGATGATGACAATGATGATGACGATGACGATGACGATGAGACAGTCATCGATACTGTGTCAGGCCTTGTGCCAAAGACTTCACTGCAGTCACTTCATGTATCCCCTTCCAGTAGTCCTGTGGGCAAGAACAATTACTGCTCTCATTTTACAGGTGAGTCGAACCATTGCTTAAAGGGCTAAGCAATGCTCAAGGACATAGAGCAAGTGAGGACCTCTGGAGAGCAAAGCTAAAAGTGCTGCCCACTACACGCTACGGCCACCCACCCACGAAGTCTGCACGTGAAATGGCATCACCACCCTACAAGGAGCAATTCACACCCAGGCTGTCCATCAGCTTCGACAACTCGAGTGCCTCTATAGCTTGGAATAGCGTGATTCTAGCCCCACGAACTCCACTGTAAAAATCTTTGTGTTAAGCAGAAGGGTTATTTTTCTTAGGAACAGGAAACTCGCTAGAACCAGATGGGCACAATTTGCCATGAAATGTTGTAGCTCTATTATCTGTGATTTTAAAAAATACATACTTTGGATTATTAAGTTCTAACATGCGACAAAAATTAGAGTTTTCTCCCACTTCACCCTCATCACCTGTTTCTGTTCCCAGAACTCGTAAAATTTCCATTTTCTAATATTACATTTTACAGAGCCCTTCTCCATAATGTAGACCACATCCTTTCAGCATTTACATCCTAGCAGGTAAATAACATTAATTTTAAGAAGTTCCCATCATATGCTTCTTAAGAACTAGCTGAAGTCTATATATAGTGCAAATGCCTGGGCCTGTCTAGACCACCAAAAGGAACTGTTCTGCCATAGGACATTGGGTAAAATGTGTTGAATTGACAGCCCCACTATATCCACTTGTTTTAAAATATCATGTTACAATTTCACATTTTAAATTGTCTGTTTTTAGCCAGGCGTGGTGGCGCACGCTTGTAATCCCCGCGCTTGGGATGCGGAGACAGGAGGAGCGTGCAGGTTCGAAGCCAGCCGTGCTGGCTTTAGAGACTCTGTTTCCAAATAAAAAGTATAAAAAAATAGGTCTGGGAGTGTAGTCTGGAGGTAGAAAGGCTTCCAGGAACCTCAGTACCACACACACACACACACAAAAATTGTCTGTTATGGGCCAGGCACAGGAGGCTGAGGCAGGAGGATCACAAGTTTGAGGTCAGCCTGGACAACTTAGCAAGACCCTGCCTCATAATAAAAATGAGAAAGGGATGAGGGTGTAGTTCAATGACAGACTGCTCCTGGGTTTAATCCATAGTATAAGGGGGAAAAAGAAGTCCTTTTTGCCCACAAAGTGATAATAGGGACTTGTAGATGCACAGTATGGCCAGATGGAGTCAGTCCCAAATTTAGCTCAAGCTTGGGGCTCAGAAAGTTCTACCCTTGGGTAAAGGAAAGCTACAGAGAGCAATTTGTCTGTATTCAGTGTATAAGATTTAGTATCTATTCATAGAGGTGTTTTAAGAGGGAAAAATTAATGCATGGCTGTAAAGTGCTTGAGGTCTGAAATGTGTAGGCCACCTACACATGGTAGCTGTTGCTGATGTTGCAGTGGGACGGGGCCACCATGGGCATCTTCCTACATCAATGCATGGAGTTCTTCCTTAGCCTTTTAGTGAGTGTATATTATTCCATTGTAAGGATAGTTCATGATTTATTTATTCATTTGTATTTACTGAATTTTTTACTATCATAAGTAATAAAGTTTTTAATACCACAAGTAGTAAAGTATCTTTTAAAACTGGTACTTACACATTCTTACAAATCACACGTGATTAAAAAAAACACAGCAATAACAGTGCTGCTGCTAGAAGAAAACTATGAATTTTTTTAATTATAAGAATTGGTGAGCCAGGTGAGGTGGTGGTGCACTTTTATAATCAATCCCTTGAGAGACTGAGACAGGAGAGTCATAGGTTCACAGGCAGCCTCAACAACTTAGGGAGGCCCCCTGAAACTTAGTAAAAATTTGTTTCAAAATAAAAATAATAGCCAGGCATGGTGGTGCACGCTTGTAATCCCAGCACTTGAGAGGCTGAGACAGGAGGATCATAGTTTGCAGACAGCCCCAGCTACTACTTACTGAGGCCCTTTGCAACTCAGTGAGACCCTGTTTCAAAATAAAGAATAAAAAATAGGGCTGAGGGTGTAGCTCGGAGGTCGAATATCCCTGGTTCCATCCCCAGTACTGCAAAAAAAAATAAATTAATTAAATTATAAATAATAAAATAGGACTTGGGGTCTAACTCAAAGGTAGAATGCCCTGGGTTCAAATGCCAGTACGGAAAGAAAGAAGAAAGAAAGAAAGAAAGAAAGAAAGAAAGAAAGAAAGAAAGAAAGAAAGAAAGAAAGAAAGAAAGAAAGGAAGAGGAAAAATAACTGATGAGGATAATCAGAAAGCTTTGCTGGACTCTCACAATCCTTAAATATCCAGAAAAATATAGCTTTTTTTTCATAAAAATGTTCTTTCTGGTTGCATGCTTGTTATAGAAGCATAAGGAAATACAGAGAAACACAAAAGAGGTAAGAAGAAAAGCAACTTGCAGCCACGAGCCACAAGGAGGGGAGTGGAGAGCACGGGGTGGGAGCAGAGACGGAGCAACCACAGTTTGGACATGGCTTCCCTGGCCAGATCCCTGGCTTCCCTCCTGGGCCCCACTCGCAGGCCAGTGGCGCCCTGTGCGGCAGTCGTTCCCCCCTCGCTGGGGTTCCCAGGTGCCTGTGGCCTCTGCACCCTGCAGCAGGCCCAGAGGAGGGCACACCAGTACCCGGGTCAGCCAAGCACAGCGAGGTCATCTTCCTGGATTCTCCGGGGCCACAGGTTGCAGAGCCCCAAGGTGACCGTGGGCCAGGCCTTGTCTGGTGCTGTTTGCTGGGTGCTGGGGAGTAGGGATGACTCATATGAGTGCTCCCCAAATTGTGGGTTTAGTCCAAGGGGAGGAGTGTAGATGGAACTAACAGTGGAAGGGGGAGTCAGACCTTGCCAAGTCCCATTTTATACTTTTGATTTAGGAAGAATATCGACAGCCTGGCGTGGTGGTGCACGCTTGTCATCCCAGTACCTGGGAGGCTGAGAGGAGAGGACCACAGGGTCACACAGCCGCAGCTGACATGCTCACCAGTCCACAGGGTAGTCCAGCGAGCCCTCACACCCCTGACACTGTATATTCAACTCCACGCAAAGGGGGGCAGCAGTTCTGGTAGCCACTGCCCACAGCTGCCTCTTGGGCTACTCTGAAGCTAATGGCCATTGGGTTACTTCTTTAAGTATTTCAGAATGTATCTCTCTAAGATAAGGGCTCTGTAAAACAATCACAAAATGTATTGCACCTAAAAATTATATTTATTTATTTATTTATTTATTTGGGGAAGTAGTATTAGGGATTAAAGCCAGGGATACTCTACTTCTAAGCTACACTCTCAGCTCTATTTTATTTTTTTGAAGCAGTCTCACTAAGTCGCTGAAGCTGTCTCCAAACCACAATCTTCCAGTCTCTGCCTCTGTAATGCTGGGATTACAAGCGTGCGCCACCATGCCCAAGCAATAATATCTTTTTTAAAAAATAAATTTTTATTGGTGCATTGTAGTCATACATCTTAATGGGGTAAGAAACTTGTGGAGATATGCATGCACACATCACCTAATCAGCCCTTATCCAATCCCCATCCCATTCCCCCCCTCTCCCTCCTTCCCATGCTTGGTCTACTGATTGACTTTGATATGTTTAAGTACATCATGTGCTTTAAAGTTTCCCTCTTCCCCCTCCCATCCCCTCAGATAGGTCACCTTGATTGCTCCTCTATAGGATCCCTTCTTCATCTACAGTTCCTCCTGTTACCCGTTTCTCCCTAGTTTTTGCACATTAGGGAAAGCATCTGATTTCTTATTTTTGTGACTTTTCCCTGTAAATGCCATAATTTTGTTTTCCTTTATGGTTGAGTAAAATTCCATTGTGTACACATCCCACAGTTTTGTAATCCACTCATCTGTTGAAGGACATCTTACCTGGTTCCACAGTTTGGCAATGGTGAATTTTGCAGCTATGAACATGGTTGCTCATGCATTAGTTTGGTATTCTTTTGGGTAGATACCCAGAGATGGTATTGCTGGATCATATGGTAAAACAGAAAGCAATGGGGATTACAAGCGTGCACCACCACGCCCAGCAATAATTTCTTAATATTATTAAATTTCTAATAAATGTTTGTTTGTTTTAAGGGTGTCACTAAGTTGCTGCAAGTCTTTGCTGGCCTCAATCATCCCAAGTGCTAGGACTACACAGACATGTACCACCATGCCCAATAAATGTTTTTTTGGGCATGGGCAAGCTGGGTGTGGTGGAACATTCCTGTAATCCTAGTACTTGGGAGGCTGAGACAGGAAGATCTCAGGATCAAAGCCAGCCTCAGCAACCTAGTGAGACTCTTTTAAAATAAAAAAAATAAAAGGGCTGGGGATGTAGCTCAGAGGTAGAGTGCCTCTGAATTCAAAAAGCATATATATGGCTGGGGGTGAGCTCAGAGGTAGAATGTTCCTTGTTCAATACCCAGTACCAAAAAAAGTCTATCTCACAGATGATATGGTTACTAAGAACATTTAAAGGCATCCAAATCCTGCTTGTTGGATTGGAGAAGGTTTCCTGAGTGGATATCTAAAGAGAGTGTGTCTGAAGGGAGAAGTAAGCTGTTTCAGGGAGAGATAACATGTTGAGCAATAGACCTGGGGTAGAGAGAGAGTCAGCAAAAGAGCCAGGGGGGGAGCAGGGCGTGGTGGCGCATGCGTGTAATCCTAGTACTTGGGAGGCTGAGACAGGAGCATTGCAAGTTTGAGCACAGCCTCATCAAATAGTAAGACTCTCATCAACCTAGTGAAACCCTGTTTCAAAATAAAAATAAAATAGGGCTGGGGTTCAGAGGTAGAATGTCCCTGGATTCAAGAGCCAGGTGTGGTGGCACATGCTTGTAATCCCAGTACTTGGGAGGCTGAGACAGGAGGATCGAAGTTTCTAGGACAGCCTCAACAAGTAGTGAGACTCGTCAACTTAGCAAGACCCTGTTTCAAAATAAAAATAAAATAGGGCTGGAATGTAGCTTGGAGGTAGTATCCCCAGTACCACCACAAAAACAAAAACAACAACAACAACAAAAAGACTCGGGGGAGAGAGAATAGGTGGAAATTAAAGGAGGAAGGACCAGGGGTGTGTGTGTGTGTGTGTGTGTGTGTGTGTGTGTGTGTGTGTGGTGTATAATGTCTGTGTATAAATTATTTTTTATAAAGCAGGTCTCAGATCCAACTGTTGGATAGCTTTTTCTTTTTCTTTTTCTTTTTTTGTGGGTCCGGGAATGGAACCCAGGGGCATTTGACCTCCAAGCTATACCCCCTGCCCTATTTTTTATTCTTTATTTTGAAACAGGGTCTCACTGAGTTGCAGAGGGCCTCACAATAGCTGAGGCTGTCCACGAACCACAATCCTCCTGTCTCAGCCTCCCGAATGCTGGGATTACAAGCGTGCACCACCACGCCCAGCTTTGGATAGCTTTTCTAATTTGACATTTTATCATAGAGAACTTTCCTTGTCCTTATAAACTTGATATAAATTAGTTTAATGATAGCATATAACACTTATGCAGCACAGTGGAACTCACCGAAGCAGCCTCCTCGTGTTTAACTCTGAAATGGTTTCAAGTCTTTTCACTGCAGCGATTGACAGCGACGAGAAACCCTTGCAATTCAGTCTCGGAACTCTTTTTTTGTGTGTGTGGGTCTGGGGATGGAACCCAGGGGCATTCGACCTCTGAGCTACACCCCCTGCCCTATTTTTTTATTCTTTATTTGGAAACAGGGTCTCACTGAGTTGCAGAGGTGCCTCACTAAGTAGCTGAGGCTGTCTGCAAACCGCGATCCTCCTGTCTCAGCCTCCTGAATGCTGGGACTACAAGCGTGCGCCACCACGCCCGGCCAGACTCAGAACTCTTCCCTCATTATTTGCTTTGGATAAATTACTTTGGGGCCCGATTGCTGGGTAAACGGGCGTGCACATTTTTAAAGTTCTTACTGTTTTTAATGACACATCACCCTCAGGAGAGCTCCCGCGGCTCTGTGCTCACACCCCAGCATGGCTTTACTCAGCATGATGACACGTGGAAGTCACTCCATTTCACCGTTTTCTAGGACAATACATTATACTGGAGACCTGGGAAAGAGTTGGGAGGAAGCAACCTCCAAGCGCATCAGGATATTTCATTGAGACAAAAGGCAAAACTCATATATCAGGCAATAGTTTCCAGTAAGTACCCATCACTGCATCTACAGTATAGATCTCTCTGGCAGCAAACATTTAGGGGCCATATAATTCAGGAGTCATTGTCAAAATGGATCAATGGGGCCTGCACATGATAAGAAGCTTTCGCCAGCCCGCAATTGAGAGCCGGGGAGTCTGGGCTCCCTTGACTGAGCAACCTGCACTGTGAATGGCAAATCACCATTCAGCCCTGGTGGGAGGCTGCGCTTTCCGCTCCCAGCCCAGCCCTGCAGCCTGCAGCGGCAGAAGGGAAGCAGTGTGGCTTTGCGGTCTGAGCAGAGGACTGGGCCATTAGAACTTCAGCTTCTCTTTTGGGCTCTGCCCATGACTTCTCCGGGGGCCTTAATACTGTCTGTCTCCTTTTACTTCTCAGTAAAATGGAGACAACGAAGCTGGCTTCTTCTGCACAGCGAATACATCTGCATGTTGAAGACCTTTAACACACCCGGGCATCTGTAAGGGAAACTTTGCCGCCCGGGGCAATTAATTTTTTTAAAACTGCTGCTGTGTCAGAGCTTTTGTGGTATCACGGACTTCAGAAAAATCTTGTTTAATGGTAATAAAAAGAGGAAAAGTAAAACGAAGGTGCCATCTGAAATGTGGCAATTTGTTTTTTCTTTGGTTCCAAAATAAACTAGTAAACAAAAATAATATTAAAATATGATGTTTGCCAGGCGTGGTGGTGCACGCTTTTAATCCCCTCGCTTGGGAGGCTGAGACAGGAGGATCGTGTAGGTTCGAAGCCAGCCTCAGCTACTTAGTGAGGCTCTCAGCAACTTAGTGAGACCCTGTTTCCAAACAAAATATAAAGTAGGTCTGAGAGTGTAGCCCAGAGATAGAAAGTCCCTCGGTTCCATCCCAGTACCACAAAAAAATAAAAAATAAAGTCTCACTTTGCCAAAAGTCTTGCTAAAAAGTCTTTATTTTGCCAAAAGTCTTGCTAAAACTTCTGAGGCTGTCTTCAAACTTGCGATCCTCCTGCCTCAGATTCTCCAATGCTGGGATTACAGGTGTATCACCTTATTTTATTTTTTAATCGTTATTAGTGCATTGCAAGTATCAGGTCATAGTGAGGTTCACTGTGTGGAGAATATAACACACACACAGCTCTTTACATATTTCCCTCTGTACCCACCCTGATCCCAACTCCTGTCTCACACAAGTTAGTGAAGTCGGTATACACACTGCCGTTGTATTTTTGGAACTATTTCCCTCTCCAGTCCACCCTCTTCCCCTCCCTGTCTCTCCAACCCCCTTCAACGACTCTACAGATCTCTCTCTCTCAGCAATAAAATCCCTTATTATTTCCTCTTTTCTCTCTAGCTTCCACGTACAAGAGAAAACACACAACCCTTGACTTTATGAGACTAGCAAATCCATTTAGCATATATTCTCCAGGTCCATCCAATTCCCTGCAAATGACATAATTTCATTCTTCCCGATAACTGAGTAAAATTCCATTGTGTGTATATTCCACGTTTTCTTTATCATTCCTCTGATTGATATAGGGTCTCACTGAGTTGCTGTGGCTGAACTCCAACCTGCAATCCTCCCGTCTCCGCATCTGAGTACTCAGAACATAGGAGTGCACCACCACACCCGACTTCACATTCTAATCTTACCAGAAACTCATAATTTTCTACCAAGCTTTTGCAACCTATGTCCCTGTGACCTCAGGAATGAGCCTTTATTACAATGACCTCTTAGGATGAAGTGGGATGAACAAAACAGCAGCCCCTGTTTCACCACCTCAGCATCGATAGTTGATATCTTTCTAAGTGATGAGGGAAAAGAAAGGAAACTTCTCATCAGCCCTGGCTCACAGTGAACGTGAACGCCGGACTCCCTGCCTGCCACCCCCTGCCAGCCCCTCCCTCACCTGCCTGCCTTCCTGTTAGCATCTCCCTAGCACTGTCCTGGCTTCTGATGTACCCTCCCAGGACTAGCTTCAAGAGAGGGAAAAAATACACTTTTTATTGATTCCATTTCATATACATTTATGCTGTTGGCTGGCTGCTTTTATGTTACATCCAACCTTCAGAATTCAGGTTGAATGTGTCATGTCAGGAGGTGCAGGAGGCATCGCAGAGTCGAAGAGTCTGAGGCCTGCAGAGAGAGCGCCCCTGGACTTTAATGGGAGCCGAGGACATTCAAAGGAAGAATTTTGCTTTCAGTGTATTTAACACTGCTTGCCTGCAGTTCTGTCTCCACAGGGGCTAACATCTGTGTAAAGACAGCAGGGAAGGGAGCTCCTGACCTAGGCCCTGCTGAGAACAAAGCCAGGACACCTGAGAATTCAAGGGCTCCCAGCCTTCAAAGCCTTGCCTATCATTCCCCGTAACATCCTGACACTTTTACCACCTAGGCATTCGGCACTAAACGATCCATCCACAGCATCGTCCCACAGTTTATAAACAGGATATAAATGGCATCGGTGTGAATGCATTCCACTGCCACTGCTCTTTTTGATCAACATTGAGATTTATCCACACAGCTCTTGTTCATTCATTTTAATAGCTATAGAGCATTTTATGTTCGGAATGTTTTGTTTCTCAAGTTGAATGATGATTTTTTTTTTTAGATTCTCTTCTAAACTTTATAGAAAGTGTGAAATATTTCATACTATTTCTTTTTCTTTTTTCTGTGATACTGGGGTCTGAGCCCAGAGACATTCAAACTCAGAGCCGCATCCCCCTCCCTGTCTCATTTTTGTTTGGAAACAGGGTCTCACTAAGTTGCTGAGGTTGTTCTTGAACCTGTGAACCTTCTGTCTCAGCCTCCCAGGTACTGGGATTACGGGCATGCACCACCACACCTAGTGATATTTCTATTTTCTTTTTTAAGTGGCCGGGCATGGTGGCACACGTTTGTAATCCCAGTACTTGGAAGGCCAAGACAGGAGGATGGTAGGATTGTGGCCAGCCTCAGCAACTTACTGAGGCTCACAGTAATTTAGTGAGACCCTGTTTCAAAATAAAAAATAAAATGGGGTTGGGGTATAACTCAGAGGTAGAATGCCCCTAGGTTCACTCTCCTGTCGCACCAAAATAAATAAATAAATAAATAAATAAATAAATAAATAAATAAATGGAGAGTGCTATCTATCTTCTGGGCTTTTTTTCATAACATAATGCTTTTTGCAACAACACTCAGCTGTCCTGGTAGGTAGCAGAGTGCAGCCCCCAGTCTTCTATGCTCCCAGCTCAGCTTCCTGGGCCTGAGCTCAGCAAGCAGTGCTTTGCGATAATGTCTAGTTGCGTCTGTTGAGCACTTACGCTATGCCAGGCACTGAGCCCAGTGCCCGGAGAGGGTGATCTCATTTAATCCCCATAACAAGCCTATGGGGAGAAGAATGCCATTGTTCCTGCACTTATTTTTAATTTTATTTATTTACTGGTAGTAGGGATTGAATTCAGGGGCATTGTACCTTCGAGCCATGCATCACCCCCCCCACACACACACACACAGCCCTTTTTATTTATTTATTTTTCTTTTGAAGCAAGGTCTCACTAAGTTGCTGAGGTGAGGCTGGCCTGGAACCTGCGATCCTCCTGCCTCAGCCTTCCAAGTATTGGGATTCCAGGCACGGGCCACCACACCTGGCTTGTTCTTGCACTTATCATTAACAAACTGGAGCTCATAAGATGGCCAGTATCATGCAACTAGGGTAGGTGCAGAGCTAGGGGCCTTTAGACCTTTGAGATTTTTCCTCAGATGAAGTCACACTTAAAATCATTTATCATTCAGTCAGGCATGGTGGCACACGCTTGTAATACCAGCATTTGGGAGGCTGAGACCAGAGGATGGCGGTTCACGGACAGCCTCAGCTACTAAGTGAGGGCCTTTGCAACTTAGTGAGACCCTGTTTCAATATAAAAAATAAAAAACAGGGCAGAGGGTGTAGTTTGGAGGTCAAATGCCACTGGGTTCCATCCCCAGACCCACCAAAAAAAAAAAAAAAAATTATCATTTTTCTTTTCTCTTTAGCCACTCCTCTTCTTCCTTTTCTTTGGATACTAAAAGCATTTACATTTTCTGGTGTGGCGATTTCACAGTTCCATTTGTTTTTGATTTGGTAATTGGCCTGGACCTTGGAAGCCTTGCTTTGGCTCTGGGGGAGGAAGGTCCCAGGGTCTTGGAGATCTTTCCCGGGGTGCTGGGAATCCCTTGGCTGGCCTGGAGAACCTCAAGCTGACACAACAGCTAAACCAAATGAAGATTCTCGGGTCATTCTGAATTTACTTTCTGTGGAAGGCCCGATAGAAGGTAATACGAAAGAGACGAGGCAGAGTTGCTGCCTACCGTTATACCACGTGTCCAATCCAAGTTGGCATCAGCTGCATCTGAGTAACTGTAAGTGAGGGAGGAGAACTGCCCTCCCAGAACCAGGCTCACAGGTGACACCCTTCCCCAAAACCTGTGCCAACCGCCCCGCAGCTGCATCACCAGAACCCAAACCAGGGGTGAAGAAAAGAAATAAAACTCCATGCTGCTGAAAGCTCCGCGTTTTACTTGCCGATCAGACAAGATCACATCTGAGCCAGGAATCTGACGGACTGTTGTAACACTTCCAGTCATTCGGAGGAGGACTGCTGCTCTTTTTAAAAGACCGCTGTAACTCCATGCACTCTGACAAAACCTGGGTGAATTATTAGACAATTTCATGCTGGTTTGCAGAGTGATTAAAACAAGTGGCCTTGAATGATGGCATACGTTATAAAGAGATGGAGCCTTCCAGTTATAAAAGATGTATCAATCAGGGGAAGGCAAACACAAATTAAAGTTTGATGAGCAATTGGATATTAATTGGTACTAACTCTGCTTTTTATGTCACTTTGATGTGGAGTGGATCATAAACATGGTAAGCAATACTAATAATGTATATTCACTTCAATGCAACTTTATGGCTCCATTTATTAAAGAAACCAATATGGAGAATGAGCTGTGTGTGCGCTGCCTGCTCTCTCCTCTGTACACCTTTGCTAACTCTGGCCCCGGGGGCTCCTGTGGCACCTGCTGGGTGCACTGCAGCTGCTCAGGCACCACACAGTTAGTGCCTACTGTTTGCTTCATGTATCAATTCTAAGTTATAACAGAAACAGACTTTATAGCAAACTGGGACTTTCTGCTTTATTTCAGAGGTTTTGCACGCGCGCGCGCGCACACACACACACACACACACACACACACACACACAGGTTTTCTCCTCTTCAAATTTAAACAACACCATGAGGGCAGACATGTCTACTTGGAGACACTACATAAACACTGTAGCATAGTCCTATAAATAGCTGATGACACTACATACAACCCAACACATTTTATCTCAACTATGCAATAAGTGACTTTTCCAGTTACAAAAATACAAAGATGATACATGATCACTTACAAAAGGAGAAAATAAAAACTTTTTTTCCAAATTTAAAGTGAGAGTTTATTTGGATAATCTGTTTCCTAATGAATTCCCCTTTAACAATCTATTTGCACATTTGTTTTTTTGGGGTTTTTTTTTTTTTTTTGCAGTACTGGGGATGGAACCCAGAGGCTACACACCCAAGCTATACCCTCAGTCCTATGTTTTATTCTTTATTTTGTTTTTTTTTATTTTTATTATTTATTTATTTATTTATTTGTGGTATGAGGGGTGGAACCCAGGGGCTTTTCTACCTCCAGGCTCTATTCCCAGACCTATTTTATACGTTATTTGGAAACAGGGTCTCACTAAGTTGCTGAAAGCCTCACTAAGTAGCTGAGGCTGGCTTTGAACCCGTGCGATCCTCCTGTCTTAGCCTCTCAAGCACTGGGATTACAAGCGTGTATCACCATGTCCAGCTTCATTCTTTATTTTTCTCTTGGTTTTTTGTTTTTTTTGTTTTTTTTTTGGTGGTACTGGGGTTCCTGGAAGCCCTTCTAACCTCCGGACCTATTTTTTTTATATTTTTATTTGGAAACAGGGTCTCTTAAGCCAGCGCGGCTGTCTTCGAACCTGCGAGATCCTCCTGTCTCTGCCTCCCAAGTGCTGGGATTGCAGGCATGTGCCACCTCGCCCGGCCTTTATTCTTTATTTTGAAACAGGGTCTCACTGAGTTGCAAAGGGCCTTGCTAAGTAGCTGAGGCTATCCACAAACTGTGATCCTCCAGTCTTAGCCTCCCAAATGCTGGAATTACAAGCATGCGCCACCACATCCGGCTCCATATGTACAATTTTTTTTAAGACTTCATATAAGAGCCGGGCGTGGTGGCGCATGCTTGTAATTCCAGCATTCAGGAGATGGAGACCAGAGGATCGTGGTTCTTGGACAGACTCAGTTACTTAACAAGGCCCTTGGCAACTCAGCGAAACCCTGTTTTAAAATAAAAAGAATAAAAAACAGGGATCAGGGTGTAGCTGGGAGGTACAATGCCCCTGGGTTCCATCCCCGGTAATGAAAAACAAAACAAAACAAAACTTCATATATCTGGATTCATAGCCCCATTCTTCTCTTTCTTTTCTTTTCTTTCTTCTTTCTTTCTTCCTTCTTCCTTCCTTTCTTTCTTTTCCTTTTTTCTTTTTTTGTCATAATGGGGATTGAAACCAAGGGCATTCTACCTCTGAGCTACACCCCCAGTTCTATTTTTTGCTCTTTACTTTACAACAGAGTCTCACTAAATTTCAGAGGGCCTCACTAAGTAGCTGAGGCTGGCCACAAGCCCGTGATACACCTGTCTCAGCTCACAAGTACTGGGATTACAAGTGTGCACCACCATACCCGGTGTGCTGTTTCTTTTCTATGTGATTCCAGGCAAGCCACTTAATCAGTTTTTTTTATTTGTAAAATAAGCATAATAATATATACCTTAAGGATTATTATAAAATTAAATGACACATTTTCAAAGACATTGTGTGTGTGTGTGTGTGTGTGTGTGTGTGTGTGTGTGTGGTACTGGGGACTGAATCCAGGGGTATTCTATTTATGAGTAATCCCTAACCCTTTTTTATTTTATTTTTTATTTTGCAACAATTCTCCCTTTCTTACTGGTGTTGAACCTCCTATCGTATCTCAATTTCCCAAGTACTGGGATTACAGGTATGTGCCATTATGACCAGCTGTCAAACATTTTTTAAAACTCTAACTTGCTGGGTATGGTGGCCGATGACTGTAATCTCAGTACTTGGGAGGCTGAGACAGAAGAATGACAGGTTTGAGGACAGCCTTAGCAAGTAGTGAGACTCTAATTAACCTAGCAAGACCCTGTTTTGTACTAAAAATAAAATGGGACTGGGGGTATAGCTCAGGGATAGAATGCCCCTGAGTTCAATCTCTGTACCCCCCATACATACAAAACAACAACAGTATAACTTAACACTTAGAATTATGCTTGACATGTTCTAAATAGCTATTTTTATTTTTTTATTTTTATTTTTGGTGGTACTGGGGGTGGAACCCAGAGGCTTTCTACCTCCGGACTATACTCCCAGACCTATTTTATATTTTATTTGGAAACAGGGTCTCACTAAGTTGCTGAGAGCCTCACTAAGTACCTGAGACTGGCTTCGAACCTGTGCGATCCTCCTGTCTCAGCCTCCCAAGAGCAGGGATTACAAGAGTGCGCCACCACGCCCGGCTACATAGCTATTTTTATTATGACAATAATTATTCATACCGAGTGGGGTCTATTCAGTTGTATTGCCATCCTGTAATTTACTTAACCAATCTGCTATTGTTGGTATTTCTGGTTGACACTAATAGTGCTGGTTAATACCTCGCTTTACTACCTTAGGCTAAACCTTCAGGAGCTGGCGTGGATAAGAATACCTCCAAGAAATAAAGCTTCTCTGTCCTGCAATGGCCACCACTCCTTGGAATTCTAGCACAGCCCTGTGGGGCTTGCGTGCTAGCATGACAGTCGAGGCACTCACTTCTGTGGAATAAACTTGTTCTACTAGCTTTGGGTTCTGTTTGTTTGTTGTACTGGGAGTGGAACCCAGGGGCATTTTATTTCCAAGCTATACTTCCAGCCCGATTTTATTTTTTTATTTTTAGACAGGGTCAAGCTGAGTTGCTGAGGGTCCCACTAAGTTGCTGAGGCTGGCCTAGAACCTGCAGTCCTCCTGTCTCAGCCTCCCGCGTACTAGATTGCAGAAGAGCCATACCAGGACTGAGTGTTTTGTTTTGTTTTTAAGCCAATTACAATCTGCCTTTGGTAGATGAAATGTACCGCAGCTCACAAGTAGTCCGACTGGATTCTTCAGGCCTTCGGAAGGCCAGAGGATATATCGTTGATACTTGGGGTGAGCTTTGCCTACCCTGGGTGTCAGAACCAGACTAACACTGATGTGCACTTCTTTTTATAGAAGGAAGTCTTAACTATTAATTAGGCTAAACCCCTCAGGGAAGTATTTCACTGGGCTATTTGCCTCAGAACCTGCATTTTTATTGCCTCCTTATTAATTGGAACAGCTTCTTTATATGAGACATATATTAGTAAATTGCAGGGGCGGGAACTAAAAACTCAGCCTGAGCAAGGGTTCCGCTGCTGAACGCACATCAGCTCAGAGGAGCCCCCCAGCAGGTGCGGAAATGGGCTGCTTAGCAAAGTAAAAGGAGAGAGGAAGTCAAGTGCGGGCTCCAGAGCCTCAGGTTTGGGATCGCTGGCCTAAAAGGCAGGCTTGTGTGGAGAATTAGAGAAACAGACTGCCAGGCCCTTAACAAACAAAAGACATGTGTTGCATCTCATTAAAATAGGTTTTCTTTTATTGCCATCAATGGAGTCGATGTCATCATTTTCTTTCAAAAGTAAATAGCCTATTTTCAAAATGAGCAGAGTCCCTGCTCCTCATAGCTGGTCTTAATTCAAGAAATATATCTAACTGTAGTCTAGCAAGAGTCAGTTTCAGAAGAAATTAATGAGGAACATCCATTAATTATTTACACTCTGAAACAGTAGGTCTGCTAATGTTTCTGCTAATCACCAAAGCTAAACAGATGTATCTTCATAAAGACACTCTTAAAGAATAGAGTATAAAAGAAGCACAAACAGAAAAAAAAAGTGTATATATAGTGGTGAAAGGAAAAAATAACAGTGACTACATCACTGCCCCGGGACAGTATTTGTTTAGACTGCAAGACACGATAAAATTGTCAGAACAAGTTCTCTTCATGTTTTCCAATATTTTAATACTAAGCAATAATAATAGAAGTTGAATTTATGGGACTAAAACTAATGCTAGGGGATAAAAATAATTAGGCTCCTGCTTGTGTGTGTGTGTGTGTGTGTGTGTGTGTGTGTGTGTGTGTGTGTGTTACTAGGGATTGAACCCAGAGGCATTCTGTCATTGATCTACACCCCCAGCCCCATTTGATTTTTTAAATTTTAAACAGGGTCTCACTACGTTACTGTGCTCTGGTTTCAAACCTGAGATCTTCCTGTCTCAGCTTCACAAGCACTGGAATTAATTACAAGAGAATGCCACTGTGCCTGGCTTAGGCTTCCTACTCTTTTAAACAGCCCCAGCCTTTTTAAATTTTTTTAAATTTTGAAACAGGGTCTCACAAAGTTTCAGAGGACCTTATTAAATTAAAGAGTCTGTCCTTGAACGTGTGATCATCCTGTCTCAGCCTCCCAAGTACTGGGATCACAGGCATGCATCACCACACCAGGCCTCCAACCAGTATTTTCTAAAAGTCCCTTAGAAGTTGGGCGTGGTGCCACAAGCCTGTGATCCCTCTACTTGGGAGGCTGAGCGAAGAAAATCATCATTGCAGGTTCAAGGACAGCCTCAGCAACACAGTGAGCATCTCAGCAACCTAGTGAGGCTTTGTTTCCAAGGAAAAGAAGCTGGATGTGTGTAGCTCAGAGGTCAAGTGTCCCTGGGTTCAATTCCCAGACACACACACACACACACACACACACACACACAGAGTTCCCTAGGAGCTACTGGTGTGTAGTTAGATTCCAGAGCTGCTGTTCACAAAGCAGGAATTCACAAAACCTGGTGCCGTAACCCATTTGCTCCAAAGAACGCCAAGTTAATGAAAGACTCGCTGTCATAAATGAGCTTGGATGGAGGCTCTGCCTTGCATCTTCTAATGCTTCCTTGCATGGAAAGGAGAGGGAATTATATTACCAGTGCATAAACTGCCATCCTGTGTAATCTCTGCAGGATTCCACACTGAGTGCCAGTGATCGTCCATTAATAAAAGTGTAGAAATATTGCTTGACTTCCCTGGAAAAGTGGGGGGGGGGGCTGTTTTCAATAGCTAGTAATGACAGCATACTTCTTGTGTTGTGCAGACACCTAGTAGGCCAGGATGAACCCTGCTCTACCCACCACAGACCAACAGCACGCTCTCTGCTGGACCAGAATGACCATCGTGTGTGTGTGTGTGTGTGTGTGTGTGTGTGTGTGTGTTACTAGAGATTGAACCCAGGGGCATTCTATCTCCAAGCTACACCTTCCAGCCCTTGTTTTATTTTGAAACAGGGTTTCACTAAGTTGCTGAGGCTGGCCTCCAGTCTGTGCTCCTCTGGTCTCAGCCTCCCAAATCCTGGGTTTATAGCCGTCTACCACTGTGCCTGGCTGCAATCTCACCTTCCCAGCAAGAACCTCTCCATGGCCTGAGCCTAGCCTCACTCCACCATCACCCCTCTCCCGCCCCTGCACAAGTCCTCTCCGTTCCTGCTCAGCTGGGATGCCTCCAGCCAAGGATCACAAGAGATCCTAGAGGAAATGAGGAACAATAGACTCCTTTAGTACCCACTCTCCCTTTCCACCCACCCCCAGGAACAAACCCTTTAGCATCAGTGATCCCTGAGGCATGTGTTAAGTTGTAAAATTAAAATAGAAATGCCACAATGAGAGGAGATCCTATTACCTAAAACCAAGCTTTCTCAAAGTAGCACATCAGCTCCTTTGTCCAAACATGGGGAAAATCCGCAGGGGCCAGGCAAAGCATGCATACCATTATCTTTACTAACAACAAAAACCAACGTGCAGCCAAAGCTCTCCGCCTCACTCCCATGTTTTATTAAACAACACAACCTCTATCAGGCTGTGTGACTACAGTTGTTCTCTGCACACAGACAACAGGATCCAACAGCTGCTTAGCTGTATGACAGTGTCAATGTAGTTCTTTCTGTCCACAGTGGTCACGTTTCTATTTCACACTCTTCACACATTTCTTACCTGCAAGACAGGCTCCATTGCTGTGTGGTCTGCAAAAGCACACAGGCTCTCACAGAGTAGAATGCAATTCATCTGGAGTTGAATAACAAACACTTTATAAACCATAAAAATAAAAACCCGTACAGCATGAGCCGGGCGTGGTGGCGCATGCTTGTAATCCCCGCGCTTGGGAGGCTGAGACAGGAGGATCACACAGGTTCAAAGCCAGCCTCAGCTACTTAGTGAGGCTTTCAGCAACTTAGTGAGGCCCTGTTTCCAAATAAAATATAAAAATGGGTCTGGGAGTATAGCCCGAAGGCAGAAAGCCTCTAGGTTCCACCCCCAGTACCACCAAAAAAAAAAAACATACAGCAAAGGAAACTATCAAGAACCCCAAAAGAGAGCCGATAGAATGGGAGAAAAATTTTGCCAACTATTCCTCTGAGAGAGGACTAATATCTACAGAGAACTCAAGAAACTCAGTGCTAAGAAAACAAATAACCTAATCAAAAAATGGGCAAGTGAACTAAACAGACACGTCACAAAGAAGAAATTCTCTAACGTACATGATGTACATTCACAAACATATAAAAGTCAATCACTAACCCAAACATGAGGAGGGAAGTGGGAGGGATGGAGTAGAGATTGGGGAAGGGCTTAAATGAGTGATGTGTGTGTATGCCCCTACCATCTTGTACCCCATTAAGATGTATGACTACAATGCACCAATAAAAAATAAAAATAAAGCTGGGCATGGTGGCGCACGCTTGTAATCTCAGCCTTTTGGAGGCTGAGACTGTAGGATCGCGGTTCGTGGACAGCCTCAGCTACTTAGTGAGGCCCTTCACAATTTAGTGAGACCCTGTTTCAAAATAAAGAATAAAAAATAGGGGAGGGGGGTGTAGCTTGGAGGTCAAATGCCCCTGGGTTCCATCCCCAGACATAATAATAATAATAATAATAATAATAATAATAATAATAAATAAATAAATACCAGTAAAAAAAAGATGACATTTTGGTGACTACCAAACCTTGTGCCACCTTGCAACAGGGCTTCCTAATTTGTCTTTGCATGTATCCAAAATTGTGATTTCCAGATCACTTTTTCACTTTAAGCATCCTCACATACCTCTCAGCACAAGTATTTTTACTCTAGGACAAATATTGTATTTAAAAAGCAACATCCACGGCCAGGCGAGGTGGTGCACGCTTGTAATCCCAGCATTTGGGAGGCTGAGACCAGAGGATAGGGGTTCGAGGACGGCCTCAGCTACTTAGTGAGACCTCCATTTTAAAATAAAGAATAAGAAATAGGGCAAGGGGTGGAGCTCAGAGGTTGAATGCCCCTGGGTTCCATCTCCAGACCCCCCCCCCCAAAAAAAAGCAACATTCAGAATTGCTTCCATTACTGAAAATATCTACAATGTGTCAGAAAGGTTTCAAGAGTAAGGTAGAAAATTAAAATTACTGCAGAATTTCTCTTGACTGTGTGGCAAGCTTGATTGCTCAAAAGAAGATATTCTCATAAAAGATAGGAGCGAATTCAACATAATGGAGGGGAATGGCAAGGATACACCATGCTCTGTGCTGTCATATGATTTAACATATTCCTAAAATAAACATGCTGGTGACACTCTTTTTTTTCCTGACACAATGCGGGGTTGATAAGCTGTTCAGAAATTCTCTGAATTGCTTTGTAACATTACTACTAACACATAGAATGACAATAGAAAATGATCTTTCTACATGAAAGCCTCAAACTTTTGCAACCTCACAGTGGAACATACTGTAGCAAAGTAAAAGTTTGAATGATTATGTCATGCTAGTTTCCTTGCCTAAAAAAAAAAAAAAATCATTGTCTGTTATAAGCTTTGCTTTTCCTGCAGGTGCTTACCCTTTGTGGTTAGTTGTACTGTCAGAATGGAATCCATAGGAAGTATTCATTATTGTTGGAAAAAGTTCCTCCATCTAATGTTCCAGATCTAGTCCAGAAAAAGCCATTATCAAAAATTTCACAACTGCCGGGCGTGGTGGCACACGCTTGTAATCCCAGCACTGAGACCAGAGGATCGTGGTTTGCAGACAGCCTCAGCTACTAAGTGAGGCCCTCCGCAACTTAGTGAGACCCAGTTTTAAATGAAAAAGAATAAAAAATAGGGCAGGGGTATAGCTCAGAGGTTGAATGCCCCTGGGTTCCATCCTCAGACCAGAAAAAAAAAAATCACACCTACTATTTCCTTTCTGTATTAAACTCGAAGCACAACTTAGCCTCTGGCTTCTGGGGAGTCACATTTAGTTGATCCCCCCAACTCTGAGGAAGAAGAAAGCACAAAACACAGATGAGGGCTTCCCTGGGGATCAAGCCTAACGCCCCAGGGCTCAGCCCTGGGGGGGTCTCCCTAGTACAGGGGGGTCTCCCTGCCACAACCTCCTTTCTTTCTAAAGAGGACTCCTTCGCCACAGGGTATTGTTGTTTTTTTTTTAAATAAGGCTTATAATTTTCTGAATAGAGAGTTAATGCCCAAAAGAAGTGCAAAATAGAGATATAAAAACGGTCTCGACTTCCGGGAAGATGGTGACCAAGAAAAGCAGCGTTTATGAGTCCTGCTAAAACTAGATCTCTGTTACCACAAAATCAGCACTTTTCATAGCCAGAAAACAGCATCAGCAGAGAAATAAAAAATGTAAACACAAGGGACAGAGAAAAAAAAGACTAGAAGAACAACCAGAGACTAGAAATCAAGCCTGCAATGTGGCAGCAGAGCCGCGCCGGCACCATCTTCCCTCACAGCACCAGGCTCCAGAGAGGAAAGGTAAACAAGTTGCTGAAGTGAGCAGCTGTGGATCATTCGGGTGTAATTCAGCAGTTCTTTCAGCACAATGATCATCTAAAACTCCCAGTGGCCAAGCTCATCACTCCTTCCAGGAATTCAGAACGGAGCTCAAAACCAGAAAAGAAATACGCCAGCCTCACGGCCGAGGGTATGACAGTGGCACCATATTGCCAGAAGTGACAGCGAGTTCATCGCGCCCTGCGACAGCTCCTTATCAGAGCGCACAATAACCGTGAATGAAACTGCGGCCCCTAAAGGAGAAATCTCTGTACTGCACTACCAAGGACTTGTGCAGCTTTGATAATCTCCTTGGGTTGAATATTTTTCAGTTCAACCCAGTGAAGGAGTAGCAGTGGCAGAGATACCATACCCTAGTCATAGCTCCCTGTGGGAAAACGCCCAGTCTGGCATCCCCACGGTGTCACGCAACCTCGATTAACTTCCTGGGTATGAGACTTTGCGATACAACCCAGTAAAGGAGTAGTGGCGGCTGAGATTACAACAGACTCAAGATACAGAGCACCCTAAATGAAGTCATAGTGACCCAGGGAAGGCTCAAAATTATGAAATCATGGGAAAGAGGAACAGCAATAGAGCAATGAATGCCCACAACCCCATATTATCAGAACCTGATAACACAGAAATCCAGAGATCTCCAGAAGATCAAATCAGGAATATAACTGTAGAAATAATACAGGACTTTTGAAAAGAATTTAGAGAGAGTCTAAAAGAAATAAAGGAAGCAACTATTGAGGTAAAGGCCTTAATTCAAAGTATAAACAATCAATTAGACCACATGGAGAATAGAATCTCGCTTCTAGAAGATGATCACTCCAAAAATGAATGCATAATTTATAACTTAGAAAAAAAATCAGACAGCAGAAATCTGACACTGAAGAAATATGGGCCCATTTTAAGAGAGATAAACTAAAAATAATTGAAATAGAGGAGGGAAAAGAAGGTGAAACCAAAGGGATCAATAATCTCTTCAGAGAAATAATAGCAGAAAATTTTCCAAACATAGAGCAAGAGGTTGATACACAGGTCCAGGAAACTCATAGAACTCCCTTTAGATAGGATCAGAGAAGAGGATCCCCACGCCACATAATTGTGAAAATGACCAACGTGGAAGCCAAGCAGAGAATCTTAAAGGCAACAAAAACAAAGGGCCAAGTGACATTCAGAAGCAAACCAATTAGAATCACTCCAGACTTCCCAAACCAAGTCATGAGAGCCAGAAGGGCTTGGAGTAACATATTCCAAACTCTGAAAGAAAACACTTCCAGCCAAAAATTTCCTACCCAACAAAACTATCTATCAAATTAGATGGGGAAATAAGAAGATTCCACGACAAACAGAAACTGAAGGAATTTATGTCTTCAAAACCAGCGCTAGAGAAAAAAACTCAAAGAGATTAACTACAAAGAAGAAATAGGTAACACACACCAGAACCAGAGAAACAAGATTTTCCATCCAGCAGACAACTAAGCAAAGAAGAATATATTCCTATGTTTATAGGTTAAAATATTTGGAGATTCATTAGTTATTTCAGTCTTTTACCTATTTCTAAATTGTATTTCTAAATTGTATTGTTTGCTTTTACGGTTGCTAATTTTTAGGATCTCTATTTGGAATATTAATATACCTTCAGATAAAGCATTTGGAAATATTTTATCCCATTCTATCAGTAACTTTTAACTGTGTATGCATTATCTTTAAATGTACAATATTTTTTTTTATTTTTTAGGAAGTTTGTTTATTCTTTTGTTGCCTGTGCCTTTGAAATCATATCTAAGAAATCACTGCCAATTTCAATATTGTGAAGTGTTATGACCCAGGTTTTCTTCTAAAAGTTTATAGTCTTAAGATTTATATTTAGGTCTTTTATCTATTTTGAGTTAATATTTGTATAAGGTGTTAGGTAAGGGTCCAATTTTATTCTTTCTTTTGTAATTATTATTTTTCAACAATATTTAGTGATAAGATTATTATTTCCTTCGCCAAATGTTCTTGGAAACTTTGTCAAAATAACTTTACCATATATGGAAGAATTTATTTCTAGGCTTTTTATTTTACTCCACTGGTTTATATATCTGCCTTTATAGCCGTATTACACTGTTTCAATTATTGTAGCCCTATAATGTTTGAAATCAGAAAATGTACATCTTCTAGCTTTGTTCTTTTTCAAGATTGTTTTGGGTATTTAGAGTTCATATTTCATGTTAGGATAGATTTTTTTCTGAAAAAAAAAATGTACAATAGTTTTACCTTAAAAAAAAAAGAAATAAATATCCTCTGGTAAGAAAGCAAAAAGAAATATTGAAATGTTATCTCTAAGTGATCAAAAGTTTGATATCAAACAAATGAATCTGTTATGAGATTATCATTGTTAATTTTTGATAAATTGCTATAATATGAGATGACAACCACTAAGCCAAGCATGAGAAGGAGGGATGAGGAGGGAACAGGGTGGGGTTAGGTAGGGGCAAACTGGGCGATGTGTACATGTATGTCTACACAAGTTTTTATCCCATTATGATGTATGCATACAGTGCACCAATAAAAAAAGTTTAAAAAATGGTCTCACAGAAGAAAAGTTTCTCTCTGGTCACTTTAATAGGGGAAGTGAGAAGTGAAGGGGGGATTCAGACACAATCACAGCAAAGAACCTCACCTTTAGCCAGGCGTGGTGGCACGCGCTTGTAATTCCTGCGCTTGGGAGGCAGACACAGGAGCAGGTTCGAAGCCAGCATGCTGGCTTAGGAGACTCTGTATCCAAATAAAAAAAATAAAAAAATAAAAAATAAATAGGTCTGGGTGTGTAGCCTGGAGGTAGTAGGGTTTCCAGGAACCCCAGTACCACCAAAAAAAAAAAAAAAAAAAACCCAAAACAAAAGAACCTTAACTTCCTGACATATTATATGTATATATTCTCCATGTGAGTATTTAAAACATTTCTACAAGCCAGGCTCAGTGGTGCACACCTATAATCCCAGTACTTGGGAGCCTGGGTACAGGAGGATAGCAGGTTCAAGGTCAGCCTCAGCAATTTAGCCAGATTCTGTTTCAGAATAAAAATAAAAAAGGCTGGGTGGGCCTAGCTCCATCCATGCCTCTGGATTCAATCCCCATAACAACACACACAAATAAACAAATAAAGCATTTTTATATTGTGAAATGTTCAATAAATCATCTGTTTAAATGGTTGTAATAGAATCCACTATAAGCCGGGCATGGTGGCGCACGCTTGTAATCCCCACGCTTGGGAGGATGAGACAGGAGGATCGCGCAGGTTCAAAGCCAGCCTCAGCTACTTAGTGAGGCTCTCAGCAACTTAGTGAGATCCTGTTTCCAAATAAAGTATAAAATAGGTCTGGAAGTATAGCCCAGAGGTAGAAAGCCCCTGGGTTCCACCCCCAGTACCACACACACACACACACACACACACACACACACACACACACAACCTGACTATGGTGAAATGAAAGGCAGAGACAGGTTAGTATTACTTCTCCTGGCATTTCACTAAGTCATTTATTCAGCAGTTATTAAAAGACTTCTATGTGCAGAATATTTTACCGTATCATCTAATATTCTTAGTTTCTTATTTATAGCACATGCACAAAAGCAAAATAAAACAAAACAAAAAACCCAAATATGTCTCTGGGTAAAAATGATGGAGAATGACCCTACTAAAACTTTGAAAACAATCAGAACTCATTGTACTTTTCCTCTTTTTTGTGTGTGTGTGTGGTACTGGGGATGGAACCCAGAGGCTTTTCTACCTCTGGGCTATACTTCCAGACCTATTTTATACTTTATTTGGAAACAGGGTCTCACTAAATTGCTGAGAGCCTCACTAAGTGGCTGAGGCTGGCTTCAAACCTGTGTGATCCTCCTCCCTCAGCCTCCTAAGCACCGGGATTACAAGCGTGCACCACCACGCCAGGCTCCCCTATTTTAAGTGTGCAGATTTTCTTTGGATGCTGGTAGGCCACAAAGAAAGAAAAACAATTGAAACCTACTGTAACTAATTCTTTTTTTTTTTTTTTTTTTTTTTTGGTGATACTGGGGGTGGAACCCAGAGGCTTTCTACCTCCGGGCTATACTCCCAGACCTTTTTTATATTTTATTTGGAAACAGGGTCTCACTAAGTTGCTGAGAGCCTCACTAAGTAGCTGAGAGCCTCACTAAGTAGCTGAGGCTGGCTTCGAACCTGTGCGATCCTCCTGTCTCAGCCTCCCAAGCGCAGGGATTACAAGTGTGTGCCACCACACCCGGCTCTACTGTAACTAATTCTGCTGCCCTATATCCATGAAACATGAATCTACGGCCAGTGATAATAAAACCTCAAAAAAACAATCACCCTGGGTTGTAAGCCATGAGAGACAAAGGGAGACTGAGGCAGGAGGATTGAGAGCGCTTGAGGCCAGCCTAGACCACAGTAAGACAAAACCATCCAGTAACTCTTCACGATGTTGACAATGTTAGGATTGCTCTATGCATGCTGCAAACTCCAGTTAAGATTTTTTTCTTTCTTCCTGGGTATTGCCATCTCTGAGAAATTGATAAGTGTCTACAACTCATAAAAAGCTTTCCAAAAATATTAGGAACTCAGAGACACTTTCCATAAAAATAGAGTCCTTATGTAAGTACTTACTCCCAAGTAGTTTTAATAATTTACTTCAATCTTTAAAGACTTTTTCTTCAGCTTTATCCGATTTATCAATAATATTCACTTGAAACTGTAAGAGTGGATTAAACTTCTTTGACATATTTGTGGCCTCAGGAGGCCACAGAGCAGCATTCCATTGAGTTGACTCCAAATAATTTTCACATGAATGACTAAAGTGCAGAAATGTATAATTCATTAGGATTTAAATAAATCACAGGAATAGAAGTACTTTAAAACGATTGGTGGGAAATTTATAAAAAATAAAAGTTGTAACTAAGAAATTAATTTCTCTATATAAACACTCTTCCCTAGCCTTAATATTTCTCTTTCTTTCTTTCTTTCTTTCTTTCTTTCTTTCTTGTATTTATTTATTTATTTATTTATTTATTTATTTATTTATTGTTTTTTGCAGTGCTGGGGATGAAACCCAGGGGCATTCTACCTCTAAGCAGTACGTCCAGCCCTATTTTTTATTCTTTTTTTATGTTTTATTTTTTGGTGGTACTGGGGGTGGAACCCAGTGGCTTTCTACCTCCAGGCTATACTCCCAGACCTATTTTATATTTTATTTGGAAACAGGGTCTCACTAAGTTGCTGAGAGCCTCACTAAGTAGCTGAGGCTGGCTTCGAACTTGCGATCCTCCTGTCTCAGCCTCCCAAGCGCGGGGATTACAAGCGTGCGCCACCACGCCCGGCTTTTATTCTTTATTTTGAAACAGGGTCTCACTGAGTTGCAAAGAGCCTCACTAAGTAGCTGAGGCTGGTCTCGAACCATGATCCTCCTGTCTCAGCCTCCCAAATGCTGGGATTACAAGTGTGCTATACCCCCAGCCCTATTTTTTATTCTTTATTTTGAAATAGGGTCTCACTAAAAGTTCTGGAGGGCCTCACTAAGTAGCTGAGGCTGTCTGTGAACTGCAAACCTCTGTCTCAGCCTCCCAAATGCTGGGATTACCAGCGTGTGCCACCACTCCCGGCTTTGCTTATTCTTTAAAAAGAGCATGCATGCTTTTTTTTTTTTTTTAATGAGTCAATGATTTTTTCTTTTTTTGTAGTACTGGGGGTTGAACCCAAATGCATTCTACCTCTGAGCTATACCCGAGCCCTTTTATTTTTTTATTTTGAAACAAGGTTTCACTAAGTTGCAGAGGGCCTCACTAAGTAGCTGAGGCTGGCTGTGAACCTGCAATCCTCCAGTCTGAGCCTCCCAAGTACTGGGATTATAAATGTGCACCACCATGCCTGACTAAGAAAAATATTTTTTAAAACATATAATTCAATATTACTTTGGGGAAAATTATCTTTCTAAAAACATGTACTGTGTTAACAACAGAATGCTATAAACCTTTTGTCTCAGTAATTAGTAATTTCTCTAATATAGTTATCATACTGGAAATATTCCCTATGGCTATAAAATTTGTCAAGAATAAAACTTTCCATTAAATTTATTAAGTCATGCCTAATTTTCTCATGGGCTGTCAAAGAATAAAGAGCCTCCTCTCTCCCCCAAGGCTAATTACATCTTCTTTTTTTTTTTCAGATGACAATTATAGTTGGCGCATTTCTGTAATCCCAGTATTTGAGAGGCTGAGACAGAAGGATTGCAGGTTCCAAGTCAGCCTCAGCAACTTAGTGAGGCTCTCAGCAACTTAATGAGACTGTTTTCAAATAAGTAAAATAGGAAGCTGGTGTGGTGGCGCACGCTTGTAGTTCCACCATTTGGGAGCCTGAGACAGGAGGATCGCAGTTTGCAGACAGCCTCAGGTACTTAGTGAGGCTTTTTGCAACTCAGTGAGACCCTGTTTCAAAATAAAGAATAAAAAATAAGGCTGTGGGTGTTGCTTGGAGGTAGAATTTCCCTGAGTTTCACCCCCAGTAACACACACACACACACACACACACACACAAAGTAAAATAGGGTTGGGAGTGTAGCTCAGAGGTAGAAGGCCCCTGTGTTCTACCATCAGTACCACAAAAAAAAGAAAAAAAGAAAAATGAAAGAAAGAAAGAAAGAAGGAAGGAAGAAAGAAAGAAAGGAAGAAGGAAGGAAGGAAGGAAGGAAGGAAGGAAGGAAGGAAGGAAGGAAGGAAGGAAGGAAAAGACAGACAGAAAGAAAAGACAGAAAAAAATGATTAAAGTTAAGCCAGACAAGGTGGTACATGTCTATAATCCCAGTACTTGGGAGGCTGAGACAGAAGGATCACAGGTTCACAGACACTTAGTGAGAGGCTCTCATCAACTTAGAGAAACTCTGTTCCCCTCCAAAAATAAAATAGGGTTGGGAGTTTAGCCCAGAGGTAGAAGGCCCCTGGGTACCAGCCCCAGTACTATACACACACACACACACACACACACACACACACACACACACACACACACACATTACTAGTCAATAAACATTTCCTAGTTGCCAAAATAGTGAGAACTAGAAATCCTCAGTGATTTTAAAATAGCATTACTAAAATCTACACATGTAAAAATCACATAACTACAAACAGAACAATGGTTTTATTCACTGAGAATATACTTTAAAAAAAATCTATGACATAAACATAACTATAAATGAACACTGCTATTCTCAGCACTTTTTGTATAGAAAATTCAGTATACTATATGAAAACATCATTAAATCAAAGCATGTAAACTTATTTATATACAACATGATCTTTTTAATGCCAAGGTTAAAAGGAAGAAGGCACTGGAAATATTGAAAAAATACAAAGAAGCAAGGTAGAAATACTGCAAAATTATCATAATTCAGTTTGCCACAGGAAAAATATTTAAGATAAAATTGAAAATAAAATAAACATAGGTTACGATATAGCCAAATTATTGTGAAATGTATCAAATTGGCTGGCTGTACATTGTGGAGGTCACAGAAAATTACTTTAAAATGTTTTTCTACAAATTAGCATAAATAAACACCGTTCTCTATGGTTTCCAATATGCTACCTAAAAACAGTGATGCTCCCCAAGGGAGCTCGCTTCCAATCCAAGGGGCAAATGATACAGGTAGAATTAGAATGGCAGTTTTTGACAGACACTAATAAAAAAGATTAGTGACATTCCACAGACTTGCAACTTTCCATTTTATTAGCAGTAGAGCACAGAGGTTGAGAACGTGAGCTCTGGAGTCAGAGCAGTGTTCAAATCCTGGTCCCACCACGATGTGCTGTGTAATCTCAGAGAAGCCATTTTACCTCTCCACAACTGGGTTTTCAAAGCTCAACCAGGAGGTGAGAGCACCTTCCTCAAAGGCTATAGTAAGCACTGAATGCAGGCAAACTACTCAGCCCATTACTGGAGCTAACCAGTTTGCATTTAATATTTAACAATTTTTTTAAAGTGAGTAGCCTGAAATTATAAACCATTCTAACTGGAAATATTTGCTTGGTACCATGGCACTACAAGAAAGTCAGGTTTTATTGCCTAATGGATCCCAAAAAAGTACATAGCCAAGAGGTTTAGAAATACTGAAAATGAGCCAGGGGCAGTGGTGCATGCCTGTAAGTTCAGAACTCGCCAGTCCAAGACAGGATTGCAGGTTAGAAGCTAATGTGCAGTCATGTAGAGAGCCCTTGTTTCAAGTGGTCAGAGGCAGAATGCCCCTGGGTTCAACCCCTAGTAAAACACACACACTCACAAACACGCACGCATGTGCGCATGCACCACTAAAAATGCACAACTAATCATTTTCATGATTAGTGTTCATTTCATTACTTCACAGACTTAAAGGTTTTCTTTTACAGATTCCTGAAGATACTATAACATTCTCATTGACATTTCTAATATTTCCCTTCACACTTTAGGAATAGACTTATTCATTTAATGAGACAAATTCTATACTTGCCCAAGGTTAAGTGGCTAGACCCATAAAACAGAATAAAGATCCCAGAAATAAACGCAGGCATCCACAGGCAACTGGTTCTTTAAAAAGGCACCAAAGACATACACTAGAGAAAGGAGGGCCACCTCTTTCAATAAGTGGTGCTGGGAAAACTGAATATTCATATGCCCCCCAAAATGAAACTATCTCCATGCAAACAACCATATACACAAATCAACTAAAAATGAATCAAAGACCTAAGTGTAAGACATGAAACTGCTGGAAGAAAACATAGGCCCTTTAAAACTCAGTGAGACCCTGTTTCAAAATAAAGAATAAAAAAAAAAAATAGGGTAGGGGTGTAGCTCAGAGGCAGAATGCCCCTGGGTTCCATCCCCAGTACTGCAATAAATAAATAAATAAATAAATAAATAAATAAATAAATAAATAAATAAAAAGACTGGGAGTGTAGTTCAGAGGATATCAAAAGTAAATAAATAAGCCAGGTATGGTGGCGCATGCTTGTAATCCCAGCATTTGGGAGGCTGAGACAGGAGGATCGCAGTTCACGGTCACCCTCAGCTATTTAGTGAGGCCCTTTGCAACTCAGTGATACCCTGTTTCAAAATAAAAAAAAAAATATTGGGCTGGGGTGTAGATTGGAGGTAGAATGCCCCTGGGTTCCATCCCAAGTACCACAAATGGTGGCACACGCTAGTAATTTCAGCATTTGGGAGGCTGAGAATAGAGGATCACTATTCGTGGACAGCCTCATCTACTTAGTGAGGCCCTCCGCAACTTATTGAGACCCTGTTTCAAATAAAGAACAAAAATTAGGGCAGGGGGTGTAGCTCGGAGGTCCATTGCCCCTGGGTTCCACCCACAGACCCGCAAAAATAAATAAATACATAAATACATACATACATACATAAATCGGGCTTGGTGACTCATGCTTGTAATCCCAGCATTTGGGAGTCTGAGACAGGAGAATCGCAGTTTGTGGTCAGCCTCAGCTACTTAGTGAGGCCCTTTGCAACTCAGTGAGACCCTGTTTTCAAATAAAGAGTAACAAACTGGGCCAGGCAGTGTTGGGGCCAGCGAGACCAGAATCGGGGCCTCCCATGAGGCAAGGCTGCTGCTTGAGCCAGGGAGGTCTGGATCAGTCCACCGGGTAACCAGGTTACAACTGGGGCCGTCAAGAGAGGGATTGGTATTTTCAACGTGGCATGCACAGAGAAATATCGCAGAAAATTAAAACCAGATGCTTCCCCTAATCAGCAATAACTAGGAGGAAAGGGGCAACAGGAAGTGGTCGAGCTATAGAAAGGGCCCTATAGTGAAGCAACTAAGGTGACCAATCAGAGGGTATGGAATAGGGGAGGATGGAGCCTCTTTAAAATGCAGGAGGTACATAAACAAATGTATCAAAGTTAATCACCAAACAAACATGGGATCGAGGGAAGGGGAGGGAATGGGATGGGGGCTGGATGAGGGCTAATTGGATGATGTGTGCTTGTATATCCTCTCAAGTCTTGTATTCCAATGTGATATATGATTACAATGCACCAATAAAAATAAATTAATAAAAAAAAAACTGGGCCAGGGGTATAGCTCAGAGGTAGAATGCCCCTGGGTTCCATCCTCAGTACCACACAAAAAATTATATATATATATATATATATATATATATATATATATATATATATGGAAAAACCACAACAAAAGAATCTATTTAAAAATGGTCAAATGATCTGAATAGACATCTCCCAAAAGAAATGCAGGTGGCCAAAACGTATGAGAAAACCTTTAGTAGTATTAGGGAAATTCAAATCAAAACCATAATGAGGTATCATTTAGCCCCCATCAGAATGGCTATTATAAAAAAAGATGTTGAGAAGGGCACAGAGAACTTTTTTGGGGGAGGGGTACGAGGGATTGAACCCAGAGGCATTCTACCTCCAAGCTACACCCTCAGCCTGATTTTCTTTATTTGGAAACAGGTCTCACTAGGTTTCCGAGAGCCTTGCTACATTGCTGAAGCTTGGCTTTGAACCTGTGATCCTCCTGTCTCAACCTCTCAAGTACTAAGATAACGAGCATGCACTACCCCACTTGGCACAGAGAACTCTTAAACATTGTTGGTGGAAATGTACATTTGTATGGCCATTATAGAAAAGAGTATGGAGGTTTCTCAAAAATATAGAAACACCCACTGTATGACCCAGCCATCACACTTATGGGCTATCCAGAAACAGCATCTTCATATCAAAAAAATATCCTGCCATGTCCATTGCAGCACCATTCAAGATATGGAGTCAACCTAGGTGTCCCTCAGTAAATGAGTGGATAAAGAATGGTGTGTGTGTGCGTGTGTGTGTACACAACACAGGAGAATATTATTAGCCATAAACATAATGAAATCCTGTCATATGCAGCAAAATGGATGAACTGGAAGACACTGTCATAAGCCCACAGAGAAAGGCAAGTGGCACAGGTTCTCTCTCATATGTAGAAGCTAAGTAAGAGTTGGTCTCAAAGTAGAAGAAAGTGTCATAGTAATTACTAGAGGAAGGGGTGGAGGAAGCTTGAATAACATGCACCCAACAATGGAGAAGTAATTTCTGGTGTTCTACTACCTCAAAGAGGGGGGCTACAGTTCACAATAACTTATTATAGTATATAGTTTATAAAGAACCAGAAGAGAGGCGCATCAGCTTCTAAACATCAAAAAAACGATGAGATGGCTGGGCATGGTGGTGCACACTTGTAATCCCAGCACTTGGAGGCTGAGAGAGGAGGATCGCACAGGTTCAAAGCCAGCCTCAGCTACTTAGTGAGGCTCTCAGCAACTTAGTGAGACCCTGTTTCCAAATAAATTATAAAAAATAGGTCTGGGAGTATAGCCCGGAGGTAGAAAGCCTCTGGTGCCACCTCCAGTACCACACACACACACACACTCACACACACACTCACACACACACACACACACAAAAACCCGATGAGATGGAAATGGTGATAACCCTGATTTGATGAGTACACATTGTATTCATGTAATCAGTTTACTCAATGATTATGTACTACTACATGTTAACTAAAAAATAAAACTTTAAAAAATAAGCAAAAATTTGAATGCAAAAATTAAAAAGATTTGTCTGTATATAAAAAAGTGGTTAAGATTTATTTTTATATAGGATTAGCTATTATAGTTAGAACTTTCAGGTGTACATATTTGAATGGGATAAAATTCAATGGTACAACACCAGAATATGTATACTTTTCAGCCAGGCGTGGTGGCGCACCCTTGTAATCCCAGCATTTGGGAGGCTGAGACCAGAGGATTGTGGTTCGAAGACAGCTTCAGCTACTTAGTGAGGCCCTCTGCAACTCAGAGAGATCCTGCTTCAAAATAAAGAATGAAAAATTGGGCAGGGGGTGTAGCTCGGAGGTCAAATGCCTCTGGGTTCCATCCCCAGACCCACACGCACAAAAAAAGAATATGTAGAATACGTATACTTTTCTCACAGATGACAGATGTAAAAATTAGTTTGAAACCAGGTATGATGGTGCACTCTGGTTATCCTAATACTTGGGAAGCTGAGATAGGAGGATCTCAGGTTCAAGGACAGTCTAAGCAAAACAGCTACTTAGTGAGGCCCTCAGCTAACTGTGAGGCCCTTCCCAACTTAGTGAGACCCTATATCAAAATAAAGAATAAAAAATAGGGCTGGGGTGTAACTTGGAGGTAGAATTCCCCTGGGGTTCAGTCCCCAATACCACAAAATGAACAAACAAATTAACTTTTTTTTTTGTACTAGAGATTGAACACAAGGGCATTCTACACTCAAATTACACCCCCGCCTTTTTTTTTTTTTTTCAAATAGGGTCTCACTAAAGTCGGGCATGGTGGTGCACACTTGTAATACCAGCATTTGGGAGGCTGAGACAGAGGATCGTGGTCCGCATCCAGCCTCAGCTACTTAGTGAGGCTCTTTGGAACTCAGTGAGAACCTGTTTCAAAATAAAGAATAAAAAATAGGGGTGAGAGTTAAAGAGGTAGAATGCCTCTGGGTTCCATCTCTAGTAACACACACACACACACACACACACACACACACACACACACACACACAGTCTAAGTTGCTAGGCTGGCCTCTAACCTGTGTCTTCCTGTCTCAGCCTCCCCAGTACTGAGATTGCAGGCATGCAGCACCAAACCTGGCTACTTTATTTTGAATAATTAATGGCTAATGTGAACTCTAAGTACAAAATTATGTTCAAAGCCAAACAATTTTAATTTAGATTTTAATATTTACTTGTATTAGACTTAAGTTGTAATACTTAGTTGTAATAGACTTAAGTAATAGTTGTGTGGGCTTCACAGGCAGCTCTATGTATAATTTCCGCAGAATGCCTTCTATGGCATAAAAAAATAGGACTAATGCACCAATATTCCACCCCTTTTACAAAGGGACAAATGACCAAAAAAAAAATGTAATTAAGATAAAAATGCCATTGTCTATTTTTAAAATTCAAACTCTAAAATACCCTGCAGGTTCAAGAAAGAGCATCAGGTAACTAAGAAGCTAATATATCCATTTCACTTTTTAGACTAAGGGCCAACTTTCCAAACAAATACACACAAAGACAGTTATATCTAAAATAGTCCCGATGATAAGCAGGTGTGGTGGTGCACGCTTGTAATCCCAGCATTTGGGAGGCTGAGACAGGAGGACCATGGTTCACAGACAGCCTCAGCTACTTAGTGAGGCCTCTGCAACTAAGTGAGACCCTGTTTCAAAATAAAGAATAAAAAATTGGTCTGGGGATGTAGCTCAAAGGTAGAATGCCCCTGGGTTCCCCAGTACTGAAAAAAAAAAATAGTCCTGATGATGTCACAGTAAGGAAGTCTGTATATTCAAAATGCAATCCATCCTGCAACTCAATAAGCTAGTTTTCCAAGATGTAACAATAATTTTTATCTAAAGCCAGGTGTGGTGGCACACGCTTGTAATCCCAGCATTCGGGAGGCTGAGACCAGAAGATTGAGGTTCGCAGATAGTCTCAGCTACTTAGTGAGGCCCTCCACAACTTAGTGAGACCCTGTTTCAAAAATAAAAAATAGGGCTGGGGTGTAGCTCGAAGGTAGAATGCTCCTGGGTTCTATCCCCAGTACCGCAAAAAAAAAAAAAAAAAAAAAAAAGAATTTTTATCCAGGACAAAATTACCAAATGCATATTGAGTAGTAAGCCTAAGTATTGTTTTGTAAAGTTTTGTTTTGTGTGTATGTGTTGGGTAACAATGTGAAATGAGCCTCATTATGGGCTGCCTGCCTTGAAGACAGTCACTGCTCTAAGATGAAAGTTTGCCTTCTGGAGCCCCCTACAGGTTCCCAAATGTTAAGAAGTGAATTCTACAGTAAAGCAAACAACTTAAATAGAAAGCATCTGGTCTAAAACCTGAAACTGAACATGTAAGCAATCTCAATCTTGTGACCAACTCAGGAAATAAACTTGGCAAATAAAGAATGAAATGTGTCACTTATAGGAAAAGGATGGAACTGAGAGCATCGTGACATAAGCTTGACTCAAAGTCAAGGTTTTCTTTCACAGGTAGAAAATGATGAGAGAAACAGGACTAGGAGGAAGATGGTCCATGAATACAGAGGGAGTCCAGTAGAGCAGAGGAAGGAGGTGAGGGTGCAGCAGGGAGCAAAGTAAGATGAAATTACAAGGGCTTTAGAAAACTATTCATCAGACATTCTCCTTTGCTAAGGGTTCTACAAAGTACTACTAAGAATTTAATCAATAGGAAGATGGCTGTTACCATAACTAAATCCAGACTAATATGCCTGGGGCTCTGGTTCAAAGTTTATCCTTGGCTTTAGCATCATTTACATCAAAATCAATAGAACCAGTAATTTAAGAGTTTTTGTTTTGTTTTGTTTTGTTTTTGCAGTACTGGGGATGGAACCCAGGGGCATTCTGCCTCTGAGCTACACCCCCAGCCCTATTTTTTATTCTTATTTTTGAAACAGGGTCTCACTGAGTTGAAAAGGGCCTAAGTAGTTGATAGGCTGGCCGCAAACCGGATCCTCCTGTCTCTGCCTCCCAAATACTGGGATTACAAGCATGTGCCACCTCACTGGGCAAAAAAAGAGTTCTTGTTAACCAAGAACTCTATCTCAGTAAAATATTAGGGTTTTTTACTCTTAAATAGATAAAACTATATTGAGAATCCTGATCCCCAAAGGTCCCAGAAATAATATATTAATATAATATATATAGCCAGGCATGGTGACACACGTGGCCTGTAATGCCAGAACTTGGGAGGCTGAGAAAGGATAACTGGCTTGAAGCCGGCCTCAGCAACTTAGCAAGGCTCTCAGCAACCTAGTGAGACCATTTCCAAATAAGGAATAAAAATTGGGCTGGGGGTATAGGTCAGAGGCAGAATGCCTCTGGGTCGAATCCCCAATACCACCAAAAACTTTATTAAAAATCAAAACATACGTACATACATACACACACAGGATCACTTATGACCTATTCAAAACAAATGGCCACATACTGCTTGCCATTTACATAACACATACAAATAAAATTTGTTCATTTGAGAAGAATGATAAGCCAGGCATGGTTGTAGATACTTGTAATCCCAGTACTTGAGAGGCTGACAGGAGGATTGCAGGTTCATGAACAGCCTCAGCAACTTAAGAGAGGCTCTCTACAACTTAGTGAGACCCTGTTTCAAAACTGAAAAATAAGAACTGGATGTGGCATCTCACGCTTGTAATCCCAGCATTTGGGAGGCTGAGACAGGAGGATCTCAGCTCATGGCCAGCCCTGTTTGGAAAAAAGAATATAAAATAGGGCTGGGGGTGTAGCTCAAAGGTAGAATGTCCCTGGGTTCCATCCTAGTACAGAAGAAGGAGAAGCAGGAGAAGGACAAGGAGGAGAAGAAGAAAAAAAGAAATAAAAAACAAAAAAATAAGGCCAGGGATGTAACTCAGAGGTTAGTAGAATGTCTCTGGGTTCAATACCCCAGGTACCCCCCACCACACACACACACACACACACACACACACACACACACACACACACACACACTGAATGAAACTCCCAATCTTTAATATTTTTCGGAGTAAGCTGAAATTTAAAAGAATGACCTTTCTTAATGAACAACCACTTGCAGATGAATTTTATAGGAGTAATTTTTAAAATGAGAAACAAAAGCTTCTGTGATGTAATTTCTCCTTCCCTTCCCTGCTACCAGTCCTCAGCAAGATCACTGCCTCCTGCTAGCCCTTGCAGATCTTCATCATATTTAGAAAGGATGTGTCTAGCCGGGCATGGTGGCGCACACTTGTAATCCCCGTGCTTGGAAGGCTGAGACAGGAGGATCACATAGGTTCGAAGCCAGCTGTGTTGGCTTGAGAGACCCTGTTTCCAAATAAAAAAAGGTATAAAATAGGTCTGGGAGCATAGCCTGGAGGTAGGACTTCCAGAAACCACAGTACCACCAAAACAGAAAAAGAAAGTATGTGTCTATAAAAAGTCATCTCTTCCAGATGTTCTTTCCCTTTTCCTATTCTAATCTTTCCTATTATCAGTAGGCATACTGAATATCTTCAATATTAAAATAACTGCTTTCATAATATTGTTTGTGCTTTATATCTGGGATACTAAAATGTACCCATAACCAATAAAACAAGGCTAACAAAGGTAAGACAGGTGGGGTAGCAAACACATGTAATCCCAGTACTTGGGAGGCTGAGACAGAAGGATCACAGGCACAACTCTCAGCAACCTAGTGAGACCCTGTTTTGAAAACAAAACAAAACAAAGGGCTAGGTATGTAGCTCACAGGTAGAATGCTTGGGTTCAATCCACAGGACCACAAATATAATAAAAAAGGTTACTTTATAAGAAGCACTTTGAAGCTGGGGATAGTGACACATGCATATAATCTGGGTGGCACAGACAGAAGGATTGCAGGTTCGAAGTCAGCCTCAACAACAGCATGATTTTCAGCAGCTTAGCAAGACCGTTTCCAATAAGAACTACTATAGGGCTGGAGTGTAACTAGAGGTAGAATGTTTTGGTTTCAATCCCCAGCACCTACAAAAAAATAAAAAATAAGAACTACTTTAATATCTTTCTCTTTTATTCTTGACTACCTTGTTGAGGGAGTTATTCTATGGAATATTTAAAAGCCAGTGACTTCAAACCCAGTTTCATGTTGAGTGATATTCTCTGATGTATATTAACCCAATATAAAACACACACACATGAATATCCACTACTCGCGTTCTCACAGGCAAGCATACACACCCATCTTCTTTCTTTCCAGAACAAGTCAGAATTACAGCTCTTTTGATGATTGTTATAATTTTTGGAATGGTTCCTAAATGTTCCAATTTTTTTTTAATTTGTTTTACTTTCATCTTTTTTCTTTTTTTCCCCCAATTGTGAACCATTCCATATTGCATCTTTATTGCAAAAGTCAACATGCTCTTAGAAATTCAGATTGTAATCGATAAAACAAACATTACATATATGAATTTAAATGTATAAACAGTTAGAAATTCAACAATATCTCCTATTATACTATTACACAAGTTCACAATTTTGTAAAAACTATAATACAGGCATACTATACATCAAGAGGAACCACTATTCCTTTTCACATGATTTTTTTTTCTTCTTTTTGAAATAATGATCCATTACCGTGGACCTTTTTCACCTTAACAGGACTGCTTTCCAATTTGTCATCTCAACTGGTGACAATATTTTCCCAATATTATATGAAGAGATTGAGAAAAATTTTGCATTCCTTGGGGTTACCTTTTTAAGCGTGGGCAGAAATTTAGTAAATCAAGCTGATCTAACCAGACTAGTGGTCATTATTGCTGATCAGCTACTTATAAAGGTATCATACATATTCAGAAGAACAGCAGAAATAGCTTCTGATACTCTATGTTATCTGTGTACAGGAAGATGCCAAGAAAATGAGTCATGGGAGTGATTTGCTTTTAAGAGAAATTCCACTGTTGGGAATTTGAGGGTGGGGGTAAAAACAAACTCCCAGAGGGGGAAAAGGATATATGTGTATGCATCTATTTCAAACAAACTTAAATTTTATAAAAAATGCATATTTTAAATTCATTTTTGAGAGTGAAACGTGTTTTAGACTTTTTGGGACACTTCTGAAGTTGTTTAGCTCTATTAAGGCATACTGAAAATGAAGCTTTACACAGAGGATCTGAAGCCTAAAAGGAAAAGCTAGCTATCTACCTGCTCTTCACTTGAGCACTCTTCTCTTTCAGCCCTGCCCCTGTAACTAGAAGTCAAAGAAATCCTCAACTCTACAGGGAGTGGAGTGAGATGTCAACTCTGAGGTTAAAAATCATATGAAAAGGAATCTCATTCTGTTGAACTGTCATCCTACTGAAAATTTTCTTACAGCTCCATTAATTTACTGTAATTTTCAGTTTCCAAATACAAAAATACAACAATTCTTATTGAAATCTATACGCTGGTAGTTTTAGTACACAAAAGAAAAAAAAACCAAACAAATTATTTACAAAATTATACAGTTTAAGAAAAAACTTTGTACAAAAAATATATAAATCCTTTGTTCCCTCTATCACGTTTAAACTGTCAGGACTCAAAATATTCACCACAATGAATCTTTCAAAATATATACTGACTGAGCCACAGACATCAAGAAAATTTCATTAGAGATGATGGAGGAGTAAGGAGCAAGACTGCTTATTCTGGGTACCCCGTTATAATGTATTCCTTCTTTTATGAGCTTATTTTAGCTTCAGTGTTATCAAAATAAAACAATAACCTAGAAAGAGGAAGTCCTTACTATAAGTGAAAATTACATGAACTTAAAAATGATGCTGGTTTGACACATCATTCCAGGAAAACATGTAGAAGGGAAAAGATGATCAGAACATGGGATTTAATTGTTTATAGCTATGTAAATCTAGAGTCTTGATGGTTTTAAATTTCTTAGTGAATAGTTTCTATTTTGAGAAACAGTCTTTACCTCAGGAAACAAAATCCTTGATATAGTGATCACCAAGAACTTTCTGAAGCCAACAGGAGGTTTCAAGTGTGCACACCACACATATATAAAAACACAGATGTGTATATCTTTGAAAAAGTGACATCCTATGTACATTAATCATTTTACTCCCCAGGGGTCAGTACATTGTAGTGTTGCTCCTCTGCTTTCCATCTAACATTCAAACACAAGGACATAAATTTACACATAGATTTTACTTAACAGATACTCTATACAGTGTACAGTAAAAATGCACACATAAAGGAAATGGTCTACTAAAGTATGCATATATTCATGGATAGCAACAAGCTACAAAATTATGAAAATATAAGGTCATCTGATCAAGGTCAAGTTATGACTCCCATTTATTACTAGCATAGCCAGCCTCCTACCCTACCCACACACTATCCCCTGTTGCCTCACCATCAAGGTTTAAATTCAGGAAAAGAATTTCAGACACATCTTAACCTTTTTGTCTAACTGTAACTACAGTGAAGCTTTAAAAGAGTTAAAAACAAAACAAAAAGATGGTGACTCTCTCTTTCTGAAAATCCTTCCTTTATTCTCATCAAAACATCACTTATTTCAAGATGCTGGTTTAAACCTTTCACTGGGGACTGACTCTTGATGGCCCAACTGAATCACTATTTCAATCGTGGTTAAGTCGGGCCTATTATTAAAAAGGCAAGAGGAAGAAAAGAAGGTAAACTAAAGGGGCAACAGGTGAAAGCTTTTTGTTTTGAGTATAAAAAAAAGAGGACCAACTGAACCAATGCCCACTAAGTATCAAAGCACAGATCAGCAGCTAGAGAAGTCCAGGAGTTAATATGATGATAGAGTGGAAATATCACGGAGCTAGCTACCATTGCCTTATAGCATTTAGGAACACAGTTTGTTGTGATTTTCACTTAAAGTACTAATACACATAAAAATCTTGAAGAAAAAAAAAAACTTAGAGTGAATACAAATTGGGTTCCTCCACAGTAAAAAACTAAATTTACTTTCCTTCCAAGACAACTCTTGAAAGCAAAAGGGCATTTAATTATAAATATCTCCTACTGTCTGACGACCCATCCATAATAGCTGAGAGTTAAGAGAATCCAGGCGATTTTGACATTTAATGAAATTTTATCAGCAGATTATAATCGAAAATAAAATTTCTGAACACCCTGTCATTTACATCATAATCCAACACCAATAACAACAAAAACAGGAGGTGTGGAAAATAAGGCTCTAGAGATTATCCATGTCATTCCTGTGGATCTTCATGTGTAAAAGTCACTAGGCCTTTGGTGCTTTAATATCATGTACAATTATGAGATGTGTTTAAATAGCAAACTTGCTGTCCTTATACCTACTGTGTTGAAAAGAAAAATAAAAAAATTTTTGGCTCATTGACTTCTTTAAATAATTTTAAAAAGTTGTTCTTCTAAACAATATTCCTAAAAATTATACAGCTCGCGTCAGATTTCATCTTCGCCATGAACGAGACTCATACTCATCTTCATCTTCATCATCATCATCATGCAAGAACAAATCTGAGGTTTCTGTTTCCTGAAGAAAGAGATGGTACAAATATCTATTGGCACACAAACACTAAATAAAATACTTTTTAGGCTTAAGTAGAGACAGATTAGTATACAAAGTCTAGACTAGATGTCCAAGTGATGTGTTCAGGGTATCTTTCAGAACCCCTCTCCCCACAAAATCCAAATTTTAATGCAAAAAAAAAAAAAAAAAAGAAAAGAAAAGAAAAATGATTTCTTCTAGCCGGGCATGGTGGTGCACACATGTAATCCCAGTATTTGGGAGGCTGAGACAGGAGTATCATGGTTTGAGGACAGCCTTAGCTACTACTTGGTGAGGCTTTTTGCAACTCAGTGAGACCCTGTTTCAAAATAAAGTATAAACAATACAGCAATACAGCTAAGAGTGTAGCTTGGAGGTAGAATGCCTTTGGGTTCTATCCCCAGTACCACAAAAAAAAAAAAAAAAAAAAAAAACACAAAAAAAAAAAAAAACACCAAAAAACAACTTTCTTCTAGATATTTTGCATTGTACAACAGTTAACTATATCACACTCTTTAACAGAATACCAACACTCTTCCTGTCTGGCTGTGATTTTTTTGTATTCATTAACCAGTAACACCCCATCCCCCCAAACATTTTAAAAATGGATATAAATTCTCCTCCTCCGCTAAAAAGATATTTCCATTCTAATATCAGGAAAATAAATACTATGCAGATGTATAGTAGAAGAATTTTTTTTAAATTATGAGAAACTAATGAATTGATTAAAATTAATTTTATTCCATAGAAAAATAGACAAACTCCTAAAGTTTTAATATTTATCCACTTATTTGGAAGATATGAAATATACTAACTTCCTCATGATACTAACATACAAAAATTTAAAATCTTACCCAAAGAAATATCTATTAACATTAACAAAATACCAAGACTTACATTCTTTCTAATATAAGGAGCACTTCTGCTATTGCTATGAAAAATAACCATAAATAGTCAGAAGACATTTAATCAGCTATAAATGACTGACATCTTTTAAAATCATGACTGTGGTGAATCAGAAATAATTTGCAAGGCAGGCTAAGTGTTCACTTTAATAAATTAATTAGAAACGTAAGTGTAAAAAAGCAAAATCAATTCTCATATTTTAAGAGACTGATCATTACTTCTAGACTGGTCTTAACTAACTACATGCATGAAAGGAAACCCAATACTTTTAAATTTATACTATTTAATGATGCAAAAAATATCTAATTAGAAAGTGATCTAATTCAACTATCTATTCAATCATTGAGTTTACCTCCTCTTTCACTTCTTCTTCCTCTGTCTCAGTGGATATAGACGGTACCTTGGGCTTGTGCCATGATATTTGTAGCCGACGGTCTTTGAATTTTGACCCTTGGTTTGCAGCCTAAAATATATTTTAGAAGAACATCTAAGTTTGCACTCATATTTACAATAATTTCTTCTAATTTTGTACTATTTAAAGTGTAACAATTGGGGGGAGGGGAATGTGTTTAGGCAAATCCACAATCTAGAAAGACTAAAGTCCCTTTTAATTAAGGCAACTCTATATTCTGGTCCTCCTTGGAGAGCCCAGTTTATATCTATGTCAAGTAAATTTTAACAGTCTTGGTTGCAATAAATTATATAATCACTATTATAAATAAGTAAAAAGGAAAAAATTCTTTTTTTCAAGTTTAAGCAATTCTTATTATTACAAAGATAGAAAGAAGGGACAGATATTAAAGCACCACATCAGAAAGAGAGAATGACGAAGTGGAGTGCCTTGAGAAAACATATTTCTTGACCTTTGGCTTTGAAAGTTACAAATTTAGAATTAAATCTAAAAAACATGTTAGCAATTAAAAGAAAAAAGGTGAAACCTAGGGCCAGGCACAGTGGAGTACACATGCAATCCCAGCTACTTGAGAAGCTGAGCTAGGATGATCACAAATTCAAGGATAGCCTGGGCAACTTACTGAGACCCTGTCTCAAAATCAAAATTAAAAAGAGCTAGTGATGCTGGTGTGGTGGCCCATGCCTATAATCTCCATGCTTGGGAGGCTGAGATAGGAGGACCACACATGTTCAAAGCCAGCCTCAGCTACTTAGTGAAGCTCTCGGCAACGTAGTAAGACTGTTTCCAAATGAAATACAAAATAGGTCTGGGAGTATAGCCTGGAGGTAGAAAACCTCTGGGTTCCACTCTCAGTACCACAAAAAAAAAAAAAAAAAAAAAAACTAGTAATGTCAGATGTATAATCCCAGTACTTCAGAAGCTGAGACAGGAGGATTGCAGGTTCAAGGACGGCCTCAGCAAGTATCAGCCTAGTGAATCTGTTTCAAAATAAAACTAAGAAATAGGGCTGGGGGTGTAGCTCAAAGATTGAATGCCCCTGAGTTCAATCCTCAGTACCACAAAAAAAAGGGTCCTATCCAAAGATATATTTACCATCATCAGTTAACATATGTAATTGGCATCCTCTGCCCTACTCTATCCTTTAAATACATAGTCCAAAGTTACTGTTGTATTACTTGAATTCCTTTGTTTTATTTAGTTTGTTTTTAAAATTTTGAAATATGAGCCAGGTGTGGTGGCGCATACTTGTAACCCCAGCAGTTTGGGAGGCTGAGACAGGAGGATCGTAGTTCGACGACAGCCTCAGCTACTTAGTGAGACCCTTTGAAACTCAATGAGACCCTGTTTCAAAATAAAGAATAAAAAAATAGGGCTGGGGGGTATAGCTTGAAGGTAGAATGCCCCTGGCCTCCATCCATAGTACCATAAAAAAAAAAAAATTGAAATAGGGTCTTGCTAAGTTGCTGAACCTGCAATCCTCTTGTCTCAGCCTCCTAAATACTAGTATTATTTGAATTGTTAAATAAAAACATTAAGTTTGTAATCAGAAAAGGTGATAAAGGTTTTTAAATCTGTAACAAAAAAAAATTTTTTTTTTTTTGGTGAGTCTGGGTGTAGAACCCAGGAGCATTCGAACTCCAAGCTACACCCCCTGCCCTATTTTTTATTCTTTATTTTGAAACCGGGTCTCACTGAGTTGCAGAGGGCCTCACTAAGTAGCTGAGGCTGTCTGCGAACCACAATCCTCCGGTCTCAGCCTCCCGAATGCTGGAATTACAAGCATGCGCCACCACGTCTGCCATGTAACAAAAAATTTAAAAAAGGTACTTCCCCAAAATATTTAGCAGTTCTACATTCCAAAAGGGATTTTTTGGGGGGGTGGTACTGGGGTTCCTGGAAGCCCTTCTACCTCCGGGCTACACTCCCAGACCTATTTTTACATTTTTATTTGGAAACAGGGTCTCCTAAGTCAGCGCGCGCGGCTGGCTTCGAACCTGCGCGATCCTCCTGTCTCTGCCTCCCAAGCGCGGGGATTACAAGCATGCGCCACCACGCCCGGCCCTCTAAAAGGGATTTTAAAGCACTATGTGCATATTATTGAAGGAAGAATTAGAAATTTAATTTGTATGTTATGGGAACTAAGGATAAGTAACTCCCACTATCTAACTTAAATCAAGGGAGATTAGTAACTAGAATAAAGATATATTCTGATGATACTAAGTCAGGGGCTCATAAATGACAAATGAGAGTCTAACTGATGTGTTTCACTCAGCAATTCCACATGCATAAAGCAGAAATGTGTATACATAAGTACTAAAAGCCAGCTCTATGGATATTCATAGCAACACTTTAAAAAGGACAAAAAGTAGCCAGGTATGATGCTGCATACCTGTAATCCCAGTACTAGCAAGACTGAGAGAGGAGGATCACAGGTTCAAGAACAGTCTCAGCAAGTTGTGATCCTCTCAGCAACCGAGCGAGACCCTGCTTCAAAATAAAAATAAAATTGGGCTAGCCGGGCATGGTGGCGCATGCTTGTAATCCCAGCATTTGGGAGGCTGAGACCTGAGGAACACGGTTTGCGGACAGCCTCAGCTACTTAGTGAGGCCCTCTGCAACTCAGTGAGACCCTGTTTCAAAATAAAAAGAATAAAAAATTGGGTAGGGGTTTAGCTCGGAGGTCAAATGCCTCTGTGTTCCATCCCCAGACCCACAAAAATAAAATAAAATAAAATTGGGCTAAAAGTGTAGCTCGGTGATAGAATGACCCCTGGGTTCAATCCAGTACCACACGGGGGGAAAAAACCCACAATGTGAATAATCCAAATACCCATTGATGAGACGATGCAAGAGTAAACTGTGATATTATTTACACAGCTGAATATTATACAACAATAAAAATGCAAACTAATATTAAGCAACATGGTGGAAAAAAAACAAGCAAAGCTACAAAAGAATAAATACTGCATGATTCTATTTGCATAAACTTCTAAAAAATAATGCAGAATAAAGTCGGGCATGGTAGTACACACCTATAATCCCAGTACCTGGGAGGCTGAGACAGGAAGATCATAGGTTCGCAGCCAGCCTCAGCTACTTAAGGAGGCCCTCTACAATTTATTGAGACTCTGTTTCAAAATAAAGAATAAAATATGGCTGGGGCTGTAGCTCAGATGTAGAATGCCCCTGGGTTCAATCCGCAGTACCGCAAAACAAAAACAAAACAAAAAAACCCAATATTTTGGAAGGTACATGTGAATTATAAAACTACTCTCAATTTGCTGGTCCTGGTGGCGCACATTTATAATCCCCGTGGCTTGGGAGGCGGAGACAGGAGGATGGCGCAGGTTTGAAGCCAGCCACACAGGCTTAAGAGACCCTGTTTCCAAATAAAATATAAAATAGGTCTGGGAGTGTAGCCTGGAGGTAGAAGGCCCTTGGGTTCCATCCTCAGTACCGGGTGTGTGGGGGTGTGTGTGTGTGTGTGTGTGCAGTATAACACATAACACATTACCATTTCTGTAAAAGAATAAGTATATGTAGAAGTAGCACTTTCTAGAAGATTTGAGAAATGGACAACATTAATTGCCTATGAATAGTGGATCTCAGTGACTAGAAGTAAGACAATGTAATATATTTAATTAGTTTATATATATATATTTTTTTGGTGGTACTGGGGGTAGAACCCAGGGGCTTTCTACCTCCAGGTCACACTCCCAGATCTATTTTATATTTTATTCGGAAACAGGGTCTCATTAAGTTGCTGAGAGCCTCACTAAGTAGCTGAGGCTGGCTTTGAACCTGTGTGATCCTCCTGTCTCAGCCTCCCAAGCGCGGGGATTACAAGCGTGCGCCACCACGCCTGGCTAGTTTATATACTTTTTTTGTGGTACTGAGGACTGAACCCAGGACATTATTTTGAAACAGGGTCTCACTAAGTTGCAGAGTGCCTTACTAGATAGTTGAGGCTGGCAGTGAACCTGTAATCCTTCTGTCTCAGCCTCCCAAGTACTGGGATTACAAGTGTGTGTCTCTATGCTTGGCTTCTTTATGTTGTCTGAATATTTTAAGAGCAGGAATTATTGTTGTGAAAATGTTTTTAATTGAGAGAGAGAGAAAATGAAGGTTTAGAGTTTCTGTGACTGTGTAAAAGGCACAAAATTATGATTGTTGTATTTGAAGAATATTGTGCACAGTAAAGTGTGCAGAACAGATAACTTCCCATTACAAGACAACAAAGTGTGCTTGTGATAATGACAGTAAACATCTATACTACTAAAAATGTTTACAAGGCTTGTAATCCCAGCTTTTGGGAGGCTGAGACAGGAGGATCGTGGTTCACAGACAGCCTTAGCTACTACTTACTAAGGCCCTTTGCAAATCAGTGAGACTCTGTTTCAAAATAAAAAGTAAAAAATAGGGCTGGGGTGTATTATAGAGGGAGAATGCCCCTGGGTTCCATCCTTAGTACTGAGAGAAAAAAAAAAAAGGAGTGACCAATGAAGCACTATCCAGAAACATTTCTGTAAGGTTAAATTCAAAGAAAAGAGGTTAAAAAAAGTTTTTGTTGCCGAGCGTGGTGGTGCACACTTGTAACCCCACTGCATGGGAGGCTGAGACAGGAGGATCACACAGGTTCAAAGCCAGCCTCAGCTACTTAGTGAGGCTCTTAGCAACTTAGTGAGACCCTCTAAGACTCAAGGGGCTTTCTGGCTAAAGGAGGTAGTGATTACATGTTGTATGCAATTTCATATCCCACATATCTACCAATGATAGTAAAGTGATATAATTACTTTGCGTGGCCAGGCATGGTGGCGCACGCTTGTAATCCCCGCGCTTGGGAGGCAGAGACAGGAGGATCGCGCAAGTTCGAAGCTAGCCCTGCGCGCTGGCTTAGGAGACCCTGTTTCCAAATAAAAATGTAAAAATAGGTCTGGGAGTGTAGCCCGGAGATAGAAGGGCTTCCAGGAACCCCAGTACCACCAAAAAAAAAATAATAATAATAATTACTTTGCGTGTGTGTGTGTTACTGGGGATTGAGCCCAATGGCATTCTAAGAACCTTTGAGATACATCCCAGCCCCCTAATTTTTTTTTTTTAATTGGGTCTCACTAGGTTGCTGAGAATCATGCTAAGTTGCTGAGGCTGGTCTCAAACCTGTGATCCTCCTGTCTCAGCCTCCCAAGTACTGGGATTATAGGCCTGTGCCACCACACCCTGCAGGCAGAGAGTATAAGTATGTGTCTGTGGAGGTGGGATACTGAGAATTGAAACCAGGAGCATTCTGTCTCCAAGCTACAACCCTAACCCTATTTTATTTTTCTTTTGAAGCAGGTTCTCCCTCAGTTGTTAAGACCCTCATTACTTGCTGAGGCTGTCCTCAAGCCTGTGATCTTCCTATCTCAAATTCCCAAGTACTGGGATTATAAGTGTATGTCACCACGCTTGGCTTTGAGTTTTTTTGGTTTTTCTTTTTTTTTGGCGTGGTACTGGGGATGGAACCCAGGGGCATTCTACCTTTGAGCTATATCCCCAGACCTATTTTTTTTATTCTTTTATTTTGAAAGAGGGTCTCACTGAGTTTCAAAGGCCTCACTACATAGCTGAGGCTGTCCGCAAACTGCAATCCTCCTGTCTCAGCCTCCCAAATGCTGGGATTTCAAGCGTGCACCACCATGCCCAGGCTCCAGAATTATTTTTAAAGGCACAAATCCATGAGAGAATACAACAAAAATCATAGAACTGGGGAAGTAGGATATAGAAAAACTAATGGGCAATTGACATATAATGTCTAAAATTTATGTATTTGCTTATTTATTTATGTAAAATGTTTTTTTGTGTATGTGGGTCTGGGGATGGAACCCAGGGGCATTCAACCTCCAAGCTATACTCCCTGCCCTATTTTTTATTCTTTATTTTTGAAACAGGGTCTCACTGTCACAAAGGGCCTCACTAAGCAGCTGAGGCTATCTGCGAACCATGTTCCTCCTGTCTCAGCCTCCCGAATGCTGGGATTACAAGTGCACACCACCATGCCTGTCTATTTAAAAAGATTTAAAGTACAGTTATAAAAAAGTAAACTCTACTATACTGGAAGGGTTGAGGAAAATATATTCAAATAATTCATCTCTGGTTCCAGGTTTTTTTTCCCCAGACGGAACTGAGCAGGGAGGGGTAGTACTTTGATCTTCACTCCCAGACTTTTTTTACTTCCTTATTTTAAGATAGGGTTCACTAAGTCGCCCAGGCTAGCCTCTAACTTGGGATGCTCCTGATCCAGCAACTCAGTAGCTGAGATTAGAGGCCTGTGCCGCCATGCCTGCTGGGTGCTGTCTCAACCTATACAATGAGGTCACGATTTTGAACAGGTATAGCTATCCACACAGTATACACTAAGTGGAAATTGTCTGAAAGCAGACAAACTTCCTGGGACTGGATGGGACCAAAAGGTGGACTCTGATGACCTCCTATTCTCCCCTGAAATGTTTTACCTTGCCACTCCCTATACCTAGCTCCTGATTGTCTTTCCATAAAACTTAACTTGTAATCCAAAACTTAACCCATGACCTCTTTGCTGTTTGCTATGTTTAAACCCTCAATAAAAGGGTTTAAGGAATGCTGATAGAGAAAGCCAAGAGGATTGTCACCTACCTCCTCCCGACCCCGCAAATATTAAATATAATTTTCTCCAAATTATTATATCTGTCTCCATGTCGCTTTTGTGTGAGAAGACTACTGTCAGGAAGCTGCCTAGACCATGCATGGCAGGAACCATGGAACAATTTTCAGGGAACTACCTCAAGCAGCAACATTCTGTGGCAGGACTACAGAGCAAGCCTCTTCTGCCAGAATCCACAATACATGCCCAGTCAGCCTCTGCTATTTAATGAGACCCTCCGCAACTTAGTGAGATACTGTTTCAAAAATAAAGAATAAAAAAATAGGACCTGGAGTGTAGCTTGGAGGTAGAATGCCATTTGGTTCAATCTCCAGTACTGCAAAAATAAAATTTTAAATAAAATAAAATCCAAGAAATAAAAGTAAAAAGAGAAATGAAAAATAATATCAAAAGAACCAGCTCAACTGGAAGTGGTGGTGCATGCTTGTAATCCTATTACTTGGGAGGCCGAGACAGGAGGATCCCGGATTCCAGGCCAATAGCTTTAGTTATTTAGTGAGGCCCTCTGTAATTTAGTGAGACTCTATTTCAAATTAAAGAAAAAAAAATAGGAGTGTAGCTCTGAGGTAGAAAGCCTCCAGGTTCAATTTCCAGTACTGCAAAAAAGAGTGTAGTCTCTCTAATGAAACAAAAATGGAGCAGGAACCTTTTGGCTGTTAAATTAATCTGACTTGGTCGGGTATGGTGGCACATACCTGTAATCCTAATACTTGGGAGACTGAAACAGAAGGATCACAGGTTTGAGACCAGCCTCAGCAATGTACAAGACTCTCAGCAACCTAGTCAAGACCCTGTTTCAAACAAAAATTAAAAAGTGATACGATAGACTATCTGGGCATGGTGGGGCATGCCTATAATCCCAGTACTTGAGAAGCTGAGAAAGTAGGACTGCAGGTTCAAGGATAGCCCCAGAAACTGAGCAAGGTCAACAACTTAAGTAAGATCCTGGGTTTTTTTTTTTTTTTTTCAAGTGTAAGCAATTTTTATTATTACAAAGGCAGAAAGGAAGAGACAAATTACAAAGCACTGCATTAGAGTTGCAGCGGAGTGACTTGAAAATAAGTCGCTCAAGATCCTGTTTAAAAAAAAAAGGAGGGGTAAGTGAGTGTAGCTGAGGTAGAAGGCCCCTGGGATTCATGCTGAATACCACCAAAAGGAAAAAAAAGTTCTGGGGGTATTGCTTGGAGGTAGAACACCCTTGGGTTCAATCACCAGTATAACAAATGATGATAATGACTCTTCAAATGGTGCATGAACTTTTATGAAACTAAAACTAAAATATTCCTAACAAAAGATTTGATGGGCCAGGCATGGTGGCACACACTTATAATCTCAGTACTTGGGAGGCTGAGACAGGAAGATTGAAGGTTTGCAGCCAGTCTCAGCTACTTAGTGAGGTCCTCTGCAAATTAGTGAGACCCTGTTTCAAAATAAATAAAAATAGGGTTGACAGGGTTGGGGGTGTGGCTTGGAGGTAGAATGCCCCTGGGTTCAATCCTCAGTACTGAAAAAAAAAAAAAAAAGATTCAACTGTACTTGAGGATGTTGCTATTTTCTTCCTTATTTGCATACTTTGAAGCTATAGAAGACACAGTTGCCTAATAAACCAACTACTACTTAACTTCTTTCCCTTTTTTGGCACTGAGGACTGAACCTAGGGGCATTCTACCTCTGGGTTATCCCTTCAGCCTTCTTTTATAGTTTATTTTAAACAGGGTCTAAGTAACTAAAGGTGCTGACACTGGCCGCAAACCTGTGATCCTCTTATCTCAGCCTCCCAAGTACTGGGATTACAGGTCATGAGACCATGACTGGCTACGTGTGTGTGTGTGTGTGTGTGTGTGTGTGTGTGTGTGCGCGCGCGCGCGCGCTGGGGATTGAACCCAATGGCATCTTACCTCCGAGGTACTCCGGCCCAATTTTTTATTCTTTACTTTGAAACAGAGTCTCACTAAGTTGCCCTCTCTGTGCCCTTATGTAAGGCTCTGACTTAAAATCTTCAGCTTTTGAATTACCTATAGTGTTAAGATAATTCCTGGTAAGACAAGAATTCTTTATAAAGATCCTTAGGTCTCTGTGAAATCAAAATATATAAAGATTCTCTTTTTAAAAAATCTTTTCTAAGCCAGGTGTAGTGGCACATACTTGTAATCCCAGTACTTAGGAGGATGAGACAGGAGAATCATATGTTCAAAGCCAGCCTCAGCAGCTTAGTGAGACCCTGTGTCCAAATAAAAAATATAAAATAGGTCTGGGGTGTAGCCCAGAGGTAGAAGGGCCCTGGATTCCATTCTCAGTCTCCCCCCCCCCGCCACACACACACACACACACACAAATAAAGTTCTATTTATATATACTACATATCTTAAATATTTTTAAATGTAAATACTTAATATATGAAGTATATTGTTGCAGGTATCTGCAAACTATATCCCTCAGGCAATGTGGCTAGCACCCTGTTTGTTTTTTGCTTAAGAGATGGGTCTTGTATTGCCCAGGTTGGTTTCAAACTTCTAGGCTTATGTACTCTTGCCTCAGCCACTGTGCCTGGATTAGCATCCTAATTTTGATGGCTATAAGCTAAGAATGATTTTTACCTTTTTATCTTATTATTGTTATTTTTGCAGTACTGGTATTGAACCCAGGGGCTGCGTCCAAGCTATGCCTGTAGCCCTATTTTTATTCTTTATTTTGAAACAGAGTCTCACTAGGTTGCAGAAGGCCTCACAAAGTAGCTGAGGCTGGCACAAACCTGCGATCCTCCTGTCTCAGCCTCCCAAGTACTGGGATTACAAGCATATACCACCATGCCTAGCTGGTTTTTACTTTTTAGAAAAGTTATTAAAAGAGCTTGGTGTGGTGGCACACGCTTGTAATCCCAGCATTCAGGAGGCTGAGACTGGAGGATCACAGTTCATGGACAGCCTCAGCTACTTAGTGAAACCCTTCGCAACTTAGTGAGATGGTTTCAAAATAAAGAATAAAAAGTAGGGCAGGGGGGTGTACCTCAATGCCCCTGGGTTCCATCCCCAGACCCGCAAAAAAAAAAAACAAAAAAACAACCCAGACAAACAAAACAGAAAAGAAGAAAAAGAATAAAAGAAAAGGTTATTAAAAGGGAAAAAAAGAGTAAAGAAGTAGAAGAAAGAGAAGGGTGAGGATCAGGGGAAAGGAGAAGAGAAAAAAAGTGATATAGATCATAAGCAGTCCAGAAAAACCTAAAATATTTACTATCTGGACCTTTAGAGAACAAGTTAGCCAACTTTTATTTATTTGGGTTTTTTTGGTGGTACTGGGGGTGGAACTCAGGGCCTTTTTCTACCTCAGGGCTATACTCCCAGACCTATTTTATACTTTATTTGGAAAGGGTCTCACTAAGTTGCTCAGAGCTTCACTAAGAAGCTGAGGCTGGTTACAAACCTGTGCGATCCTCCTGTCTCAGCCTACAAGTGTGCGCCACCACACCCAGAGTTAGCCAATTTTTGATATATGCTATTAAAATATTTCACATTTATGTACATGTTTTATAATGTTATCTATACTATGCATTGTACATTAAATGTCCTATATATTTTAGATGTGTATAGACTTTATTTTTTGCAGTACTGGGGATTGAATTTAAAAACTTCCACACACAGGGCAAACACTATCACTTATCTTTATACCCCTAGCTCCTATATATCCCCCCCCTTTTTTTTTGGGTGGTACTGGGGTTCCTGGAAGCCCTTCTACCTCCGGGCTACACTCCCAGACCTATTTTTACATTTTATTTGGAAACAGGGTCTCCTAAGCCAGCGCACAAGGCTAGCTTCAAACCTGCGCAATCCTCCTGTCTCTGCCTCCCAAGCGCGGGGATTACAAGTGTGCACCACCACACCCGGCTCCTATATATCCTTTTAATGTAAATAGCCGTGCTTAAAAGCCAAAGATCAACATATATCCTCAAACTTGGTTTTAAAGTATAATAAAAATGCTGATGACTCATCCTAAAAGTGAATTTGAGGTAAAAAGTCTTATTTCAAAAGATGTACATAGCTGGGCGTGGTGGCACATTCCTGTAATCACAGTCCTGGGGAGGCTGAGACAGGAGGATGGTACAACTTCATGACCAGGTTCAGTAATAGTGAGACTCAGCAACCTAGTGAGACACTGATTCAAAATAAAAAATAAAAAGAGCTGGGAGTATAGATGGGAAGTATAAATGCCCTTGGGTTCAAACCCCAATACTACCACCACCAAAATAAAAGTTGTATGTGTTCATTAGAAAGTATGAAAAACAAAGTCTAAGAGAGGTAAAAATAAACCAGAATTCTGCTACCCAGAACTAACAATTTAATGTATTTCACTTGAAGTTCACGTACAATTTTGTGCCTCACCTTTTTCTCACAGTACTAGAGACTGAATGGGGGGGAGGGGTGGCATTCCTGAACCTAATTCTGTGGGTGTGTGTGTGTGTGTGTGTGTGTGTGTGTGTGTGTGTGTGAGAGAGAGAGAGAGAGAGAGAGAGAGAGAGAGAGAGAGAGAAGGAGGAGAGGGGAGAGGGGAGAGGGGAGAGGGGAGAGGGGAGAGGGGAGAGGGGAGAGAGGAGAGAGGAGAGAGGAGAGAGGAGAGAGGAGAGAGGAGAGAGGAGAGAGAGACAGACAGAGGATTGAAACCCAGGGCATTCTACTTCTGAGCTACATCTCTAATCCTATTTTATTTTAAATAGGATCTCATGACATTGCAGAGGGCCTCACAAGGGTTCTGAGGCTGGCCAAGAAAGAACCTGCGATCCTCTTGTCTCAGCCTCTAAAGTACTGGGATTACAAGCATGTGCTACCATGCCTGGGTCCCTCTTTTAAATTTTGATATAGCCCAGTCACCTGGGCTGGCCTCAAACTTTTTATCCTTCTATTTCAGCCTCCCAAGTAAGTCACTGAGATTACAGATAGTATCTCACCCTTTTTAACCTAATAGTCAATTCTGTATTTTTTCTCATATCATAAAACAATCTTTGAAAATGTTTTTATAGGCTTTAGCAAAACATTGTTGAACAATTCTAGTTCCTATCTTCACTACTGAGAACGCTTGCAATGGGAATACTTATAGATATCATTTTTGGGTTTTTTTTTTGTGTGTGTGATACTGGGGTTCCTGGAAGCCCTTCTACCTCCGGGCTACACTCCCAGACCTATTTTTAGATTTTTATTTGGAAACAGGATCTCCTAAGCCAACGCGCGCGGCTGGCTTCGAACTTGCGCGATCCTCCTGTCTCTGCCTCCCAAGCGCGGGGATTACAAGCGTGCGCCACCACGCCCGGCTAAATATCATTTTTGTACATCATAATTCAATTGTGATAAATTCTTAGAAGTAGACACTAGATATAAGAACAAACTCTGAAGGGCTCCAGAGTTAGAGCCTTACATTAGCTTCACTAAAACCCTGCATCAGATTTTCCATATAGATGTTTCTTCCAGGATCTTTTCACAATTATTAAGGATAACAGAAGGATATATAAAAACAGACTTTAGCCAAGCATCATGGCAAACACCTGTAATCTCAATACTTGGAGGATCACAGATTTGAAGCTAGTCTCAGCAACTTATTGAGACCCTGTTTCCAAATATAAAATAAAATAGGGCTGGAGATGTTTCTTGGATGTAAATACCCCTGGTTCAATCCCTAGCACCACGAAAGAGGGGGGGGGGGAGACACACATTTTAGCCAGGCATGGTGATAATTCCAGTACTTGAGAGGCTGAGATAGAAGAATCACAGGTTTGAGGCCAGTCTCAGCAATTTAGAAAGACTCTCAGCAACTTAGCAAACCTTGTTTCAAAGTAAAAAATAAAAAGGGCTGGGGTACAACTCAGAATGCCTCTGACCTAATCCCCAGTACAAAATAAGAAAATGAGGACTTTATTTTAGCCCTTGTGAGATATGAAAGATCTTATACAGAGAATTCCCTTTGACCTCATTCAAATGAGGAGAGAAACCAAGATAATGGTGGAAGGGCCTGGGGGAGTGAGGTGAGAGGAGAAAATGAGGATGGAGGAAGGTACAGTTCTAATAAGGTTGTGGCCACACATGAAGACATCATTACCAATCTCAATAACACGTATGGGGAAGCACAGGGAGGGGATATGGAGGAAATTCACCAAGTGATCTGTGCATGTATGTTTGTATCACCTTGAATCTCGCCATGATGTATAATTACAACACACTGGTAAAAGTTTACATATATTAAAAAATGAGGTGACTGGGTGGTACAGCCTTCCTTAATGGGTTGAAGCCGTTCTTACAGGAGTGGCCTGGTCATCAGTGAGTTGTTAGGAAAACAAGCCCAGCTCCTCCTGCTGTTTCCCTCACTCACGCTGGCTTCCCCTCTGCTGTTATGACACAGCCCAAAAGCCCTTGCCAGATGCCAGTGCCACACTCTTGAGCTTCCCGCCCTCCAGAAGCATAAGCCAAATATTAAAAAAGAATTCCAGGCAGGTGTGGTGGCACACCCTTGTGATCCCAGCATTTAGGAGGCTGAGACAGGATGATCATGGTTCGCAGACAGCCTCAGCTACTTAGTGAGACCCTTTGCAACTCAGTGAGACCCTGCTTCAAAATAAAAGAATAAAAATAAAAAATAGGGCTGGGGGTGTAGCTCGGAGGCAAAATGCCCCTGGGCTCCATCCCCAGTACCATACACACACAAAAAGAAAAATAAATTCCCCTTTTTTAAGTATGCTAAATTTATTCACAATAATATTTAGGCTGTATGTGTGTGTGATACCAGGAATCGAACCAGAGGCATTCTCCCTCCTGCTATACCCCCATCCCTATTTCTTATTTTTATTTTGAAACAGAGTCTCACTAGGTTGATGAGAGTCTCACTACTTGCTGAGGCTGTCCTCAAAGCTGTGATCCTCCTGTCTCAGCCTTCCAAGTACTGGGATTACAGGCATGTGCCACTATACCCAGCTTCACAATAACATTTAAATCATTACTCATAGAAAGCATACTAAATTGTCCACGTAGCTCTTACTAGGGTAAGAATGCCCCTGGTAGTAGGTATCTTTTATCACCCTACCTCCCAAGCCAATGGCACTATTTTGTTATTGGCATTACTTCATCTACCTTGGCTTTATCTGCTTTTTCTCCAAAGGCCTGGGCATACCCATATCTGCCAACTGAAAGCCACACTGAAGATTTATCAAACATGTATGCCCATATAATCTGGTTATTACTGGAAGTTCTAGAATGATTCTACTTTTAAGAAACAAAGAGATCCATTTGCGCATGACTTCTGGGTCAAATTTTACACATCCACCTAAGTCTCAGTGACCCTCAAGATGGAACGTACCACGTCCTACTTAACAAGATTACCTAATTTTTGTAACCAGAATTTTCTGCAAGGAGTCAAATGTATAAAAACTCTTTTACATAATCTAACATCCCCTCACTGGAGCTGGTATTGAGTGTAAATGCCCATCTTATTTAGCAAGAAAATTTTTATTTTAGACATTTGCCATTAAGAGAACAAAGTCAGCTCAGTGTGGTGGCTCATGCTTGTAATCCCAATATTTAGGTGGCTGAGAAAGGAGGATCACAGGTTTGAGGACAGTCTCATTTCTGGCAGTCTTCAAAAGCAATACCCCACACTTGTGTAATACTCCATCATATATTACCTTATTTACTCCTCAATGTCGCTTTAAAGCAATTCTCCAACTTAAGGAAAATAAAGGTCCCAAAGGTGAAAGAACTAGGTCAAGAGTGAACCAATTATAGCCAGATGACACTCAAATCTGGACACTCTTTATAATAGCCACCCACTCTCCACGAGTCAGGGTAAAATTAATGAGCATCAAACCAATAAATACGCTTGGAGTGGAGCCTTGTAGTTCATAACTTCCCTCACCATTTTTAACACATAATAGGACTGAAAACATTTTTCTCTCAAAAAAGTTGAAAATAAAGACGGGCATGGTGGCGCACACTTGTAATTCCAGCATTCGGGAGGCTAAGACTAGAGGATCGCAGTTCAAAGACAGCCTCAGCTACTTAGTGAGGCCCTTTGCAACTCAGTGAGACTGTTTCAAAAATAAAAAAACTAGCCAGGCATGGTGGCCCACGCTTGTAATCCCAGCATTTGGGAGGCTGAGACAGGAGGATTGTGGTTCGCGGACAACTAAGCTACTTAGTGAGGCCCTTTGCAACTCAGTGAGACCCTGTTTCAATTTAAAAAAAAGACTAAAAAATAGGGCTGGGGGTGTAGCTTGGAGGCAAAATGCCCCTGGGCTTCCCATCCCCAGTACTGCAAAATAAATTAAATAAATAAATAAATAAACAAACAAACAAATAATAAAAAATAAAAAGACTTAAAAAAAAAAATAGGGCTGGGGGTATAGCTCAGAGGTAGAATGCCCCTGGGTTCCATCCCCAGTACTGCCAAAAAAAAAAAAAAAAAAAAAAAGTTGAGAATAAGGAAGTTTTGTTATCTTGGTTCTGGCACTTATTAAATGTATGGCCTTGGGTGACATTTTAAGCTTAGTTTTTCACATTTTAATACACAAAATTAAACATGTATATAGTTTCACATTTATACAATTATTTAAGAGTAACTGTATGAAAATGTTAGAGCTCAATAAATTTTTATTTTGTGTGTGTGTAGTACTAGGAATTGAATGAAGTGTTGCTTTACCACTGAGCTACACCCTAGCCCTTCTTATTTTGAAACCGGGTCTCACTAATCTGTAATTCTCCTGTCTCAGCTTCCCAAGTACTGGGATTACAGATATGCACCACTGCACCTGGCTTCCAGCTCAATAAATATTTGCTAAATGAGTGAGTGAGTTACTGGAAAGAGAAGATACACTGTACATGTCCAAAAAATAAAGACATTGCCTATAGCAAATTGTCTGTATGTTTGCCTAGAGTAAGTTGCTGCATTGCAAACAGAATATAACTAAACAAGCCCAGTATCCCAATAAATACATTTCTTGAATTTAGCCTTGGTACCAGATTGTTTTCACTCACTGACTAAAAGTACCTGGTAAAGCATGTAATAATCCTAAAACAAAAACCAAATGTAGGTTGGGAACAAGTTGTCGCTACAAATGCATTTATGTGGAACATGATGGAATTAAAGAGCAAGAGCTACTGCTTGATCTTCAAATATATTAATAAGATTTTGCTAATATGAATGGTTTTACAGCTAAACTTTCTAATCTAAAAAACATTTAGTATTTATACAGACTGTAGCAAAGAAATTGCTAAATACAGTGTTTCGAAAGTTAGCATTTGCTATGTTAAAAACTTACTGAGAAATGCTGAAGTAATTCATCTTTTTCCTCCTCAATGAATCCCCTAACTGTTAGTGCTTTGGGGCGGTGGTCCACCACCATGTGATTTAGTGAGCCCCTCCCTCTTCCTCCACGGCCTCGGCCTCTTCCTCGACCTTGAGAGGACATGGTCTTTCCTCGACCCACAGGTAAAATACCTAATCGTGCAGCCTGAATAACAACAACAAAAGGTAGAATATAATACACATCATTAGACTAAACCTTGGGAAAAAAAAGAGAAAACTATTTTTTTGAGATATTAAATATAGTGGGCTAAATCTTAAATCTCACCTCAACTTGTAACTGATTGAGTTTTTTCCGTAATTCTGTTGTGTCTTCTCCTGAGGACAGCCTCTTGTGGAGGTCCAGTTCAGTATCTAGTAACTCTTTTTGGGCCTTTAGAAAAATTAAGAGTAAAAAAGCATTTAAAAAAAAAATAACTTCCAAGATCTTATTGAGAAAATTACACAATGACAAGTATCTCTTTTGGGAAAATGAGAGAATACAACAAACATAGGTGCTTTAAGGAAAGTACTTTACAGACGTAATACTGCAAATAGGTAGACAGCATGACATCACTAGAAAATAAAAAGTAGCATTACTGTAAAAGATGACCTAAAAATTAGACCCTGAGAAATTATCTGAGATGAGGGAGCTAAGAATAATTTTCACATAATAAAGCATCATAAATAAAACATAATGGAGAAAATAAATTATGCAGCAATTGTTTACTAATAGTACAAAGGTAAAGTTACAGAATTACTTTCAGACAGAAACCTATAACTGTTGCCATTCTTTTCTTTATGAGACATAATATTTATCAGTTCTAGGTGGCATGGCTCTGAAAGATGTTTTTTCTGCCGCAAAATCTAACTTTTAGAATTTACATGTAAAGCTGGGTGTAGTGGCACATGCTTATAATCCCAGTGTTTAGGAGGCTGTGACAGGAGGATCGTGGTTTGCAGACAGCCTCAGCAACTTAGTGAGGCCCTTTGAAACTCAGTGAGACCCTGTTTCAAATAAAGACTAAAAAATAGGGTTGGGACTGTAGCTTGGAGGTAGAATGCCCCTAGGTTATGTTCCCAGTACCACCAAAAAAAAAAAAAAACAACTAAAAAACCTGTAATAACACTATCACACACAAACACAGAAATGAGAACAAATCAAAATAGCACATAAGAGCTGGGTGTGATGGTGCATGCTTGTAATCCTAGTACTTGGGAGGCTGAGACGGGAGGATCACAGGTTTGCAGCTAGCCTCAGCAACTTAGTGAGGCCCTCCAAAACTTAATAAGACCCTCTATCGAAGTAAAAAATAAAAAATAGGGCTTGGGATGTAGCTCGGAGGTTCCATCCCCACTACCAAAAAAAAAAAAAAAAATCTTACATATAACCAGGTGTGGTAGTACATATCTGTAGTCACAGCTACTGTAGAGGCTAAGGTGGGAGGATCACTTCAGCCCAGAAGTTTGAGACAAGCCTGGGCAATATAGTGAGGCTCTGTCTCTTAAAAATAAATAAGTACAAAGTACATATGTTCTTTCTATAACTGGGGAAATTTTAATAAAAATAACATTTTACTACACTTTAGAAAAGCAGTCCTAATTAAATATTTTATATACTTATAATGACAGAGAATCATAACTTCAAATATAATAGGCTATATATTATGACTGCATTCTACATAGCTGACAATTATTCCCAGTTCTAAAAGGGCTGGAATTTATCTAAAAGGCCACTCTAGAGCTGTGGTGTAATAGACCTCTATGTAAAGCAAGTGTTCTCCTAGAATAAAGAAACAGATAGGAATTAATAAAATTAGATTTAAATGGGCCTGGCTTGGTGGCGCAGGCATGTAATCCCAACATTTGGGAGACTGAGACAGGAGGACCATGGTCAGCCTCAGCTACTTAGTGAGGCCCTTTGCAACTCAGTGAGACCCTGTTTCAAAATAAAGAATAATGCTGGGTATAGTGGCGCAAACTTATAGTCTCAGCATTTGAGAGGCAGAAACAGGAGGATCACGTGGTTCAAGAACAGCCTCAACTACTACTTAGTGAGGCCCTTTGCAACTCAGTAAGACCCTGTTTCAAAATAAAGAAAAAAAAAATAGGGTTGGGGTACAGCTTACAGGTAGAATGTCCCTGGGTTCCATCCCCAGTACCACAAACAACAACAACAACAACAAAAAAAAAAAACAGAAAAAAGGGCCGGGTGCTGGGCGTGGTGGTGCAGGCTTGTAATCCCTGCGCTTGGGAGGCAGAGACAGGAGGATCGCGCAGGTTCAGAGCCAGCACCAACAAAAACAACAAACCAAAACAAAACACATTCCTGTTCAAATGGGATTTCCACTCTTCTCAAGAGAGTACTTAGCATCTATAGAAACAATGAAAAAATTTTATCCTCTAATTTTCTGTCTATCTCCCCATTAGGTTAGTAGCTACCTAAGGCTTTCACTATATTTTCAAAGTGCTAAGCCTGAGGCAGATGTTCAAAAACTTAGTTAAATGAAAATGGAAATAGATACCTCTGTTTTTGTCTTTACTTTGGATGGTGTGGAGCCCGCAGAAGATGTTTTCAATTCATCTTTTAGTTGTGAGATCTTTTCTCCAAGCTCTTTCAAAGTCTTCATTATATTTGCTCTTTCTTCTGGTTTCATGTTTTTGTTTTTTTCCAACTTGGATATCAACATCTATAAAATAAATAGAAAAGTAAAACTCTGCTGAGTAAATATAAGCTTTAAAAACTTAGTAATTAGAGATATCTTTGTAAATAAAATCTACACATTAATTCCAAAGAATGAGTTCTTATCTTACCTTTTGGCATTCTATTTGCTTTTCTAACACTTCTTGCCTCTTTTTCCTCATATCTTGTTGCAGCTTCATTGCTTCCTGTATTGAAAGGTAAAAAAGAAATTAGTAAGAGATAACAAAATTTGCCAATGATAGATAATGCTACTCTATTCTCAATATATTTCTTCTGGGCCATCCTTCTCCAAGACTTTCCTCCTAATCAAAAACAAGAGAAGTGCTGGGCATGGTGGCGCATGCTTGTAATTCCAGTACTTGGAAGGCTGAGACAGGAGGGTCGCAGGTTTGCAGCCAGCCTCATCTTAGTAAGATCCTCCTCAACTTTCTGAGATCTCTATTTCACAATAAAGAATGAAGAAAAAAAAAAAAAAGGTCTAGGGGTGTATCTCAGCAGTAGAATGACCTGGATTTAATCCACAGTACTACAAAAATAAAAAAATAAAAAACAGGAGAGGCCTGGTGTGGTGGCACAGGCTTGTAATCTCAGTACTTGAGAGGCTGAGACAAGAGGATCACAGGTTCAAGGCCAGCCTCACCACTTAGTGAGACCCTCCACAAGTTAGTGACACCAAGGTGTGGTGGCACAAGCTTGTAATCCCAGCATTCGGGAGGCTGAGACCTGGAGGATCGCAGTTCGCGGACAGCCTCAGCTACTTAGTGAGGCCCTCTGCAATTCAGTGAGACCCAGTTTCAAAATAAATAATAAAATACAGGGCAGGGGGATGTAGCTTGGAGGTCAAATGCCTCTGGGTTCCATCCCCAGACCCGCAAAAAAAATAAATAAATAAAAAATAAAAAATAAATAAAGAATAAAAGCTAGAACTAAGAGCCGGGCGTGGTGGCGCCCGCTTTAATCCCCTCCCTTGGGAGGCTGAGACAGGAGGATCACTCAGGTTCAAAGCCAGTCTTAGCTGGCTTAAGAGACCCAGTTTCCAAATAAAATATAAAATAGGTCTGGGAGTATAGCCTGGAGGTAGAAGGCCCCTAGGTTCCATCCCCAGCACCACCAAAAAAAAAACAAAAAAAACAAACAAAAAAAAAAAAAACCAACTAGAACTAGGGTATAGGTTGGCGGTAGAACACCCCTGGGTTCCATCCCCAGTTCTAAAAAAAAATGTCTGTTGGTACATGCCTGTAATCCCAGTACCTGGAAGGCTAAGACAGGAGAATCACAGGTCTAAGGTCAGCCTGAGCAACTTAGCAAGACTCTGTTTCAAAAATAAAAAGCTGGACATAGTGATGCAAGCTTATAACCAAGTACTTTGGAGGCTGACACAGGAGGCTTGCAGGTTCAAGGACAGCTTCAGCAAATAGTGATACTTTCATTACTAGTGAGACCTTGTTTCAAAATAAAAATAAAATAGGGCTGAGAGTACAGCTTGGAAGCAGAATGCCCCTGGGTTCAATCTCCAGTGCTACATACATACATACATACATACATACATACATACATGTAGGGATGTAACTCCAGAGTTAGAATGCCCCTGGGTTCAATCTGCACTATCAAGTTCATGGTCAGCTCTGGTAACTCAGCCAGTGGAAAAAAAAAACCTGTGAAATATTTCTTCTGTTGGTTCATTTCTTTTATTTTATCTCAAGTACACATTAAATGGAAAAGAAGGAATGGCATTTTGTTGATTTGTTTTTGGTGTGTGTGGGGGGCACTGGGGATTGAACCCAGGGGCATTCTACTTCTGAGGTATACCCCAAACCCTATTTTATGCTCCTTTTGTGTGTGTGTATGTGTGGTGCTGGAGGTTGAAGCCAAGGGCATTCTACCTCTGAGCCTCACCCTCAGCCCAATTTTTTATTCTTTATTTTGAAACAATGTCTCACTAAGTTTCAGAGGGCCTAAGTAGCTAAGGCTGGTCTCAAACCTGCAATCCTCCTGTATCAGCCTTCCAAGTACTGGGATTACAAGAGCGTGCTACCACACCTGGCTAAGGTATAGCATTATAATGTAGTTTAAAACATGAACTGATTTAAAGATGTGAACATAATTACTTAAGAATTCACTAAGTCCTTTCCTCTGGTAAGAATGGAGACTGGTACCTGTTTTTTTTTAAGAACTTCTTGAGCATCATGAGATTTAGACCCTGAACAAAGCTTTGAAGACGTCTTTAAGTTTGAAGAGCTATAAATCGTTTTTGGATGGCCTGGAGCTGAAAATACCTAAAAACAAAAACAAAAACAAAGAATAGGGAATACATAAAATAATTTATCTTACAAATGTTTAAAATGATTTTTTAGAAAGACTAAAATTATTTTTTACACTATATATTTCTATACTTGTTAGGGCTTAACTTTTTTTATATTTAAAACCTTCATTTATAAGCTAACTTTTTATACATAAATCTGTTACTAAAAAGGCAAAGAGATTTTTCATTTTTAGCCCTAACATTACTTTGAATTATAATCCTGTATTTTTCTTCTTTTTAACTTATAAGAAAAAGAAGAGCAGACCCTAACCCTAACATAAAGGAGCTGGCAGAGCTGGAATGCCACTCACAGATAGACCTTAGTGTCCTGTTAAGCACAATTTCACAAAACAGTAACATCAGATAAGGACATTCTTCAAAGACTGTGATGAATCACAACAAAATCAAGACCACTTTATAATGACTGAACACAGCAAAAACATGAATAATATCTCAACCACGAAATAACTGATAATCCCTCTCCCCAGAATAATATAAATGACTGCTGCTGCTTTTTTTTTTTTAGGAATATTTTTAATGCTGTGCAGAAAAAAAAACAAAAACAAATAAATCTATGGGGCAAAGCTGCCCACATGCAGCGCAACTTTTTATGATTAATGCTTCTTTACCAATTACAGCTTTAGATTATAGATTCCCAAGGTCGGCAATACTGGTGCAGAGGGCACTGGAGTGATCCAGGGGGTGGTGACAGGCTTAGGTACAAAAGAAAGTGCTGAATAAAAGGAAGCAATGGGAATGCCCAAATAGGGGGTTAATATTTTTTTTTTTTTCCTGAAAAGTGGTCAGCAAGCAAGTAAGTTTGGGAATGTGTACTTTTAGATCATTTTAGTTTTCCTTTCTAGGTAAGACTTATTAAGATATAATTTCTTTAAATCCTGCTGCAAACCACTTAATACAAGCCAAGTTCTAACACAAGTTCATGTAATACCCATGGCTTCATCATGTATACTCCCCCTGACTGAATGATGAATTCAACTTGTTTTGACTATGTGTGTTCCTGTTGGTCTTTTGCTGAAGAGTACTTACTATATTAAGTTATTTTCCATGAGTGAAATGACAATAAGAACCCCTATTTCTAATAACTGGAAATCCTCCTAAGAATCATAATTCTTATAATCATAACATACATAACGAATCAAACATATATTTATAATCAATTAACAAGTAGTTGGCTCACAGATCTGACTTTGAAAGAAACCAGAAGGTGGCCATCTTCATTCTGTTGGTTTTGGTATTTAGATTCCTTTTCTTTTCTTTTTTTTTATTCTGTGTGTGGTCTAGGGGATTGAATCCAGAGGCATTCTACCTCCAAGCTACACCCCCAGCCCTATTTTTTCTTTATTTTGGAACAAGGTTTCACTAAGTTATGGAAAGCCTCACAAGTTGCTGAGGCTGGCCACAGACCTGGATCCTCCCATCTCAGCCTTCCATGTACTAGAATTACAAGCGTGCACCACCACATCCAGCTCCTAGTGCTTTCTTTTTTTATAAAAAATTCTTAAGTAGGATCAGGTTAAGTTGCTGTGCTGTTGAAGCTGTGATCCTCCTGGTCTCAGCCTCCCAAGATTATAGGTGCACCCTACCAAGCCTGGCGTAATCCCCTTCTTTAAGGCAGAGCAGAACTACATGGGACACTATGATCTATCTGGTCCAAATCTTCCAATCAAAAAATGGGCAAGTGAACTAAATAGACACTTCAAGAAAGAAGAAATTCAAATGGTCAATACATGCATGAAAAAATGCTCAACATCATTGGCAATCAGAGAGATGCAAATCAAAACTACCCTGAGATTTCACCTAACTCCAATTAGAAAGACAATCATTCAAAAAAAAAAAAAAACACAAACAACAACAAATGCTGGCGAGGATGTGGAGAAGTAGGAACTCTAAAACATTGTTGGTGGGATTGCAAATTAGTGCAACCACTTTGGAAAATAGTATGGAGAATCCTCAGAAGAATTGGAACAAATCTACCATTTGATCCAGTAATACCACTTCTGGGTATCAACCCAAAAGAAAGGAAATCAAACTACCAAACTAACTGATGTGTATCTATGTTCAAAGCTGCACAATTCACCATTGCCAAACCATGGAACCAGCCAAGATGTCCATCAACAGATGAATGGATTAAAAAACTGTGGGTTATATACACAATGGAATTTTACTCAGCCATAAAAAAAAAACACAATTACATTATTTTCAGGGAAATGGATGGAACTGGAGGACATTATGCTAAGTGAGATTAGTCAGTCACAAAAAAGAAGAAATCAGATCCTTTCCCTAATAGGTGAAAGCTAAGGAGAAAAGGGTCACGGGAGGAACTCTAGATGAAAAAGGAAATCCTATAAAGGAGCAAATAAGACAACCTAACTGAGGGGATGGGAGGGGGGAAGAAACAAACTCTCTAAAGCACATGATGTACTTAAACATATCGAAGTCAACCACTTAGCCAAGCATGAGAAGAGGGAATGGGATGGGGATTGGATAGGGGTTAACTGGGTGATGCATGCATGTATGTCTACACAAGTTTTTTACCCCATTATAATGTATGAATACAATGCACCAATTTAAACACACACACACACACAAGAGAAGCCGGGTGTGATGGCGCACACTTGTAATCCCAGCATTCAGGAGGCTGAGACAGGAGGATTGCGGTTCGCGGATAGCCTCAGCTACTTAGACCCTTTGCAACTCAGTGAGACCTTGTTTCAAAAATAAAGAATAAAAAATAGGCTGGGAGTATAGCTAATAAATAAATAAATAAATAAATTCCTATTTGCAACTGAGTTTACTTGTAGATTTTCTATTCATTCTACCTATTCAGTCTGTCTAATTATGTGCCAATAGCAAAGTTTTTCAGTTACAGGTACTTTACAGTATTTTGGAGGTTAGCCCCTTGTACTCTTCCTTTTTTGGGTATTTACCTAGCTTTTTTTCAACAATCACCATGCTAAAAGATTTATCATATAGATATTCCTAAATAAGCTAAAGCCATATTTCAAAGTATGATTTTTTTTTTTTTTTTTGGTGAGATTGAACCAAGGACATTCAACCTCCGAGCTATAATCTTGGACCTATTTTCTTTTCTTTTTTTCTTTTTTCTTTTGGAATTAGGGTCGCAGTTGGTTGCTGAGGCTGTCCTTGAAACTATTATCCTCCTATTTCAGTCTTCCTAGTGTGATTTTTTATTACAGCAGAATTCCTTTCACTGTGTTCTTAAAGAGAATAAAATGGACAAATAAAGATATCTATCATTAACAAAAAGCTAAAATGCAAATTCCTACTCAGCTTGAAATAGAAAAAAAATTAACTAGCAAATTTCTGACTGAGTTATGGTAATCAGGTACACCTCCCACAGGTAAGTGTCAAACTTGACCAAGGAAATAAGGCATTATAAATCTAAATCAATGTGTTCATTTCTTTGTGCCATTGGACCACTCAAAATATATACAAAGTTCACAGAAATGCCTACCTGGCACTCCTCCCCAGCACCCCCGGACTGATTCAGTAAGTGTGATGCATCGCTCTGGTTACCACTCGTATGTCCAAGACGATGCTTGACAGGAACTTTGTTAAGAACATATGCACCTGATGCCTGTGGTTTGCCCATCATCTGAACATACAAAATAAAAATATGTGTCCTAAAAGTTTAAAAACACGCCCAAGAACGAGACAAATTCAAGAAAGTAATTTTTCCGAGGAAGCTTCTACAGAAATGGAAATGGGAGGATACAACGGTTATCTGTAAAATTTTTGTTTTTTTGTGAGGTGAATATACAAATGATATATCATCCACACATTTTCTGATATCTAAAGTATGTCATAGATCTGGGCATACAGAGCAAGCACTTAGCATGTATAAGGACCTAGGTTCAATCCCTAGCACCAAAAATAAGTTACTAAAATACATGCATATATACACTAAAAATTGCTAATAACTTTTTGCTACTCCCTCCAATATGTACTGCTTTAAAGACAAGACTTTAAATAACAGCTTAGTATGAATTACAGTTTAAAATGATCACCTCAAAGGCAATATTGGGCTACATTAATAGAACACAGTTGAATATAATCACAGAAGTTATGGTATCACTCTTTACTACGGATTCAATTCTTAAGCAAGTAGTGACCTCTGAATCATGATGTGGGTAACACACAAAAATATGAATGAAGGTTTAGCAATCATGAACAAGATGATAAAATATAGTTGAAACTATGTACTGTACGGACTACTTTTTAAAAATATTTGAATGCATTTAATTTTGTTTCTATGTTTTGGGGACTGGGGGTTGAATTCAGGGCATTCTATCTCCAGGCTATGACCCCAGATACCACCCCCCTTTGTAAATTTTGAAACAGGGTCTTACTAAGTTGCTGAGGCTGGCCTTGAACGTGTACTACTATCTCAGCCTCCCAAGTAGTGGGATTACAGACATGCACAATCACAACTGGCTGAATGTATTTAATTTACATATGAAAACACCTAGGTAGAGATTGTCATTATTTGTTGATTTTTGAATGATTCTAATATGTGGTGTTTGTCCTTTTCTTCCTTCATCTGTTCATTAAAATGTCAAAAGAAGTATGTAGTAGACACTAATTTAGGCACTAGGGAGAGAATGAATACAGCAGTCAAAACCCAATCCCCTCGGAGCAGCCTCTGCAGTTTCAAAAAGAAGACAATTTTCCTGCACAGGAAAACATAGGATAAATGCATAGACACATAGGAGATTCCAAATAAATAAGTAGTGGTTCTAAATTCAGTTGTTCTGTGGTAAATAGTTATTGTACTTTTAGTGTGTATAGTAAACAAGAGTATTTCCCTTTTTTTGGAACTGGAGATCAGTCTACTTCTCTACTTTTGAGCTACATCCCTAGTCCTATTTTATGTGTTACTTTGAAACAGGGTCTTGCTAAGTTGCTGATGGCCTCAAGTAGCTGAGGCTGGCCTACAACCTGTAATCCTCCTATCTCTGCCTCTCAAGTACTAGGATTAGAGCTGTGCAGCAATGTAATCTTAAACTTGTAGACTTCTAGGCCTTATCTCTGGAGACCTACTCCAAGGACTTGGTCTCACGGGTGAGGCCTAGGAATTTGCGGCTAAGAAAATGATTCTGATGTAGAATAGTACTTCTTAAACTTTAGGGTACATAACCTGGAAAGTTTGTTAAAACACAGCTTCCTGGGCCTCACCCATAGGAATTTTTAAACACTAGAATGGAATGAGACCTAAGAGTCTGTATTACTAATAAGCTTCCAGGAGTACAGAGGCTACTGACTTGCAAATCAAATCATGAGTATCTCAGCCAGGAGTGGTGGCACATGACTGTAATCCTAGCATTCAGGAGTCTGAGACCAGAGGATCGCAGTTTGCAGACAACCTCAGCTTCTAAGCGAGGCCCTTTGCAACGGAGTGAGACCCTGTTTCAAAATTAGAAAGAAGCCAGGCGTGGTGGCACACGCTTGTAATCCCCATGCTTGGGAAGCAGAGACAGGAGGATCGCGCAGGTTCGAAGCCAGCCACGCTGGCTTAAGAGACCCTGTTTCCAAAAAAATATATAAAATAGGTCTGGGAGTGTAGCCCGGATGTAGAAGGGCTTCCAGGAACCCCAGTACCACCAAAAAACAAAACAAAATTAGAAAGAATAAAAAAAATAGGGCTGGGGGTGTCGCTCAGAGGGTAGAATGCCCCTGGGTTCCATCGACAGTACAGAAAAAAAAAAAGTTATAAGCATCTCTAATGTTGAAAATTCAAGGACCAGCCAGGTACAGTGGCACACACCTAATAACAGATATTTGGGAGATGGAGGCAGGAGGGTCAAAACTTCAAGCCTCAGCAACTTAATAAGATCATGTCTCAAAATTAAAAACAAAAAGGGATGTAGCTCGGTTGTACAGTACCTCTGGGTTCAATTCTCAGTATTGGGGAAAACAAAACAAACAAAATACCACTCAAGGGCCATAAAATGGGAAATACTAGTGAGGAGGGTAGGACTAGACTTGGAACCAGATTACCTTCTGGATACCTCCATGAACCGATGAGGGAGGAGACTGGGGCACCAGCACTTGCTGTGGATGAAGATGCTGTGGCAGATGATGGTGCTGCTGTGAGAGGTGACTCAGTGTTTGCTGTTGCTGCAGAATCAGCTGTGTGGGAGACTGTAGAGCTGGTTGCTCATTGTTTTCCCTGTGCCACAGGACTCGAATGAATCGGTTATTCAGAACTGCTTCTGTGCTAGATATAGCTTTCCTGGCCTCCTCATTGGTAAGGTACTGGATGAGGGCTGCTTCTGGATCACCCTTAAAAGCAACCTTTAAGAAAATAGAAACAATATAAATTCTCAAGAACAGAGAATATTAAATAAATTATGACCCACTGCTATGGACTAAATATGTCTCCTCAACATGTATGTTGAAGCCCTAACCTCTAACTGAGATAAAGCTATTTTAAGGAAGTAAATTAGGTTAAATGAGTCATAAGCTTGAGGCCTTAAATAGACAGGGTTGGTGGCTTTATGACAGATAAAAGAAATTTCCCTCTCAATCTCTCTGCCATATGAAGACAAAGTAAGAAGCCAGCTGTCCGCAAAGCTGAGAGCCCTCACCAGGAGCCAAAGCCTTCAGGACTGCCAGAGACACTTATGTTGTTTGCTTATTTCAGTTTACAGTATTTTTTACGGCAGCCTAAGCAGACTACACCTATCTACATTAAGCCACGTAATTTTCTAAATGCCATAAAGAATAATGATATAGGGTCAGGTGTGGTGGTGCATGCCTATAGTGCCAGTACTTAGGAGGCTGAAACAAGATAATCACAGGTTCAAATGAAAAATAAAACAGCTTTGGAGGTGTAGCTCAGAGGAACAATGTTCCTGGGTTCAACCCCAGCACCACATAAAAACAAACAAAAAAAAGAATAATAATGTAGGAAATTTTAAGAGAAAAAATATAGGGATATTTGGTATGATCATATCTTTTATATTTTTTGTGTCAAGGTGTGTGTGTGTGTGTGTGTTAAAAGGGGTTGAACCTTCAGCCCTATTTTATGTTTTATTTTTATGTTTTATTTTGAAACAGGGTTTTACTAAGTTGCTGAGGCTGACCTCGAACCTGGGATCCTCCTATCTCAGCCACCCAAGCACTGGGATCAGAGGCATGCGTCACCATGCCAGGCTTCAAGTATTTTTAAAAAGAAAAGTGTGTACCTGTGTCCTTCCATATAAAAAACTGTATGTCTTTTCATCAAAAGATCCAAAGTCATTATTGCCAAGCAGCAAGATTTGGATGATTTGTTTTTTCACTTGTGTTTACTGTGTTTGTAATTACTTATAAAACTGGTACTAAGGATGGTACTAGGGGCTTTTTCCTTCAGGCTACACCCCAGACCTTTTTTTTTTTTTTTTTAAATTTGTAAACAGGGTCTCATTAGTGAGGCTGGGAGCCTCACTAAATTGCTAAGGCTGGCCTCAAACCCACCATCGTCCCATCTTAGCCAGCCTCCCAAGTACAGGGATTACAAGCATGTGCCACCACAGCCAGTAAGCATGTACTACTTTCTGCACCAATGAAAAAGAAACTGCTTAAAATCTTCTCAAAAAGAATATTCTGGCTTAGTTCTTTAAAATTCCAATTCCCCCAATACTACTTTCTCTTCTTTTTTCTGGGGTTGGGGTGCTGAGGGTTGAACCCAGGGGTGTTCTAACTCTGAGCTACACACCCAGCCCTATTTTAATTTTTATTTTGAAACAAGGCTTCACTAAGTTGCTGAGCTGGCTGAGAACCTGCAATCCTCCTGCCTCTGCCTCCAAAGTACTGGGATTACAAGCATGCACCACCACACCTGCCACAATGCTGTCTTTTTATTCTAGTTTTGTGGTACTGGGGATGAAACCCAGGGGCATTCTACCTCTGAGCTACACCCCTAGACATTATTTTTTATTCTTTATTTTGAAACAGAGTCTCACTGAGTTGCAAAGGGCCTCACTAAGTAGCTGAGGCTGTCCGTGACCCTCCTGTCTCAAGCTGGGATTACAAGCGTTCGCCACCAGGCCTGGCCACAATGCTTTCTTAAACTCAATTTGATTTGGGTTCAAGGATAGTAAGTATGAGGAGCAGACTGAAATTCCATCTTAAATTAGCCTTTAAACATCCTCCTTTACAGAATAATACCAAACCATAAATTCAAATACCTAACAAGAAATCAACAAAATAGAAAAGCTACAATTTACTTGAATTTGTATGTATTACATCATCTAAAATTCTCAACATTTGAGCCATCCTTAACCAATTACTATTTCACCATTAATATAAAATTCAGTCTATAAACAAGATTACAATCTTAAAAGTAATAAAAATCTCAGCTGCCAAGTTAGAACATTAATGTGTATGTGTGTGTGGGGTTCATTTGTTGAGAGACAGAACTATCTTTCAGGAAGGAGTTGTAGAAAAAAACAAATTCAGCCTAACAATTCTATCATAAAGGTGGGTATAGAGATATATATATTAAAGTTTACAACACTTAATAGAGATGATCAGAATTACTACTGACTAACTAGGAGTGGTGGTACACGCAAGTCTGAGTGTGACAGCCTCAGCAGGTAGTGAGACTTTCATCAACCTGCAGAGACTGTTTCAAAATAAAAATAAAACAAGGCTGGGCTGGACGTGGTGGCACGTACTTGTAATCCCAGCATTTGGGAGGCTGAGACAGGAGGACTGCAGTTCACAGCCAGCCTCAGCTACTTGGTAAGGCCCTTTACAACTCAGTGACTCCCTGTTTCAAAATAAAGAATAAGCTGGGTGTGGTGGTGCATGATTGTAATCCCCACACTTGGGAGGCTGGGACAGGAGGATCGCACAGGTTTGAAGCCAGCCTCAGCTACTTAGTGAGGCTCTCAGCAACTTAGTGAGACCCTGTTTCCAAATAAAGTATAAAAAAAATAGGTCTGGGAGTAAACTCCAGAGGTAGAAAACCCCTGGGTTCCACCCCCAGTTCCCACCCAGCAACACACACACAAGAAAAAAGAGAAGAGAAGAGAAAAGAAAAGAAAGGAAAGAATAAAAAATAGATCAGGGGTATAGCTCAGAGGTAAATTGACCCTGGGTTCGATACCTAGTACGCCACAAAAAAAAAAAAAAAAAAAAAAAAAATAGGGCTAAGGGTGAAGCTCCGAGGCAGAATGCCTTTTGGTTTATTCTCCAATATGCCCCCCCCCACACACACAGAAAGAATTACTATTGACTTATTTATGCAAGGTGAACTTTAAAGATCCATAAAACACATGGATTCTGTCACTGATGTAGCCACATTTACCTGGATATTAACAATAGTTCCAAATTTACTGAAGTGTTCATTGAGTTTGGTAATGTTGTTCAATTCCTGAGGAATTTTCTTGACTTCTAATTTGGTGTTTGTATACTGATTCTTTCGCAAGAATCCTGGTTTGCTCTGATTGTTATTTCCTTGTCTGAAACAAATAATAATCTTGGTTAATTCTCCCACATCACGCCTGGCCAAAAGATATATCAACAAAGAAGGTGAAGTTTGTATTTATTAAAAAATGGCTTTTGTAAGCCTTTCGCGTTCTTCAAAAACTGCTAAGCAATTCTCACATAATCCTTATCATAAAAGAACAGGTGTAAAGAGAGTAAATAAAAAAACATTACAGAAAGAAGAGGACCAATGGACATTAGAAATTGTATGTTAAAGCCAGGTGTGGTATCACATGCCTGTAATCCCAGTACTTGGGAGGCTGAGACAAGTGGATCACATGTTCGAGGACAAACTCAGCAAGTACTGAGACTCTCATCAACGTAGTGAGACCCTGCTTCCAAATAAATAAAATTGAGATGGGGATATAGCCCAAAGGTAGAATGCTTCTGAGTTCAATCCCTCAGTACCACACACAAAAAATACAGATAGATAGATATATTGACAGATGTTAAAAACATCTACAACTATTAAAGCCTATCAATAAAGCAAAAACAGAACAGAGCAACCATATTTATATGCTTTTGGTTACATGTGTGTGTGTGTGTATATATATATATATATATATACACACACACACACACACACACACACATACATACACACACAAATATACATAAAACATATAAATATATAAAAATATGTGTGTGTATATACATATATTTTTTTCCTCCTCCTTCTTATTTGGTGTTAATAGGGATTAAACCCAGAGGAATCCCACCTCTGAGCCATAATCCCAGTACTATTTTTTGTTGTTGTTGTTGTTGGTACTGGGGATGGATGGAACCCTTCTACCTCTGGGCTACACTCCCAGACCTATTTTTATATTTTTATTTGGAAACAGGGTCTCTTAAGCCAGCACGGCTGGCTTCGAACCTGCATGATCCTTCTGTCTCCGTCTCCCAAGCACGGGGATTACAAACATGCGTGACCACACCCAGCCTCTTTTATTTTTTAATTGGAAAAAGGGTCTCACTAAGTTGCTGAGTCTGGTTTTGAACCTAAGATCTTCCTGTCTCCACCTCCCAAGTACTGGAATTACAGGCATGCACTACACACACTTTTGTGTGTGTGTGTGTGTGTGTGTGTGTGTGTGTGTGTGTGTGTGTGTATGTGTTGGGGTACTGGGGGTGGAACTCAGAGGCTTTCTAACTCTGGGCTATACTCCCAGACCTTTTTTTTTTTAATAATTTATTTGGAAACAGGGTCTCACTAAGTTGCTGAGAGCCTCATTAAGTAGCTGAGGCTGGCTTCGAACCTCTGCGATCCTCCTGTCTCAGCCTCCCAAGTGCGAGGATTACAAGCATGCGCCACCACACTCAGCCCTACACACACCACTTTTTAATTATGCATCTTTCAACTTCTACAAAGGTACAGAACTTTTCTTCATTTCTATTCATTTCCAGTATCTCAAAAATTTTTAATATTGGATTAGAACTTAGATGTTCCCAAACTTATTTTTAGAAAAATTACTCAGTACACCCCTGAAAATCTACTTCTTTAAGCAAATAAACTGAAAGGTACGATAACAAATCTGCACTCTTTTATGTATCTATATTCTATTCCAACACCTTGGAGGGTTGGGTGTTATGCCCACTTTGGGAACCATGCATTAGGTGGAGAAATAGGTAAGTACAAAACTAGGCATGGTGGCATACACCTGTATTCCCAGTAATTGGAAGGCTGAAGATTGGGAAGATCACAGGTTTACAACCAGCCTCAGTAACCAGACTCTCAGCAACCTAGTTTCAAAATAAAACAGAAAAAAGGGTGGAGGCGTAGCTCTGAAATAGAACACATCAGGGGGTTCAATCCCTAGAATCACACACATCAAAAAAAAGTAAGTACAAATTATACATATCTATTATACTTTCGGCTTTTTTATTTTGAGGATATCCTAAAAATGTCTCCTTTAACCATAGCCAAGACACATCAGTTGAATATCATTGATAAGTGACAACTCTTAATTTTAAACAATTTAACTGATGTAAGTAAAACAACAAAAACAATTAGATACTATTAATTAGCAATTTTTCTTACTTTCCCAGCCAAGGTTTCTTTGTGAGTGACCCTTCCAAACCACTCATAGCTCTTTTCCGGCTATCTGGTTCAAGAACTACTCTGGTTATGTTGCTATTAATTGAAACTGGAACTGGTGGTTCAGTCTGGATGACAATATTAGCAGCTGTTGAAAACAAAAATTCATATTAGTGAATTTTCAAATGATGAAAATATTTAGCCTAATAGCTAAAAAGTATCATGACTAGCATTCAAATATTACTGTTTCCTTTTTAGGAAGGTGTAGCAGCAAGAAAAAATAAAAATGCTTCATTTTCTCCCCCCACCCCTACTGAAAACCCAGGGGGGGCATTCTACCTTTGAGCTATATCCCCAGCCCTATTTTTCATTCTTTATTTTGAAACAGAGTTTCACTGAGTTGCAAAGGCCTCACTAAGTAGGTGAGGCTGTTCGCAAACCACAATCCTCCTGTCTCAACCTCCCAAATGCTGGGATTACAAGCATGTGCCACCATGCCTGGCTGGCTGGCTTGCTTGCTTAATTACTTAACTTACTTACTTACTAACTTATTTATTTATTTATTTATTTATTTATTTATTTATTTATTTATTTATTTATTCCTAGACCTATTTTATACTTTATTTGGAAACAGGGTCTCACTAAGTTGCTGAGAGCCTAAGTAGCTAAGGCTGATTTCAAACCTAAGTTGCCGAAGGTGACTTTGAACCTGCTATCCTCCTGTCTTAGCCTCCCAAGCGTGGGGATTACAAGTGTGCACCTCCACACTCGGCTTTTTTTCTTCGTTTTGAAAAAAAAAAATCTAAGTTTAAAAACTCAAAGGCAAGCTGGGTGTAGTGGCACATACCTATAAACCTAGTACTCGGGAGGCTGAGACAAAAGGATCACAGGGTTTGAAGCCAGCCCCAGAATCGTAATGAGATTCTCAGCAACTTAGCAAGATCCTGTTTCCAAATAAAAAATAAAATAGGTCTGGGGGTATAGCTCGGAAGTAGAATGACCCCCTGAGTTCAATACCCAGACCAAAAAAAAAAAAAAAAAAAAAAAAAAAAAAAACCTCAAAGGCAATACCAATATGATAATTAACTTAAGAAGCAGGCGTGGTGGCACACACTTGTAATCCCAGTACTTGGGAGGCTGAGACAGGAGGATCGCAGGTTCAAAGTCACCTTCGGCAACTTAGTAAGGCTCTCAGCAAGTTAGCAAGACCCTGTTTCCAACTAAAAATATAAAATAAGGCTGGGGGTATAGCCAAGAGGTGGACTGCCCCTGGTTCGATCCCCAGTACCAAAAAAGAAAGAAAAAAAATTACCTTAAACATGGGTCATCAATTGATGAAAAAAATTACCAGAGAATGGCTACTAAAGAAGATATTTATATGGTGCCAAAATACCAGTCCAGCCAGGCACGGTGGCGCACGCTTGTAATACCCACACTTGGGAGGCAGAAACAAGAGGATCACGCAGGTTCGAAGCCAGCCTCGCTGGCTTAAGAGACCCTGTTTCCAAATAAAAATATAAAAGTAGGCCTGGGAGTGTAGCTTGGAGGTAGAAGGCTTTCCAGAAACCCCAGTACCACCAAACAAACAAACAACCAGTCCACAAATGATCTACTTTACAATGGAGATATTAAAAAATTATCACCTTAGGCAAGAGAGCAAACTTGGTATCACTAATGAAGGGACATTATCTGCCTCCTGATGTGCTCCCACAAGTTCACTACAACATAAGTATTGAATATATTATAGAACTATGATTTTCTTATGTGTGGTTATAATATTAGACTTATATAGGCTTCTGTCTTATTTTTATGTCACAGTTATCTATAACTTATTTTTAAGTGGCTCAGGAAACAAAATGTGAGAAGAGGAAAGGAGCAGACAGGGCAGCATGGGAGAGAAAAGAAAATACTCAAGTGAGCATTCATGCCCAAAGGTAGGGCATTCATGTGGGATTTTGACTTTCTATTGATTTAAAACTTCATCTTAAAAGTTGTGGAGAAAATTCAAAGCTAATATATTAAATTGTCCTATTTCACTCACAGCAGCCACGACTAAAATACTTTAATAATACTGTAATATTTATAATAGTTTATCTGTGGGGGAAAAGGCATACTAATATTTCTCCTAATCTTAGCAACTGCCAGAAAAGAATAACACATTACCGGAGTTAAGGATGTGGGTGGGCAAACAGTAGTATGTTGTATTTCATCAGCATGACAGAAAAATTATGATGCAAAAATTCATTCACTCAACCTGTATTTCTTTCTCTTTTTTTTTTTTTTTGTTTTTTGGTTTTTGGTGGGTACTGGGGTTCCTGGAAACCCTTCCACCTCCAGGCTACACTGCCAGACCTATCTTATACTTTTATTTGGAAACAGGGTCTCTTAAGCCAGCAAAGCTGGCTTCGAACCTGCGTGATCCTCCTGTCTCTGCCTCCCAAGTGCTGGGATTACAAGCGTGCACCACCACGCCCGGCTCAACCTGTATTTCTTGAGCAGCTAAGTATTTTATAGCTGATAAAATGTAGTAGGCTGTGGGATAAACTAGTAAATAGACATGCTTCCTGCTCTTGTATAGGATTTTTGTTTTCACAAAGCTGAGAAGATAGCAATTGTGAGAGCACACTGCATTCTGGACTCTGAGATGCCATTATGCTTAGATAATTGTTATTACAACCTGGCATTGTCTAATGCTTTTCTTTATTTTTTTATTTCTTTATTTTTATTATGTCTTTATTTTTATTTATTTATTTTTGCAGTTAGGGAGGCCCTCTGCAACTTAGTGAGACTCTATTTCAAAATAAAATAAGGCTAGAGGTGTAGCTTGGAGGTAGAATGCCCCTGGGTTCAATCCCCAGTGAATTTCTTTTTTTTTCCCCTGTGTCTGAGGATGGAGCCCAGAGGTATTTGACCTCCGAGCTACAACGCCTGCCCAATTTTTTATTCTTTATTTTGAAACAGGGTCTCACTGAGTTGTGGAGGGCCTCACTAAGTAGCTGACGCTGTCCGTGAACCTCCAGGCTCAGCCTCCCGAATGCTGGGATTACAAGCATGTGCCACCACGCCCGGCTGTGAATCTTTTGAAACTAATATTTATTCATTAATTCAGCATTCAGCAGTGCATCTTGCTTTCAACTATTACTGTGTTTTTCTTTTCTTTTTTTAGCTACTGGGGATAGAACCCAAGGACATTCTACCTCCAAGCTACCCAACCAGCCCTATTTTTTTATTCTTTATTTTGAGACAGGGTCTCAGTGAGTTGCAAAGGGCCTAAGTAGCTGAGGCTGTCCGTAAACTGCGATTCTCCTGTCTCAGCCTCCCAAAAGCCGGGATTAAAAGCACGCACCACCATGCCTGGCTTCTGCTTTTCCTTATTATAGTGTGTTATATATGTATAAAAACAAAAACTATCTGGAAGTTACATGACTTTTCTAAGACAAAGCAAGTCTGTAATATGCAAACGTATGACTTCTACAGTGAGAGAGATTACCTGTGGATTACATGTATGAACATACAGATAGAAAAAGGGAACACTTAGCCGGGCATGGTGGTGCACGCTTGTAATCCCCACACTTGGGAGGCAGAGACAGGAGGTTCACACAGTTTCGAAGCCGGCCTCCCTGCTTAAGAGACCCTGTTTCCAAAAATAAAATAGGTCTGGGAGTGTAGCCCGGAGGTAGGACTTCCAGGAACCCCAGTACCACCAAAAAGAGAAAAAGAAAAGAAAAGAAAAAGGGAACACTTGAAATCATTGAGAACATGATCGTCTCACTAATTTTAGGTAATTAGCAAAGAAAGTAGAAGAATATATTCTTAGAGTTAGATAAACCTAGATTTAAATTCTAGTCCTGCTACTTAAAACCTATGGGATCTTAGGCAAGTTCTTTAAGCCTCAGTGTCTTCACTTGTTTGTTTGTTTGTTTGTTTGTTTGTTTGTTTTTGGATGGTACTAGGGGTGGAACCCAGAGGCTTTCTACCTCCGGGCTGCATTCCCAGACCTATTTATATTACATTTGGAAACAGGGTCTCACTAAGTTGCTGAGAGCCTCACTTAGTAGCTGAGGCTGGCTTCGAACCTACATGATCCTCCTGTCTCAGCCTCCCAAGCGCAGGGATTACAAGCGTGTGCCACCACGCCCGGCCGTCTTCACTCGTTTAAAAAAAAAAAAAAGAACTTCATTTATGAGGTTCTTGTAAAAAAAATTATGGGAGATTACATCTATATCAAAGCACCTGGTATGATCATGACACAAAATCTTTGAGCACAGTGGTAATAATATTGTCAATGGCAGTAAAGACAAGCTAATAAATCAGAATAATGAAGAAAAGAAGTGCTCTTCATACGATTAGGTCAGAAAAATGCCATGTCACATGACAAGTCACCCCAAATGAAATTAAATACTAGGTTTCTAACTATAATAACAAGAACCCCAGTACTTGGGAGGCTGACACAGGAGGATCGCAGGTTTGAGGAGTCTCAGTAAGTATTGAGACTTTCATCAACCTAGTGAGAAGCCAGGTGTGGTGACGCATGCTTGTAATCCCGGCATTTAGGAGGCTGAGACAGGACAGTTATGGTTCATGGACAGCCTCAGCTACTTAGTGAGGCCCTTTGCAATTTAGTGAGACCCTGCTTCAAAATAAAGAATAAAAAATAGGGCTCGGGGTAGAGCTTGGAGGTAGAAGCCCCTGGGTTCCATCTCTAGTACCTCAAAAAGATATAAAGAATGAATTTTTTAAAAAATAGAGCTGGAAGTGTAGGTTGAAGGTAGAATGTCTCTGGTTTTAATCCCCAGCACTGAAAAAAAAAAATTTTTTTTTTGAGATGATTACATGTGCCCAGTCTGGTGGCACATGCTTGTAATCCTGTACTTCAGAGGCAAAGACAGAAGACTGCAAATTCAAAGCCAGCCTCAACAATTTACCATGATTTTCAGCAACCTAGTTAGACCCTATTTCAAAAAACAAATTAACAGAGGGCTGGGAGTATAACTCAGAGGTAAAATGTCCCTGAATTCAATTCCAGTACCACCACTGAAATAAAAAAGAATATCCTTTATAAAGTCTGTGTAGCTGGGCGTGGTGACACATGCTTGTAATGCCAACATTTGGGAGGCTGAGACAGGAGGATCACAGTTTGCAGACAGCCTCAGCTATTTAATGAGGCCCTTTGCAACTCAGTGAGACCCTGTTTCAAAATAAAGAATAAAAAACAGGGCTGGGAAGCCTGGCGTGGTGGCGTACCCTTGTAATCCCAGTACTTGAGAGGCTGAGACAGGAGGATCATGCAGGTTCGAAGCCAGCCTCAGCTATTTAGCGAGACTCTCAGCAACTTAGTTAGACCCTGTTTCCAAATAAAATATAAAATAGGTCTAAGAGTGTAGCCCGGGGGTAGAAAGCCCCTAGGTTCCATCCCCAGTACCACACACACAAAAAAAGGCTGAGACTGTAGCTCAGAGGTAGAATGCCCCTGGGTTCCATCCCCAGCACCGCAAAAAATAAAAGTTTCTGTTAAGTGTGCTAATTTCCTCAGATGAGGTTTAAAAATATATTATGTATATATGTATGTATGTATATGTCATAACTATATCCAACTACTGCATTACATTATCTTCAGAAAAATGCTCAAGGCATTCTTACCTCTTGGATTTGCATCCATATCTCCAGATGTTAGGCCAATCAAGTTAGGGCGCTGTGTCTGTGTTCTTGAAAAGAACTGCCTGTACTGTGACCTACCAGAACTGGTAATACTAGGAGCTTCAGGGTTATAACCATCCGGTTCATATGTTTCTGAGAAAAAACAGAACACATAACAAATCAGAGAGAAGTTATACCATTTTTTATTACCAGAAAATAAATATCTGTTGAACGTGTATATTCTGCAACAAATATTTCTCTTTGAGTTGTAATTTATAGATACTTCTTTGGAAGCGAACAAAAAAATTGTCACAAAACATAAATACACATATTTTCAAATAGTGATATATTTCTAGATTCATTCACTTAGTTATTTCTATCCTATATATTAACACCTAATTCAAACTCCAATGCATATTTTAAGACAAATTTTCATGTACGCGAACACCACATATGAAGAATTGTTGAGATTCATGTCTCACTAATACCTAGATACTTTTAGTGAAAGGGGTTGGTGGGGAACCAGGCATAGTAGTGCCCATCTATAATCCCAGTACTATCAGCGTAGCAAGAGCCTATTTCCACATAAATAAAATTGAGCTTTGAGTGTGTGTTGAAGGTAGAATGCCTCTGCGTTCAATCTCCAGTATCACCTCCCCCCAAAGTGTACTTAGTTCATTTGACTGACTACACTTTAAACTGGAGAAATAATGGCTGGTTCCAATAAAATATTTCCAATGAGATAGCTAGATGAAATAAATTTTTATAAATATAATAAAAATGCAATACTTGCTATCACTCTCTTATCAGCGTACTATTATTACATATCCTGTGTTTTCTTCACAACTAATATTTTGTGTTTTTTTCCCCCCAGTACTGGGAGTGGAACCCAGAGGCATTCTACCTCCGAGCTCACCTCCAGCCCTACTTTTTATTTTCAAACAGAATCTCACTGAGTTGCAAAGGGCCTCACTAAGTATCTGAGGCTGTCTGCAAACCACAATCCTCCTGTCATTGCCTCCTAAACACTGAGATTACAAGTGTGTGCTACCACGCCCAACTATTAATATTTTAATTTTTAAAATTTTAATGATTTTTATTTTCTTGTGGTGGTAGGGGTTAAACCCAGAGGTATTCTACCTCTAAGTTACACCCCCAGCCTTATTTTATTTTTTATTTCGAACAAGGTCTTGCTATGTTTCTAAGGCTAATTTTGAACCTGTGATCCTCCTGTCTCAGCCTCCCAATTACTGAGATTATAGGCATGTGCCACCAGGCCTAATGTTCTGTTGTTGTATGCAGTACTAGGGAGTGAATCCAGAAGCATTCTACCTCTGAGCTATACCCCCAGCCCTTTTTATTTTATTTTTTGTTTTGAAACAGACTCTTGTTAGTTTTCTGAGAGTCTCACTAAATTGCTTAGGCTGTCCTTAAACTTGCAATACCCCTGTCTCAGTCTCCCAACTACTGGAATAACAGGTGTGTGTTATCATGTCTGGCAATGTAAATATTTTGAGTTAAAAACAACTCTGGCTGGGTGTGGTGGCGCACACTTGTAATCCCAGCATTTGGGATTCTGAGGCCAGAGGATCACAGTTCACGAAGAGCCTCAGCTACTAAGCAAGGCCCTTCACAACTCAGTGAGACCGTTTCAAAAAGAAAAGACTATGCCAGGCGTGGTGGCGCACGCTTGTAATCCCCGCGCTTGGGAGATGGAGACAGGAAGATCGCGCAAGTTGGAAGCCAGCAGCACTGGCTTAAGAGACCCTGTTTCCTAATAAAAAATATATTTTAAAAAAATAGGCCTGGGAGTGTAGCCCGGAGGTAGAAGGGCTTCCAGGAACCCCACTACCACACACACAAAAAAAAGAGACTAAAAAATAGGGCTGGGGGTGTAGCTCGGAGGTAGAATGCCTCCAGTGTAGCTGGAGGTAAAATCCCCAGTACCAGAAGGGAAAAAAAAAAAATTCTGAGGTCGTGCATGGTGGTGCACTCTTGTAATCCCAGTACTTGAGAGGCTGAGACAGGAGGACTGCAGTTGGAAGGCAGCCTCAGCTATTTAGTGAGGCCTTCTGCAACTTAGTAAGACCCTGTTTCAAAATAAAGAAGAAAAATAGGGCTGGGTAGTAGCTCGAAGGTAGAATGACCTTGGGGTTCAATCCCCAGTAACTAAAACACACACACACACACACACACACACACTCTGAAAGTGTTTATTCCAAATATCATATATCCAGCTGGGCGTGATGGCGCACACTTGTAATCCCTGCGCTTGGGAGGCTGAGATAGGAGGATCGCAAAGGTTCAAAGCCAGCCTCAGCTACTTAGTGAGGCTCTCAGCAACTTAGTGAGACCCTGTTTCCTGTTTCCAAATAAAATATAAAATAGGTCTGGGAGTGTAGCCCAGAGGTAGAAGGCCTATGGGTTCCACCCCCAGTACCAAAACAAAAACAAAAAACAAATATCATACATCCTCTTTAACCTTATAAAAAATGAAAACTGAAGACTGACTGAAGTTGTTGATTTTTCATAACTGATGTATTTATTTATTTTGGTGCTGGGGCTTGAAACCAGAAGCCTTCTACTTCTGAGCTATACCCCTAGCACTTTTTTTTTTTTTTTTAATTATTTTTGAAACAGGGTCTAGCTAAGTGGCCAAGGCTGGCTTCAAAATTGTGATCATCCTGTCAGCCTACCAAGTACTGGGATTACAAGTGTGTGCTACTATTTCATAGCTGTTTTAGAAGGTCTTGTGTCCATTTAAGGCCCAGGGGCACATGTCCGTAATTCCATTGCTTGAGAGGCTAAGACAGGAAGATCACAGGTTTGAGGCCAGCCATAGCGATTTAGGGAGACCCTGTTTCAAAATAAAAAGTAGCCAGGCGTGGTGGCGCACACTTGTAATCCCCACGCTTGGGAGGCTGAGACAGGAGGATTGCACAGGTTCGAAGCCAGCCTCAGCTACTTAGTTGAGACCCTGTTTCCAAATAAAATATAAAATAGATCTGGGAGCATAGCCCAAAGGTAGAAAGCCCCTAGGTTCCACCCCCAGTACCACCATAAAATTAAAAATTAAAAAAATAAAAACTAAAAAAAAAAAAAAGAGCTGGGGGTGTAGCTCAGATGCCCCTGGGTTCAATTTTCAGCACAAAAAAAAAGTCCTTGTGTCTTTAATGGTTCATACATTAATATCTTTCTAAATGGTTAGTCGCTTTTACAATTCAGAGTATAAGAAAATTATCCCCATTTAGAAACCTTCATGGCCTATAAAAGCATTTGAAACTATAGTGCCTAACTAACTAAGCACCACACTAAGGATCCAGAAGTCCCCAATGCAACAAATTCCTCACTCACAACCCTCTTAAACTTCTTCCTATTGTCTTACTCCTTACTTCAAATTCATGAGCAAATAGTCTCCGTCTACAAAATATAAGCAGGCTACCGACCATTGATCTAAAACAATAAAAAGTCATTAAAGACAAGTGATTCTGAGATATTTGGTATCAGAACTAGAACTTCTGGTCAGTATTCCTTCTCCCACGTTCCCTCCTTTTTCTTCCCTTTCTTTTTGTTTTGCTTGTTTTTGATACAAAGGACTGAACCCAGGGGCATTTGGCATTCTACCTCTGAGTTACACTCCCAGCCTTTTTTACTTTTTATTTGGAAACAGGATCTCGCTAAGTTGCTGAAGATTTTGCTAAGTCTCTAAGGCTGGCCTCAAACCTGCAATCCTCCTATTTCAGCCTCCCAAGTACTGGGATTACAGGCATTCACCATCACACCCAACTTTTCTTTGTTTTCTGTTTTTGTTTTTGGTGCTGGAGATGGAAACCAGGGGCATTCTACCTACACACCCAGCCCTATTTTTTTTTTTTTTTTATACTTTATTTGCTTAGAGCCTCACTAAGTAGCTGAGGCTGGCTTCAAACCTGTGCAATCCCCCTGTATCAGCCTCCCAAGTGCTGGGATTACAAGTGTGCGTCACCACGCCTGGCCTTTCTTTTTGTTTTGAAAAGAGCTCATGGGAGTTATAAGAAAAGACATCAATAGGCTAAATGGCCTTGGAAATTAATCACTAGAGCCACGTGTGCAGCCCATCTCAAAAGAGAAAGGCTCAGGAAATTTAATAATTTATTATCACAATCATGTTCCTATTATAAGAATCAGCATTTCCTTTTCAAAGCTTACATTTGGGCTCAAAGATTTCTGATGATAACCAATAAAACCACACAGACTCTTTCACCTCAAGAGTTAGAAGGCTATGCTTACAGCTTCTGCCAAAAATTCTTCCTTGGGTTCCAGTACTTAGTTCAGCCTCTGTTCTAATCCCCTTCTTTATGTAAAACAATACCTTCTGTGGTCATAAATGTCAATTCTAAAATTTAACCTCAATATTACATACAAAATAAATACTGCTTTACTTTTTACATAAAAAGTTTTCAGTTAGAAGCTGGGTGTGGTGGTGCACACTTGTAATCCCATCATTTGGGATGCTGAGACAGGAGGATCACAGTTCATGGACAGCCTCAGCTACTACTTAGTAAGGCCATTTGTAAGTAAGACCCTGTTTCAAATGAAGAATGAAAAATATGCTCACAGATAGAAATGCTCCTGGGTTCCATCTCCAGTACTACAAAAAAAGTTTCCAGTTACCACTTGGTACTACCATCAGAAAATCTAATATAGTTAAAGCTATAGGATGTTTAAAGTTATATAATCAAATGACCTAGTCTGTAATTTGGGGGAATATAAAGAATCTCTATAACTTTCAAGTCTTTTTTGTGTGTGGTACTGAAGGTTGAACCCAGAGGCATCCCACCTGTGAGGTACATTCCCAGCCCTATTTTTAGTTTTTTATGTTGAAACAGGGTCTCACTAAGTTAATGGAGCTGGCCATAAACCTATAATCTTCCTATCTTGGCCTCCCAAGTACTAGGATTACAAGAGTGCACCACCATACCTGGCTTAAAGTCTTTTAGTTAATTTTAATGAACTGAAATCTAAAGTCAAAGTGAAAACTGTTAAAAAAAAAAAAAAAAAGGCAGTCGTGGTGGTGCATGCTTATAATCCTAGTACTTGGTAGGCTGAGACAGGAGGATCACAGATTCACAGACAGCCTCAGCTACTTAGTGAGGCCCTCTGCAACTTAGAATAAAAAATAGGGCTGTAGATGTAGTTCTGAGGTAGAATGCCCCTGGATTCCATCCCCAGTACGGCCAAAGTAAAAGAAAATGAGACATCAACAAATCACTCTACAGATTTTAAAAATATACATGTCAATAGGAGAAAAGAGTTTTTACAGGAATCACTACATAAGTCCATATCATCAGAGGCTGGGGAGGAAGGCACATGTTTATCTATAATGAGCAAGAAACTAGAGTTTTTTGTTTTGCTTTACAGAAACAAATGTATAGCTAATTAATTAGAAAAACTAAGTAGTATTATCTTCCTAGCTGTCTGATTAGAAACTGGCTCAAGAAACTTGCATGACTGTTACTGAGGCAGTGAAAGTAAATACAGAAAGCACCAGAGATGACAGGCACACAGGAGACCTAATCATCTAGCAGCCAACGACGACAACAAAAGGAGAAGAACAGAAAATAAAATGACCTCATAGTCTTGTTGGGAATTTGTGACGGCAGATCAAGATGCCAGTTGGGGCACCAGGCTGGCCAGCTGGAGGTACAAGCGATCAGTGAGGTAGAGAGCCATCTGTGGAGAAGCTTACCTGGGACCAGAGGGGTAGGGCTGGAGACTGAGGTATGATACCCAATGGAGGATCCCATGAGGTTGCGAGGTGGCACCAAGCGAGCTGCCAACAGAGGAGGTGGTGTCCCCAGCTGAAGTCGCTCAGATGCAGCAGCACCATGTTCACGAGAGTACATGGGCTGTCCTACAGAGGAAAGAATAGGAGGGCGGCTGGGATTGAGTCAAAAGCTTCTCTTAGGTCATGATGTACTTCCTAAGACTTTGAGCCAAGACAGAGAAATTATACCAACAGGAAGAATAGTTGAGAAAGACGCTACTGAGATTCTAACTCAAGACAGCACAGACATGCAACTGGGTAGGATATATGGAGATATAAAGAACTGGGTAGTACAACTGAATAGTTTCCCTCTTTTAGGATCTTAAAAGGATCCTAATTTTATCCAAAGCTGAATAATCAACCATACCAAGTTATCAGACAAAAGAGCCCTAAACTATTATCACATAGAATCTTGTACCAAATGAAATATGCCTGATATGAAAGCAAACATATATCCTCCCTTTCAAAACCACGTAATTTTAGGTTTCTACAAAATATACTCCCATATCTGAGCAGAAAAATAATAAAAAAGAAATTTATAAAAATCACAATGCATGTATGCCTCTACCATCTTTTACTCCATTAAGATGTACAATTACAATGCACCAATAAAAAAAATTTTAAAAATCACAACAAGTATATCTGCACAGAGAATAAGAAGTGTTAAAAAGAAAAACCAGGGCATGGTTTCACTCGTCTGTAATCTAGGACTTGGTAGGCTGAGACAGGAGGCGCACAGGTTCAAGACAGTCTTACCAACTTACTGAGACTCTCAGCCTACAGAGACTCTGTTCAAAACAAAATATAAGAGCTGGGGGTATAGCTTAGAGATAGGATGTCCCTGGGTTCAATTCCCAGTACCAAAAAAAAGAAATAAAAAGTAAAAGAGTTAAACAAAGATGGCAAGATTCTGCTATCTCCATAAAAAAGTCAATAAATAAACAGAAAGGAAAGGACAAAAACCTAGATAAACAGGCAAGCAATTGACATATGAAATTATCCCAGATATTAAGAATCACATTTTGAAAGAAAACACATTTAGGGTTTATTTAAAAAAAAAAAAAAAAAAAAGGAGCCAGGAGTGGTGGCGCATGCTTGTAATCCCAACATTCGGGAGGCTGACATCGGAGGATCGCAGTTTGCGGACAGCCTCAGCTACCTAGTGAGGCCCTCTGCAACTCAGTGAGATCCGGTTTCAAAATAAAGACCAAAAAATAGGGCAGGGAGTGTAGCTCGGAGGTCAAATGCCCCTGGGTTCCACCCCCAGACCTGCCAAAAAAAAAAAAAAAAAAAGGAGACACAGCTAGGTGTGCTGGTATACACCTATAATCACAGTACTTGGGAGGCTGAGATAGGAGGACCACAGGTTTAAGGCCAGCCTTAGGAAGACCCTGTTTCAAAATAAAAAAAATAAAACAGGCTGGGAAATTGGAGATAGGATGCCTCTAAATAGGAATGAAAGGAGGGATGGATGGACAGATGGATGGACGCAGGAAGGCAGATAGGCAGGCAAGCAGACAGACACAATGAAGCCAAATTTTGGAGAACAAGATTAGAAAAAGACAAAATACAAGCAGGAGGCCCTGGTTTCAATTTTCCAGGACAGGAAGGAAGGAAGAAAGCCAATTTTTTTCTTTGGCTGTCTATTAATGGTATCTTATCCACTGACAGCCCTGTATAAGACATATAAATTTATAACATTTGGCCAGCCAGGTGTGGTGGCGCACGCTTGGGAGGCTGAAACAGGAGGATCACAGGTTCACACCAGCCTCAGCTACTTAGTGAGACCCAGTTTCAAAATAAAGAATAAAAATAGCACTGGGAGAATAGTTCAGAGGTAAAATGTCCCTGGGTTCAATCCTAGTTTTTTATAAAAAAAAAAAATCCTGTAAAATTCCTTAAGGTACGTGTGTATGTGTGGTACTGGGGGTAGAACCCAGGGGCTTTCTACCTACGAGCTATACACCCAGGCCTATTTTATAATTTATTTGGAAACAGGGTCTCACTAAGTTGCTAAGAGCCTCATGAAGTAGCTGAGACTGGCTTCGAAACTGTGCGATCCTCCTGTCTCAGCCTCCCAAGCGCTGGGATTACAAGTGTGTGTCACCCACCAGGCTTAAGATTTTTTTTTTTTCCAGTGCTGGGGATGGAACCCAGGGGCATTCTACCTCCGAGCTACACCCCCGGTCCTAATTTTTATTCTTTATTTTGAAAAAGGGTCTCACCAAGTTGCAAATGGCCTCACTAAGTAGCTGAGATTGTCCTTGAACCATGATCCTCCTGTCTCAGCCTCCCAAATGCTTGCTTGCTTGATTTATTTATTTGTTTGTTTGTTTATTTATTTACTTATTTGTTGAGTGGTACTGAGGTTCCTGGAAGCCCTTCTACCTCCGGGCTACACTCCCAGACCTTTTTTTTTTTCCTTTAAATTTGGGAACAGGGTCTCTTAAGCCAGTGCGGCTCACTTTGAACCTGCAAGATCTTCTTGTCTCCACCTCCCAAGCGCGGGGATTACAAGCATGCATGCGCCACCACGCCTGGCGTATTTTTTATGTGTCTAAATAAGACAAGCTACAGAGTAGCCACTTGATTTCACAGTAAATGGTAAGTGACAGATATGCTAAACTTTACTACATTTCTTCCTAAATATGGAAAAAGGTGATACCGTATAATAAACTACATAATCATGCACTTAGCATCAACCCTTTCAAAATTTACATTTAGAAAAGATTAATCATTATGTATCTTAAGTAGTCTGAAAATAACTATAAGCATGAACTTTTGCAGAAAACTTCTTGTGAAGAATGACCTACCAGCAAAATGAAGTATAGTGCTACAGAGAAAAATAGGAAGAAAGTAATCTTAGTCCATATGACTACTTTAAACCATAAAATGTACTAAGTATAGCTAATTAATAACTGACCCAAAGTAAACCAGAACCTAAAAGGCTAGCTTGCAAAATGTTTTTAATACTGATAACATGCAACTTGATACCTCAGAAAGATGGCTATTTACTCAAATGTAGCCTGACATTTCTTAAAACCACGAATGAAGTCCCTAAATATTATCTCTAAGAGAAACAGGATATTTTAAAGAAAGGGCTAATTCTAGGTCAGGGCAGAAATTTTCGAAGATAAGTCAGATATACCACAGAATACCTTATTCCCTCCAGAAGTAGGGTAATTATCAAAGACTGGCATGTTCCCAGCACTTGGGAGGCTGAGACAGGAGGATTGTGCAGGTTTGCACAGTCCAGCCTCATGAGGTTCTCAGCAACTTAGTGATACCCTGTTTCCAAATAAAGTATAAAATAGGTCTGGGATTGTAGCCCCGGGAAGGGGGAAGTAGAAAGCCCCTGGGTTTCATCCCAGTACCGCAAAAGACAAAGACTGGCATGTTAAAAATAAAAGCCACCAGGCCAGATGTGGTGGTGCACACCTGTAGTCTCAGTAACTTGGGAGGCTGAGACAGGAGAATCACAGGTTCAAGGGCAGCCTCAGCAAATAGTGAGACTCTCATCAACCTAAGTGAGGCCCTGTTTCCAAATAAATAAATAAAATAGGACTGGAGGTATAGCTAGGCGGTAGAATGCCCCTGGGCTCAATCCCCAATATACCAATAAATAATAAATAGGCTCCCACTGATAAAAAAGAAAAAAGAAAATTTGAACTTCAAATGGGACTTTAAGCTGGGTGTGGTGGCACATGTCTGTGATTTCAGTATTCGACAGGCTGAGACAGGAGGATTACAGGTTCACGGTCAGCCTTAGCAGCTTAGTGAGCTCCTCCAAAACTTAGTAAGACCCTGTTTCAAAATAAAAAAACAATAAAATAGGGCTGGGAGTGTACCTCAGAGGTAGACCGCCCTTGGGTTTAATCCCTAGTAAAACACACACACACACACACACACACACACACACACACACACACACACACAACTTCAAAAGGAGAACGTATCAAACATGATAAAAAGTCCTAAGTTCATAATGATACCTAAAAAAGTATAGCTGTCATTCCCTTTTGGAAGATACTAGAAAACAAACTCATTATTCTGAAAACAAAACTGATAAGAAAAAAGAAAGAAAGAAACTATCCTATCATTCCCACATAAACCATACCTCAGGCTAGCCAAAAAGTTAATACTACCAAGCTTTATTTTACAGAATGCTAATATTAAATATAGAAGAAATTATAGAATTGGAGTATCAGATGAAGCATACCCACACAAATGATCAAAAATGGCTGCTGAAAAACCATGAACAATCTTTAAAATGACACTGACCAATTAACTTATAACACAGAAAGGAGACCACCAGACATTATGAATATCGTGATGTAGTACCGTGGAAAGTATATAACCCCAACTATAAAATGTTCTTGCCAAAAAAAGAAAAGGCTAAATATTATTAAATATTTAGATCTAACTTATAGTTTACAGACAATACAAAGACTAGAATAATGTGTTAAGTTATACCAGAGGATACATCTACCAAGCCCAGAATGTGACAAAATCCTCCAATACTAATGATCTTTCCTTCAGTAAATAATTACCAATGAAAACAAACAAGGACAAAAAACAAGTTAGTGAAATGGATACAGATTTAAGACAGCTATTGACTAAGTGCACTGTGTAACTTGTTTGGGCCCAGCTTCAAATGATTAGCAGTAAAAGGACATTAATGATACAAATGGAAACCATGAACATTAAGTGGATATCTCACAAAGTAAACTGTTATCAATTTTGAGGGCAGTGCGTGATAACACTGCTACTTTGTATGTGTGTGTGTATTTAATCCCTATCTTTGGGGGAGATTGTGGGGATTGAACCCAGGGCCATTCTGTTACTGGGCTATACACCCCATCCTTTTTATTTTTTATTGTAATTATGGGTAAAGGCCACTGCACTTGGCCTAACTGTTACTGGCTTTTTCTTTTGTAGTCAGGATTGAACCCAGAGATGTTGTACCCCCACACAACTCACAGCCTTTGTATTTTTCATTTTGAAACAGGATCTCCCTAAATTGCTGAGGCTGGCATCAAACCTCAATCATATCTCAGCTTCCTAAGTGCTGGGATTACAGCTTTGTGTCACGACACCCAACTAATCCCTACATTTTAAAGATACAGATTTAGCTGCTGCAGCGGTACACACCTGTAATCCCAGTATTTGGGAGGCTGAAATAGGAGGATCGCAGGTTTGAGGCCAGCCTCAGCTACTTAGTGAGACCCTGTTTCAAAATAAAGAATAATAATTTAAAATAAAAGAGCAGGAGTACACCCCTGTGTAGCTCAGAGGTCAAATGCCCCTGGGTTTCATTCCCAGACCCGCAAAAATAATAATAATAATAATAATAATAATAATAATAATAATAATAAAGAAGAAGAAAAACAGGGCTGGGAGTGTAGCTTGGAGGTAGAATGCCTCTGGGCTCCATCCTCAGTACCACACACACACACAAACACACACACACACAAAAGACGACGACGACGAAGAAATTGAACCGAGGGTGTAGCTCAGAGGTAGAATTCCCCTGGGTTCGAACGCCAGCACCACGCACACACAAAAAGAAGTTAAATGGGTTACAATAATGGTAAAGATAAGCCCGTCACAATTTAGATTCATTCAGTTTAGCTTTCAGTCAGTGTGGAGAGTGTAGAGTTTCAAATTGCAAGTATTTCAAGTTCATTTACTCTCTTAAATTGTTCATATATCCTTACATGGTTGAGGTCATCATTCACAAACTTTAATTGTTGTAGTGGGGATTGAACCCATGGGTGCCCTACCACTGAGCTATATTCCTACTTTAGTTAGCTTTCTGTTTGACCAAAATACCTAACAAAAACTACATAGAGGAAAGGTTTATTTTGGGCTCACTGTTTCAGAGATTAAGTCCATGGCTGACAAGCTGAAGGCAGAAAGATTATGGCAACAGGGTGTGGTGAGAGAGCAACTGTTTAATTCATGGCAGCTGAGGAGCAGAGAAAACGGAGCTCCAGGAAGAGGGACAGATATAGTCCCCAAGGTGATATCTTCAGAAACATACCTCCTCCAGCCATGCCTTATCCACCCGCAGTTACCACCAAGTAAATGCATTCATATGATTAATCCATCAATGGACTTAACTGCTGGTGAGGTTAGAGCCCTGATTCAATTATTCCACCTCTGAACTATTTTTTTTAATACCGGGGATTGAACCTAGAGGGCATTCTACCTCCAAATTATCCTCCCAGCCCAATTTTAGTTCTTATTTGGAAACAGGGTCTCGCTAAGGTGTGAAGGGCTTCACTAAATTGCTGAGGCTGGCTTCAACCCTGCAATCCTCCTGTGTCAGTTGCCAAGTACTGAGATCACGAGCGTGCGTCACCACGCCTGGCCTACCTCGGAACACTTCTGCATTGCCATCACATGAGCTTTTCCGAAGGACACTCCAGATCTAAACCAGAATGCCCATCAGCCCTTTTTATTTATTTATTTCATTTTGTGTGTGTGTGTATGGTACTGGGGGTGGAACCCAGAGGCTTTCTACTTCCGGGCTATACTCCGAGACCCATTTTATATTTTATTTGGAAACAGGGTCTCACTAAGTTGTTGAGAGCCTCACTAAGTAGCTGAGGCTGGCTTCGAACCTGCGCGATCCTCCTGTCTCAGCCTCCCAAGCGTGGGGATTACAAGTGTGTGCCACCATGCCTGGCTCCATCAACCCTTTTTATTTCTCATTTTTGTCTCAGTTGAACAGGCTGAACTCAAACTTGAGGTCCTGTTGTCTCATCCTTCCAAGCAGCTGCAATTACAGGCATTCATGACCATTCTCAAGTAACATTTAGATGCTCTTAACATTAACTCTTGTCAGTTGAAGTTAGTCTTTACCCAAACCAAAATTCCAGCCACTTTTTATAATTTTCCTGGTTTGATCTTTAAGAATATTCACCAGAGCCAGGCAGGATGATGCATACCCGTAATTTCAATACTTGGGAGGCTAAGACATGAGGATTGCAAGTGAAAGGCCAGCCTCAGCTACTTAGTGAGGCCCTTTTGCAAAATAAAAATATAACAAAGGGCTAGGGGTATAGTTCAGAGGTAAAATGTTCCTGGATTTAATCTGTAGTACCATAAAAATAAAAATGGTCTTGAGGAGTTAGGTGTGAAGATCAGAGGTAAAATACTGTGTGAGGCCTTAAACTGAATCCTTAGTATCTGGGGCAAAGAGGTTTACAACAGTGAGTTGTTAACTTTAAATCTGGATAAAACGTGGGGTGTGGTGGCTCACACTTGTAACCCCAGTACTTGTGAGGCAAAGACAGGAGGATCAGTTCACAGCCAGCCTCAGCTACTTAGTGAGTCCCTTTGCAACTCAGTGAAACCTTGTTTCGAAATAAAGAATAAAAAATAAGCCAGGCATGGTGGCGCATGTTTGTAATCCCAGCATTCCGGAGGCTGAGCCCTGAGGATTATGGTTCACAGACAGCCTCAGCTACTTAGGCCCTCCACAACTTAGTGAGACCCTGTTTCAAAATAAAAAATAGGGCATGGGGTATAGCTCAGAGGTTGAATGCCCCTGGGTTCCATCCCCAGACCTGTAAATAAATAAATAAATAAATAATAAATAAATAAGACATAGGGCTGGGAGTATAGCTCAGAGGTAGAATGCCCCTGGGTTCAATCCCCAGGACCACACAAAAAAAAAAAAAAAAAAAAACTGGGTAAAATCTGTAAGTACCTTCAGTGAAAATAATTTATTTTAATAAGTATATGATACTATATTTACATAAAATTTCCAATTACATTAAGTCTTATTCACAAGATTTATTTATTTATTTATTTTATTTATCGGAACTGGAGATTTAACCCAGGAGCATTCTACTTCTAAGCTGCATTTATAGCTCTTTATGGTAGCAAATGCCTGTAATCCTAGTACTTTGGAGGCTGAGACAAAAGGATTGCAGGTTCAAGGAGAACCCCAGGAACTTAGACTCTCATCAACCTAGTGAGACCTTTTTTCAAGACTGAAAATAAAAAGGGCTAGAGGTGTACTTCAGAGATAGAATGTCACTGAGTTCAATCCCCAATACAACAAAATAAAATAAAATAAAACCAAGGTCTTGTTAAATTCCCACATGCACTGACCTCAAACCTGCATCTTCCTCTCTCAATCTGTCAATTATTAGAATTACAGGGGTACACCACCATACCAATCTTTTCTAAATTATAACCATTTGATAATAACTTATGGGGGGAGGTGAATAATGAGGACTGAACCGAGGGGCATTCTATCTTTGAGCCATACTCCCAGCCCTATTTTATTTTTCTATTTTGAAACAGGGTCTCACTAAGTTGCTGAGGCTGGACTCATGTGATCCTCCTCTCTTGGCCTCCCAAGGACTGAGATGACAAGCATACATCACCACGCCCAGCTAATTTTGGATTTTTATGTTTGTTTTTATGTGGTAGTGGGGACTGAACCAGGAGCCATTATAACTCCATGATATATCCCAGCCCTATTTTTTTTTTTAAATAAGGTCTTGCCAGGTTGATAAAGTCTCATTACTTGCATAGGCTGTCCTTGAACCTGCAATCCACCTGCCTCAGCCTCACAAGTACTAGGATTACAAGCATGTGCCACTATGCTCAGCTGTTTAAAAAAGATATTTCTTTCTGAGACAGGAGGATGGCAGGTTCACGGCCAGCCTCAGCTACTTAGAGAGGTCCCCCACAACTCAGTGAGACCTTGTTTCAAAAATAAAGAGTAAAAAATAGGGCTGCCGGTATAGCTCGAAGGTAGAATCTCCCTGAGTTGAATCCCCAGTAACCCCCCACAATATATATATATATATATACACACATATATATACATACATATATATGCGTATATAAATTGAAATTATATACTACATTTTTTCACATTACAGTCCTTACCCTGGCAAAGGAAGAAACTATTCACTGTATTTATCCCCAAAATTTTCTTAAGACATCTTGCCAGCCTGAAAAATGTTGAGCTGGGCATGGTGGCACATGCCTGTAATCCCAGATCACAGTTCAAGGCCAGCCTCAGCAAGTTAGTGAGACCCTGTTTCAAAATTTAAAAAAAAATAGGACTGAGGGTGTAGCACACAGATAAAATGCCCTGGGTTTAATCCCCAGTACAACAACAACAACAAAAATATTTTGAAATTTCTTTTTCTTTTTTCTTTTTTTTTTTTTTTTTTGCAGTACTGGGTGTGGAAGTCAGGGTCAGGGGCATTCTACTTCTGAGCTCCACTCCCAGCCCTATTTTTTATTCTTTATTTTGAAATTGGGTCTCACTAAGGTACGGAGGGCCTCACTAAGTAGCTGAGGCTGGCCGTGAACCTGCGATCCTCCTGTCTCAGCCTCCTGAGTACTGGGATTACAAGCATATACCACCAAACCCAGCTTTTGGAATTTCTGTTCTAAATGGTCTTCACTGCTACATCACAAAATATTATTTTTAAAGACAAAAGAAAAACAAACTTCAAGCTCCATGAGGTCTGCTACCTTATTCTCCTTGGCTCCCTAATTTCTAGTACAATACCCAGCACAAAAGCACTCCATAAATACTTACTGAATTAATATATAGTAAGCTGGACATGGTGGCCCAGGACTGTGATGATCCCAATAGCTAGGAGGCTAAGACAGGAAGACTGAAGGTTCAAAACTAGCCTCAGCAATTTAGCAAAGCTCTGAGTAACTAACTTAGTGAGACCCTGTCTCCAAATGAAAAATTAAAAAATAGGACTGGGGGTGTAGCTTGAAGGTAAAATTCTCCTAGGTTCAATCCCCAGCACCCCCCAAAAATAAATAAACAAAGAGGAAATGGTGGCTACTGAAGAGTGCTCATGAGGAAAATTAGCTTAGCAGCATTCTAGGTCTGTTAGGGAAGATGAAGCGTAAACAGAACAGTGTGGACGCTGACTGCAGCAACAATCCAAATGTGAGGTGATTCAGATGCAGACCAGGTCAGAGGACAGACTAAAGAAAGAGGAGGGACCTAGAGTGGCTGGGTTTTTGTTAAAAAGCAGAGCAGGGCTGGGGGCGCAGCTCACCAGTGGTATAGCATTTATCTAGTGTTCCCGAGGCCCTTGGTCAGATCCCCAGAAGAAAGAGGAAGGCAGGGAGGCACACAGACATGCAAAGCAGTAAGCCAGCCGTATGACACTTTCGATTCTAGAACTGGGTAGGTACTATTTCCATTAACAAAGACAGGAATGGTGAAAGAGATTTTAGAAGACAGATCTGATTTCAAAGCTGAAATTTAAACAGACAATATAAAACCAAATCATACAGGTTAACAGATACTAGATACTTTTAGATGTTAACCATACTAATTCATTTATTCTTCCCAAAACAATTAAAGAAGCAAGTAATTTTACTATTTTCATTTTACAGAAGAGGAAATTGAGATATTAAAAAAACAGGTTAAGCAACCTGCCAGCATCACAAAGATGCTAAGTAAAAGAAAGAATAAAGAAATGTTTATACTGTGTGGCGGCCCACACCGGTGATCCTAGTATTTAGGAGGCTGAGACAGGAGGATAGAAGGTTAAACAACAGCCTCAACAAGTATTGAGATTCTCTTCAACCTAGCAAGACTCTGTTTCAAAATAAAATAGGACTGAGGTGGAGTTAGGAGGCAGAATCCCCGAGTTCAATTCCCATTACCCTCCCCCCAAAAAAAAGATTAGAAGGAAAAACAAACTTTTTGAATGACATATTTACATAAAAATGAACATAGCTGTGTGTGGTGGTGCATGCCTGCAATCCCAGCACTTGGGAGGCTAAGACAGAAGGATTGCAGTTCACGGCCAGCCTTTACTACTACTTAGTGAGAACCTTTGCAACTCAGTGAGACCCTGTTTCAAAATAAAGAATAAAAAATAGGGCTGGGAATGAAGTTCAGAGGTAGAATGTCCCTAGGTTCCATCCCCAGTACCAGGAAAAATAATAATAATAATAATAATAAAAGATGAACATAACCATAGTTAAGTGGTTCTCTAAGAAAAAAATGTCATAATCTGATATTCTTAACCAGTTGCCTTTTTTAAAACTGATTTTAAGAGAAGGCCGGGCATGGTGGCACACGCTTGTAATCCCCGCGCTTGGGAGGCAGGGACAGGAGGATCGCACAAGTTCGAAGCCAGCCGTGCTTGCTGGCTTAGGAGACCCTGTTTCCAAATAAAAATGTAAAAATAGGTCTGGGAGTGTAGCCCGGAGGTAGAAGGGCTTCCAGGAACCTCAGTACCACCAAAAAAAAAAAAAAAAAAAAAAAACCCACAAAAACTGATTTTAAGAGAGGGATTTTTTTTTTTTTTTTTTTTTAAACAGGTGATTGGCTCACACCTATAATCTCAGTACTTGAAAAGCTGAGACAGGAGGATTCCAGGTTCCAGGACAGCCTCAGCAAGTAGGGAGACTCTCATCAACATAGTAAAACCCTATTTCAAATTAAAAAAAAAAAAAAAAAAATAGGGCTGGGGATGTATCTCAGAGGTAGAATACCTCTCGGTTCAATCCCCAGTATCACAAAAAATTAAATTAAACCAGGTATGGCAGCACATACTTAGAATCCCAGTACCCAGTACCTAGAAGGCTGAGACAGGAGGATCAGGGTTCCCGGCCAGCCTCAGCTACTTGGTGAGACCCTTTGCAACTCAGTGAGATCCTGTTTCAAAATAAGGAATCAAAAATAGGGCTGGAGAGCCAGGCATGGTGGTGCACACTTGTAATCCCTGCACTTGGGAGGCTGAGACAGGAGGATGGCACAGGTTCGAAGCCAGCCTCAGCTACTTAGTGAGGCTCTCAGGAACATAGTGAGACCCTGTATTCAAATAAAGTATAAAACAGGTCTGGGAGTACAGCCCGGAGGTAGAAAGCCCCCAGTACCACAAAAAAAAAAAAAAAAAAAGTAGGCCTGGGGGTGGAGCACGGGGGTAGAATGCCCCTGGATTCCATCCCCAGTGCCACTAAATAAATAAATAATAAATTACAAATTAAAAGCTTAATAAAATAAGTAATGACAGAAAACATAAGAAATTAGAGAGAATTCGGAGTCAAGAGAAACATTTTATAATTAAACATAAATAAATATTATAAAAAGCCTAAACACTGATATTATATTTTAAAGATGTTATCTCCGACTCAGCATGCAAGTTAAACAACTATTAGTATGTTATATCCAGTCTTTTGCACAACCTTTAGGCCTTATGTTTCAGAGAGTTAAGCAGAAGCTTCAAAATATATTTCCTTTACTTTTATTTATTTATTTGCACTACTGGGAACTGAACCCAGGGCCATGCAAATGTTAGGCAAGCGTTCTACCACTAAACAATATCCCTATCTCTTTTTAGTTTGAGGAAGGGTCTTGCTAAGTTTCACAGGCTAACCTCAAACCTACAATACTTCTGCCTCAGCCTTCTGAGAAATTGGGATTACAGTGTGTGCTACCCAACCTGGCTCACAAATGTCCATTTATTGAAGTCTAAATGGTGCTACTCCATGACAGGGACTTTGGAAAAATGTTGCTATTCTATAGCAGAGGAGACTTTTCCAAAACATTTTGCCTCTCTCTCCCCAATCACAAAATATTAAAATATGGCTGTATGACATAAACAAACAGTAAATTGCTTATGGATATAAATGTAATTTTTATAGTCACATAGTCCATAAAAATAGAAATTAATTTTTGTGTGTGATACTAAGGATTGAACCCAGGGGTATTCTATCTCTGAGTTGTACCCTCAGCCCTATTTAATTTTTCAATTTTGAAACAAGACCTCTTGAACTTGAGATTCTCCTGTTTCAGCCTCCCTAGTACTAGGATTGCAGGCACGCCCTCCACAACACATGATATTAATCTTTTAAAGGTAATGCTGCTTGAGAAAGCTTGGCTTCTCTATACACTAGCAATTGTTTACTTACGTTCTGATACTGTATAGAGGAGGTTTTGGGATAAAGGAGGAGGTAGTCTTGCTCCCACTGGTGCAAGATTGGGCACTGTGCTTGTCCCAGGCTGGTCACGACTGTTTATCAAGTTTGACTGTGATATAGGTGGTCCTACAAATTACAAAAAGTAAAACATACAACATTAATATTTCCTAATAAAACACTCAATATACTATTTTATATATTCATACTTAAAAGATACAGTTGGGCTTTGAACAAAATTAAAGAATTTAACATATGCAAGATAAAACAGTATTATGTAATTAAAATGACATTCTTAGATTTACTTACTTATTTTTGGTACTGGGAATTGAACTCAGGGGCACTTACCTCCAAGCTATACCCCCAACCCTATTTTATTTTTATTTAGAAACATGGTCTTGCTATATTGAGGAAAAGTCTCGCTACTAGCTCAGGCTGTCATCATATCTGAGATCTTCCTATCTCAGCCTCCCAAGTACTGGAATTAAAAAGCATGCACCAGCCAGGCATGGTAGTGCACACTTGTAATCCCCGCGCTTGGGAGGCTGAGACAGGAGGATCGCACAGGTTCGAAGCCAGCCTCAGCTACTTAGTGAGACCGTTTCCAAATAAAGTATAAAACAGGTCTGGGAATATAGCCCAGAGGTAGAAAAGCCTCTGGGTTCCACCCCTGGTACCACCAAAAAAAAAAAAAAAAAAAAAAAAAAAAAAAGCATGCACCACCATGTCTGGATCAACATTCTTAGTTTTAGAAGAAGCAAAACTAATAAAGAGAGAAAAGCTGATTGTTACTGTGGATGTACAGCGAGAATGGCTGGAAAGGAACCTGAAATGTTCTAGGGTGACAGATTTCTATACAAGCCTTAAGTATACTAATGTCTGCAAGACACTGCGAAAAGCATCAAAATAAAAATGGAGATGGAACGATGCTTCATGACACAAATATAGTAAAATGTTAACTGCAGAATCCACATAGTCAATAAATGGATACTGCCATTCTCAGATTTAATTTTTGTTGTTGGTGGTGGGGGGGGTTTTGCGGAACTAGGGATTGAGCCTAGGAGCATTTTACCTCTGAGCTACACACGCATCCCTATTTTATTCTTTTTGTGTGTGTGGTACTGGAGATGGAACCCAGGGGCATTCTACCTTCAAGCTACCCCCCCCGCCCTATTTTTTATTCTTTATTTTAAAACAGGTCTCACTGAGTTGCAAAGGACCTCACTAAGTAGCTGAGGATGTCTGAGAACAGTGATCCTCCTGTCTCAGCCTCCCAATGCTGGGATTACATGCATGAGCCACCACACCTGACTTTTATTCTTTTTGAAACAAGGTCTCACTAAGTTGTGAAGGGCCTCACTAAGTAGCTGGGGCTGGCTTCAACCTGTGATCCTCCTCTCTCAGCTTCCCAAGTACTAGGATTATAAGCATGTACGACCACACCCAGCTTCTTAGGTTTAATTTTTATACAAAAATGTTCCTACTTTGATATAACATCATTTACTGTTACAATTTTTTATATATAAAGAATATTCCTTAGTTGAACATGCTGGTGCATGCCTATAATTCCAGTACTTGGGAAGCTGAGACAGGAGGTTCAACTTATGAGACTCTGCTTCAAAATTAAAAACAAAACAAAACAAAAACAGGTGTGGTGGGACACACTTGTAATCCCAGTATTTGGGTGGCTGAGATAGGAGGACCACAGGTTCATGGACAGTCTCTGCAAGATCCTCTACAACTTAGTGACACCCTGTTTCAAAATAAAAAACACGACTGGGAGTGTAACTCAAAGGTAGAATGTCCCTGGGAGGCTGAGGCAGGAGTTTTCTAAGTGTGAGGTCAATGTGTGGTAATTTAGTAAAACCATTTCAAAATTAAAAAATAAATTGGGTCAGGTGGCACATGCTGATAATCTCAGTAATTGGGAGGCTAAGAGAGGATTATCACAGGTTCAAAAGCCAGCCCCAGCAATTCTGCAAGGCTCTAAGCAACCTAGTGAGACCCTGTTTGCAAATAAAATATAAAATAAAGCTGGGGTGTAGCTTGGAGATATAATGTCCCTGGGTTTAATCCCCAGTATCAAAAAACTAAATAAAAAATAAAGAGGTCTGGGAGTATTAGCTCAGTGGCAGAGCAGCCCAGGATTCAATCTCTAATACTACCAGAAAAACAAAATTAAACCTCAAACCTTTACCAAATTTAATGTGGTTGTTTTTGTTTGTTTGTTTGTTTGTTTGTTTTGGTGGTAATGGGGGTGGAATCCAGAGGCTTTCTACCTCCGGGCTATACTCCCAGACCTATTTTTTATTTGTAAACAGGGTCTCACTAAGTTGCTGAGAGCCTCACTAAGTAGCTGAGGCTGGTCTCAAACCTGCAATCCTCCTGTCTCAGCCTCTCAAGTACTGGGATGACAAGTGTCTGCCACCATGCCTGGCTCTATTTTACTTATTTTAAAAGAGCCTATTTTACTGAGTTACTCTGAAGATTAAATTAGACAAAGAAAATAAAAGGTATAGCAGAAATTTGTTTTATTTATTTTTTGTGTGTGTGGTACTGGGGGTGGAACCCAGAGGCTTTCTACCTCCGGGTTATACTCCCAGACCCATTTTATATTTTATTTGGAAACAGGGTCTCACTACGTTGCTGAGAGCCTCACTAAATAGCTGAGGCTGGCTTCGAACCCGTGCGATCCTCCTGTCTCAGCTTCCCAAGCGCGGGGATTACAAGTGTGCACCACCACGCCCGGCTCAAATTTAATGTGTTCTACAAAGTAATTTACTACAGGGAACTTTGGTAATGGGTACACAGGAACTAAAAACTATTCTTTCTTGTGGTACTAAGAGATTGAACCCAGAGATTCTACCTCCAAGCTATATCACCAGCCCTATTTTTTATTCTTTACTTTGAAACAGGGTCTCACTAAGTTGCAGAGGAACCACTAAATAGTAGAGGCTGATCACAAATCTGTGATCCTCCTTTCTTAGCCTCCCAAGTGCTGGGATTACAAGCATGTACCACCATGCCTGGCGGAACTAAACTATTCTTGCAACTTCTTGTAGTTCTACAATTATAAAATGATTCTTTTCCTTTTTTTAGAGAGGTAGGGGACAATGCTGGAAAATCAAACCCAGAGCCTCGACTATGGTAGATAAGTGTTATATCACTGAGTCCCCAAATAAAATATTTCTTACAAGAAAACTGACTTAAAAAGCACAGCCTAAACTGAATGGCAATGATTGGTTTTATTGTTTGTTTGTTTGTGGGTCTGGGGATGGAACCCAGGGGCATTCAACCTCTGAGCTACACCCCCTGCCCTATTTTTTATTCTCTATTTTGAAATAGGGTCTCACTGAGTTGCAAAGGGCCTAAGTACCTGAGGCTGTCTGCGAACTACAATCCTCTTGTCTCAGCCTCTGGAATGCTGGGATAACAAGCGTGCGCCACCATGCCTGGCTTTATTGTTTGTTTTCTTATTAAACCCAAGAGAATTCTACCTCTGAACTATAGTCCCAATCCTTTCTTTGTTTTTGAAACAAGGTACCAATAGGTTGCTGTGGCTCCCCTTGAATCTGCAATCCTCCTGTCTCAGCCTTCCAAGTATTAGAATTAAAGGTATTCACCATCATACCCAGCTGAATGACAATTTTTTTTTTTTTTTTTTTTTTTTTGTGGTAGTGGGGTTCCTGGAAAGCCTTCTACTAGCCTCCGGGCTATATTCCCAGACCTATTTTTTATATATATATATATATATATATATAATTTTTTTTTTAAATTTGGAAACAGGGTCTCTTAAGCCAGTAAGGCTGGCTTTGAACCTGCACAATCCTCCTGTCTCCGCCTCCCAAGCATGGGGATTACAAGCGTGTGCCACCACGCCCAGCAGAATGACAATTTTTTAAAAATAATTTTCCAGCTGGGCATTGTGGCACAAGCTGGTAATACCAGTATTTGGGAAAGCTACTTAGTGAGGCACTCTGCAACTTAGGGAGACCCTGTTTCAAAATAAAGAATAAAAAATAGGACTGGGGTCTAACTCAAGAGTAGATACCCTTGCGTTCAATCCTTAGTACCACAAATAATAACAACAATGACAACAATAATTTTCCAGCAAGTTATGGTGCTATATACCTGTAATATCAGTACATGGGAGGCTGAGACAGGAAGATTCCAGGTTCAAGCCCAGTCTCAACAACTTAGCAAGAACCTGTTTCAAATAAAAAAATGGCAAGCTGGGTGTGGTGGCACACACTTGTAATCCTAGCATTTGGAAGGCTGAGACAGGAGGATCGTGGTTTGTGAATAGCCTTAGCTATTTAGTGACGCCCTTTGCAATCAATGAGACCTTTGTTGCAAAATAAAGAAAAGAAAAATACACTTCAATTCTTTATTATTAAATGTCTCCCAACAGTAGTTCCTTCTACTTGTGGATACATGTAAATAATTTATGCCATAAATTCTTTTCAATTACATTTTTAAAAATTAGTTTTCTGTTACTATTATACTAGCAACAATAACAATTTTGTGTGTGTGTGTGTGTGTGTGTGTGTGTGTGTGTGTGTGTGTGTGGTACTGGAGGTGGAACCCAGGGGCTTTTCTACCTCCAAGCTATACTCCCAGACTTATTTTTTAATACTTTGTTTGGAAACAGGGTCTCTAAGTTGCTGAGAGCCTCACTAAGTAGCTGAGGCTGGCTTCAAACCTGTATGATCCTCCTGTCTCAGCCTCCTAAGCACTGGGATTACAAACGTGCTCCACCATGCCCGGCTCACAAATAATGATTTTTAAATAACCATTTATAAGCATTTCTTACTCTTAATTTTGTTGAATAAAATAAAAGCACACTGTTTTCTTTTAAAGAACAAAAATTTTTCTTTTATCACAAAAAGTTCCACATTGAAGTACATACTGACAAAATATGACATTTGGAATTTAGTGTAGCAAAAACAAACCAATCGCAGAAATGTGTGTGGGAAGGGGATAGAGTGAAACAAAACCAGCCAAGTATTGATAGTCATTGAGATTATAAAGTGAAATCAGCAATATACATATCATTCATCTACCTCTGTGAGCACCTGGAATTTTCCATGACAAAATTTTAAATGTTATTTCAATATTTTTAAAGAGATTTTAAATACTGGAAAATTTCACTCAATGACTGGCATGTTCTTTTGCTGTTAACTTAAAATGCAATCAACTAACAAGATTTTGACTACAGGTCAATATATATTAGGCCCTAGTAGACAAAATTTACACTGGAGATATTACAAATAACCCCACTGAAATAATAATGTATTATCAAATATTACCAATGAAAGGCAAAAAGGAAAGAATAGCACTTTACTTATAGGAATTTTTTGCAAATTACTTATTATTATTTTATTATTATTTTGGTACTAGAGATTGAACTGAGAGGCATTCTACTTCCAAGGTACACCCTAGCCCAATTTTATTTCTTATGTGGAAATAAGGTCCTGCTAAGTTGTCGAAGCTGGCTTTGAACCTGCAATCCTCTTGTCCCAGCCTCCCAAGTACTCAAACTATAAGCATGTTAATATATTTTTCAAACATTTTGCAAAAGTGCTTACTGTGCCAAAAGGGAGTAAAATTCTTCTAAAAAGAATTTAGTGCCAAAGAAATATTTAACCAACATATACTTACTTGGTATGGGAAGCACAACAGAAGGTGGTGGCTGACCATGTCCCTGGGGAACAGGAAGTCTCATACTATGCCCAGGGCCTGGGCCTGGGCCAGGGCCAGGGCCTGGGCCAGGGCCAGGGCCAGGGCCTGGCATTGGAGGCATTAACATTCCAGGAGGTGGTGGAGGAGGAAGCCCAGGAGGAGGAGGTGGGAATGGAATCATACTTGGCAGAGCAACTTCATCAACAACTAGAGGATCATTTCCATGATCAAACTGACAAAGGTCACCAAGTACACAAAATCCGCGTTCTGTAAGCATAAAAAAAGAACTTTATTATGACGATTCTACTTAGAGTTCATAAAATAAAACAAATCCCTATACCCACCATTCTGATTTACAAAGTGGTTTTCTCTAAGTCTAAAGTCTTCTTAGTATTATTCTGTTAATCATCACATATCCTTCAGAGAGAGACTGGCATAAATCACTATTTTCTTCACTATGAGATTATGACATGGTGAGACAATAAAAACAGAGCCAAGCCGGGCATGGTGGCACATACTTGTAATCCAAGTACTTGGGAGGCTGAGACAGGAGGACTGCGCAGGTTCAAAGCCAGCCTCAGCATCTTAGTGAAGCTCTCAGCAACTTAGTGAGACCCTGTTTCCAAATAAAATATAAAAATAGGTCTGGGGGTATACCCCGAAGGTAGAAGGCCCCTGTGTTCCACCACTAGTACCAAAAACAAACACACACAAAAACAGAGCCAAGAACAGGCTACTAGCTACATTTGCTACTAACTCTACATAATAAAAACTCAGATGTGTTAAACAAATATCAATTTATCAAGGCTTGAGGAAAAGGGGGTATAAAAATCTTGAACTAAAGGACGTATTTCAATGATTTTTGGGGGGAGTAATACTGGGAATGGAAACCAGGAACCTTCTACCTCCAAACTACAACTCCAGACCTATTTTTATATTGTAGTTGGAAACAGGGTCTCACCAAGTTGCTGATAGCCTCACTGAGCTGCTGGGACTGGCTTCAAACCTGCAATCCTCCTGTTTCAGCTTCCCAAGTACTGGAATTACAAGTGTGCGCCACCATGCCCGTCTTAATTTCAATGATCTATTTTCATTAAATATTCTAAAGTGACCATTCTTTCTATATCTGTAATTTGAAATTTTATTTTCAAGCTGGGCGTGGTGGTACACACTTGTAATCCCAGCATTCGGGAGGCTGAGACTGGAGGATCACAGTTCTCAGACAGCCTCAGCTACTTAGTGAGGCCCTCTGCAACTCAGTGAGACCCGGTTTCAAAACAAAAAGAATAAAAAGTAGGGCAGGTGCTATAGCTCGGAGGTCGAATGCCCCAGGGTTCCATCCCCAGACCCGCAAAAAAAAAAAAAAAAAAAAAAAAAAAAAAATTATTTTCAGATATTCAAGTGAATAGGAGGAATAATTTATAATGCTCCACAGCACAAAATAATTATGGTTTAAAACTATTAATTAAATACTTCAAAAAAAGCTAGTAGACAGATTTTTGAGTGTTCCTAGCACAAAGAAATAATAAACATTTAAAGTGATAAATATAAATATGAGCTAGGCAAGGTGGCACACACCTGTACTTGAGATTGGAGGATCGAAACAGGAGGAGGACTAGGGGTAAAGATCAGAGGTAGAATGTCCCTGGGAGCCCGGGCTTGGTGGCACACACTTGTTAATCCCAGCATTCAGGAGACTGAGACAGGAGCAGAGGTTCACCACCAGCCTCAGCTACTTAGTGAGGCCCTTTGCAACTTGGTGAGACCCTGTTTCAAAATAAAGAATAAAGGCCAGGCATGGTGACCCACACTTGCAATCCAGTACTTGAGAGGCTGAGACAGGAGGATCACATGGGTTTGAAGCCAGCCTTAGCTACTTAGTGAGGCTGTCTGAATCTTAGTGAGACCCTGTTTCCAAATAAAAATCTAAAATAGGTCTGGGAATGTAGTCTGGGAAGGTCGAAGGCCCTTGAGTTCCATCACCAGTACAGGAAAGAAAGAAAGAAAGAAAGAAAGAAAGAAAGAAAGAAAGAAAGAAAGAAAGAAAGAAAGAAAGAAAGAAAGAAAGAAAGAAGAAGGAAGGAAGGGAGGGAGGAAAAGAACAGAACTGGGGGTATAGCTCAGAGGTAGAATACCCCTGGGATTGAAAAAAAAAAAAAAAAGAATGTCCCTGGGTTCAATCCCGGGTACCAAGAAAAAAGACAACCAAATAAATAAAAATGCTAAGTAGCCTCTAATTATCCTGATATGATCTTCACATAGTATATATATGTATTGAAATGTCACAATGTCCCCCATAAATATGTACAATCACTACGTCAATTAAAAATAAAACTAGGCATGGTGGCGCACACTTGTAATCCCAGTACTTAGGAGGCCGAGAGGAGGATTGTAGTTTTCATGGCCAGCCTCAGCTACTTAGTGAGGCCCTCCGTGACTTGGTGAGACCCTGTTTCACAATAAAGAATAAAAAATAGGCTTGGGGGTATATTTTGGAGGCAGAATGCCCCTGGGTTTAATCGCCAGTACCGCAAAAAAAAATTTTTGTACATTATATATGTACACTTTTGTACATATATAATTTATAAGAAGCCCCAAAAAATGTTGAGGGAAGTTTTTGTATTAACCTTGGATTTACTTCCTGGAAAAACTACATGAGAATACATGTGACAGTATGAGTAGTAAGCTAGCATTCACATCAAAGGTCATGTGGGGAGAACATGCATTTACTCAGGTACATATGCACAGGCTCTGTCTGACCAATATACATAAGAAACCTTCAGCATTCAGATGGCCTTGGGAAGGACTGGCTAGGGAACCAGAGCCATGAAGGCATGCTTCAGCCTCATTGTGACAGCATTCCCATTCAAAAATAAATTAAATGAAGCTGAGCGTGGTGTTGCACACTTGTAATCCCAGCATTTGGGAGGCGGAGACAGATGGATCTTGGTTCAAGAACAGCCTCAGCTACTACTTAGTGAGGCCTTTTGCAACTCAGTGAGATCCTGCTTCAAAATAAAGAATAAAAAATAGGACTGGGGATGTAGCTTGGAGGTAAAATACTCCTGGGTTCCATCCCCAGTACTGAAAAAAAAAAGTGAAAGAATATGTTCAGTGTGTGTGTGTGCGTGCACGCGTGCGCACGCGCGGGCGAGGGGGGGGTGTGCTGGAAATAAACCCAGAGGCATTCTACCTCTATGTTACACCCCAACCCTATTTTTCATTTTGAAACAAGATCTCAACAAGTTGCAGATGATCTCACTAAGTTGCTGAAGCTGGCAGCAAACCTGTGATCCTCCTGTCTCAGCCTCCCAAGTGCTAGGACTACAAGCGTGTACCATCACACCTGACTTGCATTCTATTTTTACAAAGAAAAAATGGGAGGTTTAGCTCAGTGGTAAAGCACATGTATAGCATGCTCAATCATGTTCAATACTCAGCACTGCAAACAAACAAGGAAAATGTTATAAGGTCTGTGACTGCTTGAAATAAAACTTTAAGTGGAGAAGAAATGAATAGAAATATCAATAAAAACATGCTGGAGCCAGGTACGGTAGCATACGACTATAATCCTAGTATTGGGAGGCTGAGACATCACAGGTTCACAGCCAGCCTCAGTAACTTATTGAGGCCTTCTGCAACTTAGTGAGATTCTGTTTTAAAATAAAACATAACCCAGGCATGGTGGAACACACTTGCAATCCCAGTACTTGGGAGGCTCAGGAAGATCATGCAGGTTTGAAGCCAGCCTCAGCTACTTAGGCTCTCAGCAACTTAGTGAGACCCTGTTTCCAAACAAAATATAAAATAGGTCTGGAAGTGTAGCTTGAAGGCAGAATGCCCCCGGGTTCCATCCCAGGTACCACAAAATAAATAAATAAATAAATAAATAAATAAATAAATAAATAGGGCTGGGGGTATAGCTCAAAAGATAGAATGCCCTGGATTCAATCCCCAGTACCACCAAAAAGCTTATCTGGGCTATAATAAAAAAGTATACAGTATACACAACATTTTCTTTACTAGCACTTTTGGGTAGAATATGAGAGAAAGTTGTAATTTTTACCATCATAATCTCTGCATCGCCTCTTTGGTGGTGGGTTTCGACCAAAAGAATTGGAAGAACTATGATTATTGTAGTAATTAGACCAACTCTCAGTTGTGTTTTCAGAATGGTGAGCAGGTGCGATCACGGTAACAGTGCTGGGAATAGACTGTGCCCCAGAGGAATACTGCTCAGAAGAGTTTGGAGGTGGTGCAGACACAGGCACATAGGAACTCTCCACATCATTCCTTTCACTCTTAAACTTCGATCTCTCCCTGTGCTCTGCTTTAAAAACAAAAAAAAGGAAGAACCAAAGAGATTAGACATTCAGATTCTTAAACTGTGTGCATTTTTTTCATGAAATAGTAAAGACAAGAAAACTGGAGTAAGCTTACTAAGCTATTCATATTCCAACTGTTCTCATTATTAATAATCTGAAAAGCAGAATATCAACAGTGTGCCATATTGACCAATAATTTGTAAAACATCAGATTTTATTATCAACATCAATTACACTGAATGAAAAGCAGTCAGCTTCTCTTTTTTTTTTTCTTTTTTGAGGTACTGGAGATGAAACCCAGGGGCATTTTATCTCTGAGCTACACTCCCAGCCATAATTTTGATTCTTTACTTTGAAACAGGGTCACACTGAGTTGCAAAGGGGCTCACTAATTAACTGCTCAGCCTCCCAAATTCTGGGATTACAAGTGTATGTCGCCACACCCAGCTTCCACTATTTTTTTTTTTTTTTTTGGTGGAACTGGTGGTGGAACCCAGGGGCCTTTCTACCTCCGGGCTATACTCCCAGACCTATTTTATACTTTATTTGGAAACAGGGTCTCACTAAGTTGCTGAGAGCCTAAGTAGCTGAGGCTGGCTTCGAACCTGTGCAATCCTCCTGTCTCAGCCTCCCAAGCACTGGGATTACAAGTGTGCGCCACCACACCCGGCTCTCTAATATTTTTTAATATGCTCATTTGTGCACTGTAACTATGCATCAAAGTGAGATTCAATGTGATACATTCATAGAAGTACACATACATCATTTGGTGTATTTCCCTCCAAAAAAACACCACAATCAGGCAGGCATGGTGACACACATTTGTAATCCCAGTATTTGGGAGGATGAGACATGAGGATGGCAGTTCTCTACCAGCCTCAGCTACTTAGTGAGGCCCTCTACAACTTAGACCCTGTTTCAAAATAAAAAATCAGGAGCCAGACATGGTGGTGCACGCTTGTAATCCCCGCACTTGGGAGGCTGAGACAGGAGGATCGCACAGGTTCGAAGCCAGCCTCAGCTACTTAGTGAGGCTCTCAGCAACTTAGTGAGACCCTGTTTCCAAATAAAGTAAAAAATAGGTCTGGGAGTATAGCCCAGAGGTAGAAAGCCCCTGAATTCCACCCCCAGTACCACCAAAACAATAAAAAATAAATAAATAAATAAATAAATAAATAAATAAATAAATAAAAAGTCGGGCTTGGGGTGTAGCTCAGAGGTAGAATACCACTTGGTTCAATTCCTAGCACCACACACACACACACACACACACACACACACACACACACACCCAATATTTAATGGGAATGTTTCTAAAAATTGACAAACTGATATTTCAGAAGGTCAGTGATTGGGATCTTAGTAACTTACACAATTCTTTTTTGTTTAATTTTATAAACCTTAAGAAACATTATTACAAATCAATTACTTTTAGGAAAAAAGAAAGCCAGGGGCTGGGAATGTAGCTCAGTGGTGAAGTGCTTGCACAAGACCATGAGTTCATTTACCAAAACCACAAAATAAAAAGCAGGAAACTCTCAAGTGGATAGCTTTGTTGATTAAAGGACATTTGTATCAACTATGCAAAATGACTTTAGATATGTACTATGATATCTTAAGAATATGATACAAATTGGGCATGGTGGCATATGCTTGTAATCCCAGCATCTGGGAGGCTGAGACAGGAAGATCCCGGGTCGCAGACAGCCTCAGCTACTACTTTGTTTTTATTTTATTTTATTTACTTATTTATTTATTTATTTATTTATTTATTTATCGGTACTGGAGATAGAACCCAGGGGCATTCTGCCTCCAAGTGACATCCCTAGCCCTATTTTTTTTATTCTTTATTCTGAAACAAGGTCTCACTGAGTCTGCAAACCATGATCCTCCTGTCTCACCCTGCCTCCCAAATGCTGGGATTATGAGCATGTGCCACCACACCTGGCTTCAACTACTACTTAGTGAGGCCCTTCGCAACTCAGTGAAACCCTGTTTCAAAATAAAGAATTAAAAATTGGGCTGGGGGGTGCAGCTCCAAAGTAGAATGTTCCTGGATTCCATCCCCAATAGTGAAAAAAAAAAAAAAGAATATAATACTATGATACCTTCTTTTTTAATTTTTTGGTACTAGAGATTGAACCTAGGAGCTTTTTACTTTCTATGTACATCCCCAGGTCCCCACACACACCTCTTTAAATTTTGAAATAGGGTCTCGTTACATTACCAAGGGTCTTGCTAAGTAGCTGAGGCTGACCTAGAACCTGTAGTATTCCTGTCTCAGCCTCATAAGTACTGTGATTACTGGCATGCGCCTCCTCACCTAACAAGAACAGCTTCTTTTTAATCAAACTCCTTTGACTTCAACCCAAGTATAGAGCCCAGTCTTTGTAACAAAATCAATATTCAGTTTTTTGAGACAATTCCAGCTTTTACATTGCTTACAGTACATTTAGCCTTAATAAAATTTCTTGTGCCTTGTTATAAAAGCAACAGGGCTTTTAGGGGGACACTTTATCTACTCACCAACATTCCTATTTGGATCCCGGTCTTTGCTGCGCCCACGGCTTCGGCTTCTACTTCGACTCAGGCCCCGGCTCTTACTCCGGCTCTTACTCCTGCCCCTTCTCCAGTCATACTTCTCACGGTACAATTCATTCCGCTCATAGTACCGCTCATAATCCCTCCACTTGCCATCTTCTCTTTTTTTGTCACGTGTCCTATAATACACAGATATAAAAGCCATATTAAGCTAAAGAAATAGTGTGCAAACAAATTCAGAGTATGACATACTCTTGAGTAATCAAAATTGATAACACTGTGCTTTTTTAGAAGCTTTAAGACTACCATGTAATTCTTCTAATCCATTATATGAAAAGGAAAAATATTTTCACTTCAAGTACAATGGGTGGGGAGAAATGAAGGGAAAAAAAAGATGAACCCAACGTGGGGGGAGAAGTGGGGGAGCAGTGATAGAGCACAGAAACTTAGAACAAGAAAAGGAAAAAAAAACTCAAAACAATGTTTCCCTAAACAAAAATCCATTTTTGCTAGTAGGTTCATAATTCTGCATAAAAATTATACCACTTGTAATATAAAATGATACATGTAATTTTAATACTGAGCACCCCTAACCAAATGGAATATTTCATTTTTATTCTCTAAGGAGACTGCTCCCACCCCTGAGCTCTAGGGGAAAGCATGTAATGATGACTGTTTTTAAAAGAAACAGAAAGTAAGACAAAGACAAAAAGCAGAAAGGAAAAAAGAAAAATAACATTCTCATTCTTTAATGAGTTTGTAAATAGGAGTCAGTCCATTTAAAAATCTTTTTTAATATCCTTGGAAGGCAAGTAATAAGTGAGTTATCACTGTCTTCCTAATTAAAGATAAAAACAAACCTCCGTTCACTGGATTCTGAACGAGTTTTCTGGGGACTAGGATATTTCTTTTTTCTGCTATCACGCTCTTCCTCTACTGGCTCCTGAAATACCTACATAAAAATATTTGTTAGAAATAAGAACATGCTTCTATAACTTACAAAACACAACCACCTGATATTCTTTTTTAGCACAATAGAGGCCACAAATAAACAGAGGAAATAGTCCAATCCTGCCCCAAAAAAAGAAAACTTGAAAACACACTTTATTAATTTTTAAATATCAACTTAAGGCAGGGAATGGTAGAAAAAAAGGAAGAAAACAAGCAACTCACTCTTTAAACAGAAATAGGAAGTTAAAGCCAGGCATGGTGGCACACACTTGTAATCCCAGCATTTGAGAGACAAGAGGATCACGGTTCGCAGACAGCCTAAACCACTTAGTGAGGTCCCTTGCAACTCAGTGAGACCCTGTTTCAAAGTAAAGAATAAAAAATAGGGCTGGGGGTGTAACTCAAAGGTACAATGCCCCTGGGTTTCATCCCAAGTACCGTAAAAAAAAAAAAAAAAAAAAAAAAAAAAAAGAAAAGAAAAGAAAAATTGAAACAGGAAGTTAAGCACTGTAGTACACACCAATATGCCCAGTGCTTGGGAGACTAAGACAAGAGGATTGCATGTTCAAAGCCTGGCTTCAGCGTTCAGTGAGACTGATTCAAAATAAAAAATAAAATACAGTTGTGGGTATAACTCAGAGGCAAAATGCCCCAGGGATCAATACAAGTGCCACTGGAAAAAAAAAAAAAAAAAAAAAAAAAGCCAGGTGTGGTATAATCCCAGTACATAGACAGGAGTATCCAGGCTCACAGACAGCCTAAGCTACTTAGTGAGGCTTTCTGCAACTTGGTGAGACCCTGTTTCAAACTAAAGAAAATATCAGGCTGGAGGTGTCGCTCAGAGGTAGATTGCCCCTGCATTCAATCCCCAGCACCACAAAAAAATTAAATAAATAAAAATAAACTGAAACAGGAAAAATAGTAAATTATTAAGTATCATATACTAAAATGACTTATATCAGCCAGGCGTAGTGGCACACACTTGTAATCCCAGCATTTGAGAGGCTGAGACAGGAGGATCATGGTTTGCGGATTCTGGGGTGGAACCCAGAGGCTTTCTACCTCCAGACCTATTTTATTTTTTTTATTTTTTTGGTGGTACTGGGGTTCCTGGAAGCCCTTCTACTTCCGAGCTACACTCCCAGACCTACTTTTTTATATTTTTTAAATTTGGAAACAGGGTCTCTTAAGCCAGCAAGGCTGGCTTCGAACCTGCGCGATCCTCCTGTCCCCGCCTCCCAAGCGCGGGGATTACAAGCATGTGCCACTACGCCCGGCTATTTTTTTTTTTTTTTTTAAAACAGGGTCTCACTAAGTAGCTGAGGCTGGCTTCAAACCTGTGCAATCCTCCTGTCTCAGCCTCCCAAGCACGGGGATTACAAGTGTGCGCCACCACACCCAGCTAGGATTGCACATTTAAAGCCAGCCTCAGCAACTTAGACTGTCAGTAACTTAGTGAGACTATGTTTCAAAATAAAAAATAAAGCCTGCGTGGTGGCGCAGGGCTTGTAATCCCTGCGCTTGGGAGGCGGAGACAGGAGGATGGCGCAGGTTCAAAGCCAGCCTTGCTGGTTTAAGAGACTGTTTCTAAATAAAAAATATAAAAAATAGGTCTGGGAGTGTAGCCCGGAGGTAGACGGGTTCCATCCCCAGTACCACCAAAACAATAAATAAATTAATTAATTAATAATAAAAATAAGGCTGGGATGTAACTCAGAGGTAAATTTCCTCTGGGTTCAATCTCCAGCACCACCACCAAAAATAAAATGTATTAGAACTAATGAAAATGTTGAGGCTTCTATTTCTTTTAGCTGAGTATGCCCAGCTAAGGCTTCTGTTAAAAGTCTTAACAGTCAACAATGACCAAAAATTGAAAGAGGCTGGGTGTAGCGGCGCATACTTGTAATCCCAGTACTTAGAAGGCTGAGATAGGAGGATTGCAGGTTCGTGGTCATCCTCAGCTACAGAGTGAAGTCCTCTGCAACTTAGTGAGACTTGTTTCAAAAGAAAATAATAAGATAGGGCTGGGGGTGTAGCTTGGAGGTAGAATGCCTCTGGGTTCAATCCTGTGAGGAAGGGAGGGACAAATGAACTGACTGGGTTTGTTTTGGTACTGAGGATTAAGCCGAGAGGCTCTCGCTGAGCTACCTCCCCAGCCCAATTTTATATTTTATTTTGAAACAAGATCTGGCTAAGTTGCCCAGGATGGCCTCAAATTGTGAACCTCTTTCCTCAGTCTCCTGAGTTGATAATACTACAGGTGTGTGCAATTGCAATCAGCCTTATTACTATATTTTAACAAACTGATCACAAACCATATATGAGAACGCTGAAACAGCCATTTGCAAGAACTAAACAAATTCCCTTTTTTATTTTATTTTATTATTTTATTTTTATTTTTTATTTTTTATTTTTGCAGGTCTGGGGATGGAACCCAAGGGCATTTGACCTCTGAGGTACATCCTCTGCCCTATTTTTTTTTTTTTTAAACAGTGTCTCACTAAGTTGCAGAGGGCCTCACTAAGTAGCCGAGGCAGTACACAAACCGTCATCCTCCAGTCTCAGCCTCCCAAATGCTTGGATTACAAACGTGCGCCACCATGCTTGGCTAACAAATTCCCTTCTAATGGATAAGCTTACTTCTAAATACCCAAATCAGGAAGTGGGCTAATGGAAAAAGAGGTAACAACTTAGTAAAATCCAGGCAACATAAATCATAGCCATATATGGCACCCATATGGCACCAGCAAACACCACACAATTATTAGTGTATTTAAAAATCATTCTAACAATTTACAGTGATGCATTACTTCACTGGAATGCAATCAGTTAATTCCAGACAGGGGGGGGAAAATCCACAGGACAAATGAATAAATTTTCCCACAAAAAAAATTAAAATAAAACAAGCGTTGGGAGGCTGAGAAAAGAGGATCCCGGTTTTTGGACAGCCTCAGCTACTACTTAGTGAGGCTCTTTGCAACTCAGTGAGACCGTTTCAAAATAAAGAATAAAAAGCTTGCAGGTAGAATGCCCCTGGGTTCCATCCCCAGTACCACAAAAATTAGGAAAATTAAAAAAGAGACACTGTTGGGTGAATTGTAGGTGGGCACGGTGGTAAATGCCTGTAATCTCCAGTATTGGGAGGCTGAGGTGGGAGGATCACAGGTTCGAGATCAGACTCTGCAACTTAGTGAGACCCTTAGCAAATTAGCAAGACCTGTTTTAAAATAAAAAATAGCCAGGTGTGCTAGCGCTTGGGAGGCGGAGACAGGAGGATGGCACAGGTTTGAAGCCAGCCTCACTAGCCTAAGAGACCCTGTTTCCAAATAAAAAATATAAAATAGGTCTGGGAGTATAGCCCAGAGGTAGAAGGGTTCCATCCCCAGTACCATCCATCCATCAATCAATCAATAAAATAGAATTGAACATGGTGGTGTACACTTGTAATTCCAGTACTTGGAAGGTTCAGACAAGAGGATTGCAGGTTAGAGGACAGTCACAACAAGAAGTGAGACTCTCATCAACCTAGTGAGACCCTACTTCCAAATAAAAATAAAATACGGCCGGGAGTAGAGCTTGAGGTAAAATTCCCCTGAGTTCAATCCCCAGTGAAACAACAACAAAAATACATAAAAAGGGCTTAGGTACAGGTTGGAGGCAGAATGTCCCCAGTTTAAATACCCAGCATATAAAGAAAAAAAGTATTATATGAATATTAAATGTACAGAAATTGATAACATATTAATCTAAAAGAATATCCATACTGTTAGGAAATACACAGAAGTATTTAAAGGTGAAGGACCATTATGTTCATGACCTATTCAGAAAAAATGTTATGGGTATGAACACATAGAGAACAAACAGAACAAATTTTCAATAAATGCATTTACAGAGATAGCAAATGGAATATATGGATATGGATGTTTGGGGTACAATTCTTGTCTTTTTTTGTGGTACTGGGGATTGAACCAAGACGCATTCTACCTCTGAGCTTCATCCCCAGCCCCATTTTATTTTTATTTTGAAACACAGTCTCACTAGGTTGATGAGTCTCACTACTTGTTGAGGCTGTTCTTGAACCTTCTATCCTTTTGTTTCAACTTCGCAAGTGCTGTAATTATAGATGTGTGCCACCGCAACCAGTTGTCTTTTTTTTTTTTTTGTACTAGAGATTGAACCCAGGGGCATTCTACCTCCACACTACATCCCCAGCCCTATTTTCTTTCTTTCTTCTTTTTTTTTTTTTTAATTGGAAACAGTCTCGCTAAGTTGCTGAGAGCATTACTAAATTACTGAGGCTGGCTTCGAATCTGCAATCCTCCTATCTCAGCCTCCTAAGTACTGGGACTACAGGTGAGCACCACCACATCCGGCTCAGCTTTATCATTTTAATAAAAAGCTATTTCTAAATAAGTTTTGTTTTTTTCATTTTTGTTTGTGTTTGGTACTGGAGATTGAACCTGGGGTATTCTACCTCCAAGCCTTTTATTTTGAATCAGATCTCTTTAGGCTGCCAAACCTCAGAGTTGCTGAGGCCTCATACCTGTGATCCTTCTGTCTCTTCCTCCCAAGTACTGAGATTACAGGCGTGCACAACACAACCATTCACACCCGGATCAGCTCAAATAAGTTTTTTAAAGTTATTTTGTAGCTGGGCATGATGGTACACGCTTATAATCCCAGCATTTGGGAGCTGAGACAAGAGGATCCCGGTTCGTGGACAACCTCAGCTACTTAGTGAGACCCTTTGCAACTCAGTGAGACCCCATTTCAAAGTAAAGAACTAAAAAAAAAAAAATAGGGCTGGGGTGTAGCTCAAAGATAGAATGCCCTTGGGTTCTATTCCCAGTACCACCCCCCCAAAAAAAAAGTTATTTTGTAGCAGCTGGGTATGGTGGTCCACACTTGTAATCCTAGTACTTAGGAGTCTGAAACAGGAGGATCACAGGTTCTTGGCCAGACTCAGCTCCTTAGTGAAGCCCTTTGATAATTAGCAGACCATGTCTTTGCAACTTAGTGAGACCATGTTTCAAAATAAAGAACAATAAACTGGGCTGTACATATAGCTCAACTATAGAATGCCCCTGGGTTCAATCCCCCACTTCCCCCACCCGTCAATTTTTTTTTTTTTTTTTTTTTTTTTTGGTGGTACTGGGGGTGGAACCCAGAGGCTTTCTACCTCCGGGGTATACTCCCAGACCCATTTTATGTTTTATTTGGAAACAGGGTCTCACTAAGTTGCTAAGAGCCTCACTAAGTAGCTGAGGCTGGCTATGAACCTGCGTGATCCTCCTGTCTCAGCCTCCCAAGCGCGGGGTTACAAGCGTGCGTCACCACGCCCAGCTAAGCCTATATATTTAAACAAGTCTTCTTTTTCTAGAAGTCAATGGATTAATATTTCTCTATTGCTGGGCGTGGTGGAGCACACTTGTAATCCCAGCATTCGAGAGGCTGAGAACAGAGGATCACGGTTCGTGGACAGCCTCAGCTACTTAGTGAGGCCCTCTGCAACTCAGTGGGACCTGGTTTCAAAATAAAGAATAAAAAATAGGGCAAGGGATGTAGTTCGGAGGTCGAATGCCCCTGGGTTACATCCCCAGACTCACACAAAAAAAAAAGAAAAAAAGAAAAAAAAATTTCTCTGAATTCCTCAATATTACTAAAGTGTTTTTGGGTTTTTTTTTTTTGTTTGTTTGTTTGTTTGTTTTGCAGTACTGGGAATTTGAACACAAGAGCATTCTACCTCCAAACTATACCCTCAGCCCTATTTTTTATTCTTTGTTTTTTGGTTGGGCCAGTACCGGGGACTGAATCCAAGATCACTGTACCTCCAAGCTATATCCCAAGCCCTAATTTTTATCCTTTATTTTGAAACAGGGTCTCACTAAGTTGCAGAGGGCCTCACCAAGTAGCTGAGGCTGGCCACAACCCTGTGATCCTCCTGTCTTAACCTCCCAAGCATTGGGATTACAAGTATGCACCAACACACTTGGCTTTGAAGTATTTCTTGCATGCTTCAACAATCTGCCTGAAATTTTTTCAACTCTTCAAAGTCCAAGGAACTAAAAAGGAAACCCTAAGAATCTTTGTCATGTTCCAAACCCAGAAACTTCATAATTACTCTTAAAAAAAGCTGAACTTCAAACTAAGAATACTGGTTATAGAATCTAAGAAGCTCCCTAAAGCAAAAGCAAAATAAAAAAAATCATTACCTCTTCTTTAACTTCTTCTTTTTCTGGGACTACTGGTTTTGGCTCAGGTTTCACTGGTTCCAAAGGTGGAAGGTAGTTCTTAGTATAGAGACTTTCAAATAGTTTGTCCACAAAACCTGAAGTTTCTAAGGAGAAAAAATCATTTTTAAGTACTGCACAAACAAAAATCACAAGGTTAAACACTATCAGCAAATCTTTGAGAAAACAGGCAATCTACATGGGACGAAAAATGAAACTTGACTTAAAGGACAGAACCCCACCTTCTGCATTTTAAATTCCTCTGACATAACTGTACATATTCAAATGATATAGATATAAGATTATTTGTAAGAGTAAATAATAGCAAAAGGTTGGAAACTGGGCGTGGTGGCGCATGCTCATATGTCCAGTACTTGGGAGGCCAAGACAAGAGGACCCAGTTTCGAGGACAGCCTCAGCCATTTAGTGAGGCACTCCACAACTTAAAGAAACCCTGTTTCAAAATAAAAAGTAAAATAGGGATACGGGTGTAGCTCAGAGGTAGAATGCCTCTGGGTTCAATCCCTGCTACCGCCAAAAAAAAAGAAAAAAGAAAAAAAGACTGGAAATGACCATATTACCATAGAAGAAAAACTAGTAAATTATGAGCCAAGTGTAGTGGCACACACTTGTAATCCCAGTACGTAGGAGGCTGAGACAGGAGGACTACAGATTCAAGAACAGCCTTAGCAAATATTCTTATCAACCTAGGGAGACCCCTGTTTCTTTTTTCTTTTTCTTTTTGGTAATGGACATTGAACCCAGAGGCATTCTACTTCCAAGCTATACCCCCAGCTCAATTTTACTCCTTATTTGGAAAAAGGGTCTGACGAGGGTGCTAAGAGCCTAGCTAAGTTGCCAAGGCTGGCTTTAAACCTGCAATCCTCCTATCTCAACCTCCCAAGTACTGGGTTTACAAATGTACACCACCACACCCAGCTGAGACCCTGTTTCAAATAAGAAAATTTTAAAAATAGGGCTAGGGCTGCAAGTATAATTCAGAGGTAGAATGCCTGTAGGTTCAATCAACAGTGCAAAAATAAACATAAATAAATTATGAAGCAATCATACAAAGGAATATAAAACATCTATAAAAAGAACAAATACTGACAGTATCATATTTCTAAGATGCAAGTTTGTGGTTTTGTTGTTGCTTTTTTTCCACTACAGGGGAATGAACCCAGAGTCTCCTGTAATGAGCTAGAACATTATTAAAATGTTGAGACAGAGTCTTTGTAAGTTGCCTAGGTGGGCCTCAAACTTGCAATACCTTGCCTCAGCCTCCTGAGTATTTGGGATTACAAGTGCCACCATGCCGAGCATGAAATAACTTTTATGTGTTTATCTGCCTAAAGAAATTAAAAGGATGCAAAAAGTGATATATATTTTTAAAAATCTGTGTACTGTAGGAGGAAAAGGGCATCTGTAAAATAGGTAAGAATACTCTCAAGCTGGGCATAGTGGCACACACTACAGTTTGAGTATTTGGGAAGCTGAGACAGGTTCAAAGCTAGGCTCAGTGACTTAGCAAGGCCCTCAGAAACTTAGTGAGACTCTGTTTCAAAATAAAATAAAAATATAAACAAAATAAAATAGGGTTGGGAGTTTAACTCAGAGGCAGACTGCCCCTAAGGTCAACAATAGTACAAAAAAAAAAAAAGAGTATTCTCATGGCATATCTTTATATTGTTGGATTATGCACTACTTACTAAAAAAATTAAAAATATTTAAATCAGGCAAATAAATTAATACTGGCCTTAGAATTTTAAAAAAAAAAACCTCATTGGGTTTTTTTGTTTTGTGGTAATGGGGATTGAACTCAGGGGATTCTACCTCTGAGCTACACTCCTAGCCCTATTTTTATTTATTTATTTATGTGTTTGTTTGTTTGTTTGTTTATTTATTTGGTGGTACTGGGGATGGAACCCTTGTACCTCCGGGATACACTTGCAGACATATTTTATATTTTATTTGGAAACAGGGTCTCTTAAGCCAGCAAGGCTGGCTTTGCACCTGCGTGATCCTCCTGTCTCCGCCTCCCAAGCACGGGGATTACATGAGTGCACCACCATACCCAGCTCTTATTCTTTTATTTTGAAACAGGGTCTCACCCCAGAATAGCCAAAGCAATTCTCAGCAATAAGAACCATGCAGGAGGCATCACAATCCCAGACTTCAAATTATGCTATAGATCAACAGTAGTAAAACCAGCATGGTATTGGCACAACAACAGGCATACTGACCAGTGGAACAGAATTAAAGATACTGAAACACACTTATAGTCAATTAATCTTTGACAAAGGGGCCAAACTCATACGCTGGAGAAAAGACAGCCTTTTCAACAAATGGTGCTGGGAGAACTTGCTATCCATTTGTATAAAGATAGAACTAAATCCTTACCTCTCACCATGCACAGGAATTAACTCGAGATGGATCAAAGACTTAGTAATTAGAACAGAGACTCTGAAGTTATTAGAGGAGGGCATAGGCTCAACACTCCAACATATAGGCACAGGCAGTAACTATCTCAATAAGACGCAGGAAATTAAAGCAAGAATTAACAAGTGGAATGGCATCAAAGTAAAAATTTCTTCTCATGAAAGGAAACCATCAAGAACATAATGAGAAAGCCTACAAAATGGGAGACCATCTTTATCAGCCACCACTCTGACAGAGGGCTAATATCCAGAATATACAAAGAGCTCAAAAGACTCTACACTAGCAAAACAAACAACCCAATCAAGAAATGGGCAACTGAACTTAATAGACACTTCACAAAAGAAGAGACACAAATGACCAATAGATACATGAAAAGATGTTCAACATCATTAGCCAACAGGGAGATGCAAATCAAAACTACGATGAGAGTCCATCTAACCCCAATCTTTATGGCAAGCATAAAGAACTCAAACAACAACAAATGCTGGCCAGGATGTGGGGTAAGAGGAACTCTTTTACACTGTTGGTGGGAGTGCAAACTAGTTCAGCTGCTATGGAGATCAGTGTGGAGATTCCTTAGAAAACTGGGAATGGAGCCACCATATGATCTGGCTTTACCACTCCTTGGTATTTTTCCAAAGGGGTTGAAATCAGAGAACTACAGCAATATATGCATACCCATGTTCATAGCAGCACAATTCGTAATAGCCAAAATATGGAAACAACCTAGGACTCCATCAACAGATGAATGGATTGCTAAATTATGGGAAATACACGCAATGGAATTCTACTCAGCTATAAAAAAAAGAACAATATCATGTCATTTGCAAGAAGATGGAAAGACCTGGAGAACATTATGTTAACTGAGATAAGCCAAGCACAGAAAGAGAAGGGACTTATATTTTCTCTAATATGCCCAAACTAGGGAGTTTAGGGATACCAAAGGAACTCCAGACAATGAAGGAGAAACCTCATCAAAGCTAGAATGGATGGATAGGAGAGGAAGAAGGTTGAGGTTGATTAATGAAGGTTGAGGTTGATTAATGAAGGAGCTACATCTGAATTTGTGTAAAAATACAAATATAGCAAGGTTAACCTGACACTCATTCTTGGGAGGGGGAAGGGGAAAGAGGGAGGGTTTCAAGCACAGTTTGAATGTATGCCATTTTCAATATGTTCCACATTAAAAAAAAAAAATTAAAATTAGATCCTTTCCCTAATATGCAAAAGCTAAGGAGAAATGAGTAAAAGGAGGAACTCTAAATGAAGAAGGAGATCCTATAGAGGAGCAAATAAGGCAACCTAACTGAGGAGATGGGAGGGGGGAAGAGGGAAACTCTCTAAAGCACATGATGTACTTAAACATATCAAAGTCAATCACTAAGCCAAGCATGGGAAGGAGGGAGGGGGAGGAAATGGGGTGGTGATTGGGTAAGGGCTAATTGGGTGATATGTGTATGTATGTCTATACAAGTCTTGTATCCCATTAAGATGTATGACTACAATGCACCAATAAAAATTTTTTTAAATAGGGCTGGGGGTGTAGCTCAGAGGTAGAATGCCCTTGAGTTCAATCCCTAGCACCACAAAAATAAAAAATAAAAATAAAATAGGACTGGGGGTATAGCTTGGAGGTAGAATCCCCAAGGTTCAATCCTCAGCACCATAAAAATAAATAAATAAATAAGGTGGGCATGGTGCCCCTTAGCTGTAACCCCAGTACTTGAGAGACTGAGACAGAAGCATTGCAGGTTCTAGGCCAGACTCAGAAAATTAAGGAATCCTTTAGCAACTTAGACCCTGTTTCAAAATTTAAAAATAGCCACTGGGCACAATGGTACACACCTGTAATCCCATTACTTGGGAGGGTGAGATAGAAGGATCACAGGGTTGATGCCAGCCTCAGCAACTTAGCAAGACCCTGTTTCCAAATTTAAAACAAAATAGGGCTGGGGATGTAGTGCAAAGGTAAAATGCCCCTAGGTTCAATCCCCATTACCACAAAAATAAGTAAATAAATAATTTAAATTAATTAAATTTCAATTCTTAGCCCTATGGACCCCATTTCAATTACTCAACAGCTGTAAGTGGTTAATAGTTACTGAACTGGAAGATAAAGACACCATCACACCTCTCTCTTTTTCTTTTTTTTAAAAACAGTACTGGGGATGAAACCCAGAGGCATTCTACCTCCGAACTACACTCCCAACCCTATTTTTCATTCTTCATTTTAAACAGGGTCTCACTGAGTTGCTGAGGCTGTCCACAAACCACAATCCTGTTTCAGCCTCCCAAACGCTGGAATATTTAAAAGCGTGCGCCACCACACCCGGCTCCTATCACACCTCTCACTGCAGAGTTCTACTGGACAGTAACAACCTACAAGCCGTAACAAGGCAGCAGCAGTTCTGCCTCTGGTGGTAAGCACAGCTCCCTGTGGGCACATTGCTTTTCTGAGTGCTCTGAATGGGGCTCTCGGGATGCCTCTGCCCCAAGAGCCTTCACTCTGCCCTGCCTCTTCTTCTGGCTCTGCATTTCACCCGGCTCGTCCTTGATCCACACATTAGAAAAGGACATGCTCTGCCTGGTGCAGTGTCCACACCTGTAGGGCCAGTACTTGGAAGGCTGAGACAGGAGGATCTCAGGCTCAGAGAGTCTCAGCAACTTAGTGAAACTCTGTTTTCAAGGAAAAAACAAAATCAGTCTGGGGGTATAGCTTGAATGTAGAATACCCTTGGGTTCAATCCCCAGCACAATAAATAAATGAATGATTGGGGCTTGAGATACAGCTTAGAGGTAGAATGCCCCTGGTTCAATACCTAGTACCATACAACAACAAAAAGAGAGAAAGAGAGAAAGAAAACACTCATCTAAATTAGAAAGAAATTCTGTATGTATTAGGATTATTTTTTATTTACAAAAAAGCCTTAAGATGCCAGGAGTGGTGGAGCATGCATGTAATCCCTGCGCTTGGGAGGCTGAGACAGGAGGATCGCGCAGGTTTGAAGCCAGCCTCAGCAAGGCTCTCGGCAACTTAGTGAGACCCTATTTCCAAATAAAATATAAAATAGGTCTAGGAGTATTGCCCAGAGGTAGAAAGCCCCTAGGTTCCACCCCCAGTAACACCAAAAAAAAAAAAAAAGTCTTAAGATGCATGAAAAAAATATGTAATCCTGAGCCGGGCGTGGTGGCATAACCTTGTAATCCAGCATTTGGGAGGCTGAGACAGAAGGATCATGGTTCTAGCACAGCCTCAGATAATACTCAGTAAAGCCTTTTGCAACTCAGAATCAAAAGTAGGGATGAGGATGTAGCTCAGAAGTAGAATACCCCTGGGTTCCATCCCCAGTACCACAAAAGAAAAAAAAAAATGTAATCCTGTGTCTTGGCATGAAAGCCATATTTAAAACCTTTTCTTCTCCAGTAGCTATTTGAGTTAAAGGATATTTTCTCATTAGCAATAGTATAACAATAATTGTTACTGTTTCTGTTTATACCCTAAATATAGACATTCCTGTTTATCTCCTAAATAATAATACTTATCAAATATCTATATGCCAAGCACTATAGGTTCCAAGGCTCCAGTTTCAACAAAAGCAAAAAGATAAGGAGAGAGACAGACACACAGGCATTAATAAGCACATGACAGGGAGTGATGAATGTCATGAAAAAATTAAAGCATGGTTATTAAAAGGAGAAGAGTAACTAGAAGTACAGGATGTTCTATACTGTGTAAAGGATGTTCAGGGGAAAGTGCTCAGAGACAACATGTGAAAAAAAGAACAAAAAAGAAGTGAAGTAGAAATCCATGCTTCAGGAAAAGAGTAAAATAAGTTCAAAAGCCAAGTTGGAGGCAATTCTTGCCACTTTAAAAAATAGTAAGGTGGTGCCAGGCATGGTGGCGCATGCTTGTAATCCCAGCATTTAGGAGGCTGAAACAGGAGAATCACAGTTCGAGGACAGCCTCAGCTACTCAGTGAGGCCCTTTGCAACTCAGTGAGACCCTGTTTCAAAATAAAGAATCATAAATAGGGCTGGGGGTGTAGCTCGGAGGTTGAATGCCCCTGGTTCCATCCCCGATACCACTATAAATAAATAAATAAATAAATAAATAAATAAATAAATAGGTAGGTAGTCAATGTGACTAGAGTGAAAAAAGTAAAGAGGAGTGGCAGGACATGTCAGAGAAGCAGCAGGAGAAACCTCATGGAAGCTTTGTAGATCACAGAAAAACTTTGGTAATATGGGAAGCTAAAGAAACAAAGACAAAAAGATCATGCCCTTCTCTTCTTTAATATCAAGAAGCCCCAGACAAGAGTGGGAAAGTAAAGGCTCTAGTCTGAACAGCAAGAACAAGTAGCCTCAGTATTATTAAACCACGACCCCTCAACCACCAAGTAGTTTCTACCAAAAGGTGAAAAGGACCTAATCACCTAGAAAGCATTAGAGATGCACATGGTGGCACACACCTGTAATCCCAGTACATGAGAGGATGTGATAGGAGGATCACAGGTTCCTGGATAGCCCCAGCAAGTAGTGAAATCCTCAGCAACCTAGTGAGACCCTGTTTCAAAACAAAAAATAAAAAGAGCTGGGAAGGAGCAAGGCATGGTGGCGCACGCTTGTAATCCCAGCATTTGGGAGGCTGAAACCGGAGGATCACGATTCGCAGACAGCCTCAGCTACTTAGTGAGGCCCTCTGCAACTTAGTGAGACCCTGTTTCAAAATAAAGAATAAATATAGGGAGGGGGTATGGCTCAGAGGTCAAATGCCCCTGGGTTCTATCCCCAGACCCACAAAAAAAAAGAGAAAAGAGCTGAGAGTACAGCTCAGAGGTAGAATACCCCTAGGTTCAATCCCCAGTACCACACACACACACAAAAAAAAATAAAAATAAAAATAAATAAAGCTGGGTGTGGTGGCACACACCTATAATCCCAGAGTTTGGGAGGCTAAGATAGAGGGATTGCAAATTAGAGAATAGTCTCATGAAGTAGTGAGACTTTCAACCTACTGAGACGCTATTTCCAAATAAAATAAAATAGGGTTAGGAGTGTAGCTCAGAAGTGTAATGTCTCTTGGTTCACTACCCAGTGCCACTAAAAAAAACTAAATAAAAATTAAACTAGGAGCCGGGTGTGGTGGCGCATGCTTGTAATCCCAGCATTCGGGAGGCTGAGACCAGAGGATCGCAGTTCGTGAAAGCCTCAGCTACTTAGTGAGGCTCTCCGCAACTCAGTGAGACCCTGTTTCAAAATAAAGAATAAAAAAGAAATAGGGCAGGGGGTATAGCTCGGAGGTTGAATGCCTCTGGGTTCCATCACCAAACCTGCAAATAAATAAATATACAGTATTCGGGAGGCTCAAACATGAGGATGGCAGTTCATGAACAGCCTCAGCTGCTTAGTGAGGGCCTTTGCAACTCAGTGAGACCCTGTTTCAAAATAGAGAATAAAAAACAGGGCTGGGAGTATAGCTCGGAGGTAGAAAGCCCCTGGATTCCATCCCCAGTACTGAAAAAAATAAAAAAATAGGGCTGGGGATGTAGCTCAGAGTTAGAATGCTCCTGGGTTCCATTCCACTATAACAAAAAACAAAAAAATAAAAAATAAATAAACTAGGGCTGGAGGTGTAGCTTAGAGGTAGAATGTCTGCGTTCAATCCCCAGGACTACAAAAATAAATATTAGAATTAAAATTAATAAACAAAGCTGGGTATGGTAGCAGGGCCAACTTTCCAAGCAAATACATACAAAGACAGTTATATCTAAAATAGTCCCAATAATAGCCAGGCATGGTTGCGCACGTTTGTAATCTCAGCATTCAGGAGGCTGAGACGGGAGGATTGCATTTCGCAGCCAGCCTCAGCTACTACTTAGCGAGGCCCTTTGCAACTCAGTGAGACCCTGTTTCAAAATACAGAATCAAAAATAGAGCTTGGAGTGTAGTTTGGAGGTAGAATGCCCCTGGGCACATTGCCCAGTACAGCAAAAATAAATAAATAATAATAACAACAACAACAACAACAACAAAAAGCAATAGAGCTCCCACTACCTCAATATAAAGAAGCAGCAAAGAAAGGAAAACCTCTTCTGCCAAAATACACCTGATAAGTAAACATTAATGGTTGGATTTGAGTATTCAAAGAATGCTGACTGCTTTATTTCTTATAAAGTTTAATACCTTCAGAAAGTTTTAAATTCATAATTTTTACATAAATACCCAGTTGAAGGCCCATAATAATTACCTTTTTGTAAAAAGACATCAAGTTGATCAGCACAAAAGGCTTTCAATTCTTTCTCAGGTTTGTCCTTCTTGACCAGGGCTACAACATAGTTGGCTAAGGCTGAAGGGTCAGCATCACATCTAGACAAACAAAGAGAAAAAATAATTTAAACATTGTTTCAAACAGTGGTGTCATTAATAAAGTCACCCCTATTTTGGAAAAATAAAGATCTAAAGATGAAGCTGGGCGTGATGGCGCACGCTTGTAATCCCCGCGCTTGGGAGGCAGAGACAGGAGGATGGCGCAGGTTCGAAGCCAGCCACTCACACTGGCTTAGGAGACCCTGTTTCCAAATAAAAATGTAAAAAATAGGTCTGGGAGTGTAGCCTGGAGGTAGAAGGGCTTCCAGGAACCACCCCCCCCAAAAAAAAGATCTAAAGATGAGAAAGTAACTGTAAACACAGGCAACTATTAAAATAAATAGCATAGCTGGGTGTGGTGGCACACATTTGTAATCCCCGCGCTTGGGAGATGGAGACAGGAGGATCACGCAGGTTCGAAGCCAGCTGCGCTGGCCTAAGAGACCCTGTTTCCAAATAAAAAATATAAAATAGGTCTGGGAGTATAGCCCAGAGCTCCAGTAGAAGGGATTCCAGGAACCCCAGTACCACCAAATAAATAAATAAATAGCATATATGCAATATATAGTGAGAATTTTTTTCCTTTTCTTCATCCTCTGAGCTACACCCTCAGCTCTATTTTATTTTTATTTTGAAACAGAGTCTTGCGAGGTTGGTGAGTGTCTCACCTTGCTGAAGCTGTCCTCAAACCCAAGATCTTTCTGTCTCAGCCTCCCAAGTACTGGGATTACAGGCCTGAGCCACCATGCCTGGCTAAAAAATCCTTTTTGTGAGGTTTTAGTTATACCAAGAAATCTGGACCACGCCTACACTTATTTCCTCTCTCAATGACAACAGGGAAAGAGTGGCACTAACCTCCAAGTTGCTGTTTCTCTCCCAGTCTATAGAAAATCAATGATATCCTCAAGATCAGTTTCAAGTAACCAGTAAAGAAATGCAAGGAAGTGATGGAACAGATCTCTATCTCCTCAGAGCACCTTTCCCTACAGATTCAGGGGCTTTCACCTCTAAGCTACAACCTGAGTCCTACTTATTTAGAGACAGGACTCCTTAAGCTGCTGATGCTGGCCTCTAACCTGTGATTCTCCTGCCTCAGCCCACCAAGTACTGGGATTACAGGTGTGTGCCACCATGCCTGGCTCATCTATACATGTTGTACACTGGGACTTGGTAAGAAAGTGGATTTTTTTTTGGGGGGGCAGGGTACTGGGATTGAACCCTGGGGCATTCTCCTCCAAGCTACACCCTCTAGCCCAATTTTATTTTTTATTTGGAAACAGGGTCTCACTAAGTTGTTGAGGGCCTCCCTAAATTGCTGAGGCTAGCCTCAAACCTGCAATCCTATCTTGGTCTCCCAAGTACTGAGATTACAGGTGTGTGCCACCACACACAGCTGAGAGTGATTTTTTTTTTTTTCAGTACTTCAGATAGAACCCAGGGGCATTCTACCGCTAAGCTAAACCAGCAGCCCTATTTTGTATTCTTTATTTTGAAACAGGATCTCACTAAGTTGCTGAGGACCTGAGTACCAAGGCTAACTGCGAACCTGGGATTCCCATCTCAGCTTCCCAAGTACTGGAATTGCAAGGGTGTATCACCACACCTGGCTATGCCCTTAGCATTCTATGAATACCTAAAGACAAATATTTAAGTAGACTTAATTTCACTCAAGAACAATAAGATACTTGATCAGGGTAATTCTAATCGACATTCATATGAGGAGGGGGATCACATTTCTACCTTGACTCAAAAAGCTTAGGTCCTGGATAAGACTTTTTTTTTTTTGCGGGTCTGGGGATGGAACCCAGGGGCATTTGACCTCCAAGCCCCTGCCCTATTTTTTATTCTTTATTTTGAAACTGGATCTCACTGAGTTGCAGAGGGCCTTACTAAGTAGCTGAGGCTGTCCGCGAACCGCAATCCTCTGAGTCTCAGCCTCCCGAATGCCCCGCTTGGATAAGACTATTTTATTTATTTATTTTTTTTTATTTATTTATTTATTTTGCTGGTACTGGGATTTCTGGAAGCCCTTCTACCTCCGGGCTACACTCCCATACCTATTTTTACATTTTTTTAAAATTTGGAAACAGGGTCTCCTAAGCCAGCGCGCGAGCTGGCTTTGAACCTGCGCAATCCTCCTGTCTCTGCCTCCCAAGTGCGGGGATTACAAGCATGCGCCACCACGCCCGGCTGGATAAGACTATTTTAATATAGAAGGAAAGGATGCAGAAAAATAAGAATGGCAGGAAATGACAAAGATAGTTTTCCTTGATGATAACACCTTCAAGGAGTCTCATGACCGGCATAATATGAGGTAAGAATATGAGGTTTTTAGTAAGAAACAAGCAAAACCATCCAAATTACTAGATAAATAGGGTGAGAGTAACAAACAAAAAAGTAAAGTTAGGCTGCTTCTGATGAAATATATTTTGATGTGATAGTGTTAAAAATGAGGATAAGCTGGGCGTGGTGGCGCACGCTTGTAATCCCCGCGCTTGGGAGGCAGAGACAGGAGGATCACACGCAGGTTCGAAGCCAGCCGCGCACGCTGGCTTAGGAGACCCTGTTTCCAAATAAAAATGTAAAACTAGGTCTGGAAGTGTAGCCCGGAGGTAGAAGGGCTTCCAGGAACCCCAGAACCACACAAAAAATAAAAATAAATAAAAATAAAAAAATGAGGATAAGCCGGGCATAGAGGCTGAGATGAATAAAGAAGAGTAAAGAATCCGGGTGTGGTGGCACATGCCTGTAATCCCAGTAATTTGGGAGGCTGAGACAGGAGGATCACAGGTTTGTGGACAGCCTTGCTAACTAGCCTGCAACTTATTGAGACCCTGTTTCAAAATAAAGAATAAAAAACAGGGCTGGGGGTGTAGCTCGGAGGTAGAATACCTCTGAGTTCAATCCCTGGTACCGCAAAAAAAAGGGGGGGAGGGTTTAAAAAATAGAAAAAGACTAGACTCCAAGAGTGATCACAGATTCTAAATATTTGTTTAATGTGAGTGAACAAATGATTGTTAATAACTTACAGAATTCTGCACCAAACACAAAAGCATGTTTATAGCCAAAGGAATACATGTATTTAAATTTAACACCTCCTAGCGGGGCATGGTGGTGCATGCTTGTATTCCCAGCATTTGGGATGCTGAGACCTGAGGATTGCAGTTCACAGGCAGCCACAGCTACTTAGTGAGGCCCTCTGCAACTCAGTGAGACCCAGTTTCAAAATAAAGAATAAAAAATAGGGCAGGAGGTGTTGCTCGTAGGTCAAATGCCGCTGGGTTCCATCCCCAGACCCGCAAAAAAATATATAAAAAATAAAAAATAAAAAAATTTAACACCTCCTAGCCGGGCATGGTGGCGCACACTTGTAATCCCAGCATTCTAGATTAATTAATTAATTAAGTTAATACCTCCTAAACTGGACATAATCCCAGTACTTGGAAGGCTGAGAAAGGAGGATAGTAAGTTCAAGGCCAACCTCAGCTACTTAGGTTCTCCCAAACATAATGAGACCTGTTTCAAAATTAATAAAAACAGGACTGGAGGTGTAGCTCAGAGGTAGAATGCCCCTGAGTTTTCAATCAGTACAACCAAAAAAAAAAAAAGAAAAGAAAAGAAAAACAAAGTTCCCCAGGCATGGTAGCATCTTGTAATCCCAGCATTTGTGAGGCTGAGACTGGAGAATAGTATTTCACGAACAGCCTCAGAGTGAGACGCTGTTTCAAAAATAAAAAGGCAGATGGGCATGGTGGTGCATGCTTAAAATCCCAGCATTTGGAAGACTGAGACAGGAAGATCTCAGTTCGCAGACAGCCTCAGATACTTAATGAGGCCCTCAGCAACTTAGTGAGACCCTATATCAAAATATAGAATAAAAAATAGGGCTGGGGTGTAGCTCAGAGGTAGAATGCCCCTGGGTTCCATCCCCAGTATCACAAAAAAATAATAAAAATGCTGGGCATGGTGGCGCATGCTTGTAATCCCTGCGCTTGGGAGGCTGAGACAGGAGGATCACGCAGGTTCGAAGCCAGCCTCAGCTACTTAGTGAGGCTCTCAGCAACTTAGTGAGACCCTGTTTCCAAATAAAATATAAAATAGGTCTGGGAGTGTAGCCAGAGGTAGAGGGCCCCTGGGTTCCATCCCCAGTACCACCAAAAATAAAAATGAAAATAAATAAAAAGGCTAAAAAATGGAGCTGGGGGTGTAGCTTGGAGATACAATGTTCCTGAGTTCTATCCCCAGTACCACAATAAATAAATAAATAAATAAATAAATAAATAAATAAATACCTCCAAATATGTACTGATAAAGTGCAAGTGTCCCTGGGATCTAACCCAGCACAAGGGTAAGGAGGGGTGAGAAGGGGGGGTATGTTATGAAGGAAATCACCATTCTGAAATAAAAAGTCATACTAATTGAATGGTGAAACTTAAATACATTGGGGAAAACTGGGTGTGGTGACACATGCTTGTAATCCCAGTATTTGGGAGGCTGAGACAGGAGGACTGCAGGTTCACAAAGTCAGCCTCAGCAACTTTGTGAGGCCCTCCTCAACTTAGTGAGACCCTATTCCAAAAAATAAAAAAATTAAGCCAGGCGTGGTGGTGCATGCTTGTAATACTAGTACTTGGGAGGCTGAGACAGGAGGACTGAAGTTCGCAGAAAGCCTCAGCTACTTAGTGAGGCCTTCTGTACCGGGGACTGAACCCAGGGATATTCCTTTTTTATTTTTCCGTACTGGGGATGGAACCTAGGACATATTACCGAGAAGCTACACCACCAGCCCTATTTTGTTATTCTTTATTTTGAAATAGGGTCTCACTGAGTTGCAAAGGGCCTCACTAAGTAGCTGAGGCTGTCTTCAAACCACAATCCTCCAGTCTCAGCCTCCCAAATGCTGGGATTACAAGCGTGGGCCACCACTCCCAGCTCCAGATCCACTTTCCTAGTGTACATGTCAAGACAATTTAATGTATCCTAATCTCAACCAATAGTTACCTTTTAGTTAAAATGAATCAACAAAAAATAAATAAATATACTAAAGTTTAATGTGAACTATAAATATGAAGACCCTTAATATTCACATCTTGCATAAAGTTATATTTTAATTATCTTTTAAGTTATTTTAGAAACAAAATCAATTAGAAAGAAATTTCATTAGGAAAAGCTATCAAAAATATTGCCTCAAACCAGGCATGATAGTGTACGTTCAGCTACTTAGTGGGATCCTCCACAACTTAGACCTATTTCAAAATAAAGAATAAAAAATAGGAGCCAAGTATGGTGGCACACACTTGTAATCCCAGCATTTGGGAGGCTGAGACAGGAGGATCGCAGTTCATGGCCAGCCTCAGCTACTTAATGAGGTCCTTTATAACTCAATGAGACTCTGTTTCAAAATAAAGAAAAAAAAATAGAGCTAGAGGTGTCACTCAGAGGTAGAATGCCCCTGGGTTCCATCCCCTGTACTGCAAAAAAAAAAAAAAAAAGAATAAAAAATAGGGTTGGGAGTACAGTTCTGAGGTAGAATGTCCCTGGATTCAATCTCCAGTACTAGAGAAAATAAATAAAAGCAATATACAAGCTGGGAATAGTGGTGCATGCCTGGAATTCGACTACTTGGGAAGCTGAGACTGGAGGATTTCAGGTTCAACACCACCCTCAGAAACTTAGTAAGACTGCCAGCAATTTGATGAGACCATTTCAAAACTGAAAATAAAAACCGGGAGTGGTAGCGCACACTTGTAATCCCAGCATTCAGGAGGCTGAGGCCTCCTGTTCGTGAACAGCCTAAGCTACTTAGTGAGGCCCTCAGCAACTCCGTGAGACCCTGTTTCAAAATAAAGAATAAAAAATAGGGCTGAGAGTGTAGCTCAGAGGTGAACGCTCCTGGGTTCCATCCCCAACACGAAAAAAAAAAAAAAAAAAAACCCAGAAAATAAAATATAGGTAAAATATAGGTAGGAGTGTAGCTCAGAGTTGTTCAATCCCCAGTAACACTAATACAGACAGATACACACACACACACACACACACACACACACACACACACACACACACACACTATACTGACAGGAAAAATGCTTCTGGTGTAACATCAATTGGAGAAATGAAGATACAAAATCTTACATTGAAGCCAGGTGTGGTGGCACATGCCTGCCTGTAATCCCAGGATTTGGGAGGCTGTGACAAAAGGATCACAGGTTAATGGCCAGCTTCAGCAATTTATACTGAGACCTTGTATCCAAATAAAAAATAAAAATAGGCCTGGGTGATATAGCTCAAAGGGGAGAATGTTCCTCAGTTCAATCCCCAGTATCACCAAAAAAAAATAAATAAATAAACAAACCACCTAACACACCAAAGAGAAATTGAAAATAAATATTAATAAATATTCACAAATTTTACTTTCTTTTCTGTAATGCAATAATAAAGGCCCCACATCTTAATACTATCACACAGGAATCTAAATTCCAATATAAGAATTTGGGGGGATACGAACATTCTGACAATACTTTCTTTTGTTGGGGGAGAATAGAGATTGCACCCAGAAGTAGCTGTACCTCTATGCCATATCCCCAGCCCTCTTTATTTATTTATTCATTCATTCATTCATTCATTCATTCATTCATGTGTGTGTGTGTGTGTGTGTGTGTGTGTGTTTATACGCACGCACATGTGTGTGCACACCCACTACTGGTAATTGAATCCTGGGCATTCTACCTCTGAGCTACACTGCCAGCCCGTGTGTGTGTGTGTGTGTGTGTGTGTGTGTGTGTGTGTGTGTGTGTGTGTGTTGTGCTGGGGTTAACCCAGGGCCCTGTACCTTCATGCTACACCACTTTTTTATACAGGGCCTCCCTAGGTGATGACAGTCTCACTACTTGCTGAAGCTATCCACAAATCTCCAATACTCCGATCTCAACCTCCCAAATACTAGGATTACAAGCATGCACCACTAAACTCGCCTCCCCCAATACCTTATTTTTTGTTTTGAAACAGAGTCTCTCTAGACTGCTGGTCGGCTATAGTGCTGAGGCTGTCCCTAAACATAAAATCCTCCTGTCTTAGCCTCCTACATCTGTGATTAGAGGTCTGGGCCACCACATCCTGCTTTTTTATTTTGAAACAGGATCTTACTAAATTGCTAAGTGCTAAATTGCCCAGGATGGCCTCCAAACTGCAATCCTCCAGTCTCAGCTTCCCAAGTATTGGGATTACAGGCATATTCCACAATGCCTGGCTCACAAAGCACTTTTTAGAGTATGCATCATTAACATGGTAAAAAGCAAATATATAGTTAGGGGCTTAAAAAGAGAATGGTTAGGCAGGCATGGTGGCTCACACCTATAATCCTGGTACGTGGAAGACTGAGACAGGTTCACAGCCAACTAAATTCAATCCACAACTTAGTGAGACCATCTCAAAATAAAATAAAATAAAAATAGGAGTGGGGGTGTAGCTCAGCGGTAGAACACCTCTGGGTTCAATCTCCAGTACCACAAAAGAAATGAAAGATTAGACAATGTCTCCAAATTCACAGTGAATCAGTAACAGATAAAGAATTGGAATCAAAACACTCTGACTCTAACAACTATATTCTATTAGAATACACAGAGAGATGCAACTGTCTAGTAAGTTTATAAAAACTCTTTTTTTTTTTTTTTTTTGTGAAACTAGGATTGAATCCAGGAGTGTACTACCTCTGAGCTACACGCTTGGCATTTTTGTGTTTTATTTTGAATCAGGCTCTTGCAAAGTTACTGTGCTCTAGCCTTGAACCCGTGATCCTCTTGGATGTGACCTATCATGCCTACCTCCATTACTCTTTTTCTGTATGTGGTGCTGGGTATGCCCAGGAGCATTCTAACTCTGAGCTACACCCTTAGCCCTATTTTTTTTTTTCTTTTTTTAATTTGGAAACAGGGTCTCCCTAAGGTTTATGAGAGTCTCACTATTGGGTGAGGCTCTTCTCAAACCTGCAATCCTCTTATCTCTGCCTTCCAAGTACAGGGATTACAGGTGTGGACCACCATGTCTGGCTTGGTATATATTGTTAAAAGAGTAATGCAGCCAGGTGTGGTGGCACACACTTGTAATTCCAGTACTTGGGAGGCTGAGACAGGAGGACTCTAGATTTGAGGACAGCCTCACCAAGTAGTGAGACTTATCAATCTAGGGAGACTGTTTTCACAAAAGAAGTAAAATCAGGTTAGGGGTATAGCTCAAAGGTAAATGCCTCTGGGTTCAATTCCCAATACCACACACACACACACACACACACACACACACACACACACACAAAAACCATCAATCTGGATATTGTGATGCATGCCTGTAATCCCAGTACTTGGAAGGCTGAGAGAGGAGAATCCAGGTTCAAGGACAGCCTCAGCAATTTAGTGAGGCTCTCACCAACTTTGTGAGAACCTGTTTCAAAAATAAACTATATATATATGCATACACACACACACACACACACACATATATATTTTTGGTGGTACTGGGGGTGGAACCCAGAGGCTTTCTACCTCTGGGCTATACTCCCAGACCTATTCTTTTTATATTTTATTTGGAAACAGGGTCTCACTAAGTTGCTGAGAGCCTCACTAAGTAGCTGAGGCTGGCTTCGAACCTATGCGATCCTCCCTGTCTCAGCCTCCCAAGCGCGGGGATTACAAGCGTGAGCCACCACGCCCGGCTAAAATATATTTTTTCAAAACTAAAATGTATAGCCAAGCGTGGTGGTACATTCTTGTAATCCCCGCACTTGGGAGGCAGAGACAGGAGGATCAAGCTGGTTCGAAGCCAGCATTGCTGGTTTAAGAGACCCTGTTTTGCCGGGCATGGTGGCGCACGCTTGTAATCCCGGCGCTTGGGAGGCAGAGACAGGAGGATCTCACAGGTTCGAAGCCAGCCGCGCGCGCTGGCTTAGAAGACCCAGTTTCCAAATAAAAATGTAAAAATAGGTCTGGGAGTGTAGCCCAGAGGTAGAGGGCTTCCAGGAACCCCAGTACCACCACCAAAAAAAAAAAAAAAAAAAAAAGAGAGAGAGAGAGACTCTGTTTCCAAAACTATATATAAAATAGGTCTGGGAGTGTAGCCCAGAGATAGAAGGGTTTCCAGGAACCCCAGTACCACCAAAAAAAAAAAGTTAAAAAAAATAAAATAAAATGTATACATGCTAACTGTAGTCCCAGTACTTTGAAGTCTGAGACAGGAGGACTAAAAATTCAAGGACTGCCTCAGCTACTTAGTAAGGCCCTGTTTGAAAATAAAGAATAAAAAATAGGACTGGGTATGTCTGTCACTCAGAGGTAGAATGCCCCTGGGTTCAATCCCCAGTACCGCAAAAAAATAAAATAGGAAAAATAAAATAAAATAGGGCTGGGGGTATAGCTCATAGTAGAGTGACCCTGGTTCAATCCTCAATGCCACACACACAAAAAAAAAATCCCATCAAGCACAATATGTCTTAATAGAAATACAGGTTGGTTACTAAAAATGCTTGTCTGAATTTTTCCTAAACTTGCAGAAATTTCTCCAGTGATTCATTTATCTTGGGTTTACTTAGAATCTTATTTTTAAGCCAGGCGTGGTGAAACATGCTTGTAATCCCAGCATTTGAGAGGCTGAGACAGAAGGATCGCGGTTCGAAGACAGCCTCAGCTCCTACTTAGTGAGGCCCTTTGCAACTCAGTGAAACCCTGTTTCCAAAAGTAAAGAATAAAAAATAGGGTTGGGAGTATAACTTGAAGGTAGAATGCCCCTGGTTCTATCCCCAGTACCACACACACACACACACACACACACACACACACAAAGAATCTTATTTTTAAGGGTTTTGCATACTTAACATAAGCAGTCAGTTCTGACAGAATGAAACCCACCACGTCTCTGAATTGTGCATAATCCCAACAGAGTCCCAACAGGGTACCTAGGATACTTTGAACATGGAGAAAGATGAAGACCCCAAACAAGATGTTAGTCTAATCTATCCACACACACCTCTAAGGAAAAGACACATAAACTTCTTGACTAAGATAAGGTTTCCCTCCCCTTTGCTGCACTGCCAACAAAAATGTAGTATTTCTCCAGCTAGCCAAGGGAGCTAAAAGGTTATTTATTCCAGGTTCCCTCTTTATCTTCCCTCTAGTAAGAGTAACAGTAAGAGTTCCATATCTACAAAAAAAGTAGAAGGTAAAAGATAAAATCTAACAGCCCACAATATTCCTAATTTGTCTAAAGGGAATAATCACATACAAACTGGATCGGTTTAGAACCTCCAATTACACACTTTTGTTTCACCAGTGACAGATGTTAACATACTTAAAAAACTCTTAAAAATGGGAAGCTTTGAGCCAGGTAAGGTGGTTCATGCTTGTAATCCCAGTACTTAGGAGGCTGACAGGAAGATTGCAGGTTTGAGAACAGCCTCAGCAACTTAGTGAGACTTTGTTTCAAAATAAAAAATAAAAAAAGTAAGACTGAGGTTTGGAGGTAGAAAGGCCCCTGGGTTCAATCCCCAGTACAAGAGGGGGGGAGCTTTGACAGGTGTGGAAGCATACCCTGTAATCCTAGTACTTGGGAGGCTGAGACAGGAGGATCACAGGTTCCTGGACAACCTCAGCAAATAGCGCGACCCTGTTTCCAAATAAAAATTTTAAAAATATAACTAGGAGAGTAGCTCTGAGGTAAAATGTCCCTGGGCTCAATCCTCAGTGTCACCAATAAAAGGGGAAGCTTTTATAAATTTAGCTAACTATAAATTAAGCTAAATAAGAGTGACACTGCAACTACATTATCTGAATGCTGAATAACTGTTCTGAAATGCTAAGCTGTGGCAACATGTTAATCTGCCATGAAAATTGTCTTGATCTGAAATATACAAAAAAGTATTTTTTTCTTTTTTTGGGTGGTGGGGATTGAATACAGGGACATTCTACTTCTGAGCTACACCACCAGAACTATTTTATTTTTATTTTGAAGCTGGGTCTCAACAGGTTGATGAGAGTCTCTCTCACTACGTGCTGAGGCTATTCTTGAGCCAGGGATCTTCCTGCCTCTGCCTCCCATGTAATGGGATTACAGGCATGAGCCACCATGCCCAGCCATGTAAAATAAATTTACAAATACAACCCACTTTAGCATATCACGTATTACATTTTAAGATATCTACAAAGAATAATCTCCCATGACCACATACTAAGATGAAAATATATGTGAGATCAGAGTTTATTTTCCCCCCCCCCAAAGGAAAGGGTACTGGGGATTGAACCCAGAGGCATTCTACCTCCAAGTTATACCCACAACCTGATTTAATTTCTTATTTGGAAACAAGGTCTCAGTGGGTTACTGAGCGCCTCACTAAGTTGCTAAGGCGGGCTTCAAACCTGCAGTCCTTCTATCTCAGCCTCCCAAGTACTGGGATTACAAAAGCATGTGCCCACAGATCAGTTTAACTATTTCCTAACACCTTACTACACCTCCCTCCAAAATCAATACTTATATAAGTTAAAAATAAGCATTTTTCTTGGGAGGCTGAAACAGAAGAATTATAGGTTTGAGGATAACCTCAGCAATTCAGCAAAGCCCTCAGCAACCTAGCAACACCCTGTATCAAAATAAAAAATACGCCAGGCTGGTGGCACACGCTTGTAATCCCAGCATTTAGGAGGCTGAGACAAGAGGATCACGATGCACATCCAGCCTCTGCTACTTGGTGAGGCCCTCTGCAACTCAGTGAGACCCTGTTTCCAAATAAAGAATGAAAAATAGGGGTGGGGGTGTAACTCAGAGGTAAAATGCCCCCTGGGTTCCATCCCCAGTGCCCCCCCAAATATAACAAAATAAAGAATAAAATAGGGTTACAGGTATAGCTTGGAAGTAGAATGCTTCTTGGTTGAAAAAAAAGCATTTTTATTTCAGTTTTAGAAAAGCCACCTACATCGCTAAAGTCTAAGTGACTTAAGTTGTGTGGTGTGTATGGTACTGAGGAATGAAGACAGGGGCATTCTACCCCTGAGCTACACCCTCAGCCCTATTTTTTCTTCTTCTTTTTTTTTTTTTTTTTTTTTTGGTGGTACTGGGGTTCCTGGAAGCCCTTCTACCTCCGGGCTACACTCCCAGACCTATTTTTACATTTTTATTTGGAAACAGGGTCTCCTACACCAGCGCGTGGCTGGCTTCGAACCTGTGCGATCCTCCTGTCTCTGCCTCCCAAGCGCGGGGATTACAAGCGTGCGCCACCACGACCGGCTCTTTTTTTCTTTTGAAACAGAATCTTGTTAGGTGATTAGTCTCATTACTTGCTGAAACTGTCCTCGAAACTGTGATCCTTCTGTCTCAGCCTCTCAAGTACTGGGATTTACAGGCATGGACCACCATATGCGGTCCAAATTTAGGGGTGTGTGTGTTTGTGTTGGGGGGGGGGGGGTACTGGAAGTTGGACCCAGGAGCATTCTACCTCCAAGCTATACCCCCAGCCCAATTATCTTATTCTTTGTTTTTGAAACAGGGTCTCACTAAGCTGCAAAGGGCCTCACATAGTTAGCTAAGGCTGGCCACAACCCTGCAATCCTCCTGTCTCAGCCTTCCAAGTATCAGGATTAAAAGCATGTGCCAACAGCTCAGCTAGGTCTTTTTTTTTCCTCTCTCGCTTCTTTTTTTTTTTTTTTTTTTTTTTAAGGCACTGGCAATGGAAGCCAGGGGCATTCGACCTCTGAGCTACACCCCCAGCCCTACTTTATTTTCTTTATTTTGAAACAGGATCTCACTGAGTTGCAAAGGGCCTAAGTAGCCGAGGCTGTCCTCGAACTGCGATCCTTCTGTCTCAGCCTCCCAAATGTTGGGATTACAAGCCTGTGCCACCACACCCAGCTTTGGCTAGGTCTTTTTAATTTTTACTTATTTTCCTGTAGCTGGGGACTGAACCTAGGGCATTGTACATTCTAGACAAGTCTTCTGCCACTGAGCTACATCCCCCCCAACCCAGGATGGGTTTATACCTTATATGAGTAATATAATTTTTAAAGTATGATATGGGCTTTAAAGTGGACAAATAAGTCAAGCAGAGACAGTAAACTCAATAATCACTTTAAAAACATAATGGGAGTGTTAGGTACTAGGAACAGAAAACATGGGCATCCTACCTCCCAGGTGTACCCCCAGCCTTTTTTTTATTTTGATTTTGAAACAAGGTCTTGCTAGGTTGCCTGTTAGCTGCTAAGACTGGCCTCAAACCTGCAATCCTTCTGTCTCAATCCCCCAAGAGGTGTGCACCACCCACCTGACTAATATATAATTTTTACTCGTGAAAATTACAGAATAAAAACACTTAGCAGCCCAGCCAAAAAAGCCTTGTGAAAACATTCTTAGTAAGAAGTCCCTACTCAAACTAATTTTTTTTTTTTTTTTGCAGTACGGGGATGGAACCCAGTGGCATTCTACCTCCGAGTTACATCCTAAGCCCTATTTTTTATTCTTTATTTGAAAACAGGGTGTCACCGAGTTGCAAAGACCCTCACTAAGTAGCTGAGGCTGTCCTCAAAAACCATGATCCTCCTGTCTCAGCCTTCCAAACGTTGGGATTACAAGCATGTGCCATCACACCTGGCTTCCAAACTAAATTTTGACATTAAAAAAAAATTGCATCTGGGTGTGATGGTGCATTCTTGTAATCCCAATATTTGGGAGGCTGAAATAGGAGAATCTCAGTTTTGAAGACAGCCTTAACAAATAGTGAGATTCTCATTAGCCTAGTGAGATTCTGTTTCCAAATAAAAATAAAAAATAAGGCTAGGAGTATAGCTCAGAGGTAGAATTATTCTGGGTTCAATCCTCAGTACCACAAAAGAAAAAAAAAAATACTACCCAGAGTAAAACTTTTTTTTTTTTTTTTTTTTTTTGCATACTGGGGATGGAACCCAGGGGCATTCTACCTCTGAGCTATATCCCCAGCCCTATTTTTTATTCTTTATTTTGAAACAGTCTCTCACTGAGTTGCAAAGGCTTCACTAAGTAGCAGCTAAGATTGTCCACGAACTGAGATCCTCCTGTGTCAGCCTTCCAAATGCTGGGATTACAAGGGTGCACCATCATACCCAGCACAGTAAAACATTTTATGAAACGTTTTTTAAAAAGAAGAAAAAGAAGCTGGGCATGGTGGTGCAAGCTTGTAATCCTAGTACTAGAGAAGTTGTGACAGAAGGATACCAGGTTTGCTGTCAGCCTCAGCTATTTAGTGAGGCCTCCACAATTTAGTGAGGCCTCCTGTTTCAAAATAAAGAATAAGCCAAGCCAGTGTGGTGGCACACACTTCTAATCCCAGCATTTAGGAGGCTGAGAGAGGAAGATCTCAGTTTGCGGACAGCCTCAGCTACTTAGTGAGGCCCTTTGCAACTCAGTGAGAACCTGTTTTCTTGTGGTTTTTTTTTTTTGGTGGTACTGGGGTTCCTAGAAGCCCTTCTACCTCCGGGCTAGGGCTACACTCCCAGAACTATTTTTATACTTTTTTATTTGGAAACAGGGTCTCTTAAGCCAACGCGGCTGGCTTCGAACCTGCACGATCCTCCTGTCTCTGCCTCCCAAGCGCAGGGATTACAAGCGTGCGCCACCACGCCCGGCAGAACCTGTTTTCAAATAAAGAATAAAAAATAGGACTAAAGGTAGAATGTCTCTGGGTTCAATCCCCAGTACTGCAAAAAAATAAAAAATAAATAAAAAATAAAAACTCCACCAACAAAATCAGAACTTATATAGAAAACTTTCAAAAAAAAGTTAGCGGAAATAGCAAGGATACAAAACATTTTTCCCCCTTGTGGTATTTTTTTTTTTATTTATTTATTTATTTATTTATTTTTATGGTACTGGGGGTGAAACCCAGGGGTTTTTCTACCTCCAGGTTATACTCCCAGACCTATTTTATACTTTAATTGGAAACAGGGTCTCACTAAGTTGCTGAGAGCCTCACTCAGTAGCTGAGGCTGGCTTCAAACCTGTGCGATCCTCCTGTCTCAGCCTCCCAAGCGCTGGTATTACAAGCATGCACCACCAAGCCCGGCTTCCCCTGTGGTATTAAGGACTGAACCTAGGGGTATTCTACCTCCAAGTTATACTCCAACCCTATTTTATTTTTTATTTTGAAACAGGTTCTCACTAAATTGCTAAGGGTCTGGTTAAATTGCTTAAGGCTGTTCTCAATCCTGTAATCCTTCTGTCTCAGCCTCCCAAGTACTAGAATTACAGGTGTTAAGTCACCACTCAGCACATTTTATCTTTGTGTGGGGGGTAGGGGGGGGCAGGTAACTGGAGATTGAACTTAGGGGCATTTAACTTCTGAGCTACACCCCAGGTCTATTTTATTTTTTATTTTGAAGCAGGGTCTCACTAGGTTAATGAGAGTCTCACTATTTGCTGAACTTATCCTAGAGTCTGGGATCCTCCTGTCTCAGCCTCCCAAGTATGAGGGTAACAGGCATGTGCCATCATATCCAGCACATTTTATCTTTAATAAAGATAACTCATTTTTTAAACATGCAGATCTTTCTCTTTTCAGCCTTTCACCTATGGTCAATTTCACTAAAATCTAACTTATCTCCAACCTTCAAATCACAGTCCATTGCCATTTGTGCCCCCAAATTGTGGGGGGGAGGGGTAGAAATTCAATTCAGAGGCATTCTACCTCTGAGCTACACCCCAGATGTTTTTATTTAAGGTCTGGCCATGTTGCTGAGCTGGCTTTGAACTTGGGATCCTCCGGTCTCAGCCTCTCAAGTACTGGGATTTACAGGCATGCATCATCTCACCCAGTCCTCAAAAAAATTTTCTTTTGTAGAAAAAGATGTACGTCCAAGGGGCCCAAATTCTATGAAGTACTGTAGTGTGTTCTGAAGTCACTTTTAGACCACCACTAATCTAAAATCCAGAAGCTCTAATTCACAGGACTTCATTCATTTATGCCTGTGTATTCTCACACAGAATAAGCCTATTCTCAGAATGCAAATACCACTTCAGACACCAAACTTCCCCTAATGCTGCCTCCCTTACCTATCCGGGTTAACCTCACAAGGCTAACACAATAGACCACAGATAATTGTCTTCCTAGACACTACCTTTCCACCCAGAGAAATAGCCAAGGAAAAACAAAAGTTAGTACAGGAAAGTAACTTGACAGTCTCCCACTACCCCCAACTTTACCATGCCTCCCCACCTTCCAAAGTACTCCTTTCCACCCCTGAAAACAAATTTTCTCTCAAAGCCTGACTTTTTGTTAGTTCAAGTAGAATGGCCTAACCTCCAATAAGAAGGTAAAAAGCAGAAATAAGAAGAGGGTAGGAAATGATGCCTTCCTTTCCATTCCCTTCCCATCCCTTTCCAACTGGTTAAAGACATCTGTGGCCTAACCTTCAGCGGTTCTAGGTGATTGTTGCAGATACTAGCTTTCTCCCAGTTTCCCCAAATAAACACTCCACATAACCCTTCCTCCTTATGAGTTAAAAGACTAACAGAAAGTTGATACCTCTGCTATCCTCTTCATACCTCCGATAACAAATCTACAACACTACTCAAAATATTTTTAAGGGACGGGACCCTGGTTCTATTCCATGCTTCAATAAGCCCACACTCGCTTACTTCCGTTGGGTTTTCAATCTTCCAACAATATTAACAAAAAAAACTTATTTCTTCCTACTATCCCCTTGTTCCTCCAATACCGGTATCTAAAAAAAAAAATCCCTTGATGGTGTAGATATTCTTCCTTCAGCCCTTCCACGATTCATTGCCGGTGTAGCCCTTTCAACCCTCAAACTTATAAAAGCCTCAATTTTTCTGTCCAACCTCCTATGGTATCTAAAAATTACCGGTTGTCTTGGCGTCCTCAACTCCTCAATAATACTTTTAAATCCCTTAATATCCTTCCGATCATACTTACTACCTCCCCCATAATTCCTAAAACCCTTGAAAGCCCACATATCCCTTTCAGCTACCCCACAACATCTTTCATACCCTTCAGTACCCTCCGATCTCACCAGTAACTGCTGTGAAGCCTCACTGTCCCTGCTCCCCTTTGCTGCCCCAGGATTCTATCCCTTCCTCGATGGTCTGCTTCTGGACCTCAGTCCCGGATTTATACTAGGTGCAAGCCCTCGATCCTGCTATCTCCTTCAAGATCTCGAAATGCACGTTTAAAAATCCCTCGACAGCCCTGCCACCCCCCTCAGTTACAAACAACACGTTAAACTCGCTCACGTCCCCGCCGCCCCTCGGGGCACCCCGACGTCCGCATTCACGGCGCTCGCGGGTCCTGCCCGCGCCCGGCTCCGCGCCGCCGCCCCCGGCCCGCCGCTCCCTTCCCCCACCCGCGGTAGTACTACGGGAGGAGCCCGGGCCGCGCGCCCCTCCCCCACGCCCCCGCCGCCCAACGCCCACGCCGCCCCGCCGGCCCGCCGCGCTCACATCGGCTCCAGTAACTTGGCCAGCCAAGACTTGAGGGCATCCACATCCTCTATGAGCATGGTGTAGGGAAGGCGGGCTCGGCCGCCGCTCTTCTTCAGGCCTGCCGTGGGTCTCCGCTCGCCGCCGCCTCAGGCTCCCTTCACAGCCCCCGGTGCCCTAGCCCACCGGGCATCTTAGGAGACTTCAACCTACTCCCCGGGCCGGGGCCTAACAGGAACTAACCCAAGAGCCCTTACTCAACCTAGCTTGAAGGCTCACGTGGGCGGGCACTGACGCCGAGTGGCGGGCGTGACAGCCAATAGAAGAGAGAGGGCCGTGCACGCAAAGCCAATAAAAAGGCTCGTTTGCCCCGCCGGCTGGCCGTACCCAGTTAGGGAGGAGGGATATAGCAAGGTAGGTGGAGAGCTTAAGTGAACTCCTGGTGCAAGATGGTATCTTGGAGAAGGTGCTGTGCCTCTTAAAGGGACCACGCAGTCTTTTTGGACCACGCCGCCGCCCGCCGCAAAATACCGGTGCCTGCTACTGGGAATGCCTGGGGGAACCCGAAGAGCCCCTCATCCTGGTTCCTTCCTCTTGTTTTTCCTGGAAATACACATTCGTGTCCTGAAATGACTCAGCTATAGTAAATCTGCAGCACAATGTGCAATACATTCACATTCGACACATTGCAAAGAATACAAAATCTTACTTTTTTGCCTTGCACACTCATTTTGTTCGGCACTCAGGATTGGGTTTTTTCGGCTTTCTGGTTTGGGGTGGTTTTTTTGTTTGTTTGTTTTTGCCGCTGTGCTTAAATTACGTTGTTTCTGACAACCATGCCTTGGAATCCAATAATCGTCATTTTTAAGACGTGGCGCACGGATGTAAAAGGCTGAGGCCATTTCAAAATTGCTAGTATTCATAAGTGCTTTATTTAGAAAGAAAAAGGATTTTAATACTTTATTGTTTAAAAAAACTTTTCATTGAATATTTCAAATACAGTGATTTTGCTGGGCGTCATGGCACACGCTTTAAATCCCAGTACTCGGGAGGCTGAGACAGGAAGATCACGCAGGTTGGAAGCCAGCCTCTGCAGTTTAGTGAGGCTCTCAGCAACTTTATGAGACCCTGTTTCAAAATAAAATATAAACCGGGCATGGTGGCACACGCTAGTAATCCCAGCATTAGGGAGGCTGAGACTGGAGGACAGCGGTTAGCTGACAGCCTCAGCTACTTAGTAAGGCCCTCCACAACTTAGTGAGACCCTGTTTCAAAATAAAGAATAAAAATTAGGGCAGGAGGTATAGCTCGGAGGTCGAATGCCCCTAGGTGTCATCCCCAGACCTGCAAAAATAAATAAATAAATTAATTAATTAAATATAAAATAAGTCGGGGAGCCTGGCATGGTGGCGCAGGCTAGTAACCCCAGCATTTGAGAGGCTGAGACAGGAGGATCACGACTTGCGGACAACCTCAGCTAATTATTGAGGCCCTCTGCAACTCAGTGAGACCCTGTTCCAAAATAAAGAATTTTTTAAAAGGGTGCTGGGGTGTATCTCGGAGGTAGAATGCTCCTGGTTCCATCCCCAGTAGTGCAAAAAAATTAAAATAATAATAAAATAAAATAGGTCGGAGGATGTACCCCAGAGGTAAAATACCCCTGGGTTCCATTTCCAGTAACACACACACACACACACACACACACACACACACACACACACACAGTAGTGTTTTTGGTATTGGCAAAAAGAATTCTGATCAACTAAAAAGTTTTAAAAATAATTGTAAACCGGGCATGGTGACCCACTCTTGTAATCCCAGCATTTGGGAGGATGAGAGAGGAGGATCTTAGTTTCAGGACAGCCTCAGCTACTACTTAGTGAGGCCCTTGCAACTCAATGACACCCTGTTTCAAAATAAAGATTTAAAAAATAGCCGGGCATGGTGGCGCACCCTTGTAATCCCCTCGCTTGGGAGGCAGAGACAGGAGGATCGCGCAGGTTCGAAGCCAGCTGGTTTAAGAGACCCTGTTTCCAAATAAAATATATAAAATGGGTCTGGAAGTGTAGCCCGGAGATGGTAGACATCCCCAGTACCACCAAAAAAAAAAAAAAAAAAAAAACAGGGCTGGGCTGGGGGTATAGCTGGGAGGTAGAATGACCCTGGGTTTGTACCAGATAAGAAATTCCTTACAGAGTTAGCATTGGCCAGAAAATGTTTATTCAATAACAAATACTGAGCCCATTGGTGGCACAAACTTGTAATCACTGTACGGGGAGCCTGAGACAGGAGGTTCGCAGGTTCATGGCCAACCTCAGCTACTTAGTGAGACCCTAGTTCAAAATCAAGAATACAAAATAGGGCTGGTGGTGTACTCAGAGGTAGAATGCCCCTGGATTCAATCCTCAGTACCAAGAATTTAAAAAAAAAAAACCATACTGAGTCCCTGCTATGCGCCAACACTGTGTGGCACCAGTGTCCAATGATGAGCAAAACAAGCTGAGTCCCTCCGCTTAGGCAACTGAACAGTGGTTATGCATTATAATAACATTTTGAAAAGAACTTGTTGAGCACACATCTCATCAAAAAGATATGGACCAACCCAAAATAAGCAAGCATACTAAATATACCTTACATCAAACAGGTATAGGCAAGCTTTTTCTGTAAAGAGCCAGATAGTGTTTTTGGGGTATGAGTATGAGTGAGTGAGTGTGTGTGTGTGTGTGTGTGTGTGTGTGTGTGGCCAGTACTGAGAATGGAACCCAGGGGCATTCTACATCAAAGCTACACGCCCAACTCTATTTTTTTTTTTTTTTTTTTTTTGCAGTACTGGGGATAGAACCCAGGGACATTCTACCTCTGAGCTACATCCCCAGCCCTATGTTTTATTCTTTATTTTTTGAAACAGGGTCTCACTAAGTTGCAAAAAGCCTCGCTAAGTAGCTGAGGCTGGCCACGAACTGCAATCCTCTGATCTCCACCTCCCAAATGCTAGGATTACAAGCCTGTGCCACCACACCTGGCTTCCCACCCCTATTTTTTAATTCTTTATTTTGAAACAGGGTCTCACTAAATAGCTGAGGCTGTCTTTGAGCCTGCAATCCTCCTGTCTCAGTCTCCCAAGTACTGGGATTACAAGCATGCATCACTACGCCAGCTCAGATAGTGTTTTTGATTTTGTGGGCCTTCAAATCTCAGTGACAAATACTTATCATGCAATATCTTGATGTGTAAATGGCTTTAGACAATACTTGAGCAAATGGCTGTGGCTCTATTTCAATAACACTTATATGAAAATTTCAATTTTATATCATTTCTCATGTCATGAAATACTATTCATTATTTCCACCTCGTGTGTGTGTGTGTGTGTGTATGTGTGTATATATGTGTGTGTGTGTGTGTGTGTGTGTGTGTGTGTGTGTGTGTGTGTGTGTTATTGTGGATTGAACTCAGGGACATTCTACCTCCAAGCTACCCCCATCCTGATTTTTTTATTCTTTATATTGAAACAGGGTCTCACTGAGTTGTGGAGGGCCTCACTAAGTAGCTGAGGCTGGCCACAAACCCAGAGCCTCCTGTGTCAGCCTCCCAAGTACTGGGATTACAAGCATGTGGCACCAAACCGGCTTTATTTCCAACTCTTTGAAATGGAAAAGGAAAGGGCCAGGGTGTTGCTCAGTGGTAGAGCCCCTGCCTTGCATGTGTGAGGCCCTGGGTCTGATCCCCAACACCACAATAAATAATAAATAAAAGATACTGCAACCCTGCAGGTGTCTAAAAACAGATGCCAGCAAACTGTGGCTCACCAGCTGCATTTGAAACCCATTTTATAAAGGAATAACAGCAGAAGTACACTTAGAAATTATCTAATAAGCCTCCCTCACTAATACTCTTCCAAAAACACTTTTGCAAATGAAGAAAAACCCCAGAGAAACGAAGCGGTTTACCCAGAATCACCTCTCTGTAGAGCAGAAGTCACATCCAGAGTTTCTAAGAGTAGATGCAGAGCTTTCTCGCATCCAATTGCTGTCTTTTCCCTTGGTCTTCCTTCCCATCTTTCTTTATGCTTTTCCACATTTCCCCTTCACCTCTTTCCATAAAGGAGATGAGTGTCACGGCCAAAATACATGTTTTTTTGGTGGGTGAGGGGTACTGAAGATTTAACTCATGGGCTTTCTACCTCTGAGCTACACCCTCATCCCTATTTTATTTTTTGTTTTGAAACAGGGTCTTGCTAGGTTGGCTTTAAACCTGAGATCCTCCTGTCTTGGCCTCACGCACGCTCCACCACACCTGACCCCCCCCCCTCTCTCTCTCTATATATATATATATATTTTTTTTTTTTTGTCCAGTACTGGGGGGTGGAAGCCGGGGGCATTCTACCTCTGGGCTACACTGTAGTCCTATTTTTGTTCTTTTTGTGTGTGTGTGTGTGGCACTGGGGTGGAACCCAGAGGCTTTCTACCTCCGGTCTATACTCCCAGACCTATTTTATATTTTATTTGGAAACAGGGTCTCACTAAGTTGCTGAGAGCCTCACTAAGTAGCTGAGGCTGGCTTCAAACCTATACAATCCTGTCTCAGCCTCCCAAGCGCAGCGATTACAAGCATGCGCCACCACGCCCTGTTTATTCTTTATTTCTCTTTTTTTTTTTTTTTTTTTTTTGGTGGTGGTACTGGGGTTCCTGGAAGCCCTTCTACCTCCGGGCTACACTCCCAGACCTATTTTATTTATTTATTTATTTATTTATTTATTTATTTATTTATTTATTTATTTATTTATTTTTGGTGGTACTGGGGGTGGAACCCAAGAGGCTTTCTACCTCCGGGCTATACTCCCAGACCTATTTTATATTTTATTCGGAAACAGGGTCTCATTAAGTTGCTGAGAGCCTCACTAAATAGCTGAGGTTGGCTTCAAACCTGTGTGATCCTTCTGTCTCAGCCTCCCAAGCGCGGAGATTACAAGCATGCGCCACCACGCCCGGCTCCCATACCTATTTTATATTTTATTTGGAAACAGGGTCTCTTAAACCAGCAAGACTGGCTCCCAACCAGCGCGATCCTCCTGTCTCTGCCTCCCAAGGGCGGGGATTACAAGCGTGTGCCACCACGCCAGGGTATTCTTTATTTCTGAAACATGTTCTCACCAAGTTGTAGAGGGCCTCACTAATTAGCTGAGGCTGTCTGTGAACAGTGATCCTCTGGTCTCAGCTTCCCGAATGGTGGGATTACAAGCGTGCACCACCACGCTCAGCTCCACAGGCCTATTTTTTATTCTTTACTTTGAAACAGGGTCTCACTAAATTGAATAGGGCCTCACTAAGTAGCTGAGGCTGATATGAACCTGAGATCCTCCTGTCTCAGCCTCCCAAGTACCGGGATTACAAGTGTGAGCCATTAACTTTTTTTTTTTTTTTCAGCATCGAAGATGGAACCCAGGGGCATTGTACCTATGAGCTACACCCCCAGCCCTATTTTTTATTCTTTATTTTGAAACACGTTGCAGAGGGCCTAAGTAGTTGAGGCTGTCCGGAAACCATGACCCTCCCATCTCTGCCTCCCAAATGCTGGGATTACAAGTGTGCGCCACCACGCCCAGCTCACTTTTTTTTTTTTTTTTTTTTTTTTTGCGGTACTGGGGATGGAACCCAGGGGCATTCTACCTCTAAGTGACACCCCGGCCCTTTTTCTTTTCTTTTCTTTTTTTGTGGTGCTAGGTATGGAACCCAGAGGCTTTCTACCTCTGGGCTTCACTCCCAGACCTATTTTCTATTTTATTTGAAAACAGGGTCTCACTGAGTGCTGAGAGCCTTACTAAGTAGCTGAGGCTGGCTTCGAACCTGCACGATCCTCCTGTCTCAGCCTCCCAACCGCTGGGATTACAAGCGTGCACCACTATGCCTGGCTTCCCAGCCCTATTTTTTATTCTTTATTTTGAAACAGGGTCTCACTGAGTTGCAAAGGGCCTCACTAAGTATCGGACACTGGCTTTTAACCTGTGCAATCCTCCTGTCTCAGCCTCCCAAATGCTGGGATTACAAGCATGCCCCGCATACCTTTGGTTTTAAAACAGGATCTTGGGCAGGGCTTGTGGCACAAACTTGTAATCCCCATTCTTGGGAGCCCTTTTTTATTTCTTATTTTGAAACAGTATTTCACTAACTTGCTGAGGTCCTCCCTAAATTGCTGAACCTGAGCTATACCCTACGACCCTCCTATCTCAGCTTCCCAAGTACTACGGTTACAAGAGTGCATGTACCACCTCACATGACTACTAAAACTGGTGTGTGTGTGTGTGTGTGTGTGTGTGTGTGTGTGTGTGTGTGTGTTTTACTGGGAATTAAACGCAGAATCAGTCTATCTCCAAGCTACATCCCCAGCCCCTTTTATTTTATCTTGTAGTACTGGGGATGGAACCCAGAGGCATTGTACCTCTGAGCTATACCTCAGCCCTATTTTTTACTCTTTTTTATTTTTATTTTTTGTGAGTTTGGGGATGGAACCCAGAGGCATTGTACCTCTGAGCTACACCTCAGCCCTATTTTTTACTATTTTTTATTTTTATTTTTTGTGGGTTTGGGGATGGAACCCAGTGGCATTCGTCCTCTGAGCTACACACCAGCCCTATTTTTTATTCTTAATTTGAAACAGGGTCTCACTAAGTTGTGAAGGGCCTCATTAAGTAGCTGAGGCTGCCGGGCATGGTGGTGCACCCTTGTAATCCCTGCGCTTGGGAGGCGGAGACAGGAGGATAGCACTGGTTAGAAGCCAGCCTCGCTGGCTTAAGAGATCCTGTTCTCAAATTTAAAACATACATTAAAAAAATAGGTCTGGGAGTGTAACCCAGAGGTAGAAGGGTTTCCAGGAACCCCAGTACCACCAAAAAAAAAAAAAAAAAAAAGTAGCTGAGGCTGTCCACGAACCACGATCCTGAAGTCTCAGCCTCCCAAATGCTGGGATTGCAAGCCTGTGCCACCATGTTTGGCTTTATTCTTTATTTTGGAATAGAGTCTTTACTAAGTTGTGGAGGGACTCATTGTGATCCTCCTGTCTCAGACTCCCAGGTACTGGGATTACAGGTGTGAACCACCATGCCCGGCTCTTTCTTTCTTTCTTTCTTTCTTTCTTTCTTTCTTTCTTTCTTTCTTTCTTTCTTTCTTTCTTTCTTCCCTCCCTCCCTCCCTCCCTCTTTTCTCTTTCTTTCTTTCTTTCTTTCTTTCTTTCTTTCTTTCTTTCTTTCTTTCTTTTTCTCTCTTTCTATTTGTTTACTTATTTATTTGTTGCGGTACTGGGGACAGAACCCTGGCGCGTTCTACCTCCCATCTACACCCCCAGCCCTATTTTTTGTTCTTTATTTTGAAACAGGTTCTCATTGAGTTACAAAGGGCCTAAGTTGATGAGGCTGTCTGCGAACCCAGATCCTCCTATATCAGTCTCCCAAATGCTGGGATTCAAGCGTGCGCCACCACGCCGGGCTCTTTTTTATTTTTGAAACAGTGTCTTACTGAAATGCGAAAGGCCTCATTAAGTAGTTGAGGCTATCTGAGTACCACGATCCTCCGGTCTCAGCCTCCTGAATGGTAGGATTGCAAGCATGCACCACCATGCCTGGCTCCCCCAGCCTTTTTTACATTTTGTTTTAAAACAAAGTCTCGCTAGGTTGCTGAGGGTCTCATCAGATTTCTGAAGCTGATCTCCAACCTGTAATTGTCCTGTCTAAACTTCCCATGTACTAGGATTTCAGGCATGAACCACCATGCAAAACTTAGACTGCTTTTATTTATTTATTTATTTATTTATTTATTTATTTTATTTTATTTTATTTTATTTTGCAGTACTGGGAATGGAACCCAGGGGCATTCTACCTCCAAGATATACCCCCAGTACTATATTTTATTTTTTTATTTTGAAACAGTATCTCACTAAGTTGCTGAGGGCCTCACTAAGTAGCTGAGGCTGTCCACGAACTGTGATCCTCTAGTCTCAGCCTCCCAAGAACTGGAATTAAAGCATGAGCCACCATGCCCAGCTAAGATTGATTTTAAATAAACTGTTTTCAAGCCAGGTGTGGTGGCGCACACTTGTAATCCTCGTGCTTGGGAGGCTGAGACAGGAGGATCGCACGGGTTCGAAGCCAGCCTCAGCTACTGAGTGAGGCTCTCAGTAACTTAGTGAGACCCTGTTTCCAAATAAAATATAAAAAATAGGTCTGGAAGTATAGCCCAGAGGTAGAAAGCCTCTGGGTTCCACCCCCAGTACCACCAAAAAAATATAAATAAATAAATAAATAAATAAATAAATAAATAAATAAACTTTTCTTAGGTGGATAGCTGACAAACATTAGAGTTCTCTTAGTTTTGTTTGTGTGTTTATTTATTTACTTATTTATTTATTGTAGTATTGGGATTTGAACACAGGGCATTCTACTTCCAGGCCTATTTTATTTTTTGTTTTGAAACAGGGTCTCACTGAGTTGCAGAGGGCCTTACTTGGTTGCTGAGGCTGGCCACAAACCTGCGATTCTCCTGTCTCCACTTCCCAAGTACTGGGAGTACAGGTGTTTGCTACCACACTGACTCTTAGTTTATCTTTACTCAAAGAGAAAAAGATGCCAATTAGTTGAGTGTGCTGTTGCATGACTGTAATCCCAGTACTTGGGAAACAGAGACAGGAGGATCACAGGTTTGAAGCCAGTCTCAGTAGCATAGGGAGATTTTTAGCAAATTAGCAAAACCCTGTTTCAAAACAAAAATGAATGAAAGAGAAAGAGGAAAAAAATAATAAAGATTGTGTCAGGCACAATGGCACATTACCTGTAATACCAGTGCTGCAGAGAATGAGAGGGGGATCACAAGTTCACTGAGGCCAGTCCCTGTCTCAAAATCTAAAAATAATAAATAAACGAAACAAATAAATAAAGAGGGCTGGGGGTATAACTCAGTGGTAGAGTGCCCCGGGGTTGAATCCCCAGAAACATAATGAATGAATGAATGAATGAATGAATGAATGATTAACGAATGAATGAATGAGAGAGATTGTTAATAAGAGCCATTGAAAAGAGAGTGATTATAAGAAGAATGACGTGTGTGTGTGTGTGTGTGTAGCTGGGGATGGAACCCAGGGGCATTCTACCTTCAAGCTCCATCCCCAGCCCTATTTTTTTATTTATTTATTTTTTCTTGGGGTACTGGGGATAGAATCCATGGGCATTCTACATTTGAGCTACACCCCCAGTCCTATATTTTATTCTTTACTTGGAAAAGGGTCTCACTAAGTTGTGGAGGGCCTCAGTAAGTAGCTGAGGCTGGCCACGAACCTGGCTCCTCCTGTTTCAACCTCCCAAATGCTGGGATTACAAACGCAAGCCACCACACCCAGCCTTTATTCATATATATATATATATATATATATATATATATATATATATATACACACACACATATATGTGTATATATGTATATATACACGTATATATGTATATACGTATATACATATATACATATATACGTATATACATATATATAGTGTGTGTGTGTGAGTCTGGGAATGGAACCCAAGGGCATTCAACCTCCAAGCTACACCCCTGCCCTATTTTTTATTCTTTATTTTGAAACAGGGTCTCACTAAGTAGCTGAGTCTGTCCGCAAACTGAGATTCTCCAGTCTCAGCCTCCTAATTCCTAATTGCTGGGATTACAAGCGTGCACCACCATTCCCGGCTCTATGGCTCTATTTTTTTTTTTTTTTTTTTTGGTGGTACCAGGGTTCCTGGAAACCCTTCTACCTCCAGGATATAGTCCCAGACCTATTTTTAATATATATATTTTTTAAATTTGGAAACAGGGTCTCTTAAGCCAGCATGGCTGGCTTCGAACCTGCATGATTCTCCTGTCTCCACCTCCCAAGCGCAGGGATTACAAGCGTGAGCCACCACGCCTGACTCTATTCTTTATTTTAAAACAAAGTCTCACTAGGTTACAGCGGGCTCACTCAGTCACTGAGGCTGGCCAGGAACCCGGATCCCCCTGTCTCAGCCTCCCAAATGCTGGGATTACAAACATGTGCAACCATGCCTGGCTCAAGAAGAATGACATTTAAATCATCCTTATTCAAACCAATCTCCCTCTGCTGAGTTGAGAGTAACTGGACCTTAACCAGGAGGAACTGTTAAAGTTAGGATTTCATTCAAGTGTTGACAGAGGTGAGTAGGTCCTCCGGAATCAGAGTGGATGGTGGCAGAAAATTTATCAAATTGATTTTTTTATTCGTGTGTGTGTGTGTGTGTGTGTGTGTGTGTGTGTGTGTGTGTGTGTGTTATGTGGTACTGGGGATGGAACCCAGAAGCATTCAACCTCCAAACTATACCCCCTGCCCTATTTTTTTTATTTATTTTTTGGTAGTACTGGGGGTGGAACCCAGAGGCTTTCTACCTCCGGGCTATACTCTCAGACCTATTTTATATTTTATTTGGAAACAGGGTCTCACTAAATTGCCGAGAGCCTCACTAAGTAGCTAAGGCTGGCTTCCAACCTGTGTGATCCTCCTGTCTCAGCCTCCCAAGCGCAGGGATTACAAGGGTGTGCCACCAGTCCCAGATTTTATTCTTTATTTTGAAACAGGGTCTCACTAAGTTACAAAGAGCCTCAGTGAGAGGCTGAGGTTATCCACAAATCGCGATCATCCTGTCTCAGTCTCCTGAATGCTGGGATTACAAATGTGTGCCACCACAACGGCTTTAAAATTGGTCCGATTCTCTCTCTCCTTCCTTCCTTCCTTCCTTCCTTCCTTCCTTCCTTCCTTCCTTCCTTCTTTCCTTTTCTTTGTCCTAATTTTCCACCCTTGCTGAAAAACTAACGCATGTGTACAAAAAAAAAAAAAAAAGTTGAAGCCAGGCATGGTGGCATACCCTTGTAATCCCAGTACTTGGGAGACTGAGACAAGAGAATCGCATGTTCGTGGCCAGCCTCAGCTACTAAGTGAGGCCCTGTTTCAAAATAAATAATAAAAAATAGGGCTGGGGGTGTATCTTGGAGGTAGAATGCCCCTGGGTTCTATCCCAGTACTGCAATACATAAACAAATAAATATTAATAAAAATAAAAAGGAAGCCAGGTGTGATAGCACATGCTTGTATTCCCAGAGCTTGGGAGGCTGAGACAGGAGGATCGCACAGGTCCAAAGCCAGCCTTAGCTACTTAGTGAGGCTTTCAGCAACTTAGTGTGAACTTGTTTCCAAATAAAATATAAAATAGGTCTGGGATTATAGCCCGGAGGTAGAAAAACCCCTGGGTTCCACCCCCAGTAGCACCAAAAAATAAATAAAATAAATAAAGTAAAATAAGTAAAGAATAAGCCAGGCATGGTGGCACACCCTTATAATCTCTGTTCTTAGGGGTGCTAAAACAGGATTACAGGTTCAAGGACAGCCTCAGAAGTTGTGAGATTCCCATCAACCTAGCGAGACCCTGTTTCCAAGTAAAAAATAAAATTGGGCTAGAGATATAGCTCAAAAGAATGCCTCTGGGTTCATTCCCAGTACTACAAAATAAATAAATAAATAAAATGAAGAATAAGCTGGGCGTGGTGGCGTACGCTTGTAAATCCAGCATTCAGGAGGCTGAGACCTGAGGATCGCAGTTTGTGGACCGTCTCAGCTACTTAGTGAGGTCCTCCGCAACTCAGTGAGACCCGGTTTTCAAAATAAAGAATAAAAAACCGGGCAGGGGGTGTAGCTTGGAAGTCAAATGCCTCTGGGTTCCATACCCAGACACCCAAAATAAATAAATAAATAAATAAATAAATAAATAAATAAAAGAATAAAAAATAAAACTTGGGATGTAGCTCGTAGATAGAATGTCCCTGGCCACGTTGCTGTTCCTATAGGGAGGCTTACACATTAACAGAGACCTATTACCAACAGTAAGTGGATGGTTAGAGAAGAGGAATACTTGTGATCTTCAAACTATTCTGTATCTTGAATGTTGTGGTGGATACAACTACAGGGATTATAACTACAGGAATTCTAACATTGTATAAAACTTCATACAAGCTGAGAGTGGTGACATATGTTTGTAATCCCAGTACTTGGGAGGCTGGGATAGGAGGAGCTCAGGTTTGAAGCCAGCCTCAGCAACTTAGTGAGGCTCTCAGCAACTTATAGAGACTTAGTTTCCAAATAAAAAATAAAATAAGCCTAGGGATGTAGCCTGGAGTTATAAGGCCCCTGGATTCCATGCCCAGTACCAAAAACATAATAAATAAATAAATAAATAAATAAATAAAGCAAATATATTAATACTTCCCTAGTTACTCTCTATCATATCATCTTTTTTTGTTGTTTTTGTTTTGTTTTTGTACTGGGGATAGAACCCAGGGGCATTCTACCTCTGACCTACACCCCCAGCCCTAATTTTATTCTTTATTTTGAAACAAGGTCTCACTGAGTTGCAAAGGGCCTCATTAAGTAGCTGAGGCTGCCTGCGAACCGCAGTCCGCTTGTCTCAACCTTCCAAAGGCTGAGATTACAAGCATGCAACACCATGCCCGGCTGAGATTCTTAAAAAAAAAAATACACACACACACACACACACACACACACACACACACACACATACATACATATATATATATATATATATATATATATATATATATATATATATATGCTGGCTGAAATTCTTTATTTGGGGGAAAACTGCAGATTGAATTGAAGCCAGGGGCATTCTACCTCTGAGCTACACACCCCTGACTGAAATTCTTTTTTTCTCTTTCTTTCTTTCTTTCTTTCTTTCTTTCTTTCTTTCTTTCTTTCTTTTTTGTGGCACTGGAGATTGAACTCAGAGGCATTCTATTCTACCTTCTACCATCAAGTTATACTCCTTTCTTCCTTTCTTTTTTTTCTTTGGGTCTGGGGATGGAATTCAGGGGTATTCAACCTCTGAGCTACATCCCCTGCCCTATTTATTATTCTTTATTTTGAAACCAGGTCTCACTGAGTTGCAGAGGGCCTCACTAAGTAGCTGAGGCTGTCCATGAACTGGGATCCTGTGGTCTCAGCCTCACGAATGCTGGGATTACAAGCGTGTGACACCACACCCCGCTGACTGAAATTCTTTTTTTTTTTTTTTTTGGTGGTACTGAGGTTCCTGGAAGCCGTTCTACCTCCGGGCTACACTCCCAGACCTTTTTTTTTTTTTTTTTTTTTTTTGGAAACAGGGTCTCTTAAGCCAGCAAGGCTGGCTCCAAACCAGCGCGATCCTCCTGTCTCCACCTCCCAAGCATGGGGATTACAAGCGTGCGCCACCACGCCCGGCTCTGACTGAAATAAAGAGAGAGAGAGAGAGAGAGAGAGAGAGAGAGAGAGAGAGAGAGAGAGAGAGAGGCACGGGTGCTGTGGCACACACTTATGTAATCCCAGTGCTTGGGAGGCTGAGACAGGAGAATCGCAGGTTTAAGGACAGCCTCAATAATTTAGCGAGACCATGTCTCAAAACAAAAAAATAAAAATAACTAGAGGTCTAGTTCAGAGGTAGAATGCTCTGGAGTTCGATTCCCAGTACCAAAAACAAAACAAAACAAAAATACCCACCACCAAAAACCAGAATTTCAGTGCGCAATCATTCAGACAGAATGATTTAGGAAAGCAGATACATCTTCGGGGGAGGAGGCGAGTCGTGTGTAGGGTGAGAGCTAGCCCCTTCCGTCCTTCCTCATCTCCTGGGGCCCTCGGACTGCTCCAAAATGATGCTGCTAGTGCTGGTAATTTGGGTAGTAGACTCTAGGACCCAGAGCAGTGTTTAGATGACTCAGGTGTCACCTGCCCATGTGAGCCCATGACATAGGCTTCAGTGCTCGGTGGAATGTTGGCAGGATGGCAGGCTGAATCTTAGGGATCCGTGAGTGGGTGCTTTCTAATTCCTGAGGATTGCAAATATCCCACTCTAGAAGAAATGCAGACATCAGGGCTTTTCAAAACTGTTTTCACCTTCAAAGTACAACTTCTCTTATTTGTCTACATTTTTCTAAATAAAAGGCAGATGCTCTAATTAAAATGGCTACTTGTGCCAGGCATGATGGCTCACACCTGTAATCCCAGTACTGGGGAGTCTGAGACAGGAGGATCACAGTGAGTCCCTCCACAACTTGGTAAGACTCTGTTTCAAAATAAAGAATAAAGCCGAGTGTGGTGGTGCATGCTTGTAATCCCAGCATTCGGGAGGCTGAGACCGGAGGATCGCGGTTTGCAGACAGCCTCAGCTACTACTTAGTGAGGCCCTTTGCAACTCAGTGAGACCCTGTTTCAAAATAAAGAATAAAAAATAGGGCTGGGGTGTAGCTCAGAGGAGAACGCCCCTGGGTTCAATCCCCAGTACTGCAATCAATCAATCAATCAATCAATAAAATGTAAAAATAAAAGTAGAACGTAGATGTAGAAAAAAATCATATAAAAACCAAAAGTCAGCCGAGTGTGGTGGTGCACACTTGTAATCTCAGTATTTTGAGAGGCTGAGACCGGAGGATGGCAGTTCGCGGGCAGCCTCAGCTACCTAGTGAGACCCTGTTTCAAAATAAAGAATAAAGAATAGGGCTGGGGGTATAGTTCAGATGTCTAATGCCCCTGAGTTCCATCCCCAGACCCACAAAAAATAAAATAAAATAAAAATAAAACCAAAGGTTTTACTGGGTAGGGAAACAGTCACTACAAGTCCACTTGCCTGAGGAATAGAAGTATCTAAAAATATGCTCATAATTCTTTCCTCAGAGGAATTTAACATCTAAAGGTAGGGAAGTTAGGTAAATATGACTGAAAAACAAGTACAAAAGGACTCAAAGGGAAACCCAAACTAATTTTAGCCCTGTGGATCTAAATTTAGAAATGTTGACAATTTTCTGAATCAAGCAACCAGTGGAACAAGTTTGAGGAGAACAGTCATAGGATTGATTTCTGTTGTGGAATTTTTTTGTCTTGTTTTGTTTTGTTGTTTGCTACTGGAGTTGAACCCACTAGCATTCTATCTAGGAGCTACACCTCTGGCCCCTCATTTTATTTTGAAACAGGATCTGGATAAACTATGGAGGCTGGCTTCAAACCTGTGATCCTCCTGTTTCAGCTTCCCAAGTACTGAAATCACAGGTGTGCACAACTTTGTCCCTCTTGTTATGGAGTTTTGAAGAATAAGAGCCATATCATCTGACAACTGGCAAAGGTACACCACACAATTTTATGGGACACATGTAAGCTTTGTTCTTTATTTCTCCTCTCTCTCTCTCTCTCTCTCTCTCTCTCTCTCTCTCTCTCTCTCTCTCCATCTCTCTGTCTTTGGTGCTAGGGATTGACCCCAGGGGCATTCTACCTCTGAGCTACATCCCCAGTTCTATTATATTCTTTACTTTGAAACAGTCACTAGGTTACAGAGGACCTCACAAACTTGCTGAGGCTGGTTGAGAACCTGAGTTCATTTTATTTATTTTGTTGAAGATTTAAAGAAGTTTATTAGAAAGATAGAAATACAGAGGATAGAAATACAGCCCGGCATGGGGGTGTGTGACTCGAAATGAATACACCCTTATTTTTTATTTTTTTGTGTTTGTGTGGTATGATGATTTTACCCAGGGGCATTGGTACACCCCCAGCCATATTTTATTTTATTTTTTATTACTGAGGATTGAACCCAGGAGCATTATATCTCAGCTACACCCCTAGCCTTATTGATTGGTTGATTGATTTATTGTGGTACTGGGGATTGAACCCAGGGCTATTCTAGCTCTGAGCTATACTCCCAGCCCTGTCCTATTTTTATTATTTATTTATTTATTTATTTAGTACTAGGGATGGAACCCAGGGGCATTCTACCTCAAGCTATATCACCAGCCATATTTTTTATTTTTTATTTTGAAACAGGGTCTCACTGAGTTGCAGAGGGCCTCACTAAGTAGCCGAGGCTGGCTTTTTTTTTTTGTAGTTCAATTCTCCTGTTTCAGCCTTCTATGTACTAGGATTACAAGCCGTGCCACCATGTCTGGATACATATTATTTCTTTAATTCTAATAGCAATCAGATGAGGTACATATCATTATTACCTTTATTTATTTTATTTTTTTGGTGGTACTGGGGGTGGAACCCAGAGGCTTTCTACCTCCGGGCTATACTCCCAGACCTTTTTTTTTTATATTTTATTTGGAAACAGGGTCTCACTAAGTTACTGGAAGCCTCACTAAGTAGCTGAGGCTGGCTTCGAACCCGTGCGATCCTCCTGTCCCAGCCTCCCAAGCGCGGGGATTACAAGCATGCGCCACCACGTCTGGCTCAAGCAGTAATATATTTTATTTTTATTTGTTTGTTTTTGTGGTACTGGGGATTGAACCCAAGGCGTTCTATCTCTGAGCTACACCCCCAACCCTTTTTATTTTATTATTTGAAAATAGGGTCTCACCACCGGGCGTGGTGGCGCACGCTTGTAATCCCCACACTTGGGAGGCGGAGACAGGAGGATCGCGCAGGTTTGAAGCCAGCCGTGCTGGCTTAAGAGACCCTGTTTCCAAAAAAAAAAAAAAAAAGGTCTGGGATTATAGCCCAGAGGTAGAAGGGCTCCCAGGAACCCCAGTATTACCAAAAAAAAAAAAAAAAAGAAAGAAAGAAAGAAAGAAAGAAAGAAAATAGGGTCTCACTAAGTTGCTGAGGCTGATGGAGGACTAGACATCCTCCTGTCTCAGCCTCTCAAGTACTGGGATTACCAGCATGATCCACCATGCCCAGCATAAATTTTATTTTGTAAATGTCTTTTGAATCTGTCAACTTTCTCCACCTGGACTGTCACCGCTGTAGTCCAAGACATCATCACTGTGGACACCTGCAATAGCCTACTGTTTCCACTATTCCTCTTTTCTATTCTTCCTAAGGAAGATCTTCAGAAAACTCAAATATGACCTTATCTTTTTCTTGCTTAAAATTCTTTGGTGGCTTCCCATTGTTCCCACTAGTTTAATGTCTGACTTTTCCCTGGTGAGCTCTATGACATGCATGGCTGCCTGTCTCATTCAAGTATTGTATCTCCAGGATTCAGGATAGTGCCCTATACATAGTAGCAGCTAAATGAATTTTTGTTAAATTTATGGGATGCAAATTACCTTTTTTGTAGTGATATATATATATTTGTACTGGAGGTGGAACCCAGGGACTTTTCTACCTTTGGGCTATACTCCCAGACCTATTTCATACTTTATTTGTAGACAGGGTTTCACTAAATTGCAGAGAGCTTCACTAAGTAGCCGAGGCTGGCTCTGAATCTGCGCGATCCTCCTGTCTCAGCCTCCCAAGCGCTGAGATTACAAGCGTGCGCTACCACGCCCAGCAGCACTAGGGATTTAACCAGACCCTCATATATGTTAGGAAAGTGCTCTGCCATTGAGCTATATCACCAGCTCCCCTTTTTGTGTGGTCCTGGGGATTGAAACCAGGGACATTCGACCTCCGAGCTATACCCCCTGCCCTCATTTTTATTCTTTATTTTGAAACAGGGTCTCACTAAGTTGCAAAGGGCCTCACTATGTAGTTGAGGCTGGCCTCGAACTGTGATCCTCTGGTGTCAGCCTCCCGAATGCTGAGATTACAAGCATGCACCACCATGCCCGGCTCCTTTTTTATTTTATTTTGAAACAGGGTCTTGCTTGGTTGACGAGAGTCTCACTACTTACTGAGGCAGTCCTTGAACCTGTGAGTTTCCTGTCTCGGCCTCCCAAGTACTGGTATTGTGTCACCATGCTCGGCTCCCCAGCCCTTTTTAATTTTTCATTTTGAGATGTCCCTAAAATTCCCAGGTTGGGGGCCAGGCGTGGTGGTGCATGCTTGTAATCTCAGAATTTGGGAGGCTGAGACAGAAGGATTGCTGTTCTCGGACAGCCTCAGCCACTTAGGCCCTCCGCAACTTAGTGAGACCCTGTTTCAAAATAAAGAATAAAAATAGGGCAGGGGCTATAGCTTGGAGGTCGAATGCCCCTAGGTTCCATCCCCAGACCCCCCAAAAAAAAATTCCAGGTGGGACTTAAATCATCTGGCCTCAGACTCCCAGGCAACTGGGATTACAGGTGTGTGCCCCCAAGCCTGCCTCTAGATAGTCTGTAAACATATATGTATGTATGTTTATTTTTTGTGGCACTAGGGATAGAACCCAGGGGCATTCTGCCTCTGAGGTATACCCCCAGTTCTATTTTATTATTTACTTTGAAACAGAGTCACTGGGTCACAGAGGACCTCACAAAGTTGCTGAGGCTGGTTGAGAACCTGAGATCCTCCTGTCTCAGCCTCCCAAGTACTGGGATTATAAATGTGTCCCACCATGTCCAGTTTGTATGTATGTATGCATTTAGTAGTACTGGAGATTGAATCTAGAGGCATTCTACCTCTGAGCTACACATCACAGCCCAATTTAATTTTTTGTTTTGAAATATTGTCTCACTAGGTTGCTGAGAACCTCATTACTTGCTGAGCCTATCCTAGAACCTGAGAGCCTCCTTTCTCAACTTCCCAAATACTGGGCACCAGCACAGCCAGCTTTCTAAATAACTTTTAGAAAGAAGAATCTTAAGCTGGCCGTGGTGGCGCACGCTTGTAATCCCCGCGCTTTGGAGGCTGAGACAGGAGGATCGCACGGGTTCGAAGCCAACCTCAGCTACTTAGTGAGGCTCTCAGCAACTGAGTGAGACCCCGTTTCCAAATAAAATATAAAAAGGTCTGGGAGTATAGCCTGGAGGTAGAAAGCCTCTGGGATCCACCCCCAGTACCACAAAAAAAAAAAAAAGAAAAAGAAAAAAAAGAAAGAAAAAAAGAGGAATCTTAGTCATTTAAGCAATAAAACTCACAAGAATGGGTTTGGATGGATGAAGGCTAGTTTTGTGTCATTTGTAATCACATAATTGCTTGTTTCTTTTCTGCTTTACTGTCTCATGCCATATAAATGCTAAACCCCATGAGCACAATAATCATGTCTGTTTTCCTCCTCACTTTATTCTAGCTCTATATCAGGTTCATGAGAAGTCCTCAATAAATATTTGTTACAGGAATAACTGCAGGTACGCTTGTGAGTTGGAAGGTGATGAGTCAAAGATGACAAATAGCCAGGCGTGGTGGTGCACGCTTTTAGTCCCAGTAATTGGGAGGCTGAGACAGAAGGATCGCACAGGTTTGAAGCCAGCCTCAGCTACTTAGTGAGGCTCTCTGCAACTTAGACCCTGTTTTTTGTTTTTTGTTTTTTGTTTTTTTTTGGTACTGGGGATGGAACCCAGGGGCATTCTACCTTTGAGCTACACCCCCAGCCATATTTTTTTATTCTTTGTTTTGAAACAGGGTTTCACTGAGTTGTAAAGGGCCTCACTAAGTAGTAGCTGAGGCTGTCCACGAACCGTGATCCCCCATCTCAGCCTCCCAAATGCTGGCATTACAAGCTTGCACCACCACGCCTGGCTGACCCTGTTTCTAATAAAATATAACAATAGGTATGGGAGTGTAGCCCAGGGGTAGAAAGCCCCTGGGTTTCATCCCTCATAACACACACACACACACACACACACACACACACACACACGACAAATAGTAGAGTTTAGGGCAGAATTGGAGCAGGACACTGTAACGTATGTTACAAAGAGCTGTGGAAGATGAGATTCTTTCATTGATTCAAACAATATTATAAGCCACCCACCATATGCCAGACACTGTGCAAGGCACACTCTCTGTTCTACTGAAGTTTGTAGTCTGGTAAAAAAGCAGGCAATTATGGTAAACTCCTATGATGCTAGCTACTCAGGAGGCTGAGGCAGAAGGATTGCAACTTTGAAGCAAGCCTAGGGAGTTTAGCCAGACCCTGTCTCAAAAATGAAAAGGATCTCCGGGCACGGTGGTGCACACTTGTAATCCTCGCGCTTGGGAGGCGGAGATTGGAGGATGGCACAGGTCCGAAGCCAGCCTTGCTGGTTTTAAGAGACCCTGTATCACCAGGAGCCCCAGTATCACCAAAAAAAAAAAAAAAAAAAAAAAAGGATCCGGTGTGGTGATACATTCCTATAATTCCAGTACTTGGAAGACAAAGGCAGGAGGACAAATAAAATAAAATAAAATAAAATAATCAAAAAGTAAAATAGGGCTTGGGGCATAGCTCAGAGGTAGCATGCCCTTGGGTTCCATTCCCAGCACCAAACAAACAAACAAACAAACAAACCAGGATCCTGGATTCAATTTCCAAAATAACATCAAACAAACAGTTGGGTGATTAAGTTTAGTGATATTATTATTATTATTATTATTATTATTATTATTATTATTATTATTTTGTGGTACTGGGGATGGAACCCAGGGGCTTTTCTACCTACGGGCTTTACTCCCAGACTTTTTTTTTTTTTTTTTTTTTGGTGGTACTGGGGTTCCTGGAAGCCCTTCTACCTCCGGGCTACACTCCCAGACCTATTTTTTACATTTTTTTTTTATTTGGAAACAGGGTCTCCTAAGCCAGTGCGGGCGGCTGGCTTCGAACCTGCGCGATCCTCCTATCTCTGCCTCCCAAGCGCGGGGATTACAAGCGTGCGCCACCACGCCCGGCACGACTCCCAGACTTATTTTATACTTTATTTGGAAACAGGGTCTCACTAAGTTGCTGAGAGCCTCACTAAGTAGCTGAGGCTGGCTTCGAACCTGTGTGATCCTCCTGTCTCAGCCTCCCAAGTGCTGGGATTACAAGCATGCGCCACCCCACCCAGCTTTCTATTTTTTATTCTTTATTTTGAAACAGGATCTCACTAAGTTGTGGAGGGCCTCATTATGTGGCCGAGGCTGGCTGCGAACCTGCTATCCTCCTGTGTCTGCCTTCCAAGTAATGAGATTATAAATGTGTGCCACCATGCCCCACTTTCAATAAATTTTTACTGAGCCTATATCATGTGCTAGGCATTGATTGCATTAGGCCATCATTGAATTATTTTTAATTTTTTTTTGCACTACTGGGAATGAAACCCAGGTGCATTCTACCTCTGAGCTACAGCCCCAGCCCTATTTTTTATTGTTTATTTTGAAACAAGGTTTCACTAAGTTGTGGAGGGCCACACTAAGTAGCTGAGGCTGGCTATGAACATGCAATCCTCCTGTCTCAGCCTCCTATGTACTGGGATTACAAGCATGTGCCACTATGCCTGGCTATCACTGAATTTTATATTTCAAAACTAGTTGTCAATCCACAAAAACAAACAAAAAATCTAAACAACAACAACAACAACAACAAAATCCCCAAAAACTAGTTGTTAAAAAATGTGAAAAAAATGTACTTCAGCCAGGCGTGGTGGCACATGCTTGTAATCCCCGCGCTTGGGAGGCGGAGACAGGAAGATCACATAGGTTCGAAGGCAGCCTAGCTGGCTTAAGAGACCCTGTTTCCAAATAAAAAAAGTACAAAATAGGTCTGGGAGTGTAGCCTGGATGTAGAAGGGTTTCTGGGAACCCCAGTACCACCAAAAAAAAAGTTCTTTAGTGCTTCTGGTGGACAAACTTCTGAGTTGCCTCTACCTCCTTGGTACTCTGCCCCACAATGTACTGTACGTACTTAATGTTTATCAAATTAATAAAAAATACATGCATAATTATCTACTAGAAGGTAAAAAGCTGTCTCAGCAGTTTCTTCTTCTCCTTCTTCCTCCTCCTCCTCCTCCTCTTCTTCTTCTTCTTCTTCTTCTTCTTCTTCTTCTTCTTCTTCTTCTTCTTCTTCTTCTTCTTCTTCTTCTTCTCCTTCTTCTTCTTCTTCTTGTGGTACTGGACTTCAACCTCTGAGCTATACTCCCTACCCTATTTTTTATTCCTTATTTTGAAACAGGGTCTCACTAAGTTGTGGAGGGCCTCACACAGTAGCTGAGGCTGTCTGCGAACCACGATTCTCCAGTTTCAGCCTCCTGAATGCTGGGATTACAAGTGTGTGCCACCACACCCAGCATTGACAGAACTTTTTATTATTATTTCTTTTTTGTGGCACTGGGGATTGAAACCAAATGCATTCTACCTCTGAACTACATTCTCAGCCCGATTTTATTTATTTGGAAACAGGGTCTCACTAAATTGTCGAGGCTGGTGATTCTTCTGTCTCAGCCCTCCAAGTACTGGAATTACAAGCATACACCACCACACCTGGCTTGACAAAATGTTGGCAATGATGGAAGTGTTCTATCTGCGCAATCCAATAGAGTAGCTACCAGCCACATGGACTGTTTAGCCCTTGAAGTATGGTTAGTGCAATTGAAGAAATATATATCATCATCATCATTACTATTATTATTATTATTATTATTAATTACTACTACTACTACTACTACTACTACTACTACTACTACTGTTATTTGTGGTAGTGGGGATTGAACTCATAGCCCAGGGGGCATTCTTTCTCTGAGCTACACTTATCCTGATTTTATTTTATTTTTTTAAACTGAGTATTGAACTCAGGGGCATTCTATCTCTGAGCTACAACCCCAGCCTTATTTTTTATTTTTATTTATTTATTTATTTGTCGTGCGCAGTGACGACTCTTACACGATCTTCCTCAAGCAGTTTTATTACCCCAGGTTCTTGTACAGTTACCATTCCTCTTTAATGCTCTCTCAACGCCCTCTCAGGTAAAAACAACATCAGTCTTCTATCCTCTCCCTCATCACTCCACCAACCCTCTTCCGTGGCACTCTACGTCTCTGCTGCAGCACACACCGGTCACAGTGGTGGCTTTGTGAACATGTCCGTCCCAGCTCGGAGCCCAGAGCAGTCCGCCAAGAAACTGCTCTTCCTGTCCACCAACCCTCTTCTCCTTCTCCTTCCTTAGCTCTCCTCCCTTAGCTCTCGCCCGCTAGGGCATGCGCGCTTTTTAACCTTCTCCTGGGCGGGCAGGTGGTAGCACGAGGCGTTGCGTCGCTAATTATCCGTAAGGCGCCTGATAGGGCTCACTGCGCAGGCTCAGGGCACCGCCAGCCTCGTGAGCCTCGTGACTTGGCTGCAAGCCCAGGCGCCATCTTGAGTCCACGCTGGCAACAAGCCTGGGTGCCACCTCGGTCCTGCCGAGTGGGCCCCGACATTTATTTATTTATTTATTTATTTAATACCACCCTCGGCTTATTTTTATTTTGAAACAGAGTCTCCCTAGGTTGATGAGAGTCTCACTACTTGTTGAGACTGTCCTCAAACCTATGGTCCTATGTCTAATAATAATAATAATAAAAAAATTTATAGCCGAGCGTGGTGGTGCATGCTTGTAATCCCAGCATTTGGGAGGCTGAGACCGGAGGATCGCGGTTCGGGGACAGCCTCAGTTACTTAGTGAGGCTTTCTGCAACTTAGTGAGACCCTGTTTCAAAATAAAGAATAAAAATTTGGAGCCGGGCGTGGTGGCGCACGCTTGTAATCCCAGCATTCGGGAGGCTGAGACCTGGAGGATCGCGGTTCGCGGACAGCCTCAGCTACTTAGTGAGGCCCTCTGCAACTCAGTGAGACCCGGTTTCAAAATAAAGAATAAAAAATAGGGCAGGGGGTGTAGCCCGGAGGTCAAATGCCCCTGGGTTCCATCCCCAGACCCGCAAAAAAAAAAAAAAAAAAATTATTTATTTATTTTTGCAGTACTGGTACTGGGATAGAACCTAGGGCATTCTATCTCTGAGCTACACCCCCGAGCCCTGTTTTTTATTCTTTATATTGAGACAGGGTCTCACTGAGTTGCAAAGGGCCTCACTAAAGTAGATGAGGCTGTTTGCGAACCCGGGCACTCCTGTTTCAGCCTCGCAAATGCTAAGATTACAAGACTGCGCCACCACGCACGGCTTTTTCTTTTTTTTGAAACAGTCTCGCTAGGTTAGAGAGTCTCCCTACATTCTGAGACTGTCGTCCAACCTGCGATCCTTCCGTCTCAACCTCCCAAGTACTGGAATTACCGTCTTGAATATTCAATTTTATTTAGTGTTAATTTGACTTAAATTGACACGTGTAGCTAGCGACTGCGCCATTGGATAGCTTATCCTTGGGCAGCCTGAATGGTCTGAGGTTGGCACTGGGACCGGTACACGGTTTCCAGTCCCTCACCTAAAATGTAGGTTGGTAATCAAAGGTTATAAAATGTCTACATGCTGATCTGTTGAATGCCACCGATGATAATAAATACCGATGTGTAGTGGCAAGCCATAATTAGCACATCAGTCACTTAGCCTGCATCCAGGCATTCTGACAGACACCCAGCCCCACTGGGTGAAAAGCTTGACGTCCTAAACCCCACCTTCTCCAAGAGCGCGCGCGCGCAGCAGCGTGCGGCCCGAACTGCATCATGGGCCACGTAGTTCGTAATCTACGTGACGTCACATCCGGCGCCACCTTGGCGGTGTAACTTCCGGTATCCGGCTCTCTTCTGGGGATTGTAGTTAATAGTTTCCCGGTGGCCGTCGACTCCCGCGGTTTAGGAACTACAGTTCCCGGCGGGCCAGGAGATGCACCGGCTGTAGTTCCTACAGCGCCCAGCGGTTGCCTCAGCTGGCGGTAGTGTGTCGTTAGCGTCTTAAAGGCCTGTCTTCCCTAACTGCAGGGGAAAGGTTTTAACCACTACTTTGAGGGGGATCGCAGGGGTCATTGTCCTGCATTTGAGAGTTCGCTGGGCGGCGCCATGGCGGTGAGTTTGGGCCGGAAGAGTCATGTGGGTTGGGCTCTGGAACCCAGCTAGCCGGTCACCGGGGTTCTCCATGTGCCAGCCATCGTCTAGACGGGAAAAGATTTCCTCTTGTAAAAGAGACTTTTCCCCTCCACGCTTAAGGCGTGGGTGGTTGGGGAACTGTTTGATTTTTCTTGCCAAGCCAGGAAATGGATGTCTTTAACTTTACTCATCATTTGAATATCATATGTGGTATTTCGCTGTAGTTTTTAAAATCCACGTGGAGGTAGAGAAGTATGCTAATGGGCTGATTGCTCCTTTCAACAACAGCAACAACAAAATTGAGCGCCTCCCGGTAGAACGAGACAAGTCTTCGTTTTCAGGTTTTCTTGTGTGTGGGATACATACTGAAACATGGAAAAATAGGAAAATTCTGTGTCAGGTGCCAATAAACTAGGAAAGAAATAGCAGAAAGTGGGGCTCGGGAGTCTGGGATGAGAGTACAGTTGCAGTTCAAGAAAGGGTGGTCTGGCAAAGCTTTGCATGGCATGGTGGAGCACACCTATAATCCCATTGTTTGAGAAGTTGAGACTGAAGGATCGCAGGTTCGAGGACAGCTTCAGCAACCTAGTGAGGCCCTTTGCAACGTAGTGAAACACTGTTTCAAAATAAAAAAAATAGCCGGGCGTGGTAGCGCACGCTTGTAATCCCAGCATTCAGGAGGCTGAGGCTGGAGGATCGCGGTTCGCGGACAGCCTCAGCTACTTAGTGAGTCTCTCCGCAACTTAGTGAGACCCGGTTTCAAAATAAAGAATAAAAAATAGGGCAGGGAATGTTGCTTGGAGGTCGAATGCCCCTGGGTTCCATCACCAGACCCGCAAAAATAAAATAGGGCTGGGGTTTAGCTCCTCGAGGTTCAATCCTGGTATATATTTATCTATGTATATCTCACAAACACAAAGGAATGGTCTAAGACAGTGTTGTCAGTAAAACACTCGTGATAGAAATGTTTTGTGTTGACACTTTAATTTTGTAGTCACTAGCCACATGTGGCTGTTGAGCACTTGGAATGTGGCTACTCCAACTGAAAAAACAAATTTTATCTTTGTGTGTGTGTGTTATTGGGTATTGAACTCAGGGGCATTCTTTCTGCAAGCTACACCCCCTGACCCAATTTTTTATTTTATTTGAAACATGGTCTCACTAAGTTGCAGAGGGCCTCACAAGTAGCTGAGGCTGTCTGTGAATCATGATCCTCTTTTTTTTTTTTTTTTTTTTGGTGGTACTGGGGTTCCTGGAAGCCCTTCTACCTCTGGGCTACACTCCCAGACCTATTTTTGCATTTTTTTTTTTTAAATTTGGAAACAGGGTCTCCTAAGCCAGCGCGCGGGGCTAGCTTCGAACCTGCGTGATCCTCCTGTCTCTGCCTCCCAAGCGCGGGGATTACAAGCGTGCGCCACCACGCCCGGCTAATCATGATCCTCTTGTCTCAGCCTCCCAATACTGGGATTAAAAGCGTGCACCATCGTGCCCTATTTATATTTTTCTTCTTTTTTTTTTTGCGGTACTGTGGATTGAACCCAGGGGGCATTCTACCTCCAAGCTACACCCCCTGCCCTATTTTTTATTCTTTATTTTGAAACAGGGTCTCACTAAGTTGTGTAGGGCCTCACTAAGTAGCTGAGGCTGTCCCTGAACTGCCTTCCACCGGTCTTAGCCTCTCGAATGCTGGGAGTACAAGTGTGCGCCACCACGCCCGGCTTATTCTTTATTTTGAAACAGGGTCTCACTAAGTTGCCGAGGTCCTCCCTAAATAGCTGAGGCTGGCAGCAAACCAGGGGATCCTCCTGTCTCAGCCTCACAAGCACTGGGATTACAACCGTATGCCAATTTGTCCAGCAACTCTAAACTTCTTTTTTTTTTTTTTTCCCCAGTCCTGGGGATTGAAACCAGGGCATTCTACTGTCAGAGCTATACCCCCAGCTGTATTTTTATTTTTTGTTTTGTACCTGTGATCCTCCTGTCTCAGCCTCCCAAGTACTGGGATTATAGGAATGTGCCACCATACCTGGCTCTAGAACTTCTACTTTTTTTTTTGGTGCTGGGCATTGAACCCAAGAGTATTCTACCTCCAAGCTATACCCTCAGCTCTATTTTATTTTTTATTTGGAGACAGTGTCTTGCTAAATTGATGCAAGTCTCATTGAGTTGCTGAGGCTCCTTGAAACCGTGATCTTCCTTGTTCCAGCCTTCCCAAGTACTAGGGTTACAAGTGTGTGCCATTACTCTTGGTTTCTAGAGCTTTTTTATAATTATAACCTAGTACCTGTTAATCAGTCTCCCTCCTCCTTCTCCTCCTCCTCCTCCTCCTCCTCCTCCTCCTCCTCCTCCTCCTCCTCCTCCTCCTTCTTCTGTGGTACTGGGGATTGAACCTAGGGGCATTCTACCTCTGAGCTACACCCCCAGCTCTATTATTAATTAATTAATTAATGAATTGTGGTACTAGGGATGGAACCCAAGGGCATTCTAACTCCAAACTATACCCCAAGCCCTATTTTATTTTTATTCCTTTTTTTTTTTTATTGGTGATACTGGGGGTGGAACCCAGGGGCCTTCCTACCTCTGGGCTATACTCCCAGTCCTATTTTATATTTTATTTGGAAAAAGGGTCTCACTAGGTTGCTGAGAGCCTCACTAAGTAGCTGAGGCTGGCTTCGAACCTGTGTGATCCTCTTGTCTCAGCCTCCCAAGTGCTGGGATTAGGAGCATGTGCCACCACGCCTGGCTATTCCTTATTTTGAAACAGGGTCTCATTGAGTTGCAAAGGGTCTCACCAAGTAGCTGAGGCTGTCCTTGAACCCTGATCCACTTGTCTCAGCCTCCCAGATGCTGGGATTACAAGCATGCGCCACGCACTGGCGCCTGGCTCCCCCCAGCCCTGTTTTTTAATTTATTTTGAAACAGGGTCTCACTAAGTAGCTGAGGCTGTCTGTGAACTGCAATCCTCTTATCTCAGCCTACCAAATGCTGAGATTACAAGTATGTGCTACCATGCTTGGCCTCTCCACCTTCTTTTCCACATACTCTTCCTGGCCTCAGATTTCTCTGAGCTCTGAGATCAATAGCATAATGCTAATTTTTTTTCAATACTGGGGATTGAACCCAGGGGTATTCTGCTTTCTTTCTTTCTTTCTTTCTTTCTTTCTTTCTTTCTTTCTTTCTTTCTGCTGGGGATTGAACCCAAGGGTATTCTACACTCGGTCCTATTTTTATTCCTTGTTTAGAAGCAAGGTCTCACTGAGTTGCTGAGAACTTCACTAAGTTGCTGAGGCTGGCCTCGAACCTACGATCCTTCTGTCTTAGCCTCCCAAGTACTGGAATTAAAAGGGTTCGTCACTATGCCAGGCTTCCCAGCCCTATTTTTAATTCTTTATTTGGAAACAGGGTCTTGCCAAGTTGCTGACAGTCTCTTAAATACTGGTATTATAATAGCATAATGCGTATTTTTCATTATGTTCATTTACATTTCAAGATAACCATGAAAAAAATTGATCTATCAGTGAGCAGCTCAGTTCATTTTTTATCTTTTTCAAGCATGCCTTCCAAAGTATAGGGTGGATTATTCTGTTTTCTTTTGTGTCCAATAGGAAAGAAAAGGAACAGCCAAAGTAGACTTTTTAAAGAAGATTGAGAAAGAAATCCAACAGAGATGGGATACAGAGAAAGTGTTTGAGGTCAATGCATCTAATTTAGAGAAGCAGACCAGGTGAGTAATCGTTTGTGAAGTTCTGTACATGTAAATGATGGAAGAGATAAGTCAGAAACTATGTGTAATGTCTGAAATGAACTGATGAAAATGACTTCCACTTTCTGCATTCAATTTTTTTAATTTTAATTTTTTATTTTTGTGGTACTGGGAATTGAACATAGGTGCATTTTACCTTTAAGCTACACCCCCAGCCCTATTTTATTTTTATTTGGAAACAAGGATTGCCAGTTCCAAAGCCTGCCTCAGAATCTTAGTGAGGCCCTCTGCAACTTAGTGGGATCCTGTTCCAAAATAAAAATAAGACGGGTCTTGTGGCTCACACATATAATCGTAGAACTTGGGAGGCCGAGACAGGAGGATCATGGTTCGTGACCAGCCTCAGCTAGTTGGTGAGGCCCTTTGCAACTCAGTGAGACCCTGTTTCAAAATAAAGAATAAAAAATGGGGCTGGGGATGTAGCTCGGAGGTAGAGTGCCCCGGGTTTCATCCCCAGTACCGCCCCCCCCCCAATAGGGTGGGATTGTAGTTTGGAGTTAGAATGCCCCCAGGTTCTATCTAGGGATATACATGTAGATATATTAATCAATTATGTAGGATGTATCCTCATTTTAGATATGTTGAAATGTACTATTTTTTTGTGTGCATGTACTAGGGATGAACCCCAGGGGCATTCTACCTCCGAGCTACACCCCAGCCCTACTTTTTGTTCTTTCTTTATTTTTATTATTTATTTATTTATTTATTTATTTATTTATTTATTTATTTATTTATTTTGGTGGTACTGGGGGTGGAACCAGGGGCTTTCTACCTCCAGGCTATACTCCCAGACCTATTTTATATTTTATTTGGAAACAGAGTCTCACTAGGTTGCTGAGAGCCTCACTAAGTAGCTGAGGCTGGCTTCGAACCTGTGTGATCCTCCTGTCTCAGCCTCCCAAGTGCGGGGATTACAAGCATGTGCCACCACGCCTGGCTTGTTCTTTATTTTGAAATAGGGTTTCACTGAGTTGCAAAGGGCCTCACTAAGTAGCTGAGACTGTCTGCGAACTGGGATCCTCCTGTCTTAGCCTCCCAAATGCTGGGATTACAAGCGTGCGCCAGCATGCCCGGTTAAACATAGAGTATTTGACTTCAAATTAAGGAAATACAGTGATAACTATAACAATTATAGGAACTCACACTGAATATTTACTGAGTGCTAGAAAACATGTCAATTTTTACATATATATTCTCATTTAATTTTCTTAAGCCTATAAGGTAAATGAGTTTTTTGGTTCCAGAACAGTCAGAGGTGAAGTAAGCAGATCAAGGTTGCATAGCTAGGAATTCACAGGGCCTGGGCTTATTTTAGGACATCTAATGCTAATATCTGTGCTCCTTGCAACTTTATTGCCATGTATATGTTTTCTTTTTATATAAGCATTTAATGTTTTATACATATATTTTAAGAGAAAAATTACTGAGCCAGGTGTGGTGGTGCACATTTGTAATCCCAGTATTTGGGAGGCTAAAACCGGAGGATTACGGTTTGCAGACAGCCTCAGCTACTTAGGTTCTCTGCAACTCAGTGAGTCCCTGTTTCAAAATAAAGAATAAGAGCTGGGTGTGCTGGCACACATTTGTAATCCCAGCAATTGGGAGGCTGAGACAGGAGGATTGCACTGGTTCGAAGCCAGCCTCAAGTTACTTAGTGAGGCTCTCAGCAACTTAGTGAGACTCTGTTTTTGTTTTTTGTTTTATTTTTTGTGGTACTGGGGTTCCTGGAAACCCTTCTGCCTCCGGACTACACTCCCAGACCTATTTTTATACTTTTATAAATTTGGAAACAGGGTCTCTTAAACCAGCGCCGCTGGCTTCCAACCTGTGCAATCCTCCTGTCTCCGCCTCCCAAGCGCAGGGATTACAAGCGTGTGCCACTACGCCCGGCAGTGAGACTCTGTTTTCAAATAAAATATAAAATAGGTCTGGGAGTATAGCCTGGAGGTAGAAATAGCACCTGGGTTCCACCACCAGTACCACAAGGAAAAAAAAAAGAATAAAAAATAGTACTAGCTTGGAGGTTGAATGCCCCTGGGTTTCATCCCCAGACCCACAAAAAAAAAAAAAAAAGGAAAAAGAAAAGAAAAATTATTGTGCTGGGCATGGTGGTGCACTCTTGTAATTCCAGCATTCGGGAGGCTGAGACTGGAGGATCCTGGTTCGCGGACAGCCTCAGCTACTTAGTGAGGCCCTCCACAACTTAGTGAGACCCTGTTCCAAAAATAAAGAATAGGGCAGAGGGTGTAGCTGAGAGGTCGAATGCCCCTGGGTTCCATCCCCCCCCCCCCACACACACACACACTTACTGAAATACAAAGTTTCAGTTAGATTTTTCCTCCCCAGTACTGGGAATGGAACCCAGGGGCATTCTACCTCTTGAGCTACACCTCCACCCTATTTTTTATTCTTTATTTTTGAAATCGGGTCTCACTGACTTGCAGAGGGCCTAAGTAGTAGCTGAGGCTGTCTGTGAACCGCGATCCTCCTGTCTCAGTTTCTCGAATGCCAGAATTACAAGCATGTGCCACCATGGCTGGCTATTCTTTATTTTTGAAACAAGATCTCACTAAGTATGGAGGGCCTCACTAAGTGCGGAGGCTGTCTTTGAACCCTGATTCTTCTGTCTCAGCCTCCTAAGTACTGGGATTATAATCGTGTGCCACTATGCCTGGCTTAAATCAGTATGGATTTCTAAAGGTAGTAAATCATCTTTTTTTTTTAATTATATGGTACTAGGGATTGAACCTAGGGATACTGCATGTGAGCTACACCAAGCCCTTCTTTCTTTTTTCCCTTTGTGATACCAGGGATTGAACTCAGAGGCATTCTATCTCTGAGCTATACCCCTGGCCCTTATTTATTTATTTATTTATTTATTTGGTACAGGAGATTGAATTCAGTGTCATTCTACCTCCGGGCAACATTCTCAGCTCCAGTTTATCTTTTATTTTTTATTTTTGTGGGTCTAGGGATGGAACCAGGGGCATTCGGCCTCCGAGCCATACCCTCTGCCCTATTTTTTATTCTTTATTTTGAAAATGGGTATCACTGAGTTGCAGAGGGCCTCACTAAGTAGCTGAGGCTGTCTGCAAACCGCGATCCTCCTGTCTCAGCCTCCCGAATGCTGGGATTACAAGCAATGGTGGAATTGCAAACATGTGCCACCATGCCCAGCTATCCATTTTATCTTTTATTTAGAAACAGGGTCTTACTTGGTTGCTAAGAGCCTTGCTAAGCTGTGGAGGCCTGGCTTTGAACCTGCAATCCAGTCATTTTTATATAAGCATTTTAGCTTAAGTTAAATCCCTAATATTTGCTACAAGATTTTTGTTGTTTGTTTGTTTATTTATTTACTTAATTCATTTTTGGTACTGGGGATTGAACTCACCCAGAGGCATCCTACCTCCAATCTACACCCCCAGCCCAATTTTATTTCTTAATTGGAAACAGGGTCTCACTGGGTTACTGAGAGTCTTGCTAAGTAGCCGAGGCTGGCTTTGAACCTGTGATCCTCCTGTCTCAGCCTTCCAAGTACTAGGGTTACAAGTATATACCACCGTGTCTGGTGGGGTTTTTTTCCCCTTAAGGATTGAACCCAGGGACATTCTATCTCTGAACTACACCCCCAACACTATTTTATTTCTTCTTTTGAAAAAGGGTATCACTAAGTTGCCAAGAGCCTCATTATGACCAAGTACTGAGATAGTGAGGCTTGGGCTACTGTGCCAGGCTGTTTATTTCATAAGAGTTACCTTAATGATTCTTTTAAATGAAAGGAAGTTTTAGTGATCTTTAATTTTTGGATTAATGAATTTATTTTTAAATGTTTTCTAAATTACATTTATTTAGATTTCTAAATAATATTTATTTCCTAAATAACATTTTTATTTCTAAATAACATTTATTTATTTAGTTATTTATATCAACTATTCCTTCATCCCATCTCTTATGTAAAAAAAAAAAAAAAACTTTAACATTTTCTTTCCTGTGTTTTCTTTTCAAATTGTTTTGCAGCAAAGGAAAATACTTTGTAACCTTCCCGTATCCATATATGAATGGGCGTCTTCATTTGGGGCACACATTTTCTTTATCCAAGTGTGAGGTAAAGCTTTTTCTGCATTTAAATAATGGAATAGAGGGTCCTTAATAAATACTGTTTTGAAGAAAATATCATGTATAGGATTTATTTCTTGCCAAAAGAGTTTAGAATTTCTTAATTTTAAGCTTTTTTTTTTTTTTTTTTTTTTTTTTGGCGGGTCTGGGGATGGAACCTAGGGGCATTCGACCTCTGAGCTACAGCCCCTGTCCTATTTTTTATTCTTTATTTTGAAGCCGAGTCTCACTGAGTTGCAGAGGGCCTCACTAAGTAGCTGAGGCTGTCTGTGAGTCGCGATCCTCTGGTCTCAGTCTCCCGAATGCTGGGATCGCAAGCGTGCGCCACCACGCTCGGTTTATACTTAATTTTTATATGTTGTGTGTATATTTGTGCAGGGTTCTAGTCATGTATGCATGTTTAGAATCCCTAGGTTGGTTAAAAAATAAATAAATAAAAGGGCTAGTGCACTAGAATTCTGAAATCTGAGCCAGGCATGGTGGCACATGCCTGTAATCTCAGTACTTGGGAGGATGAGAGGAGGATCTCAGGTTTGAGGACAACCTCTGTAAGTAGTGAGACTCTAATCAACCTATCAAGACCCTGTTTCCAAATAAATAAAATTGGGCTGGGAGAGTAGCTCAAAGGTAGAATGCTACTGGGTTCCATCTCCAGTACCACACCAAAAAAAAAAAAAAAAAGCCAGGTGTGGTGGCACAAGCTTGTCTGAGATAGGAGGATCGTGGTCTGCAGACAGCCTCAGCTACTTAGTGAGGCTCTCCATAACTTAGTGAGATCCTGTTTCAAAATAAAGAATAAAAAATAGGGCTGGAGGTGTAGCTCAGTGGTAGAATACCCCTGGGTTTAATCCCCAGTACTGTTAAAAAAAAAAAAAATCTAACTGGTGCTCTAAGGAAGATATGAAGAGGAAAATTAATTTTCTCTGTCAGAAGTTAGTATTTTAAGCTGGGTGTGATGGTGCACACTTGTAATCCCAGTAGTTGGGAGGCTGAGATAGGATTACAGGTTCACGACCAGCCTCAGCTACTCAGTGAGACCGTGTTTCAAAATAAAGAATAAAAAGATGGGCTGGGGGTGTAGCTTGGAGGTAGATGCTTCTGGGTTCAATCCCCAGTACCACCCAAAAAGAGTATTTTATTATTGTCTTTCACATATATTTGTAACTTAAATCTAATTTTCTTTCTATAGTTTGCAGTAGGATACCAGAGATTAAAAGGAAAACACTGTCTCTTTCCCTTTGGTTTACACTGTACAGGAATGCCCATTAAGGTAAGATAATGTATAGGATTGGTTTCTACTCGTAGTTTAGAGCAAATAGTAAAGTAATATCCAGTTCGAGAGCTTGAAATAGGATTTCAAATACTGTTGGATTATATTGAAGGACTTTGTGAAATGAATAATGAATTTATTATAGTGAAGATTAAATTAAAATTTGAAGATGTACCTAATTTGAAGCCAGGTGTGCTGGTGTATGCTTGTAATCCCAGTACTTGGAAGGCAGAGACAGAAGGACCACAGGTTCAAGATGAGCCTCAGCAAGTTAGCAAGGCCTTTTGTAACTTAGACCCTGTTTCAAAATAATTTAATAAGCTGGGTGTGGTGGTTTACGCTTGTAATCCCAGCATTTAGGAGGCTAAGACAGGAAGATAGCAGTTTACTTACAGCCTCAGCTACTTAGGCCCTTTGCAACGCAGTGAGACCCTGCATCAAAATAGAACTAAAAAAAAATAGGGTTGGTGGTTTAGCTTGGAGGTAGAATGTCCCTGGGTTCCATCCCCAGTACCAAGGGGGGGGGGGGGGAGTAAGAACCGGTTGTGGTGTTGCATGCTTTTAATCCCAGCATTTGGATGGCTGAGACAGAGGATGGTGGTTTGCGGCCAGCCTCAGCTACTTAGGCCCTTTGCAACTCAGTGAGACCCTTTTTCGAAATAAAGAATAAATCTGGCGTTGTGGCGCATGCGTCGTAATCCCAGCAGTCAGGAGATGGAGACTGGAGGGTGACAGTTTTTAGACAGCCTAAGCTACTTAGTGAGGCCCTTCACAACAGAATGAGACCCTGTTTCAAAAAATAAAAGGACTAAAAAAAAAAAAAGTAGGGCTGGGATGTAGCTCGGAGGCAGAATGTCTCTGGGTTCTATCTTCAGTACTGCAAAAAAAAAAAAAAAAAAAAAAATTGGGCCTTGGGTGGGTGGTGTTAGTTTGGAGGTAGAATGCCTCTGGGTTCCATGCCTTGTATTAAAAAATAAATAAATAAATAAATAAAAAGTATGGCTGGAGGTGTAGCAGAGGTAGAACATTCCTGAGTTCATTCCCCCCACCCCCACAAAAATAAGTAAATACAAAGATACACAGTAAGGTCTAAGTAATGTTGATGTTTTTAAGATAACCTTATATAAAGCTGGGTGTGGTGGTGCAGGCTTGTAATCCCATCATTTGGGAGACTGAGACCCTGAGGATCGTGGTTCGCGGACAGCCTCAGCTACTTAGTGAGGCCCTCTGCAACGTAGTGAGTGAGACCCTGTTTCAAAATAAAGAATAACAAAAAATAGGGCACGGGGTGTAGCTTGGAGGTCAAATGCCCCTGGGTTCCATCTTCAGACCTGCAAAAAAAGTTGGAATTAGACAAATCATTTTTTAAAAATTTTTTTATTTTTGTGGGTCTGGAGGTGGAACCCAGGGGTATTCGACCTCCGAGCTATACCCCCTGTCCTATTTTTTGTTATTCTTTATTTTGAAACAGGGTCTCACTACCGCTGAGGCCTCACTAAGTAGCTGAGGCTTTCCTCCGGTCTCAGCCTCCTGAATGGTGGGATTACAAGTGTGTGTTACCACGCCCAGTTTAGACAGTCATTTCTAATTAGTACAGTGTATAGTGACTTCTGCATTTGTGACATATGAAATGGTGTCATAGAGTAATTATATTTTTACTATAAATATATGTAGGAAGTAACTCTCAAATGAGAATGGACCAAGCTGGGTGTGGTGGTGCACACTTGTAATCCCAGTGTTCTGGAAGCTGAGACAGGAGGATCCCAGTTTGTGGACAGCCTCAGCTACTTAGTGAGGCCTTTGCAAACTCAGTGAGACCTTGTTTAAAAATAAAGAATCAAAAAATAGGGCTGGGAGTGTAGCTCAGAGGTAGAATGCTCCTGGGTTCCATCCCCAGTACTGCAAAAGCAAAAAAAATAAATAAATAAATAAATAAATGGACAAAAAACTAGACTTGACAGAATTCCATAAGTATAAAAGTATAATAGAATTAGTAATTCATTTCATTCTTCAACCTTTTTTTTGAAGAATGTCAAACGTACAAAAAGTTAAAAAAGATAGTACAGTGAACACTATTAAATTCTTTACCTATAGTGAACCAAATTATACCCTACACTTGTTACCAACTATTAACATTCGCTACATGCGCTTCTGTCAAGACAAACACATGCTTCTTTCCCTTTTTTTGCGAACTTTTTGAAAGTAAGTTGGCAGTGTATTGATGTCACCCCTAAATACTTCAGCCTCTGTCTCCCCAGAACATGGGCATCCTTTCTACATCATTATGGCAGTCACATGCTCCCCTCCAAGAAACTTGTTATTTTTTTAATTTTTTTAATTTTTATTGGTGCATTATATTCATACATCATATTGGTTGTTTTTATTGTAGTACTGGGGATGGAAGCCAGGGGCATTCTATCTCCTAGCTACACCCCCAGCTTTATTTTTATTTATTTATTTATTTATTTATTTATTTTTTATTATATATATATATATATTTTGTGGTACTGGGGTTCCTGGAAGCCCTTCTACCTCCGGGCTACACTCCCAGACCTATTTTTACATTTTTATTTGGAAATAGGGTCTCCTAAACCAGCGCGCGCAGCTGGCTTTGAACCTGCGCGATCCTCCTGTCTCTGCCTCCCAAGCGCGGGGATTACAAGCGTGTGCCACCACACCCGGCTTATTTTTTTTTTTGAAACAGAGCCTCACTGAGTTGCAAAAGGCCTCACTAAGTAGCTGAGGCTGTATGCAAACCGTGATCCTTTTTTCTCAGCCTCCCAAAAGCTGGGATTACAAGTTCATCATGCCTGGCGAGAAACTCATCTTTATGTAGTAATATGATCACCTTTATGTAAGCTATAGTCAGGTTTCTTTAGTTGCTCTGCATGGTTGATTTTCCATTTTTCTTTTGTGGGTCGCATGTTGAATTTAACTATCCTCAAGTATTTTTTAGTTGTTTGTTATGATATTGATGTTTTTGAAAACTCTAGGCTAGTTGTTTTGTAAAAAGACGCATAATATGAATTTCCTGATGGATTCTTTTTTTTTGCGGGTCTGGGGATGGAACCCACGACCTCCGAGCTACACCCCTTGTCCTATTTTTTAGTCTTTATTTTGAAACCGGGTCTCACTGAGTTGCAGAGGGCCTCACTAAGTAACTGAGGCTGTTCTTGAACTGTGGTCCTCCAGTCTCAGACTCCTGAATGTTGGGATTACAAGTGTGCACCACCACGCCCGGCCCTCCTGATGGATTCTTGATGATAAAGTTTAAGCTCAATACTTTTTTTTTTTTTTTTTTTTTTGGTGGTACTGGGGATGAAACCCGGTGGTCTATTTCTGAGCTACATCTCCAGCTCTATTTTTATTTTTTGGTGGTTCTAGGGATGGAACCCAGGGGCATTCATTCTATCTCTGAGTTACACCCCCAGCCCTATTTTTTATTATTTATTTTTGAAACAAGGTCTCACTGAGTTTCAAAGGGCCTCACTAAGTAGTTGAGGCTGTCCGCGAACCCTGATTCATTCTCCTGTCTCAACCTCCCAAATGCTGGGATTATAAGCGGGTGCCACCAACGCCCAGCTTCTATTTTATTTTTTTTATTTCAAAGAGGGGTTTCAGAGCCGGGCGTGGTGGCGCACGCTTATAATCCCCGCGCTTGGGAGGCGGAGACAGGAGGATCGCGCAGGTTCGAAGCCAGCCGCGGGTGCTGGCTTAGGAGACCCTGTTTCCAAATAAAAATGTAAAAATAGGTCTGGGAGTGTAGCCCGGAGGTAGAAGGGCTTCCAGGAACCCCAGTACCACCAAAAAAAAAAAAAAAAACAAAAACAAAAACAAAAAAAAAAAAACAAAGAGGGGTTTCAGGAGGAGCGTCACGGTGCACACTTGTACTCCTAGTACTTGGGAGGCTGAGACAGGAGAATAGTGGTTTGCAGCCAGCCTCAGCTACTTAGTGAAACCCTCAGCTACTTAGTGAAACCCTAAAAAATTAAAATTTAATTAAAGAATTAAAAATTTGTGGATATTTAATTTTTTCACTAAGTTGCAGGTATAATGGAGTTGGAGGTATAATGCCCCTGGGAATATCCCCAGTACCCCTCCTAAAACAAAACAAAACAAAACAAATAAACAAACCAGTTTCAGCTGAGCACTTTGGTACATGCTTGTAATCCCAATACTTGGGAGGCTGAGACAGGAGAATCATAGATTTGTAGCCAGCCTCAGCTACTTAGGCCCTTTGCAACTTAGTTAAAAAAAAAATAGGGGTGGGGATGTAGTTTGGAGTAGAATGTCCCTGGGTTCAATTCCCAGTACCATACAAAAAAAAAAAAAAAAAAAAAATTCAGGGTCTCACTAAGTGTGGAGGGCCTAAGTTGGTGACACTGGTGAACCTGGGATCATCCTGTCTCAGCCTCCTAAGTACTGGGATTACAAGCATGTGCCACCACACCTGGCTTATTCTTTATTTTTGAAAGAGGGTCTCATTAAGTAGCTGAATCTGGCTATCAAACTTGTGATCCTCCTGTCTCAGATCCTCCTGCCTGGCTCATTAGTGGATTTTTATTTATTTATTTATTTTTGTGGTACTGGTATTTGAACCCAGGGGCGTTCTACCTCCGAGTTGCACCCCCAGCCCTATTTTTCATTATTTATTTTGAAATAGGGTCTCACTAAGCTGAAGCTGGCCAAGAACCTGCCTGTCTCAGCCTCCTAAATACTGGGATTACAAGTGTGGGCCACCACACCTGGCTTCTAATTTGTGGATTTTTGAGGATATCTAATTTGTATTTTTTTTTTGGTGTGTGTGTGTGGTACCAGAGATTGAACCCAGGGATATCCTATCTCTTAGCTACATCTGCAGCCCTATTTTTTATTCTTTTTTTTGGGGGGGGGTGTACTAGGGATGGAACCCAGGGGCATTCTACCTCTGAGCTACACCCCCAGCCCTACTTTTTATTCTTTATTTTGAAACGGTCTCATTGAATTGCAAAAGGCCTTGCTATGTAGTTGAGGCTGTCCTTTCCTGTCTCAGCCTCCCAGATGCTGGGATTACAAGCCCCCGGCTTCTAATTTGTATTTTTAAAAAAGTTTTTTTATTTGTCCATTGTAGTCATACATCTTAATGGTGTACAAGTTGGCAGAGGCATACGTGCACACATCACTCATTTAGCCCTTCCCCAATTCCCACCCCATTCCCTCCCCCCCTCTCCTTCTCCTGTTTGGCTTACTGATTGATAAGTTTGTTAATGTACATCATGTTCATTAGGGAATTTCCCTCTTCCTCCCATTCTTCTCAGTTAGGTCATCTAATTTGCTCATCTATGGTTTCTCCTTCTTTGTCTAGGGTTCCTCCTATAACCCATTTTCTCCCTAACTTCCCTATATTGGGAAGAGCATACAGTTTTTTTACTTTTTGTAACTGACTAATCTCACTTAGCAAAATATTCTCCAGTCTTTATGGCTGAGTAAAATTCTATTATGTATATATCCTATAGTTTTGTAATCCATTCATCTGTTGATGGACATGATGGATGGTTCTGTTGTTTGGCCAGATTTGTATTATTTGTGTTTTCTGTAGTGATCTACATGTGAAATGTTGCAAACAATTTTCAGAAGGTACCAATTTTAGCTGGCTATAGAAACAACAAAAAACTTATTATTATACTTGAATTTTGAATTTCATCATCTCTAATGTTGTGTTATAGGCATGTGCTGACAAGTTGAAAAGAGAAATAGAGCTGTATGGTTGCCCCCCTGATTTTCCAGATGAAGAAGAGGAAGAGGAAGAAACCAATGTTAAAACTGAAGAAATAATAATTAAAGATAAAGCTAAAGGAAAAAAGGTTTGGTCATTGCTGAACTTTTATATTTGTCTGATAAATATGTGAATTAGTGTCAACACTAGCACAGTGCCTTGCATATAAAATGTACTCAGTAAAATTTTTTTTTGGTATTACTAGGGATTGAACCCAGAGGCATTCTACTTCCGAGCTACATCTCCAGCCCTATATTATTTTTTATTTTTATTTTTATCTTTTTTTTGGCATTACTGGGGATTGAACCCAGGAGCATTCTACTTTCAAACTATACCTCCCAGCCCTATTTTTTTTTCTTTATTTTGAAACAGGATCTCACGAGGTTGCTGAGAGCCTCACTAAGTAGTTCAGGCTGGCCATGAACCTGCAATCCTCCTGTCACAGCCTCCCAAGTTTTGGGATTATAAGTGTGAGCCACATGCCCGGCTTCATTGTCTTTTCTTTGTCTTTTATGATTTTTTTTGGTACTGGAGATTGAACATGGGCTTTCTACCTCTGAGCTACACCCCCAGATCTCTTTTAGTTTTTATTTTGAAACAGGGTCTCAAAGTTGGGGAGGGCCTCGCTAAATTGCTGAGTCTGGCTATACACCTGTGATCTTCTTGTCAGTCACCTAGGTACTATGATGCCAGGTGTTAGTCCACCATGCTGTTAGTATATTCATATATGTGCACATAGTCTAAGGTAGTATTAAAAAATTTTATTTTATTTATTTATTTATTTTTGGCAGCACTAGGGATAGAACCCAGTGGCATTCTACCTCCGAGTTACACCCCCAGTCCTATTTTTTATTCTTTATTTTGAAACAGGGTCTCACTGAGTTTCAAAGGGCCTCACTAAGTAGCTGAGACTGTCGGCAAACCACAATCCTCTGGTCTCAGACTCCCGAATGCTGGGGTTACAAGCGTGCGCCACCACGCCTGGCTAAGAATTTTATTCTTTAGGTTATAATCTAATACTCTCTGTGATTTTTGTATGTGTTATTACTCATTCTAGCTTTGACCACTGGGAATTTCTTCAGGTTAGTTCCTATGTTCCATTTGACATTCTTCTATTTTTTTCATTTTCCTTTTTTCTTTTCTTTTTGGTGGTATTTACGTAGAACCCAGGGACTTTTCTACCTCTGGGCTATACTCTCAGACCTATTTTATACTTTATTTGGAAACAGGGTCTCACTAAGTTGCTGAGAGCCTCACTAAGTAGCTGAGGCTGGCTTTGAACCTGTGTGATACTCCTGTCTCAGCCTCCCAAGCGCTGGGATTACAAGTGTGCGCCACCATGCCTGGCTCTTTTTCTTTTTTTTAGTGCTGGGAATTAAATGCCAGGAGCATTCTACCTCTGAGCTCTACTCGTAGCCTGATTATTTATTTATTTATTTAATTTTTGTGATACTGGGGATTGAACCCAGGGCATTCTACTTCTAAGCTACTTCCACAGCCCTATTTTTTATTCTTTATTTTGAAACAGGGTCTCACTAAGTTACAGTGGGTCTCACTAAGTAGCAGAAGGCCTCACTAAGTAGCCCAGCTACTTTCTCTTTTTAAAACCACTTTCTTATCTTCTGGTAGCACAGGTTACTCTTGACCTATCTTATAATTTTTCTGTTTCAGCTGTGGCTAAACCATTTCCCCAAGGAGCCCTGATTGCTTTTGCTGAAAAATGACATTAAGAAATTTAACATCTAGCTCGATGTGGTGGTGTATACTTATAATCCCAGTACTTGGACTGCTGAGACAGTAGGATCACATGTTCAAAGGACAGCCTCATCAAGTAATGAGACTCTCAGCAAACTACTGAGACCCTGTTTTAAAATAAAAATCATAGAGCTGGACATGGTGGTGCAAACTTTAATCCCAGTACTTGGGAGGCTGAGACAGGAGAATCACAAGTTCTTGGCCAGCCTCAGCAACCTAGCAAGACCCTCCACAACTTAGATCCTGTTTCAAAATAAAGAATAAAGTAGGACTAGGTGTATAGTATAGCTTAGAGGTAGAATTCCCCTGGATTCAGTCCCTATTATCACAAACAAAACAGATACAAAAAAGCAATAATAATAATAAAAATAAAAGGGCCAGGGTGTAGCTTGTAGATAGAATGCCTCTGCAATCCTCTGTACCCCCTTATCAAAAAATGTACATATTGTGTTGGACGTGGTGGCGCACGCTGGTAATCCCAGCGCTTGGGAGGCTGAGACAGGAGGATCGCGCAGGTTCGAAGCCAGCCTCAGCTACTGAGTGAGGCTCTCAACAACTTAGTGAGACCCTGTTTCCAAATAAAATATAAAATAGGTCTGGGAGTATAACCCAGAGGTAGAAAGACCCTGGGTTCCATCCCCAGGACTACAAAACAAAACACACAAAAAATGCACATATTGTAAAAAATTTACTCATTGTAAATGTCAGAAATGAAAGGAATCTTCTTTCCACCACTACAGTGCCATGTAGAACAATATCACCATGCTCCAAATTACTTTGTGGTACCTCTTTATAATATTTTATTTTGTTTTTGTGGTACTGAGGATTGAACCAAGGGGCATTCTACCTCTAAGGTACCCCTCCAACCCTATTTTATTTTTGTTTTGAAACAGGGTCTGGGTAGGTTGATGAGCATCTCACGACTTGCTGAGGCTGTCCTTGAACCTTTGATCCTCCTGTCTCAGCCTCCCATGTACTGGGATTATAGGCATGCACCATATGCTTGGCTAGTTTTATATTTAATTAATTAATTAATTAATTGTGGTATGGGGATGAAACCCAGGGGCATTCTACCTCAGAGCTACATCCCAAGCCCTACTTTTTTTTTTTTCGGTACTGGGGATGGAACCTAGGGGCATTCTACCTCTAAGCTAAATCCACAGCCTGATTTTGTATTCTGTATTTTGAAATAGAGGCTCATTAATTTGCAAAGAGCTTCACTAAGTGCTGAGGCTGTCTGCGAACCAAGATCCTATCTCAGCCTCCCAAATGCTGGGATTACAAGTGTGTGCCACCATGACTGGCTCTAGATTTGTTTTTAATTTAATTTATTTAATTTTTTTTGTGGTACTGGGATGGAATTCAGGGGCATTCTACCTTTGAGCTCTACCCCCAGCCCTATTTTTTATTGTTTATTTTGAAACAGGGTCTCACTGAGTTGCAAAAGGCCTTACTGAGTAGCTGAGGCTGGCTGTGAACCTGGATCCTCCTGTCTCAGCCTCCCCAAATACTGGGATCACAGCATGCACCACCACGCCCAGCTTGTTTTTAACTTTCTATCTTATCTTCATCCCCTGGTATTTTTGATATTTCTTTTTTCTTTTTTCTTTTTTTTTTTTTTTTTTTTGGTGGTACTGGGGATAGACCTCCGGACTACACTCTCAGAGCTATTTTATATTTTTATTTGGAAACAGGGTCTCTTAAAACCAGCGAGGCTGGCTTTGAACTTGCGCGATCCTCCTGTCTCCGCCTCTCAAGGCGGGGATTACATGCGTGCGCCACCACGCCTGGCGGATATTTCTAAATATTAGAAAGGAAGGAGCCGGGCGTGGTGGCGCATGCTTGTAATCCCTGCGCTTGGGAGGCAGAGACAGGAGGATCGCGCAGGTTCGAAGCCAGCCGCGCGCGCTGGCTTAGGAGACCCTGTTTCCAAATAAAAATGTAAAAATAGGTCTGGGAGTGTAGCCCGGAGGTAGAAGGGCTTCCAGGAACCCCAGTACCACCAAAAAAAAAAAAAAAAAAAGAGAAAAAAAAAAGAAAGGAAGGAAGGAAACTCTTTGAAGTAATTTATGGCTAAAAAAAAAGAATAGAGCGGGAGAAAGAAAGAACAAGAAAAAAGAAAAGATTCGTGTGTTATTAGAAGAAAGGAAATAGAAAGCTTGGTACTGACATCTTCATGAATGGTAGTTCTTTGTGGTTTTATTCATTTAGCTATTATGGGTGTCACTATCCTGGTAAATATGCTAACTATATAGTTTGATAGACAACATAGTACATCTAAATTTCTGCAAGCTGGGCGTGGTGGCGCATGCTTGTAATTCCAGGACTTGGGAGGCTGAGATAGGAAGATTGCAGGTTCAATATAATGAAACTGTCAGCAACCTATTGAGACTCTGTTTACAAACCAAAAGTAGGGATGGGGTTGTAGCTTAGAGGTAGAATGCCTCTGGATTCAATCCTTAGGACCAAAAAAAGAAAAAAAAAAACCAACAAAAAAAAGTCAGTGTTCGGATGTATTAACAGTGTTCTTTAGGAATTAATCAAGTAATTAGCTTTTTGTGGTACTCAGTATTGAACCCTGCCTGGGATAATCTACCTCTGAGGTACACTCGTATTCTACCTCTGAGGGACACTCCTGGCCTGTTTTTTATTTTGAAACAAGGTCTTATTAGGTTGATGACAGTCTCAGTACTTGCTGTGATGGTATTCAAACCTGTGATCCTCCTGTTTCAGCCTCCCAAGTACTGGAATTACAAGCATGTGGCACCAAGCCCATCTGTTATTTTAGACTTTTAAAAAATTTATAAATTAAGCCGGGCGTGGTGGCTCACACTAGTAATCCCAGCATTTGGGAGGCTGAGACAGGAGGACTGAGGTTCATGGACAGGTACTTAGGCCCTTTGCAACTTAGTGAGAGCCTGTTTCAAAATAAAGAATAAAAAATAGGGCTGGAGTTGTCACTTGGAGGTAGAATGCCCCTGGGTTCCATCCCCAATACTGCAAAAAAGAAAAAAAAAAAAAATCGAGCTGGGAGTGTAGCTCTGTAGAATGCCCCTGGGTTCCATCCCCATTACCACATACACGAAAAAAACAACAAATGATTGTTTGCTTAAAGTTATTGTGGTCCTGGAATGTTAAGCAGTTATTGGTTATTCTTTGATGGAGTTCCTTTTGCCTTTTGTTTTCAGAGTAAAGCTGTGGCTAAAGCTGGATCTTCTAAATACCAGTGGGCCATTATGAAATCTCTGGGATTGTCTGATGAAGAGATAGCAAAATTTTCTGAAGCAGAACATTGGCTTGATTATTTCCCACCACTGGCTATTCAGGATTTAAAGAGAATAGGTTTGAAGGTATGCCCATCTCCTTTGTAGTTGAAATTTGAACAAAGTATTTATACTAGTGTGCTTTTTAGAAGAATTGGACCAACTCTTAATATATTCTACCCATATGCCACTAAAGAATTGTACCATGGTATTTAGATTAGCACCTAGTAGGCCTCATTTTGAGCAGTGAAGTACTTGAATATTTGACTTTAATAGAGTATATATTGATATATCAACAACTGTTAGAGAAGAGTTCTGTTACAAAAGTATGAAGAAGCCAAGGTTTAAATTGAATGTTCAAGAACACATAAAGGGAGCCGGGTGTGGTGGCGCACGCTTGTAATCCCAGCATTCGGGAGGCTGAGACTGGAGGATCGCAGGTCATGGAAAGCCTCAGCTACTTAGTGAGGCCCTCCGCAACTTAGTGAGACCCAGTTTCAAATTAAAGAATAAAAAAACTAGGGCAGGGGGTATAGCTCGGAGGTCAAATGCTCCCAGGTTCCATCCCCAGACCTGCAAAAACAAAACAAAACAAAAAAAAACACATGAAGGCAGTATTTGACTATTTAATTTATTATGGCTCCTATATATTTTTTAATGTGTACTTCCAATATATATTAGGCACAAATTATTGTAATAACTGATTTATTTAACAAGTAGAACTTGAAAGTTTTTACTAGTTTGTATAATTCTAAGTTGTTTAGTAAAGAGTAGATGAGCAAATATTTTATTCATAGGAATGCTTATTTATAAAAAATTATGTATATACATATATATGTATACATACATACATACATACATACATGTATATATATGTGTATACATTTATACTGTGGTACTGGGTATAGAACCCAGGGGCATTCTGACCCTTTTTTTTTTTTTTTTTTTTTTGCAGTACTAGGGATGGAACCCAGGGGCATTCTAACTCTATTCTACACCCAGCCCTATTTTTTATTCTTTATTTTGAAACAGGGTTTCACTGAGTTGCAGAGGGCCATTTTGAAACAGGGTTTCACTGAGTTGCAGAGGGCCTCACTAAGTAGCTGAGGCTGTCCGCAAACCGTGATCCTCCTGTCAGCCTCCCAAATGTTGGGATTACAAGCGTGTGCCACCATGCCCGACTCCCAGACCCATTTTTTTGTGTGTGGTACTGAGGTTTCTTGAAACCCTTCTACCTCCGGGCTACACTCCCAGACCTATTTTTATTTGGAAACAGGGTTTCTTAAGCCAGCCATGCTGGCTTAAGATCTCGAACCTGCGCGATCCTCCTGTCTCAGCCTCCCAAGCGTGGGGATTACAAACGTGCGCCACCATGCCTGGCTCAGACCCATTTTTTATTGTTTATTTTGAAACGGTCTCACTGAGTTGCGAAGGGCTTCACTAAGTAGCTGAGGCTGTCTGCGAACCATGATCCTCTGGTCTCAGCCTCCCAAATGCTGGGGTTACAAGTGGGCGTCATTACGCCCGGCAAAATTTTGTACATTTCTTTTTTCTTTTTTGCAGTACTTGGGATTGAGCCTCTTTTTTGCAGTACTTGGGTTTGAGCCTAGGGGCATTCTGTCTTCTTGCTACACCCGCAGCCTTATTTTTAAATTTTTACAATTTTTTATTTTTAGTGGTGCTAGGGATTGAACTCAGGGACATTCTACCTCTGAGCTATTCCCTCAGCTTGATATTTTAATTCTTTATCTTGAAACAGGTCTCGCTAAGTTGTGGAGAGCCTCACTGAGTAGCTGAGGCTGGCTGCGAACCTGTGATCCTCCTATCACAGCGTCCCAAGTACTGAGATTACAAGTGTGAGCCACCATGCCTGGCTAAACTTTTGTATGTTTCTAGCCAGGAGTGTGGCACATGCTTGTAATCCTAGCATTTGGGATGCTGAGACAGGAGGATCATGGTTCACAGACAGCCTCAGCAACTAGACCCTTTGCAACTCAGTGAGACCCTGTTTCAAAATAAAGAATAAAAAGGGTTGTGGGTGTAGTTCGAAGGTAGAATGCCCCTGAGTTCCATCTCTGGTACCGGAAAAAAAAAAAAATAGAAAATTGTGTATTTCAAAAAAATTACCTTTCCCTTTTTTTTCTATAGGTAGACTGGCGTCGTTCCTTTATCACCACTGATGTTAATCCTTACTATGATTCATTTGTTAGATGGCAGTTTTTAACATTAAGAGAAAGAAACAAAATTAAATTTGGAAAGCGGTGAGTTTATTGTCTTTTAATATAGTAAAACAAAAATAGAGTTTCTACATTACAATTTTTAGTATCCATAGCCTAATTTTTTTTTTTCTTTTTCTACTGGACCTTGAACCCAGTAGCAGTCTACATTCCCAGTCCCTATTTAAATTTTATTTTGAGATAGGTTCTCACTAATTGCTCAGGTGTGTCTTGAACTTGCAGTCCTGCTGCTTTACCCTCCTGAGTAACTGTGATTGCAGGTATGTACCACTATGCCTGGCCTACCTTTCTCTTTTTATAATTTTTTTCCTTTTTCTCTTCTATCTTTTGTTTTTCTTTTTCTCTTCCTAGTGTGTCTTAATTTTGCCAAGCTGCCTTGAGTTTGTGACAGAACCAAAGAGAAAGGAATTCTTGGCTTTTATGATCTTTGCTAAAGATTCTGTTTGGTATTATAAACTGAGCAGAGAAATAATCATTTGTTTGTTCTATAGATTGAGATGTCCTTAATTAGTAGATTAGAATAAAGATACTTGCATTTTATAAGTGAATTTATTTATCTTATTTTTTTGTGGTACTTGGGATTGAACCCAGGGGCATTCTATCTCTGAGCTCCAACAACAGTGCTGTGTTTTATTCTTTTGAAATAGAGTCTCAGGAAGTTGCAAAGGGCCTCACTAAGTAGCTGAGGCTGGCTGTGAACCCTGAGATCCTCTTGTGTTAGCCTCCCAAGTACTGGGATTACAAATATGCACCACCATCCCCAGCTGAATTTATATTTTATTTTATTCATTTATTTTTGTGGCACTGGAGATTTAACCCAGGGGCATGAGCTTTACCCCCAGTCCCGATTCCTTCCTTCTTTCCTTCCTTACTTCAGTACTGGGGATGGAACCCAGGGGCATGAGCTATACCACCAGACCTACTTTTTATTCTTTATTTTGAAACAAAGTCTCACTGAGTTGCTGATGGCCTCACTAAGTAGCTGAGGCTAAGAATCCCATCCTCCTGTCTTAGTCTCCCAAATGCTGGGATTACAAGCATGTGCCACCAGGCCTTGCTTATTCTTTATTTTGAACAGGGTATCACTAAATACAGAGGGCTCCATGAGTTGCTGAGGTTGGATGCTAACCTGTGATCCTCCTGTGTCAGCCTCCCAAGTATTGAAATTTTAAGTGTGTGTTACCATGCTTGGCTCTGAATTTATATTTTATGATGTTATTTCACACCACAAAGCCAAGTGCATGTTTTTAGTGATATTACTTTTGGTGAATGTAGAAACCTTTTATTAGTATCAAGATTGATACTAGATTTCATAAAAGTATAATTAACAAGTATAGACATTTTCTCAGAAGTTTTTGTTATTAGACATGTAAGATATAGGAACAACACTGGCAAATATGTTAAGGTATAACTTGGATAGAATAACATTTTTTACTTTTTATTTTTTTAGGTATACGATTTATTCTCCAAAAGATGGACAACCTTGCATGGATCATGACAGACAGACTGGAGAGGTGATTATGTATGATGTAGAGTAGCTCTTATAAAAATCTTTGATAATGGCCATAGAGATTTAGAGAGATCTGAAAATAATTTCACTGTAGTGTTGAGGTGTAGAGTGCCGATGCCCTGGTGTGTGTGAAAAGGAAAGCACAGTATCATCACAGGTACTCGTGTCTCATCCAGCTCTTAAGAGTGACCTAGCAGCTCTTAAGAGTGGTCTGAGGACCATCTGTATAGCTTGGTACAGAAAAGCACATTTTTGAGCCCCATGCCTGAATTGTTAAGTCAGAAGCCCTGAGGAATCTATGGGTTTTTTTTTTTTTTTTTTTGGTGGTACTGGGGTTCCTGGAAACCCTTCTACCTCTGGGCTACACTCCCAGAACTATTTTTTTTTTTAATATTTTTTATTTGGAAACAGGGTCTCTTAAGCCAGAGAGGCTGGCTTTGAACCTGCCTCATCCTCTTGTCTCCACCTCCCAAGTGCGGGGATTACAAGCGTGTGCCACCATGCCCGGCTGAATCTATGTTTTAATAAGCTCTCTTTGTGATTCATATGCATGTTAATGTTTGAAAAGCACCATTTGGGAAATAAACAGCTCTAAAAAGAGACTGTGGTTTCCCACATGAATCACATGGGAATCTACACATATCACAAATGAGCTATGTAGCTAACTTTAGTACATGGATTCCATTTATACTTGTTTTGATCTTGTGCCTGCTTGCTTATTTCCAAAGTACTTCTAGCCATTCAGGAAATCAGTAGAATGTGTTCTTTTGTAGAGCACATTAGTAACATTTTTTCCCCTGTAATTGAAGAAAGCAAGGGTATGTGGTTTGCCTATAGCCTAGGCACAATAAATCTTGACAATGCCAGCATCTGAGCGTGTGAGCTCTGTCTCCGTTTTTTTCCTCTTGCTATAATTGAATACCACAGACTGGGTGATTTATCAAGACTGAACTGTGTTTAACACACAGTTCCTTAAGTTGGGAGATGCAAGGTCAAGGGGATATGTCTGGTCAAGGCTTTCTTGCTAGTGGGGATTCTCTGCAGCCTCCCTTAGTGGAGTCCGGCATCACATGATGGGAGGGACACAGGAGAGAAGGAGGCAAGGTGGTTTGTATAACAGATTCCTTCTGAAGGTAACCCATTAACCTGTTAACCCATATATTAGTGAATGGATTAGCCCATTTAAGAGGTATTTAGGCCAGAAGGTTCCACCTCTTTGTCCTTTACATTAGGATTGAATTTCCTCTTTTTTCAAATTTTTTTTTGTGGCACCAGCTAGAAATTGAAATCAGGGTGTTCATCTCCAAGCTATACCAACAGACCTTTATTATTTTTGGTTTTTTAAATTTATTATTATTATTATTATTATTATTATTATTAATTTATTTATTTTTGGTGGCACTGGGGGTGGAACCCAGGGGCTTTTCTACCTCTGGGCTATACTTCTAAGACCTATTTTATACTTTATTTGGAAACAGGGTCTCACTAAGTTGCTTGCTGAGAGCCTCACTAAGTAGCTGAGGCTGGCTTTGAACCTGTGTGATCCTCCTGTCTCAGCCTCCCAAGTGCTGGGATTACAAGTGTGTGCCACCATGCCCGGTTTGGGATTTAATCCCAACATGAGTTTTGGTGGGTGTATCTGAATCATAATGAATTGAACATAGCATTTTTTATTACCACTTTTGAACACATTTGTAATCTAGCAGTTACTTTTAAAAATTGGTCTCTAATTCTGTTGTAATTTATTTGATAGTGAGAACTGATCAAAATTTTGAAAGATTTGAGAGACTTCAGAAGACTCAGTAAGGTTTTAATATGGATTGAGCGTACCTAATCCAAACATCTTTACTGTTCTAAAATTTGAAAGTTTTGGAGCACTACCATAATACTCAAAAGATTTTGGGTTTGGGAGCAATTTTTTTTTCCCAGTGTGTGTGGTACTAGGGATTGAACCCAGTAACATTCTACCTCAGAGCTACACTTTCAGTCTTATTTTAATTAAATTTTTTTTTTTTTTTTTTTTTGGGTCTGGGGATGGAACCCAAGGGCATTCGACCTCTGAGCTACACCCTCTGCCCTATTTTTTTTTTTTTTTTCTTGTGATACTGGGGATGGAACCCTTCTCCAGGCTATACTCCCAGACCTATTTTATATTTTTATTTGGAAACAGGGTCTCTTAAGCCAGCGAGGCTGGCTTCAAACCTGCACGATCCTCTTGTCTCTGCCTCCCAAGTGCGAGGATTACAAGCATGCGCCATCACACCCGGCTTTTTTTATTCTTTTTATTTTGAAGTAGGGGCTCACTAAGTTGCGGCGGGCTTTACTAAGTAGCTGAGGTTGTCCGTGAACCGTGATCCTCCAGTCTCGGCCTCCTGAATGCTGGGATTACAAGGGTGCGCCACCATGCCCGGTTTATTCTTTATTTTGAAACAGGGTCTCACTAAGTTGCAGAGGGCCTCACTAAGTAGCTGAGGCTGGCTGCAAACCTGTGATCCTCCTGCCTCAGTCTCCCAAGCTGGGAATTACAAGTGTGTGCCACCGCACCAGGCTCTTGGGAACATTTTTTATTTTTTATTTTTTTTGGTGGTACTGGGGGTGGAACCCAGGGACTTCCTACCTCCGAGCTGTACTCTCAGATTTATTTTTTATATTTTTATTTGGAAGCAGGGTCTCACTAAATTGCTGAGAGCCTCCCAAAGTAGCTGAGTCTGGCTTTGAACCTGTTTGATCCTCGTCTCAGCCTCTCAAGTGCAGGGATTATAAGCGTGCTCCACCACACCCGGCTCTTGGGAACATTTTTGATTTTTGGATTATACATAACACTCAAACAGTTTTGGATTTTACATTTTTGATTTTTGGATTATATATAGCACTCAAAAAGTTTTGGCCGGGCGTGGTGGCGCGCACTTGTAATCCCTGCGCTTGGGAGGTGGAGACAGGAGAATCGCGCAGGTTCGAAGCTAGCCTTGCTGGCTTAAGAGACCCTGTTTCCAAATTAAAAAAAAAAAAAAAAAAGAAATAGGTCTGGGAGTGTAGCCCGGAGGAAGAAGGGTTTCCAGGAACCCCAGTACCGCCGGGGGAGGGGGGGGAGTTTTGGACTTTAGAGTATTTTGGATTTCAGATTTTCACATTAGGGATGCTTCATAAGTAAAGTCTTATGCAGATTTTCCAAAGTCTGACAAACTCTGATATCTGCTGGACTCAGTAGTACATGCCTGTAATCCCAGTACTTGGGAGCCTGAGATAGGAGAATTGCAGACAGGATAGCCAGCTTTAGCAATTTAGTGAGGCGCTCAGCAACTTAGTGAGACCCTGTTTCCAAAGAAATAAGATTGCTCTGGGGAGTGTAGCTCAGATGTAGAATTCCTCTGGATTCAATGCCCAGTACAACAACAAACAAACAAACAACCTCTGAAATTAAACCAGCGTTGGTGGTGCATACCTGTAATTTCAATACTTGGGAAGATCACAGCTTTGAGGCCAGACTTGGCAGATGGTTGGTGGGGTAAGGGCCCCACCAACGTAGTGAGACCCTGTTTCAAATAAAAGAATGAAAAGGGCTAGGGGTGTAGCTTAGAGGTAGAACTCTGAGTTCCCCCAAAACATAAGCAAAAAAACCTCAAACTCTTAAATCTGAAATTTGTCAATTCTTCTGGTCCCAAGCATGTTTGTGTTACTGAGGATTTAACCCAGAGGCATTCTACATTTGAGCTTCAACCCAGCCTGATCTCTTCTCTTCTCTTCTCTTCTCTTCTCTTCTCTTCTCTTCTCTTCTCTTCTCTTCTCTTTCCTTTCTTCTTCTGCTGCTGCTTTTTTTTTTTTTTTTCTGTACTGGGAATGGAAGTCAGGACATTCTAACTCTGAGCTACACCCCCAGGCCTGTTTTTTATTCTTTATTTTGAAGTAGGGTTTCACTAAGTTGTGGAGGGCCTCACTAAGTAGCTGAGGCTGTCTGCAAACCTATAATCCTATCTCACCCTCCCAAGTACTGATTTTATTTCTTATTTGGAAATAGTCTTTTTTTTTTTTTTTCCTTTGAGGTATTGGGCATGGAATCTATAGACATTCTACCTCTGAGGTATACCCCTGGCCTTAGTTTTTAATTCTTTATTTTAAAACAGGTTTCGAGCCGGGCGTGGTGGCGCACGCTTGTAATCCCTGCGCTTGGGAGGCTGAGACAGGAGGATCGCACGGGTTCGAAGCCAGCCTTGGCTACTTAGTGAGGCTTTCAGCAACTTAGTGAGACCCTGTTTCCAAGTAAAATATGAAAAAGGTCTGCGAGTATAGCCTGGAGGTAGAAAGCCTCTGGGTTCCACCCCAGTACCACCAAAAAATAAATAAATAAAAAAAATAAAACAGGTCTCATTGAATTGTAAAGGACTTCACTAAATAGCTGAGGCTGGCCTAGAACTGTGATCTTCTTGTCTTAGCCTCCCAAATGCTAGGATTACAAGTGTGTGCCACCATGCTCGGCTTGGAAACATTCTTGCTAGGTTGATAAGAGTCTCGTTACTGGCTGAGGCTTTCTTCGAACCTGTAATCCTCCTGTTTCAGCCTCCCAACTACTGGGATTACAGGCACGTGCCACCATACCTGGCCTGTCCCAAGCATTTTGGATAAGAGATACTCAGCCTATATAGCTAGTGGTAGGGATATCTTATATTTGAAATCTACATTATTGGTTTTCAAAGCATTTTTTTTTTTTTTTTTTTTTTCCTGTGGTGCTGGGGATGGAACCCAGAGGCTTTCTACCTTTGGGCTACACTCCCAGACCTATTTTGTATTTTATTTGGAAACAGGATCTCACTAAGGTGCTGAGAGCCTCACTAAGTAGCTGAGGCTGGCTTCGAACCTGCACAGTCCTCCTGTCTCAGCCTCCCAAGCGCAGGGATTACAAGCGTGTGCCACCACGCCTGGCTTCAAAGCATTTTCTGTTATGTGTTTCTTAAGACACTCTTGTGTGAGACACAGCATACTATATAGATCAGAAAAGGAAGACTCAGGGTGGTTATGACTCCTTTGGTGATGGCTATTCTTTAGGACCTGCTCTAGGAACAGGATTAGCGTTGTGTCTTTTAACTCCTATTTTGATGAAAACCATGTGGATCTGATCAGCACACCAATGGCAGTTTCTTTACTGGAAGAAGTGTTTTTTTGTGTGTGATACTGGGGATTGAACCCAGGGGTACTTTACTTCTGAGTTACACCCTCAGCCCAATTTTACTTACTTTTTAATTTTGAAACAGGGTCTTGCTAAATTGCTAAGGGCCTCACTAAATTGATGAGGCTGGTCTCGAACCTGTGTTCTTCCTGTCTTAGCCTCCCTAATACTAGGATTATAAGCTCACATAATGGGTGATCACATCCAACCAAGAAAGAATTTTTTTTTTTTTTTCCAGAACTGGGGATTGAACCCAGGGACATTCTACCACTTAGCTACACCCTTGGCCCTTTTTAAAAAATTCCTTTGCCGGGCGTGGTGATGCACGCTTGTAATCCCCACGCTTGGGAGGTGGAGACAGGATCACACAGGTTCAAAGCCAGCCTTGTGGCTTAAGAGACCCTGTTTCCAAATCAAAAAAGTATAAAAGATAGGTCTGGGAGTGTAGCCCGGAAGTAGAAGGGTTTCCAGGAACCCCAGTAACACCAGGAATCTTTGGTCCTTATGTCTCAGCCTCTCAAGTGCTGGAATTACAAGCAGGCACCACTATGCCCGGCTTAAGAAAAAATTATTCTAACAGTACAAGAACGTGTTAGAAATTTGAATTTATTTTCCCACATTGGTTAGTAGGTTTAATTAAACCAAGTCTTTTTTTTTTTTCTTGTATGTTTGTTTTGTTTAGGGTGTTGGACCTCAAGAATATACTTTATTGAAATTGAAAGTGTTAGAGCCATACCCATCCAAATTAAGGTAGGTTTGCAAAGAGTTACAGTTTCATTATTTCTAAACTATCAATTTCTTTTGTGAAAGATTTCATATTTTTTTTTTTAACATAAATCAATACTCTTTCTTCTTAGTGGCCTGAAAGGCAAAACTGTTTTCTTGGTAGCTGCTACTCTTAGACCTGAGACCATGTTTGGACAGACAAACTGCTGGGTTCGTCCTGATATGAAATACATTGGATTTGAGACAGTGAATGGTGATATATTCATTTGTACCCAAAGAGCAGCCAGGAATATGTCATACCAGGGCTTTACCAAAGACAACGGAGTGGTGCCTGTTGTTAAGGAATTAATGGGGGAGGTAAGTTCAATAACACCCTTTTTATTTTTATTTGTATAGTTAGAGGAATATTTCAACAATGAAATTTGAGGAAAAAGAATTAAATTTTTTTTTTTTTTTTTTGCCAGGCGTGGTGGCACACGCTTGTAATTCCAGTATTCCAGGAGGCTGAGACCAGAGGCTTGTGGTTCGCAGACAGCCTCAGCTACTTAGTGAGGCACTCTGCAACTCATTGAGACCCTGTTTAAAAATAAAGAATACAAAATAGGGCAGGGGGTGTAGCTCGGAGGTTGAATGCCCCTGGGTTCCATCCCTAGACCCCCGTACAAAAAAAAGTAAAAAAGAAAATTTTTTTTGTAGTATTTGAGAATACTTAAAATCTCTTAGTGATTTTTAAGTATACAATACATTGTTAGTAACTATAGTCACTCTGTTGTACAATAATAAATCTCATGAGCTTGCTCCTGTATATTTTTCATTACCACCTTCTTGAACTTAAAATATTTAATACTATTTTAAATTTTAATGCTTACAAATAAATTTCTTCAGTCTATGTGCTGATCTTTTTCTTACACAGGAAATTCTTGGTGCTTCACTTTCTGCACCTTTAACATCATATAAGGTGATCTACGTTCTGCCTATGCTCACCATCAAGGAGGATAAAGGTAAACAGCGTTACTTATTTCTGTGACTACTTTGGTAATTACATTCTGGTCATATTAGTTAATCCCACACTTTCTTTTATAAGGCACTGGTGTGGTCACAAGTGTCCCTTCTGACTCCCCTGATGACATTGCTGCCCTCAGAGACTTAAAGAAAAAGCAAGCAAGTATCTGAGTTTCATTTTCTTATTTTATCTTCACTGTCTCACTGGTTGCATACTGCTGAACTACTCTCAGGTTATGCTGAATAGATAAATATCTTTAAATTGCTGTCTCTAATTTTTGTTTTACTGTTTCTATATTTTTTGTGGTTGGAATTTTTAATATAATGTTTCACGGAGTTTTTGGAAAGGTTTTGATATATTTTTATGCAACCAAGACTATGAACTTCAGTTTATGTAATATGTGTGCATGTGTATTTTTGCATTTGGTTGTCCAGTTTCATCACTTAAGCTATTTGTTTTTAAAAGTGTGCAGATACCTTGTGAGGTATTTGGCAAAGTTAAAAAATTGTTCTGTGTCGAGAGAACAAATAATAGTTTCAAAAAGTTAACTGTTTGCTTCACTCAGTGATTATACTAGTAAAGTATTGATCATTAGTGGTAACTTGTGAATATTTTTGTAGGCCTTACGAGCAAAATACGGAATTAGAGATGACATGGTTTTGCCATTTGAGCCGGTGAGTGTGTGGATGATCTTTTTCCTTTTTCTTTTTTGGTATTGTGTATTGAACCCAAGAGTATTATATCTCCAGGCTATACTTCCAGTTCTTTTTACTTTTTATTTTGAAACAGGGTCTGGCTAATTAAATTGTTGAGGGTCTTGCTAAGTTGGTGAGGTTGGCCTTGAACCTGTGATCTTCCCGTGTCAGCTTCCCAAATATTGGTATTACAGTTGTATGCCATTGCACCCAGCTTCACATTCTTTTTTTTTTTTTTTTGGTCAGAAAAAAAAGAGCCAATGTTTTCCTTGTAACAAAACTAAATAATTGGTAGAGTTTGAAAGTAGAGAGGGAATTTGCTTAAGAATTTACTCACTTTAATTTGCTACCTGCTGTGGTAGATAACAGTGAGTTTTCAATAATCATTTTCTTACCACATGGCACCTGCAGTTCTAGAACAAACAGCTTTTTAGCATCATCAGTTTCATAGTCACTTGGTTATCTTTGGATAACCAATCTCCTGGCTTGTAAAGACGAATTTTGTCAAGTTACTCTGAAGGCTTATCTGTAACTGTAACAACTTTAATAGAATCCTATACAACTCTGTCTTATGTATTTTGTGTTTTTGTATTAGTGCCTACAGAAAGAAAAAAAATTGAATTACTAGCACATAACTTTTTTGAAGAGTCCAGAAGATTTAATATAAACCAAAAGCAAGACCATCCCAAAAAATAGTTGTTTGTATCTTTTTTTTTCTTACTAGTTTCAGTCTTATTTAGTTAATTCTCTTAGGATTGATAGCCAGGGAAGGTGTATTTGGTGTTGGTGTGTTTGGTGGGGAGGAATATCAGTGGTGTTGGTGGAGAGAGTTTGATTTCTGTGGAGTGGACGAAGTCACAGCTGGAAGTTAGTAACTCTGTGATTACAACATGTCACTGCTGTAATGATACGTGAAACCTCAGAATACTTCTTTAAACAGAGGCAAAAGAAGTATGCTCTATAAAGTTGTTTTTGTGTCTATTCTCTGTGAGTAAGTTTTAGACATTTTTGTTCTCTACAGGTGCCAGTCATTGAAATCCCAGGGTTTGGAAATCTCGCAGCTGCAACCATTTGTGATGAGATGAAGATTCAGAGCCAGAACGACCGGGAAAAACTTGCAGAAGCAAAGGAGAAATTATACTTAAAAGGGTTTTATGAGGGTGTAAGTGATCATTTTTATTGTTTTTATTTGATTTGCTCCAAGCTTTGTGGTTTCTTCATGTGTGTACGTGCGTGCACGCGCATGTGTGTTTGTACTAGGATTTGAACCCAGAGGCATTCTGTTTTTTTTTTTTTTTTTTTTTTTTTGGTGGGATCAGGGGTGGAACCCAGAGGCTTTCTACCTCCGGACTATACTCCCAGACCTATTTTATATTTTATTTGGAAACAGGGTCTCAATACGTTGCTGAGTGCCTCACTAAGTAGCTGAGGCTGGCTTTCATCCTCCTGTCTCAGCCTCCCAAGCGCGGGGATTACAAGCGTGCGCCGCCACGCCTGGCTCGAGGCATTCTGTTTTTATTTGATTTACTCCAAGCTCTATGGTTTTTTTTTTTTTTTTTTTTTTTTTTTTTTTTTTGGGTGGGTTTCTTGGAAACCCTTCTACCTCCGGGCTACACTCCCAGACCTATTTTTATGTTTTTATTTGGAAACGGGGTCTCTTAAGCCACCGCGGCTGGCTTTGAACCTGAGCGATCCTCCTTTCTCCGCCTTCCAAGCGCGGGGATTACAAGCGTGCGCCATCACGCCCGGCTCTGTGGTTTCTTAAGAGTGTGTGAGTGTGTGTGTGTGTGTGTGTACTAGGAATTGAACCCAGAGGCATTCTACCTCTGAGCTATAACCCCAGCCAATTTTATTTATTTATTTTTAATTTATTTTTAAGTTTTTGCGGAACTAGGGATTAAACCCAGGGGTGTTCTATCTCTGAGCTACACCCCCAGCCCTATTTTTTATTTTGAAACAGAGACTCACTGAGTTGCAAAGGGCCTCACTTAGTAGCTGTGAACTGTGATCCTCCTGTCTTAGTCTTCCAAATGCTTGGATTACAAGTGTGCACCATCACGCCCAGCTTTTATTTATTTATTTTTTGGGCTCTGGGAATTGAACCCAGGGTCATTCTATCTCCAAGCTATGCCCACCCCCCCATTTTATTTCTTATTTAGAAACAGGGTCTCACTAAGTTGGGGAGGGACTCACAAATTGCTGAGGCTGGCCATGAACATGCATTCCTTCTATCTTAGCCTCTCAACTACTGCGATTACCAACATGCTCAGCTATTTATTTATTTTATGGTACTAGGGATGGAACCCCAGTGTATTCTACATCTGAGCTATACCTCCAACCCTATTTTATTCTTTTATTTTGAAACAGGATCTCACTAAGTTGCAAAGGGCTTCATTAAGTTTCTGAAGCTGGCTGTAAATCTGTGATCCTCGTGTCTCAGCCTCCCAAGTACTGGGATTACAGGTGTGCATCATCATGTCTAGCTCATATATATATTTTTTTCTGTGTGTGGTATAGGATATTAAACCAAGGGCATTCTCTCCCTGGAGCTATGCCCCCAGCTCTATTTTTTTTTTTTTTTTTAAATTTAGAAGCAGAGTCTTGGTAAGTACTGAGGCTGGCCTTGAACTTGTGATCCTTCTGTCTCAGCCTCCTAAGTCCTGAGAATACAAGCATGTGCCACCATGTCCAGCTCAATTTTATTTATTTATTTTTATTTTTTATTTTTCTGCAGTGCTGGAGATTGAATCCTGGTGCATTCTACCTCCAAGCAACACTCCCAGCCCTATTTTATTCTTTATTTTTGAAATAGAGTCTCAATAAATTGTGAAGGCCTTTACTAAGTAGCCATGGCTGGCTGCATTACTGGGATTACAGGTGTGGGCCACCACTCCTGGCTCTTATTTTTTATTTTGAAACAGGGTCTTACTATGATGAAAGAAAAAAAGATAACTTCAACATAGTTTAGTCAATACGTAGATTTGAGAGAGATTTACATGAGATTATGTTCTATTTCCAAATTTTTTTCATGTCTTTTTTTTTTTTTTTTTGGGTGGAACTGGGGATGGAACCCAGAGGCTTTCTCCTTCCGGGCTATACTCGCAGACCTATTTTATATTTTATTTGGAAACAGGGTCTCACTAAGTTGCTGAGAGCCTCACTAAGTAGCTGAGGCTGGCTTCGAACCAGCGCGATCCTCCTGTCTCAGCCTCCCATTCTTAAAAGAAATGGAGCAGGGATTACAAGCATGCGCCACCACGCCCGGCTTATCATGTCTTTTTCAAAAAACATTTTCAAAATTAGAAGTTTTTGCTACAGACAGTGGTGCATACCTGTAATCCCACTCAGGAAGCTGAGGCAGAAAGACTGCAAGTTTAAATAATCCTGGGCAATTTAGTGAGACATTATTTCTCAAAATTTAAAAAAAAAGGCTGGAAGGATTGGGGATATAGACCCCTGGGTTAATTCCAGGGACCACCAAAAAAAAAAAAAAAGGCAAAAAAAGGAAGAAGAAAGATTATATATTTGTTCCTTCTATGAATCTCTTTTTAAAAATTTTTTATTGGTGCATTGTAGTCATCTTAATGGGATAAAAGACTTGTGGAGACATACATGCACACATCATCCAATTAGCCCATACCCGATCCCAACCCCATTCCTTCCCCATCCTTCCTTCTCATGCTTGGGTTAGTGATTGACTTTGATATGTTTGTATAAATACATCATGTTTCTCTAGGAAGTAAATTTCTTTTTTTCTTTTCTCTCTCTCTTCTTTCTGTAAAAGAGATTCCAGCCAGGAGCACTTGCCATTGAGGGAATTGCAGCCAGGGATGTTCTGCATTTCAGCTATATCTTCAGATCTTTATCCTTATTTTTTTGAAATTTTGAAAGCCAGGTATGGTGGTGCACACCTGTAATTCCATTACTTGGGAGGCTGAGACAGGAGAATTTGCAGGTTTGAGGACAGTCTCAGCAAGTAGCGAGCCTCTAATAAACCTAGTGAGACCCTGCTATTTACAAATAAAAATAAAATAGGCCTGGGGATGTAGCTCAGAGGTAGAATGCCTCTCAGTTCAATCCCCAGTAACACACACACACACACACACACACACACACACACTGAATTTCTTAAACTGGGTATGGTCATGGTACACACTTGTAATTCATGGGAAGCTGAGACAGGAGGATCACAGGTTTGAAGCCAGCCTCAGAAACTTAGGTAAGGCTGTAAGTAACTTAGACCCTATTTCCAAATAATAAAATAAAAAGGGCTGGAGCTGTAGCATAGAGGTAGAATGCCCTTGTGTACGATCCCCAGTAACACAAGAAATAAATTAATTAAAAGAAATGAGTTTGTGGTACTGGGGATTGAACCCAGGGGCTTTCTACCTCTGAGCTATACCCCCAGCCCCATTTTTCATTCTTTATTTTGAAATAATCTCAGTAAGTTGCGGAGGGCCTCACTTAAGTAGCTGAGGCCGTCTGTGAACATGCGATCCTCCTGTCTCAGCCTTCCAAGTACTGGGATTACAAGCAGTGTGCACTAGCACACCCAGCTCAAGAAATAAATTTCTTGAGATCTTTAATTTTAGTTCATATTCTTATGCTGTAGACTCTGGAGTTTTATTGCAAGCGAATACTTTGTCTTCTTTTTTTAAGTTAAAGAGTTGATATTTTAGGTAAGCAATTACATTTAGTTCATTAATTTATTTGTTATTGCCTACTCAGTGCCAGTTGAGCATGACAGACATGTTTTGAACTACTTTTCTCAGTTGTATACTTGTTAATGTGGCTAAATCCATGGAAAGAAGACTATTCTAGAAAAAGTAAGGATCCCACCAAGTGGTTAGCTGCTTGGAGCTGAAAGTTTTTTTTTTTTTTTTTTTTTTTTTAATGGTATTGGGAATTGAACTCAGAGGCATTCTACCTCTGAGCTATACCCAGGCCTTTTTTGGGGGGCGATACTGGGGGTAGAAACCAGGGACATTCTACCTCTGAGCTACATCCCCAGCCCTTTTTTATTCTTTATTTTGAAACAGGGTCTCACTGAGTTGCAAAGGGCCTCACTAAGTAGCTGAGGCTGACCGTGAACCTCAGTCCTCCTGTCTCAGCTTCCCAAATGCTGGGATTACAAGCTAGTGCCACCACGCCTGGCTTAGCCCTGTTTTATTTTTTTATTTGAAACAAGTTCTTACTGAGTTTTGGGGGCCTCAAGAGGTTGCTGAGGCTGGCCACAAATCTGTGCTCCTCCTGTCTCAATCTCCCAAATACTGGTATTACAGCTCTATGCCATTGTGCCTGGCTTGAAATATGTATTTTTAGGGACACCAATGAGAATGCTTTTTATTGCTTTTTCTTCTTCCAGATGAAGTTGTTTGAGCTACACACAAAAAAAGTATGGTTGTAAATATGATAAATCTTAATTTTACACTAAATATTTTGGTTGGTGGTTGAAGGAAATTTTGTTTTGGAAAATCTGAAAGGGAAAATCAGAGTAAATCTTAACTGTATTATATGTGTTTCTTTTACTCCCTTCTCATCCTTTTAGGTAATGTTGGTGGATGAATTTAAAGGACAGAAGGTCCAGGATGTAAAGAAGACTATTCAGAAGATGATGATTGACAATGTATGTTATAGGCTATCCCCTGAAGACTGTTTTAGAAGAGCTGTTAATGAATAGACTTACCAGTGTTATTAGCAGCGAGTTTTATTGTAGAACCCAGAACTGTATGTTAAAGATACCATGTAATTTTATGACAGCATGTAGGCCTACTTAGCAGTCAGTGAACTTGAAATCCCATGTGTAATATTGATGAAGGAAAATAGAGTTCTAAAGCCGAGGTGTGCAGAGCACACACGGAGCTTTCACTGGTGCTTGTTGGCAGTGGCTGTTGTACACACTGGTACAGTACTTCCCAGCCTCTCTTTTCTCTGTTGCTTTACTTTATTACTTTCATCTGCCCTTTAGCTGGCCATTTTTGTCACAACTCTTCTATTAGCTACTTAACTCTTGAAATGTCAACGTTTTATTGTCCTGTATACCCGTAATACAGAGATACAATGGTCTATTAGGCTTATTAAAAAAAAAAAAAAGAATTTCAATACCTGGGAGTCTGAGACAGGAAGATCGTGGGTTTACGGCCAGCCTCAGCTACTTAATTGAGGTCCTCTGTAACTTAGTGAGACCCTGTTTCAAAATGATAAAAAATAGGCCCGGGGGTAGAATGCTCCTGGGTTCAACCCACAGTACTGCAAAAACAAAACAAAACAAAAAAAGCAGTTCCCTTATATATCTTTGTATATTCTCTTACGTTTCTCTTTTTTTTGTGTGTGTGTTACTGGGGATTGAATTCAGGGACATTCTAACTCCAAACTACATTCCCAGCCCTGTTTTATTTATTTATTTGTTGTTATTATTGTTTTATTGGTGGTACTTGGCCCATTTTATTTATTTTTTTATTTTGAAACAAGGTTCCACTAAGTTTATGAGGGCCTTGCTAAATTGTTGAGGCTGTCCTTGAACCTCTGATCCTTCTGTGTCACCTACCAAGTACTGGGATTACAAGTGTACACTACAATGTCTGGCTTTCTTTCTGAATTCTTATTATTCATATGTTGGGCCTCTTAGACCCTAGATATCCGTTTACTCTTCTTTGCGAGAAAGTTTCTCAACTTTTTCTTCTTGAAGTTTAACTTTCTAAACAACTCATTAAAAACAACTTCTTAGTCAGGCATGGTGGCACACACTTGTAATCCCAGCATTGGGAAGGCGGAGACTGGAGGATTTGGTTTGTAAACAGCCTCAGCTACTTAGTGAGGTCCTTGGCAACTTAGTGAGACCTTGTTTCAAAATAAAGAATAAAAAAATGGGGCTGGGGATATAGCTCGGAGGTAGAGTGCCCCTGGATCCCCAAAACAAAACAACAACAAAAAAAACCTTCTTGGCATGGAAAATTTAAAATGTACAAAAAAGTAGAGTAGTATGATAAATTTGTTTTTTTTTTTTTTGTTTTTTTTTTTTGCTAGTCTGGGGATGAAACCCAGGGGCATTTACCTCTGAGTTATACCCCCTGCCCTATTTATTATTCTTTATTTTGAAACCGGGTCTCACTGAGTTGCAGAGGGCCTCACTAAGTAGTTGAGGTTGTCCATGAACCACGATCTTCTGGTCTCAGCCTCCCAAATGCTGGGATTACAAGTGTGCGCTACCACACCCGGTTTGTATGATAAGTTCTGAGATACCTATTACTCAGCCGCATCAACTACTAACTTGGGGCCAGTTCAAGCTGACTCTTGGGGCTGAGGGTATAGCTCAGTGGTGTAGAGCACATACATAGCATGTGTAAGGCCATAGGTTAAAATTTCAATACCAGAAAGAGATGATTCTTGTTTTCTGAATGATCCTTTTTGGTGTGTGTGGTACTCCTCAGGATTGAACTTGGGTATTCTATCTCTGAGATCTATCCCCAGCTCTATTGTATTTTTTATTTTGAAACTAAGTTGTGGAGGAGCTCACTAAGTTGCTGAGGCTAGCTCTGAACCTGAGATCCTCCTGTTTTAGCCTCTCAAGTACTGAGATTATAGGAGTGTGCCGCCATACCTGGCTTAAATGATCCTTTTCAAAAATAAGCTATTATTTTATGAATATGAAATTTTAATCTTGTTTCCCTGAGGTAAACTATTGATATTTAAGATATTTGTAAATATATTGGTAGGGTATGTCATCTGACTTTACTTGGAGAGATCTGGAAAAGGTCAATTTGGGCTTCATGAAAGCCCTGATGTAAAGACAATTTAATATTTATTTCTTGGGTTTGTTAGATTCCACAGATAAAGTTCTTTCAGTCTCTTGCTTAAAAGGGTTTAAGCTAAGTGACCATTCTGGGAACTGAATGGGAAAAATTGGTGGGTTGGAAATCAATATCCAATATGCTTTCAGGTAATCTCTATTTTTACTATGATCTTAATTTTATCCCCTGGTTCAGAAACACTTTTTTTTTTTTAAAGGGCAATTGCTTCTTTGCCTAGTGTATATTTAGGGTGTCTGGAATTCTGACCCCTTTAAGAAGCTTCAATTTGTCCTCTCCTCTTTGCAGTCGTGTGTGTGTGTGTGTGTGTGTGTGTGTGTGTGTGTGTGTGTGTGTGTTGTGTGTGTTTGTGTGTGTGTTTGTGTTTACATGTGTGTGCGTGCGTGCTTTTGGACATTGAACACGGCATTCTACCTCTGAGCTACACCTTGAGCCCTATTTTATTTCTTACTTGGAAACGGTCTTGCTAAGTTTATGGGAGCTTCACTGAGTTGCTGAGGCTGGCTTTGAAGTTGTGGTCCTCCTGTCTCAGCCTCCCAAGTACCGGAATTACGGGCCTGTGGCATTGTTCCCGACTTATTTTATTACTAGTCTTATTTTATTTCTTATTCCAAAACTAGATCATGTTACTAAGTCCTGAGTCTTTTGGAGGTAATATAATGCAAAGTGGATTGCTTTCAGTTTTCTCTACTGCTGGCTTAAGATTCAGCTAGCTTTCTTACTTTTGCTGAACAGTATTTCTCATCCTGCTTTTTGGCTTGTAAAATTCAGTTGATAAGCCGGGCGTGGTGGTGCACACTTGTAATCCCAGCGATTGGGAGGCTGAGACAGGAGGATTACACAGGTTCGAAGCCAGCCTCAGCTACTTAGGCTCTCAGCAACTTAGTGAGACCCTGTTTCCATAAGTAAAAATAGGTCTGGGAGTATAGCCCCGAGGTAGAAAAGCCTCTGGGTTCCACCCCCAGTTATTTTTGAAACAGGGTCTCACTGAGTTGCAAAGCCTCACTAAGTAGCTGAGGCTGTCCTCAGACTCCAGTGCTGTCTCAGGCCACCACGCCCAGCTTAAACTTTATTTTAAAAAATTACCCTAGCTGAGTGTGGTGGCACACGCTTGTAATCCCCATGCTTGGGAAGTGGAGACAGGAGGATTGCGCAGGTTTGAAGCCAGCCTCCCTGGCTTAAGAGACCCTGTTTCCATATAAAAATATAAAAAATAGGTGTCTGGGAGTGTAGCCCGGAGGAGAAGGGTTTCCAGGAACCCCAGTACCACCAAAAAAAAAAAAAAAAAAAAAAAATTACCTTACTCTAAAATGTTTTGGGCTATAAGACATACTTATATTTTGACACCACAAATCTTTAGTAACATGATACTTTTTTTTTGGCAGTACTGATGGTTGACCCTAGGCATTCTACCTCTAGAGCTACACCCCAGTCCTATCTTTTATTCTTTATTTTGAAACAGGGTCTCAGTTGCAGAGGGCCTCACTAAATTGCTGAAGCTGGCCATGAACCTTCAGATCCTCCTGTCTCAGCCTCCCAAGTATTGGGATTACGAGTGTGCGCCACCAAGCCCCTTTAGTAACAATATCTTTCATGCTTAATCTTTTTGTATTTACTTTTTAGAAAAGTAACAATTGGGGCTGGGCATGGTGTAATCCCAGCATTTGGAAGGTGGAGACTGGAGGAAGCTACTTAGTGAGGCATTTGCAACTCAAATGAGACCCTGTTTCAAAAAATAAAAAGACAAAAAAATAGGACGGGGTGGGGGGAGGTATAACTTAGAGGTAGAATGCCCTTGGGTTCCATCCCCAGTACCGCCAAAAAAAAAAAAAAAAAAAAACAGTATTTGATGCATGTAATTTTCTGTTTTCCATATTTATCTAGTTTTTTTTTTTTTTGTGGTGGTACTGAGGCTAAAACCCAGGGGCTTTCTACCTCTGGGCTATACTCCCAGACCTACTTTATATTTTATTTGGAAACAGGGTCTCACTAAGTTGCTGAGAGCCTCACGAAGTAGCTGAGGCTGGCTTTGAACCTGCGCGATCCTCCTGTCTCATGCTCCCAAGCACAGGGATTACAAGCGTGCGCCACCACACCTGGCTGTTTTTCATATTTTTATAACAAGGATAAAAAGCTATCATAAGCCTAACTATCAAACTGTAAGATTAGAAACTGCTAAATTTTTAATTTCTTGCTGAAAGATAATCAGTGACTAAAGGAAAGGGATCCATGTGATGAAGATGGTTATCTTTTGAAAACTAAGTATTGTATAGAAAGAAAGATAATTTTCACCTCTGGGAAGAGGAAGGATATAATGAAGAATGGGCTTTGGTTATTGGGGTATTGGCATTTTTAAAAAAGTATCATCCTTGAAGAATGGAGATTGATTTAATATGTACTTTTATTTACCTTTATTTAGGGAGATGCACTTATTTACATGGAACCAGAGAAACAAGTGATGTCCAGATCTTTAGATGAATGTGTTGTGGCTCTCTGTGACCAGTGGTTAGTTTTTCTTACGGCAAGAAAATTCAATTAGTCACTTTGCTCTCTCTGACTTACTTAAAAAACAAAACAATTTTTTTATTTCCAGGTACTTGGATTATGGAGAAGAGAACTGGAAGAATCAGACATCCCAGTGCTTGAAGAACCTGGAAACGTAAGATGGGAGAAGATGATGGGAGAGGAAAGGAGAAGAGAAGCATAGACAATGTTAATGTGCAGGAAGACGTTTTATTTTTTGCTCTTTCTAGGTTCTGTGAGGAGACTCGGAGGAACTTTGAAGCTTCCTTAAGCTGGCTACAAGAACATGCTTGCTCAAGAACTTATGGTTTAGGTAAGCAAATTAAATGTTTCTGTTTTGATCTCTTTGCCAAATATATAGCAAATATACACCCCCCCCCCTTTCCCCTTCTAGTGTTTTTTGTTTGTTTGTTTGTTTTGTGGTACTGGGAGTGGAACCCAGAGGCTTTTCTACCTCTGGGCTATCCTTCCAGACCTATTTGTTTATACTTTATTTGGAAACAGGGTCTCACTAAGTTGCTAAGAGCCTCACTAAGTAGCTGAGGCTGGCTTCGAACCTGTGTGATCCTCCTGTTTCAGCCAAGTTCTGGGATTACAAGCGTGTGCCACCACACCTGGCTTCCCCTTCTAGTGTTTTCTAAATTGGAAGCAACAGGTTTTGGTTAAAGGGTATGGAACACTAGGATGTGTTCTATCATCTGCCAGGTGGTAGAAGTATGTCCTCTCTAATTCATATAGTTTTATTTTGAAGATTTAAAGAAGTTTATTAAAAAGATAGAAATAAAGAAAATAGATACAGCCCCATGCCATTGGCATGGGGGAGTGACTTGAAATGAATACACCCTAATTCATATAGTTTTTTTTTTTTTAGTACTGGAGATAGAGCCCAGGGGCATTCTACCTTTGAGCCAGACCCTTAGCCCTCTTTTATTTTTTATTTTGAAACAAGGTCTTTCCAAATTGCTGAGAATCTTGCTAAAGTTTTTGAGACTGGCTTATAACCTGTAATCCTCCTGTCCCATTTTTATGGTGTGACTTTATTATACAGAGACTTTAGAGTTTCACCCATTTTTTTTTTGTGTGTGTGTGTGTACCATTTTATTTTTATTACTCATGTAGAATTTAAGAACTTCCTAAATAAGTAATTTTGTCAGTGCCTTAGTCACCTTTTTGACAGTATGGATTCTGTAGATGAAGTGTCTTTTAGAATCCTCGTGTTTTAATTCTTTTTATTTTGCAGGCACTCGCTTGCCTTGGGATGAGCAGTGGCTGATTGAATCGCTCTCTGATTCCACTATTTACATGGCATTTTATACAGTTGCACACCTGTTGCAGGGGGGTAACTTGAATGGACAGGCAGAGTCTCCGCTGGGCATCAGGTTGGTAGAGTTCTAGGAAAGGGGCATAGTGGATAGTAAGCATTGTGATAAATTGATTTACATCTTGAGCCAGGCACGCTTGTAATCCCAGTACTTGGGAGGCTGAGACAGGACTGCAGATTCGAGGCAAGCCTCAGCTACTTAGTGAGACCCTCTGCAACTTAGGAGACCCTGTTTCAAAATAAAGAATAAAAAATAGGGCTGGTGATATAGCTCAGAGGTAGAATGGCCCTGGGTTCAATCACCAGTACTGCAGAAAAAAAAAAAATTTACATCTTGAAAAATTACTTTTTTTTTTTTTTTGAAGATTTAAAGAAGTTTATTAGAAAGATAGAAATACAGAAAATAGAAATACAGCCCCATGCCAAAAATGGCAAAGGGGTGTGACTCGAAATGAATACACCCGAAAAATTATTTTTTATATTTCTTTTCATAAGAATTCAGTTAGCAGAATTTTATTATGAAGTGTTTATTTTATTATGAAACTGAGAAAAAATAAGTTAGCCCCTCTATTATTTATTATCACCTGTACTTCATTTTTTTTTTTCTTTTGGTACTGGTGATTGAATCCATTCTACCTCTGAGCTACACCCTCAGCCCTATTTTATATTCTTTATTTTGAAACAGGGTCTCACTAAGGTGCAGAGAGCCTCACTAAGTAGCTGAGGCTGGCTGCAAACCTGCAATCCTCTGTCTCAGCCTCCCAAGTAGTGGGATTACAAGTGTGGGCCACCACGCCTGGCTTCATTCTTTGTTTTTCTTTTATATTCCTGTTCTTCATTCTTACAGGAGCCTGTTGTCCTTATTTGTTCTGTAACTGCATTGGGAATGACTACTAATTCATGATTAGATAATAATTATTGATTCTTTAAAAGAAATTTTATACACACATATACATATAACTTGTCTATTTTATTTCAACACAGACCACAACAGATGACTAAGGAAGTTTGGGATTATATTTTCTTCAAGGATACTCCATTTCCTAACACTCAGATCCCAAAGGAAAAATTAGATCTGTTAAAGCAGGAGTTTGAGTTCTGGTATCCTGTGGATCTTCGAGTCTCTGGCAAGGATCTTATTCCAAATCATCTTTCATATTACCTTTATAACCATGTGGCTATGTGGCCAGAACAAAGGTGAATGTTAAAATAGATTTGGACTAGATTTATTGTCAACACAGGTGTCTTGTGGCTTTAAGTATTTAAGAAATTATTGTGGAGGATGTAATTAGATTTACCAATTTTTTTCATATTGAATATATGGTAATGCAGAAAGCAGACCTCTTACCTGTTACATCTAAAACCCCTCGTATCAAACGGGTGTGGTGGCACACGCTTGTAATCCCAGCATTTGAGAAGCTGAGACAGGAGGATCACAGTTCGCGGACATTCTCAGCTACTACTTAGTAAGGCCCATGCAACTCAGACCCTGTTTCAAAATAAAGAATAAAAAATAAGTCTTGGAGTGTAGCTTGGTAGAATGCCCCTGGGTTCCATCCCCAGTATTGTAGAAAATAAATAAATCCCCTCATATCTACCTCGGACCACTAGAGAATGTTCTATTTCAGGTGCATTGACAGCATGCTAATAAATAATTTGACCTGTTCTGTGCAGGAATAAAGGCAGTTGGAGATGGGTCCTAAAGAATTAGGACTGAAGGAACCTTTTCCTTAGACTTGGGAGCCCCAGTGTTTTAGAATTAGAATTTGTGTATGTCTATAGTCCTACCGTCTTCTTCCATCTTTACCCATATGCGTCTCTGCTTTCCCTGTGGTTGCTCAAGTATCTGAAGAAACAAACTCCTCAGTCTGTTCAAATTTTATTTCATAAAACCAAAACAGTCTAAGAGAAATTTAAGAATGACATTGCATTTTTTTTTCTTAAGAATGAAGAGAAGATTTTTTTGGTGTGTGGTACTGGGGATTGAATTTAGGGTGTTCTGCCTCTAAGCTGTACCTCTATACCTTTTTATCTTGAAACAGGTTCTCACTAACTTACTGTTCATTGGACTTGAACTTGAAATTCTCTTGTTGCAGCCTCCCGAGTACTGATTTTACAGTCATGTACCACCACCTGGCAAAACATACACTTAATCTTAGCCAGAAGTCTTGAGAAGTGATGGATCTTTATATTTTTTAATTTATACAAAGATACAGTGCTTTATATCTAGTACTGTCTCTTGCTTTGCTCAGTATGTTTTTCTTGCTACTGCTGTTGTATTGAGGGCCATTTTACCTTTAAGCTACATCCCTAGTCCTATTTTATTTTTTGTTTTTTATTTGGCTTTCACTAAGTGGCTGCGAACCTGCAATCCTTTTGTCTCAGTCTCCCAGGTACTGGGATTCACCAAGTACTTGCATGCACCACCATGCCTAGCTTCTCAGTATGTTTAAATATTTTTTAAGCTGGGTGTGGTGGTGCACGCTTATAATCCCAGTACTTGGGAGACTGAGACAGGAAGATTGCAGGTTTGCAGCTAGCCTCCGCTACTTAGTGAGGTCCTCTGCAACTTAGCAAGATTGTTTAAAAAAAATAAAGAATGTCGGGTGTGGTGGCGCACGCTTGTAATCCCAGCCTTTGGGAGGCTGAGACAGGAGGACTGCGGTTCACAGCCAGCCACAGCTACTTAGTGAGGCCCTCTGTAACTCAGTGAGATCCTGTTTCAAAATAAAGAAAAAATCAGGCTGGGGGTATAGCTTGGAGGTGGAATGTCCCTGGGTTTCATCCACAGTAGTGCAAAAAAAAGAATGAAAGATAGGGCTGGGGGTGTAGCTTAGAGGAAGAATTCCCCTGGGTTCAATCCCCAGTACTGCAAAAAAGAGGTCTTTTAGATTCATATAGATAGGTCTGCCTTTTAAAAAATATTTATGTCATTGTTTGTGTGCAGCATTATTTATATACCCAGTCCTTTGATTGTTCTCATGTGTTTTCTGTTAAAGGTAGGATTCCAATTGAAGGTGTGACTTAGTGGTATAGTACTACATATACCATGGTTTGATCCTCAGCATCAAAACAAAAACTAGAATTGGAATAAATATCTTTGTACATTTGTCTAAGAAAACTTTTATAATTAACATCTCAAAATTTTAAGCATAAGCCACAATCCTTAATTTTTATTTTTTCTCTTTAAACATTTATTTGAGAAGTAACAAATGGCCTATGGCTGTGCGAGCAAATGGACATCTCCTCCTCAACTCTGAGAAGGTAAGGCCCATTACCTCTTGAAAGTTTAAGTTCTTTGGAAGTTTTTTGGGCTTAAGAGGCTGCATTTTTTTTAATAGAAAAAATAAAAAATATGAGTGAATCAGAGAATTAAAAACCAATCCAAATGCTGGGTGTGGTGGCACATACTTGTAATCCCAGCATTTGTGGGGGCTGTGGTCAGCCTCAGCTTACTAGGTGAGGCCCTTTGAAGCACAGTGAGACCCTATTTCAAAATAAAGAATAAAAAATAGGGCTGGGGGTGTCACTCGGAGGTAGAATGCCCCTGGGTTCCATCCCCAGTACTGCCCCCCCCAAAAAAAAAACCCAACCTATCCAGGATGTTTAAGACTTCCAGGTATGGTGGTGTATGACTAATCGCAGTGCTTGGGAGGCTGAACAAGAGGATCATAGATTCGAAGCCAATACTTGGTAACTTAGCAAGACAATTTCAAAATAAAATTTAAGAAGTACTGGGAGTGTAGTGAGGTAGATTATCCCTTTGTTTAACTCCCAGTAAAACACATGCGTGTGCACACACATACACACACATAGAGTTTAGGACTAACACCATAAATTATTATTATTATTGTTTTTGTAATAGTAGGGATTGAACCCAGAGGTATTCTACTTTTTTTTAATTTTAATTTTTTTAATTGGTGCATTATAATCATATATCACATTGGAATACAAGACTTGAGAGGATATTCAAGCACACATCATCCAATTAGCCCTCATCCAGACCCCATCCCATTCCTTCCCCCTCCCTGATCCCATGCTTGTTTGGTGATTAACTTTGATACATTTATTTATGTACCTCCTGCTTTTTAAAGAGGCTCCATCCTCCCCTATTCCATACCCTCTGATTGGTCACCTTAGTTGCTTTACTATAGGGCCCTTCTATAGCTTGACCTGTTCCTGTTGCCCCTTTCCTCCAGTTTTTGCTGATTAGGGGAAGCATCTGATTTTTATTTTCTGCGATATTTCTCTGTGCATGCTGCGTTGCAATTACCGATCCCACTCTTGACGGCCACAGTAGTGGCCTGGCTACCCAGTGGACTGATCTAGACCTCCTGGCTCAAGCAGCGGCCTTGCCTCATGGGAGACCCCGATTCTGGTCTCGCTGGCCCTGACACCATCCTAACCCCTCAGCTGGTTCCGATCCCGGCCTCGGAGGCCCCAGTAGTGGCCTTGCCTCACAGCAGGCTCCAATGCCCGGCCATTGGCCCCGGCACTGGCCTCAACCCTCGGCAGGCTCCAATCCTGGCCTCAGAGGCCCCAGCACCGGCCTAGCCTCACGGCAGGCTCCGATCCTGGCCTCGCTGGCCCCGGCACCGGCCTAACCCCTCGGCAGGCTCCGATCCCGGCCTTGGAGGCCCCAGCACTGGCCTTGCCTCATGGCAGGCTCCGATGACGGCCTCGCTGGCCCCAGCACTGGTCTAACCCTTAGGCCGGCTCTGATCCGGCCTTGGAGGCCTCAGTAGTGGCCATGCCTCATGGAAGGCTCCGATGCCGGCTGCTGGCCCCAGCACCGGTCTAACCCAGAGGTATTCTACTTTTGAACTATACTCTCAGCCTGATTTAATTTTTCATTTGGAAAGAACCTGTGATTGTGTGTGTGTGTGTGTGTGTGTGTGTGTATGTGTGTGTGTATGTGTGTGTGTGTGTGTGTGTTACTGGGGATTGAACCCAGGGGGCTTCTACCTCTGAGCTGCACGCCTAGCTCTATTTTTTGTTTTTGTTTTTGGTGGTACTGAAGTTCTTTGAAACCCTTCTACCTCCGGGCTACACTCCCAGACCTATTTTATACTTTTTATTTGAAAACAGGGTCTCTTAAGACAGTGCGGCTGGCTTCAAACCGGTGTAATCCTCCTGTCTTCGCCTCCCAAGTGCGGGGATTACAAGTGTGCGCCACCACGCCCGGCTTCTAGCCCTATTTTTTATTCTTTATTTTGAAACAGGGTCCCACTAAGTTGTGAAGGGCTTCACTAAGTAGCTGAGGATGGCTGCGAATCTGTGATCCTCTTGTCTCAGCCTCCCAAGTACTGGGATTATAGGCCAGTGCCACTATTCCTAGCTAAATTAAATTTTAATTTTTAAAATTGGGCAAGTGAGCCAGGTGTGGTAGAGCACGTTTGTAATCCCAGTAGTTGGGAGGCTGAACAGGAGGATCGCAGGTTTGAAACCAGCCTCAGCTACATTGTAAGGCACTCTGCAACTTAGTGAGACCTGTTTCAAAATAAAAAATAAAAAATAGGGCTAGGGGTATAGTTTGTAGGTAGAATGCCCCAGCATTCAATGTCTTTGAACTGAAAGAAAGAAAGAAAAAAAAAAACTAGATGAAATAGAGGGAGATATGGTGAAAAGTTTATTATACTGCTTTTATTTAGAATGGTAAAAGGTGTTACAAATTGTGACTGGAATAGAGAGGAAAAAACACAAAGGAGAGAGGGAGACAGGGACAAGAAGTGTAAAGATCTTAGCATCATGATCCCATAAAAGCTGCTTTTTTTTTTTTTTTTTTTAATGTGGTACTGGGAATGAAACCCAAGCTACACCCCTAGCCCTGTTTTTTTTTTTTTTTTTTGGTGGTACTTCTACCTCCAGGTTACACTCCCAGACCTATTTTTATACTTTTTTTTATTTGGAAACAGGGTCTCTTGGCTTTGAACCTGCCCGATCCTCCTGTCTCCGCCTCCCAAGCGTGGGGAGTACAAGCGTGCACCACCACGCCCAGCTTTTATTCTTTGTTTTGAAACAGGGTCTTACTGAGTTGGAGAGGGCTTCACTAAGTAGCTGACGCTTTCTACAAGCTGCAATCCTTCTGTCTCAGCCTCCCAAATGCTGGGATTACAAGCATGTGGCACCACACCCGGCTTAAGAGCTTTCTTATTAGGTTAAGAAAGTGGTTGGGTGCTTTTGCTTTTTACTTTATGAAAATAGTAGAATAATAGGATTTTGAAGTTTGTCGATTTTTTTTTTTTTTACAGGGTTGGAACCCAGGGGTTTTCTAACTCTGGGCTACACTCTCAGACCTATTTTATATTTTATTTGGAAACAGGGTCTCACTAAGTTGCTGAGAGCCTCATTAAGTAGATGAGGCTGGCTTTGAACCTGCACGAGCCTCCTATCTCAGCCCCCCAAATCCTGGGATTTCAAATGTGTGCCACCATGCCTGGCTCATAGAATTTTTTTAAGCATCACTTAATGCTTCTTCCAAGATAGCATATTATCCCTTTCTATGTTACCACCACTACCACCTCATTGCTACTAATATGTTTGATTCTTTTACAGGGTGCATAGGCTTTTATCTCATAACTATTCTTAATATGAGGTTATACAAACATACAGAGCTCCTCATTCTTTCCTGTAATACATTTGTGTATTATTAAAGAAGGGTACTTCTAGCCATGCATAGTGGCACATGCCTACAATCCCAGCACTTGGGAGGCTGAGACAGGAGGATCTCAGGTTTGAGGACAGCCTCAGCAAGTAGTAAGACTCATCAAGCTAGCGAGACCCTGTTTCAAAATAAAAATAAATAGATCCACAATATGCTCCAGCTATACCACTCCTGGGTATCTTTCTAAAAATCAGAGAACTAAGCCAGGTGTGGTGACGCACGCTTGTAATCCCTGCGCTTGTGAGGCTGAGACAGGAGGATTGTACAGGTTCGAAGCCAGCCTCAGCTACATAGTGAGGCTCTCAGCAACTTAGTGAGACCCTGTCTCCAAATAAAATATAAAAATTAGGTCTGGGAGTATAGCCCGTAGGTAGAAAGCCCCTGGGTTCTACCCCCAGTACCACCAAAAAACAAAAAAATAAAAATAAAATCAGGGAACTACACTAATGTATGCATATCCGTGTTTGTAGCACAATTCACAATAGCCAAATTATGGGACCAACTTAGCTGTCCATCAACAAATGAATGGATCACAAAATTGTGGGATATCCACACAATGGAATTTTTTTTTTTTTTTTTTTTGGTGGGTCTGGCGATGGGACATTCTACCTCTTAGCTACACCCCTTACCCTATGTTTTATTCTTTATTTTGAAACAGGGTCTTACTAAGTTGCAGAGGGCCTCACTAAGTAGCTGTCAGCGAACCGTGATCCTCCAGTTTCAGCTTACCAAATGCTGGGACTACAAGCATGCGCCACCACGTCCGGCCACACAATGGAATTCTACTTAGCAATAAAGAAGAACAAAGTTTTGTCATTTGTAGGAAAATGGAAAGACCTGAAGAACATTATCTTAAATGAGATTAACTAGTCACAGAAAGTGAAGGGTCATGTGTTTTCTCTAATGTGTGGAAGCTAGGGAGTAATTGAAGTACTGGAGGGACTCCAGATAATGGAGGAGAAACCTCAGTGGGGCCAGAGAGGTGGTCTAAGGGAAAGGGAGGGGGAAGAGAGAGGATCAATGAAAGAATTACTAGCAATAGCAATAGCTTTGTGTGTATATGTGAACATATCAGTGTCAATTTCAGTACTTTGTATAGGGAGGATGTTGGGGGAGGGTACCCCACCAAATGTTGTGTGCATGTATGTCACTGTCAATATGATTTACATTATAATGTGAGACTATAATGCACCAATAAAAGTATATTAAAAAATAGAGTGTACGCTTGTAATCTCAGCATCTGGGTGGCTGAGACAGAAGATTGTAGTTTGCTGACAGCCTCAGCTACTTAGTGAGGCCCTTTGCAACTCAGTGAGACTCTGTTTCAAAATAAAGAATAAAGCTGGGCGTGGTGGCACACACTTATAATCCCAGTATTCAGGAGGCTGAGACTGAAGGATTGCAGTTCACGGACAGCCTCAGCTACTTAGTGAGGCCCTTTGCAACTCAGTGAAACCCTATTTCAAAATAAAGAATAAAATAGGGCTGGGGGTATAGCTCGGAGATAGAATGCTCCTGGATCTGGATTTCATCCCTAGTACTGAGGGGGGGGGGAATATATATATATATATATATGTATGTGTATATATATATATATATATATAATATTAGAATTGGGGTATGTCTAGGAGGTAGACAATCCCCAATACCAAACAAACAAAACAGAAAAAAAGAAGGGCATCTCTCAACTTAATAAAAAGTGACCTAACCGTATTATTATTATTTTTTTTAATAAAATTTGGATTTGGACTGAGCATGATGGTACACACTTGTATCCCAATACTTGGGAGACAGACAGGAAGATCACAGGTTTGACGCCAGCTTCAGCAACTCATTGAGGCTCTAGCAGCTTAGCAAGACTGTTTTCATCTGGGGGTATGGTAAAATGCCCTTGGATTTCATCCCCATTATCCCCCCCCCCACACACACGAAAGAATTTGTTATAAACCAATGAATTTTTCTATAATCAGTGGAAGTGAGGTAGTAATGGCAAAAAAGGAACCTATATTATAGTAGAAATGGAAGTATTTAAAAATAAGCAGATAAGAATTATAGTATGAAATATCAGATTTAGCCAGTGCCCTAAAAGCATGAGGTGATTAAAAAGTTCATTTAAGATAGCCTTTAACTGTACTAAAGATTATCCTAGTACTTAGGAGGTTCAAAGCCAGCCTCATCACTTAACAAGACCTTGTTGCAAAATAAAAAATAAAATGGGGATGGAGTATAGCTCAGAGGTAGGATGCCCCTGGGTTCAATTCCCAGAACCACATATAAAAAAAGGATAATCTTTATCCAGGCATGGTGGTACCTGTTTGCAATCCCCGTATTTGGGAGGATCACAAGTTTGAGGATAGCCTCAGCAAGTAATGAGTTTCAACAACCTAGCAAAATCCTGTTTTGAAATTAAAAAATAAAAATAGAGCTGGGTTGTAGCTTAGAATTAGAATGCTCATAGATTCAATCCCCAGTACCACAAAAACACAGGAAAAAATTAGGTACTTTATTGCCATGTAGTGCAAAATTAAAGACATGATCATTTTGGCTTCAGCAAAGTTAGAATAATGGCATGAAAACTTTTTAGATTGCTGGACTGACTGGTCCCTTGCTAGGTGTATTACCTAAGGGCAGAGCACAACTTGAAGAACCAATTACTATGATTATAATGACAGGAAGGGGCCTAAAATCCCAACTCTCACCTGTTGAGCTGGTCCTTTCTGTTCCTGAATGACTGAGTGCTGTGAAGTTTTTTCTTGTGTAACCAGCTGAGATGTTCTGGTTATAGTGAATTCCTTCCACACATCTAGCCCTGTCACCAGGGGGCAGTACAGGCTAATGGGAATCACAGTGGACTTAGTGTCAGACTGGAATAAGCCCTGGCTCTGTCACCCTTGAGCTGAGTAGCTCAGATGATTCTTTAATTGGCTTGATTTCACTTTTTGCCTCTCTAAAATTCATGTGAAGTATATTTTTCTTTTCATATTTTGAATTCTTTTTTAATATCATGGCTAACCAAGTTAATTTGATTTATTTAGATGTATTTTTATTAATGCCTGATCACTGACTTTGTATTTCAGATGTCAAAATCCACAGGCAATTTCCTCACATTGAGTCAAGCTGTTGACAAATTTTCAGCTGATGGTAAGTGTATATTTTTGCTATTGATATTCACAGTCTGGTTTACCTTAGATTACAGAAGACATTTAAAATTAGTGTTTTGGTTTTTTAATTTGCTTTTAACAAAAATTTTAAAATATTTGTGTTTTATTTGTTTGTTTGTTTATTTATTTATTTATTTATTTATTTATTTATTTATTTATGGTACTAGGGATTGAACCCAAGATAAAACTCCAAGTTTTATCTCAGCCCTATTTTTTATTCTTTATTTTGAAACAGGGTCTCACTGAGTTGCAAAGGGCCTCACTAAGTAGCTGAGGCTGGCCACTTGGGAGGCTGAGTCAGGAGGATCTCAGGTTCAAGGATAGCCTCAGTAAATAGTGAGAACTCTCATTAACAGTGAGATCCTGTTTGAAAATAAAACTAAAGTAGGGCTGGGGGTGTAGTTCAGAGGTAGAACACCATTGTGTTCAATCCCCAGTACCAAAAATAAATAAATAAATAAATAAAAATAAACCAATGGGCTAAAGTTTCAGAATAAACCTGATATTTGCCTGTTCTCACAGTATCACTCTCATGGTATTTATTAATCATGTAAAAAGGAAAAATAGTAACTTTATTAGTGGAGAAATTTGGTTCAAATCACCTTAACCAAGTGACTAAAGTAAGCAGTAACATTTAATATCATGTATCTTCCTGATGATTCAGTGAGAGGAACACAGCATCTCTTTTGTGGTCTTCTTGGAGAGGTTCATAATCTCAGTCTATTCATGAGGAAACATCACACAAAACTAAGGCTGGGAGTAGGTCTACTAAATAACTAGTATTTCTCACAAGTGCTAAGGTCACGAAAGACAAGGAAAGACTGAGAAACTGTCAGACTAGAGGAGACCAAGAAGGCACCACAATTAAATACAAGGTGGGGTTCTGGATTGGATCTTGGAATAGGAAAAAGGAGATTAGAGGAAACATTGGAATATTTGTGTAAGGTTAATCTGGTTAATAAGTAGTATTACAGAAATGTTAATTTTGTGGTTTTTATACTGTGATCATCTAAGTTGTTAATATTTAGGAAGCGGGATAAATGGCATGCATTTATTTTCTGTACAGTTTTTATAATTTTTCTCTAAGGATTGTTTAAAAGTAAAAAGCTAAAAAGTGTTCAAGCAGGTTGTGTTAGCATGTACCTTTAATTCCAGTACTTGAGAGACTAAGACAGGAGGATTGTAGCTTCGAGGACAATCTCAGCAAGTAGTGAGACTCTTTATTAACCCAGCAAGACCCTGTTTCCAAATAAGAAATAAAATTGGGCTGGAGTGTGTCTTGAAGGTAGAATGCACATGAGTTCAATTCCTAGTAACCCTTTCTCCCAAACACACATAAAGTGTTTTCAGCTTGTTGTGTAGTCTAAAGGATATTTAATGCATATTTAACATTATATTATTTTCTCCTTCCTTCCTTCCTTTATTGTGGTACTGAGGGTGGAATCCAGGGGCTTTTCTACCTCCAGGTTATACTCCCAGACCTATTTTTTATATTTTATTTGGAAACAGAGTCTCACTAAGTAGCTGAGGCTGGCTTTGAACCTGTGCGATCCTCCTGTCTCAGCCTCCCATGTACTGCGATTACAAGCGTGCGCCACCACTCCTGCTTTCAGCTTCCTTTTCTTTTCTTTTTTTTTTTTTTTTTGGGTGGTACTGGGCTTCCTGGAAGCCCTTCTACCTCCGGGCTACACTTCTAGACCTATTTTACATTTTTTTATTTGGAAACAGGGTCTCTTAAGCCAGCAAGGCTGGCTCCGAACCAGCGCAATCCTCCTGTCTCAGCCTCCCAAGCGTGAGGATTACAAGTGTGCGCCACTACGCCTGGCATCAGCTTCCTTTTTTAAGACACAGATAACAACATATACTGTTCTTCATTTTGCCCTTTTCACTTAACATTTCACATTTGAGATTACTCTATATTGGACTGTAATGAATTTCCTCTCTCTCTGCAACCAATATAGATATATCTCTGCAGCCATTTTAGAGATTTGTCCTATAGTTTATTTAATTAATCTTATTGATGGATATTTTTTCAAGTATTTTCAAATGGTAGGCGTGTGTGTGTGTGTGTGTGTGTGTGTGTGTGTGTGTGTGTGAAGTAGAGTACTAGGAATTTAAATCAGGGGCATTCTACCTTTGAGCTATACTCCTAGTCCTTTATTATAATTTGTTTTAAATCAAGGCTTTACTAAGTTGCTCTGACTGTCCTTCAGTATGTGATCTTCCTGTCTTAGCCAAGTACTACGATTATAGGTGTGCACCACAAAACCTGGGTCAAATAGTAGGTTTTGTTACGGCTGAAAGATGAGAATTGAAAAATTATCTAGGCATGGTGGCACACACCTGCAATCCTAGTACAAGGAGGATGACACAAGAGGATCATTGGTTTGAAGCCAGCATGGGGTAACATAGGCCCTGCTGCTTCTTTTTTTTTCTTCTTGGTTCTGGAACTTAAACCCAGAGGCATTCTACTTCCAAGTTACACTCCCAGCCCGATTTTATTTTTTATTTGAAAATAGGGTCTCACTAGGTTGCTGAAAGCCTCCCTAAGTTGCCTAGGCTGGCTTTGTGATCCTCCTGTCTCAGCCTCCCAAGTACTGAGATTACTGAGATTACAAGCATCTACTGCCACACCTGGCTGAGACTATTTCAAAATAAACAAAGTAGGGCTAGGGGTATAACTTGGTGGAGAATGCCCCTGGGTTCAATCCCCACAGACAAATAAAAAAGTAAAAGTTCTATTATTGGAAAACTTGGAACAACATAATCTTAGGACTGAAAAGGTAAATATACATTTGTATTCATAGGGAACCAGTGTGTGTTCTCCATATCATACTTTGCTACTTCTAAATGAGCTGAGATGTTGATAGTATAACCACAAAGAAATATGTATCTGCCCCCAGTTTATAATTTTCTTCCCCTACCTCATTAAAGATCACTTGATTTCATTAGCTCAACATGCCTGAGAAGAAACAGATACTATTACTAGGTTAATGCAAATTGATATAAATGTCTCCAGTATTTTAGTAACATATGAGGGATTCTACTTTGGAGGATTTTTTTTTTTTATCTATTGTTCCAGGATGGTACTTTACAAAAGCAGTTGTTATTCTTAATTTATTTGTGGGCTTTGTAGTATACCCAGTGGACACATAGTTTACAGTCAGTAAGCATGTCTCTGATTCATTGACTGATTTTTTTCCTTTTGTTCAGGAATGCGCTTGGCTCTGGCTGATGCTGGTGACACTGTTGAAGATGCCAACTTTGTGGAAGCCATGGCAGATGCAGGTATTCTCCGTCTGTATACCTGGGTAGAATGGGTGAAAGAAATGGTTGCCAACTGGGACAGCTTAAGAAGTGGCCCTGCCAGCACTTTCAACGATAGAGTTTTTGCCAGGTAATCTGTGGGTCCCCACCGCTTTGTGCTTTTACAGTCACTATTGCATTTTTAAATTTTTCTTCTTTATCCTAAAATAAGTTAGATGATAATCATTGCTATTATTCATTGAAGGCTTACTTATTCCAGGCGCCATATTATGTACTTTGCATTTATTATCTGGCTTTAGCCTCAAACTAAACTGGCCTTATATGGTAAAGGTGTTATTAGCTTTACTCTATAAATAAACTAAAGCTGAGAAATATTAAGTATTTTATTAAATGGCTTGAAGCAAGCCAGGTGCAGTGGTACACTCTTGTAATCCCAGTACTTGAGAGGTTGAAACAGGAGGATTGCAGGTTTGAGAACAGCCTCAGCAAATAGTGAGACTCTCATCAATCTAGTGAGCCTCTGGGTTCAATCCTCAGTATACCCAACCCCCAAAAAAAGCCTTAAAGGTAGTAATTGAAAACTTTGGATATGAACTGTTTTCTGTCTACAAAGCCTGTACTTATAACTGTTTTCCTATGCTGTCTTGCATTAGAGTAAAGCAGACTAGTTAAAGGAAAAGTAGATTAAAAGAAAAGGAGCCAGGCATGGTGGCGCATGCTTGTAATCCCAGCGCTTGGGAAGCTGAGACAGGAGGATCACACAGGTTCGAAGCCAGCCTCAGCTATTTAGTGAGGCTCTCAGCAACTTAGTGAGACCTTGTTTCTAAATAAAGTATAAAATAGGTCTGGGAATATAGCCCAGAGGTAGAAAGCCCCTGGGTTCCACCCCCAGTACCACCCCCCACCCCCCAAAAAAAAAGAAAAAGAGAAAGAAAAAGAAATGGCTGGGTGTTACTAGCCATGTGGGTACACATCTGTAATCCCAGTACTTGAGAGGTTGAGACATGGGAGATTGCAGGTTTGAGGCCAGCTTCAGAAACTTAGTGAGACCCTGTTTCAAAATAAAAAAGAAAATGGGGTTGAGATGTAGCTTGGTAGAATAATCCCAGTAACACACACAGAGGAAAAAGAAAGAAGAAAGAAAAGGAAAAATGCGTTTAAAAAATTATTATTCAAAGCCCAGGAGCCATCCTAAACTCTAGTGTTACAAAGATAAATAAGACATGATCCTTCTTTGTTGTCTAGTAGTAAGACAGACAAACATTTACTTAAACAAGTATACATGCAATAATAAGGTTAAGAGAATACAAGGGTGTGTGAATTCTGGATTTCTTGGAATTAAACAGGAGTTTTTCAGGGAGAGGAGAAATTATGTACATGTCATAGTGATATGTTTCTTTGATTTGAGTTTGTCAAGGAAATAGGTAGGAAATGAAAAGATTGGGGCCAAATTAGCCAAGTTAAGAAGACCGTGAGGTGGTAAGAGGATCCCCCCCAATATCTAGTATCATTTTATTTTATTTTATTTTATTTTATTTTATTTTATTTTATTTTGCGGGTCTGGGGATGGAACCCAGGGGCATTTGACCTCTGAGCTACACCCCCTGCCCTATTTTTTATCCTTTATTTTGAAACAGGGTCTCACTGAGTTGCAGAGGGCCTCACTAAGTAGCTGAGGCTGTCCGCGAACTGCTATCCTCCGGTCTCAGCCTCCCGAATGCTGGGATTACAAGTGTGTGTCACCACGCCCGGCTGTATCTATTATTTTAAAACGAAATATTTAAAGCTTGGCCACAGCCTTAATTAAGCTGCCTTTATATTGTGTTTTGGGCTTTATAACAGAGTTTGCTTCAAGAAATTTGTGTGTAGGTAGGTACTGGGGATTGAATCCAAGCACATTCTATATCTGAGCTATATATCCTTAGCCCTATTTATTTATTTTTTATTTTGAAACAGTCTTATTAAGTTGTGAGTTGTTAAATCCTAAGTTGCTGAGACTGGCCACCTACCTTTGAACCTTCTTGTCTTGTCTCCCAAGTGTTGACTGGGATTATAGGTATGTGCCATCGCACTTGGTCCCATAAAGAAATTTTTTTGTGTGTGTGTCTGGGGATGGAACCCAGGGACATTCGACCTCCGAGCTACACCCCCTGCCTAATATTTTATTCTTTATTTTGAAACAGGGTCTCACTAAGTTGTGGAGGTCCTCACTTAGTAGCTGAGGCTGTCTGCGAACTGCGATCCTCCGGTCTCAGCCTCCTGAATTCTGGGATTACAAGTGTGCGCTACCACGTCCAGCCCATAAAGAAATTTTTAAACAATCATTAACCGTATTATTTTTGTGTGTGTGTGTGTATGGTATTTGAGATTGAACGCGGGGCATTCTACCTCTGAGCTATACCCCCAGCACTATTTTTAGTTTCTTATTTTGAAACAGGGTCTTGCTTAGTTGCTGAGAGTCTTGCTAAGGCTGCCATCCTCTCGTCTGAGTTTCCCAAATTTTGGGATTATAGATGTGAGCCACCACACCTGCCTTAACTGTGTTTAGCATCCCTAAATAGTAAAAAATGATACTTAAGGGTGGTCAGGCAATCATGAGACTATAATAGTTTTAAGGAGTGCAAAGATGATTTTCTTTTGAGCAGTTTTATTATTTGTTTGTTTTTTGTCTGTCTGTCTGTCTGTTTGTTTGTTTATTTATTTATTTATTTATTTATTTATTTATTTATTTATTTATGGTACTGGGAATTGAACCCAGTGCCATTCTGCCTCCAAGCTACATCCCCAGCACCCGCCTTTAATTCTTAATTTGAAACAGAGTCTTATTAAATTGTGGAGAGTGCCGGGTGTGGTGCCGTACGCTTGTAATCCTTGCGCTTGGGAGGCTGAGACAAGAGGATCGCACAGGTTCGAAGCCAGCCTCAGCTACTTAGTGAGGCTCTCAGCAACTTAGTGAGACCCTGTTTCCAAATAAAATATAAAATCGGTCTGGGAGTATAGCCTGGAGGTAGAAAGCCTCTGGGTTCCACCCCCAGTACCACACACACACACACACACACACACAAAAAAAAAAAAAAAAAAAAAAATTGTGGAAAGCCTCATTAACCTGTGATCCTCTTGTCAGCCTCCCAAGCATATGCCACCACACTTGGTTTCTTTTGAGCAATTTTAAATATTTTTGGTATTGTTTTCATTTTATTGCTTATTAATATATGCAGTAGCCTTATATTTATATAATATATATGTACATACATATATAATTGTTTTTAAACTCAATAACCTTTGTTTTCCTAATCAATAGTGAAATGAATGCAGGAATTATAAAAACAGATCAAAACTATGAAAAGATGATGTTTAAAGAAGCTTTGAAAACAGGGATTTTTGAGTTTCAGGTATGCTATATATCTTTTGGTATCTATAAAACATGTAGTGTGAATATGATGTGTTTATCCCCTTTTTTTCTACTATAACATAATTGCATGTCTAGCATACACACTGAAAATCTTACCATGAAATTTTAAAATTATTTCCAGCCGGGCGTGGTGGCGCACACTTGTAATCCCTGCGCTTGGGAGGCTGAGACAGGAGGATTGCACAGGTTCGAAGCCAGCCTCAGCTACTGAGTGAGGCTCTCAGCAACTTAGTGAGACCCTGTTTCCAAATAAAATATAAAATAGGTCTGGGAGTATAGCCTGGAGGTAGAAAGCCTTGGGTTCCACCCCCAGTACCACCAAAAAAAAAAAAAAAAAAAAATTATTTCCACAACCTTTTTTTTTTTTGTTAGTACTGGGGACTGAACCAAGAGGCATTCTACCTTTGAACTACACTCCAAACCCAAGTTTATTTCTTATTTGGAAATAGAGTTTTGCTAGGTTAATGAGAATCTTACTACTTGCTGAGGCCGTCCTTGAACCTGCGATCCTCCTGTCTCAGCCTCCGAAGTACTAGGGTTACAGGCATGTGTCACCATGTCCGGTGACAAAGTATTTTTTTTTTGGTAGTGGAGATGGAACCCAGGGGCATTCTACCTTCAAGCTACACCCCACAGTCCTAACTTTTATTCTTCATTTTGAAACAGGGTCCCACTGAATATCAGAAGGCCTCACTCAGTAGCTGAGGCTGGCTGGGAACCTCAGTCCTCCTGTCTCAGCCTTCCAAATGCTGAGATTACAAGCATGTGCTACCACACCCACCTTTACAAACTACTTCTTAAGTAGTTTATTTTATATTTCTTAATGTATTCATTTAATATTAAGAATTCTTCTCCTGGATGATCCATGAGCATTAATAAATTAAGTCTAAAAATTTAGTCCATACTCTCCAGGAATACTTTTTAAAACTGATAACATTGAAGGCAAGATTGTAATTAATTGCTATTAATTTTAAAGCAAATGTTTTCTAAGGTTTTCCACAAGGTGGTAGTAATTCCTCCAGTTTGGCATTTTAAACGTTTAAAGAAAAAATGCTCAATCAGTTTTGTAAAATATCACAGTATGATATGTGTAACTTGGTTTTCAGGGATGTGGTTAAATAAGGGTAAGTATAGTGCACAATTAAAATTATTTAATTTTTATGTCTTAAGTTACAAAATGCCTTTTAACTTTTTTTCTTCAGAATCAATATAAAACTGCAACATTCTTTTTTTTTTTTTTTTTTAAACAGTACTGGGGATTGAATCCAGTGATATTCTACTCCCAAATTACACCCCCAGCCCTATTTTATTTTTATTTTGAAACAGGGTCTTGCTAGTTTGATGAAAGTCTCACTACTTGCTAAGGCTGTCCTCAAACCTGCAGTCCTCTGTATCAGCTTCCCAAGTAATTGGGCATGGTGGCATATGCCTGTAATTTCAGTGCCTGGGAGGCTGAGATAGGAGGATCGCAGATTTAAGGACAGCTTCATCAACTAAGATTCTCACCAACCTAGTTAGACCCTGTTTCAAAACAAAAGATAAAAGGTTGGGGGTGAGCTTGGAGGTAGACTGCCCCTGGGTTCAGTCTCTAATAACACACACACACACACACACACACACACACACACACACACACACACACGAGAAGGTTAAGAAAAATAGTAAATAATTTCCAATTTTATAGGCCGCAAAAGACAAATACCGTGAATTGGCCATAGAAGGAATGCACAGAGAACTTGTTTTCCGGTTTATTGAAGTTCAGACAGTTCTTTTGGCTCCATTCTGTCCACATTTGTGTGAACACATCTGGACACTCCTGGGAAAGGTACCTTAATGGGTTTAAAATGTTGTGAGTGGTTTTGGTTTTGGCTTTATTAACTGTTATGATGATATAGTTACTTGAGAAAAAAGTTGAAGGGCTGGGAATATACCTCTGTGTTAAGAGTGCTTGCCTAGAGGCTGGAGCATGCTGCGGGGAGCTCCGCGGTGTGGGTGCTGCGGCGTCCGAGGCCTGATCCGCGCGTCTACCTGCGCCAGGTCGGCCATCGGTTCATCCCATCCTTGCTGTGGTATCTCTAGACACCCACACTGTAAAGGAATGATTGATCCTCTTTCTTGAAAGTCATCATCAAATTCAAGTGCAGATGGGCTAATCTGATAGCACTACAACCTTTGAATTCTTGATCTCTGATCTAAGGTGCTCAGGCCTACACATGCCTTTAATGACAGCCGCCAGCACGCCCAGCCAGTGAGCCTGCTGCCGGTCTGTGAGATCTTGGAGGAACATTCGCTTTTCCCTGAGACTTGAGCTCTAGAGAGGCAGGCCTTGCCAAGTAGCATCGCCTTACCCACAGCCCCTCCGCACAGCGTGATGGAGTTCAAGGCAGCGCTGGCAGAGCTCCAGGCGGAGTGTGGCTGTCCCATCTGTGTGGATTACTTCAAAGACCCGGTGACCATTGACTGTGGGCACAATTTCTGTTCCGATTGCCTCAGTGCGTCCTGGAAGGACCTCAATGATACCTTTCCCTGCCCCGTGTGCAGGTTCTGTTTTTCAAAAAAGAACTTCCGAAGGAACCCCCAGCTCCGGGGGTTGACTGAAGTTGCTAAGCTCCTGCAGATCAGGAAGAGCAAGAGGAAGCGGCAGGAGGAGCCCGCCGTGTGTGAGAAGCACCGTCAGTTTCTTACCCTCTTCTGCGTGAAGGACTCCCAGGTGTTATGTACCCAGTGCAGTTTTTCCCCCGAACACGAGAGGCACTACATTTGTCCCATTAAGAAAGCTGCTGCGTATCACAGAAAGATTCTCACACACAGCATTGAGCCCTTGAAGCATAACATAGAGCGAGTTGAGAAAGTATTAACTCTGCAAAGAAGCAAATCTCTGGAGCTGAGAAGGAAGGTCGAAAAGAGGAAAGAAGAAATAAATTCTGAATTTGAGCAAAGCGCACTGTTTTTACATAACGAGCAAGAGGCTCTCCTCAAGCAGATGCAGGATGAAGAGCTGGGCATTTTAACGCAGCTTAACGAGAGCCTCGGAAGATTTTCACATCATTTCTCCACATTAAAACATCTGCTGAAAGCAATGGAGGCCGACTGTGCGCGGTCAGACCTGGCCTTCCTGATGGGTGTGAAGAGTGTCCGGCAGCAGTATCACAGCCTCAAAGCCCCAGACCCGCTTTCATTCCGGTTACAGAAGTATGGGCTTCGTCTTCCTCCCCAGTATTCTGGCTTGGACAGAATTAGAAAGCAGTTTCAAACCGAAGTGAGTTTAGATCCTGACACAGCGTCCCCTCAGCTTATTATCTCTGAAGATAGAAAAAGTCTGCAGTACAGGAAAAAGAAACAAAATGTGGATGATAACCCAAGGAGGTTTTCCCTCTGCCCTGCCGTCCTGGGTTCTAAGATAACTAACTCCGGCAGACATTACTGGGAGGTGGAAGTGGGTAACAAGCCTCAGTGGACGCTGCGTGTGTGTCAAGACCATCTTCCGAGGAGCTGGAGGAATCACCCTTCAGTCCTGGGTGGCTTCTGGGCAGTTGGCCGGTATATTGAGAGTGGTTATGTTGCGTTTGGTCCTAAGAAAATCCAGCTTCTGCCAGCAGTAAGGCCCAGTAAGATTGGCATTTTTTTGGATTTTGGATTGGGTGAGGTTTCTTTTATAATATGAATGATAGGTCTCTTCTCTATACCTTCAGTGATTCTTTGACCAGTGCCGTTTGGCCTTATTTCTATGGCGGAACAGACTCCGAACCCCTTAAAATCAAGTCAGTAGTGGATTAGGGAAGATAAAGAACCAGCCCCTTATTCTCTTTAAGTTTTTAGGGCTGACGTAGCCTGTAAATTTTATTATTTCTGGAACCTTTTTTTAAGTTGTACCATTGAAAACCACAATAGATTTTTCCCCCTCATTTTCAGCAACTATAAAAAAGACCTTGTAGCGAGCCGGGCGTGGTGGCGCACGCTTGTCATCCCAGCATTCAGGAGGCTGACACCGGAAGATCACGGTTCGCAGGCAGCCTCAGCTAGTGAGGCCCATCGCAACTCAGTGAGACGCTGTTTCAAAATAAAGATAAAAAAAATGGGCAAGGGGTGTAGCTCAGAGGTCAAATGGTCAAATGCCTCTGGGTTCTATCCCCCAGACCCGCAAAAAAAAAAAAAAAAAAGATATAGTAGCAATGCCAATTTCATAGATATCGTTGAATATAGTCAAGTGCTTCAAATTCTTAGTTAAAATATTTGGAAATTATATCATGTAACATCCAATAAAACATGTTGTGACTGTCTTAAAAAAAAAAAAAAGAGTGCTTGCCTAGAATGTGTGAACCTTGGATTTGACCTCCAATACTACACACACACACACAAAGAAAACTGAAAATGAGTATTTTGGAGCTGTTACTAGATTAATTTTTACAATAGGTTAAAACAGCTAAAGACAGATAAATTACTGTGGTATATACACAGTATATATATTTTAAAAACAGGATCCTGTCTGGGTATGGTGGCACATGCTTATAATCCTTGTGCTTGAGAGGCTGAGACAGAAGGATCGTAGGTTCGCAGCCAGCCTCAGCTATTTAGTGAGACATCCTGGAACTTGGTGAGACCCTGCTTCAAAATAAAAAATAGAGCTGAGGGTGTAGCTCAGAGGTAGGATGTCTCTGAGTTTAATCCCCAGTACTGTAACAAACAAACAAACAAACAACAACATGATTGTGTGATACACCTACCTCGTTCTTATTTCTTAGGAAATGTAATACATTTGAATATATTCAGATACATATTTGAAAACATGTATAACTAATACTTCTTTTCAACTGTTAAAAAGGTGAAAATATTTAAAAACATAAACAACTGTAATGAGCTGCTTACAAACAAAAGTAGAAGTATGTATTTGCATAAATATTTTTGTCTTATATAAAATTCCATGCATATATAGGATTGTATATTCAGGGATATTTTATTAGCATTCTTATTGTGAAGATAAATTCAGTTATTTCTTCCAGCCTTTCAGATAAATAGATTGGATGGTTTAATAACTCCTTTCCAACCATATTAGCTAGGCTGATTTGGCTTCTTTACATTTTTCAGTGCTCAAAGGATGCAAAAAAGTGCTCCTTCCTTCCTTCCTTCCTTCCTGTGCTGGGGGTTGAACCCAGAGGCATTCAACTTCCAAGCTACACCCTCAGCCTGTTTTTATTTCTTATTTGTAACAGAGTCTCACTAGGTTGCTGAGAACCTCATTAAGTCACTGAGGCTATCTTTGAAACTGAGATCCTCCTTTCTCAGCCTCCCAAGTACTGAGATTACAAGCATGCGTGACCACGCCTGGCTAAAAATGTGTTCATGATCTATATACCGAATAGCCATACTTTTACTGCCAGATGCATTAACAGGATAAAAACTAAGATTGTGCATAATTTATATAATAATGATTAAATTTAGGCAAATTAGCATTACATAATTGTCTTTGAAAGTGAGCATATGTGTGTGGGTATTAATACGCTTGTACAAATGAATGCTAATTAAAAATGTAGAGTCAGACTTCACAGCTTGAATTCTAGGGAACATTAGATCAGGGGCTGTGGAAGTGTGTTATGTGTAGTCAGGTTTGAACTTTGAGCACACCATTACAGATGGTAGCCTTGGTACGAAAGTATAAGCAAGAACTATAAAATCATTGTGTTGTCTAATCTCACTGAACCTTTCTTTGTTTTTCCTATTAAAAGCCTGACTCAATTATGAATGCTTCATGGCCTGTGGTGGGTCCTGTAGATGAAGCCTTGATACGTTCCTCACAGTACCTCATGGAAGTCGCACATGACCTTAGACTACGACTCAAGAACTATATGATGCCAGCTAAAGGAAAGGTGAAATCATCCATCTTCTCTTTTTAAAGATAATTTCTTACCTGGGCATGGTGGCGCACACTTGTAATCCCCGGTTCTGGGATGGAACCCATGGGCATTCTACTTCCAAGCTATACCTCCAGCTCTTTTTTTTTAAAAAAAATTTTTATTTATTTATTTGTTTATTTTTTGTGGTACTGGGGATGGAACCCAGGGGCGTTCTACCTCTGAGCGACATCCCCAGCCCTATTTTACTATTCTTTATTTTGAAACAGGGTCTCACTGAATTGGAGAGGGCCTAAGAGCTGAGGCTGGCTTTGAACCTGCACAATCTTCCTGTCTCAGCCTACCAAATACTGGGATTACAACATGTGCCACCAGGCCAGGCTTTTTTATTTATTTTGAAACAGTGTCTTAACAAGTTACAGAGGGCCACACTAAGTAGCTGAAGCTAGCAGCAAACCTGTGATTCGCTTATCTCAGCCTCCTACGTGCTGGGATTATAAACCCACGCCATCAGACAGACCCAGCTATACCAGCCCTAGTTTTAATTCTTTATTTTGAAACAGGGTCTCACTAAGTTGCAGAGTGCCTCAGTAAGTAGCTGGGGCTATCCTTGAACCTGTGATCCTCCTGTCTCAGCCTTCCAAGTACTGGGATTAATGTTAAAGGCAGTGGTAGTGCATATTGGGGGGTTGTTTGTCTCCGTTTTGGATTACATTAAAGCAAATAAATATTTTTTTTTCTTTTCCTTCTACTCTGTAGAAGACTGACAAGCAACCGCCTCAGAGGCCTTCACACTGCACCATCTATGTGGCGAAGAACTACCCACCGTGGCAGCATACCACTCTGTGCGTTCTGCGTAACCACTTTGAGGTGAAGCTCTCAGTAGACATTTTCCCCAACTGCGTTATATCCTGCTTACGTTGTTTTGTTTTTAGAATGTTGGTGATGTCTAGAGAAAGATGACAGGCAGCTTTGTTTAGTTTCCTCTAAGCAGGGAGTGTCCTTTGTTATCCTTGGAAGCTCACAAGTGAACACTATGGGGAAAGCTGTTATTTTTTTAATAATTTCTGAATGTTCATTTAAATATATATTGGATTTAATTGTATGGAATTGGAAGGCATGGATTTTTTTTTTATGCACACCGTTAAAATTATGAAGCAAAAGGGCAGAGTTTACCTTTTGAGTTTGTTGTGTTGTCAACAGTGGGATTCATGAAGACTTACCTTACCGTATTTGAAGTAAATTGGAGCTTTATTCTTTGTTACTTAAAAAAATACACTTTAATTATTCGATAATTACCTATAGAAGGGTAGCACTCTAAGGTATTTTGAGGCTTTTTAGGTAAATAGCTATGAAATATGATTTTTTTGTGTGTGGTACTGAAGATTGATCCCAGGGGCATTCTACTTCCAAGCTATACTCCCAGTCCTTTTTTTTTTTTTTTTTTTGGTGGTGGTGGTACTGGGGGTGGAACCCAGGGGCTTTCTACCTCTGGGCTATACTCCCAGACCTATTTTATATTTTTTAATTGGAAGCAGGGTGTCACTAGGTTGCTGAGAGCCTCACGAAGTAGCTGAGGCTGGCTTATTATTATTTTTTTTTTATGGTACTGGGGTTCCTGGAAGCCCTTCTACCTCCGGACTACACTCCCAGACCTATTTTATACTTTTTTATTTTTGGAAACAGGGTCTCTTAAGCCAGGGGGGCTGGCTTTGAACTAGCGCGATCCTCCTGTCTCCATCTCCCAAGTGTGGGGATTACAAGGGTAGGGTGCGCCACCATGCCCGGCTGAGGCTGGCTTTGAACCTGTGCGATTTCCTCAAGAGCGGGGATTACAAGCGTGCGCCACCATGCCTGGTCCAGTCTTTTATTTTTAGTACTAGGAATAGAACCCAGGGCATTCTACGTCCGAGGAGATATACCCCAGCCCTATTTTTTTAATATATTTTTTATTTTTTTGGCAGTACTGGGGATGTAAACTGGGGGCATTCTACCTCTGAGCTAAACCCTCAGCCCTATTTTTTAGTCTTTTTATTTTTGAAACAGGGTCTCACTGAGTTGCGAAGGGCTCCCTAAGTAGCTGAGGCCATCCCGAAACCATGATCCTCCATTCTTTGCCTCCCCAATACTAGGATTACAAGCGTGCGCCACCACACCCAGCCTTGCTTATTCTTTATTTTGAAACATGATCTCAATGAGTTGTAAAAGACTTCACTAAGTAGCTGAGGCTGTCTGTGAACTGCAATCCTCCTGTCTCAGGCCTCCCAAATGCTGAGATTACAAGTGTGCGCCACCATGCCCGGCCCTAATTTTTTTTTTTTTTTTTTTTTTTGTGGTACAGGGGTGGAACCCAGGGGCCTTCTATCTTTGGGCTACACTCCCAGACTTATTTTATATTTTATTTGGAAACAGGGTCTCGCTAAGTTGCTGAGAGCATCACTAAGTAGCTGAGGCTGGCTTTGAACCTGCATGATTATCCTGTCTTAGCCTCCCAAGCACGGGTATTACAAGCGTGCGCCATCACGCCCGGCTCTATTTTTTATTCTTCATTTTTGAAACAAGGTCTCACCAAATTGCTTAGTGGAGGGCCTTTGGCTGTGAACCTGTGATCCTCCTGTCTCAGCTTCCCAAGTACTGGGACTATAAGTGTGTGCCACCACACCTGGCTTGAAATATGATAGTTCTATGGAAAGGAAACTCAATATTTAAGCTGATAAAAAAGATACTACATTTGATCTTAGCCAAGAGTCAAGAAGCAATGAAATTCAGTATTTAAGCTTAGCTCTAAAGTTTTCTTAAGGAAACAATCTTTTTTTCTTTTTTTTCTTTTTCTTCTTCTTCTTCTTTTTTTTTTTTTTTTGCTGGTCTGGGGATGGAAACCAGGGACATTCAACCTCCGAGCTATACCCCCTGCCCTATTTTGTATTATTTATTTTGAATCAGGGTCTCACTAAGTTGCAGAAAGCCTCACTAAGCAGCTGAGGCTGTCCGCCAACCACGATCCTCCAGTCTCAGCCTCCCGAACACTGGGCTTACAAGCGTGCACCACCATGCCCGGCTTCTCTTTTTTTGGTACTGAGGATTTAACTCAGGGACATTATACCTCTGAGCTATACTCCCAGCTCTATTTTTTATTCTTTATTTTGAAACAGGTTCTCACTAAGTTGTGGAGGGCCTCACTAAGCATCTGAGGCTTACAGTGAACCTGCAATCCTTCTGTCTAAGCCTCCCAAGTACTGGGTTTATAAGCGTGTGCCACCACGCCCAGTTTAACAAATCTGTTTTTCTTTTATATTTAAATTATGGGAGCAGAGACTATCCTGTATAATTCTGACCTTTTACTGAAGTTACTAAAATAGTTATTGGTAGACTTAACCTTTAAGGTACACTTAAAAAGAGTCAAAATAAGGATTGTGGTCAAATTATAAAGAGGTAAAATAAAATTTGTAGTTTTCATTTTATAGATCTTTACTGGAATTCTGCCACAATACTTTTCATAAATAGTTAAGAAATACTCAACCTGAAAGTGGTGGTATATGCCTGTATCTCACTATTTGAGAAACTGAGACAGGAGGATTGCAGGTTTGAGGACAGCCTCAGCAACAAAGTGAGAGACTCGGCAACCTAGGGAGACCTTGCTTTGAAACGAATAATGAAAATGGCTAGAGGTGTAGCTCAGAGGTGGATTGTCCCTGTGTTTAATTCCTGGCACCACCCCCTCCCAATTTATTTTTTCCAGAAAATCTACTTTCGCATTTCTGAAACTTGATGAAAAAAGAAAAAGAAGCTGTTTCTTTTTTCTTTTGTTTTTTAAATTTCTTTTGAGCCAGGCATGGAGGCTTTTCATGAGGCTAGGGTATGGCACATTCTTCTACTGTTGTTTAACAGACTGGTAGAGGCCGCAGTTACATCCGGCCATCTTCTCTGACAGGCACATCTGTAGTCCTACATTATATTGTTAAAGATATTCTTTTCTTCCCTCCCCATTTTTAGGCCAGTAGTGGACAATTGCCTGAGAACAAAGTCATTGCTACTGAACTAGGGAATTTGCCAGAATTGAAGAAATATATGAAGAAAGTGATGCCGTTTGTTGCCATGATTAAGGTAAGCTGTGGGGGTTATGCAGTGCGCCCACATGAGTAATGGTTCAGTAGGACAGTAGAGGGAAGGAGAAAGCCTTGAGCATAGGCTTCCTGCAGAAATCTGCTAAGAGAGCACTTTTCAATCAGTGGTTTGAGAAATGAGCTCTCAAATTTGGGGTTTACCTGTGGAATTGCTGAGTATGTGGAAATATGAATTGTAGAAGAAAAATTGTTTTAGAATTGCCATACTAAAGTATTCTCTTCACGTCATTCCTTCCCTTCTTTTCAGTGTGAGGAGAAACATCGTTTTTTGGCTTATGCATTTGGATCTGTTTTTACTAGATCCTGTTCTGGAACCAGGATTCTGCATTTGTATAAGCTTAGATTATTAAGATAAATGTTGTCTGCAGTGGTTAGACCAACTGAGATTTCTCAACAATGGCTCTTTGATATTTTGTTGTGGAAAATTTGGCTTCTTTAGAATCTCATTTAAGTTTGAAGGACCAGTGTCAGTCTGTTTAAGTAGTAATAGTATTTTTTAAAATATTAGTGATTTTTTAGGCCAGGCGTGGTGGCGCACGCTTGTAATCCCCGCACTTGGAAGGCTGAGACAGGAGGATCGCACGGGTTCGAAGCCAGCCTCAGCTACTGAGTGAGGCTCTCAGCAACTTAGACCCTGTTTCCAAATAAAATATAAAAAGGTCTGGGAGTATAGCCCAGAGGTAGAAAGCCTCTGGGTTCCACCCCCAGTACCACCAAATATATATATATATATATATATATATATATATATATTAGTGATTTTCCAGGCAAATTAGTGGTTTTTCATAGTTTGAAAATGATTAATCTAGGAATTAAAAAGTTGACTTTCTAGGACTTTTTCAAGGGAAGAGAAACAGAAATTAGGTGATATTCTGTTTTCTACTCTAACAGAATACCACTGACTGGATATTTTTTTTCTTTTTTGTGGTGTTGGGGTTGAACCCAGGGTCTGGTGCATTCTAGGCAAGCACTCCTAGTAAGCTACATCCCCAGCTCAGGGTAACTTAGGAACAGTGAAAGTTTATTTGGCTTAAGGTTCTAGAGGCAGGGAAGTCAGGAGCATGGCACCCCGTCCGTCATGACATGGCTGGAGGGCAAGTGAGGGAGCACCCCGCTATAGAGTGAAGCCAGCCAGCTCATCCTTATCTCAGGAGCCCACTCCTGCAGTAACCAGCCTGCTTCTGAGATAAGGGTGTTCATCTGGAGCAGGTGGTACACGGAAGCACTGGGTAGTAGGAATAATGTCATATCACTGTTTGAGTACACTGTGTTCAAAACAGTTATATCTGTGCTTATGAACTTGGTTTGCTAAGGCTATATTTTGTGTAGCAAATATTTAAAGTTCAAGAAAATTAAGAAATTAATTATATAGTAAGATTTTTTTCCTTTAAAGGAATATCTTAGGAATTCCCCCCCCCCCCCCCAGTACTGGGGATGGAACTCAGCAGCATACTACCTCAGAGCTACAACTCCAGCCTTTTTTTTCCCCTTTCTTTATTTTGAAACAGGGCCTCACTAAGTAAGTAAGGCTGGCTGTAAACCTGCAGTCCTCCTGTTTCAGCCTCCCAAGTACTGGGATTACAAGCAGATACCACCATGCTTGGCAGGGAATTTTTGTTTGGTATCTTGGGGGAAAATTATTTATTTATTTATTTATTTATTTATTTATTTATGGATCTGGGGATGGAATCCAGGGGCATTCTACCTCTGAGCTACATCCCCAGCCCTATGTTTTATTCTTTATTTTGAAACAGGGTCTCATGAGTTGCTAAGGACCTCACTAAGTAGCTGAGGCTGTCCTCAAACCACGATCCTCCTGTCTCAGCCTCCCAAATGATGGGATTACAAGCATGTGCAACTATGCCTGGCAAAAAATTCTTTTTTTTATTACCTGAAAGGATGTTCCTTGGCAGAGTGAATTCTTTCACTTTGGGGTTTACATGTTTAAGTCAGTCTAAATCAATAATGATAAATCCATATTTATATTATAGATTTGAAAACTTAGTGCCTTCCAGTTTTTTCATTGAAGCCTTAAATCTTACCTAACATTAAGTGATAATTATTCTGAGTTAGTAATTTTATTAACAAGCTTTGTAAGCTTATGAATACAAGGCCTTCTTTTAACTCTTGAAATTGATAGATTTCATCAATTGAGAGAAAAATAATTGCTTTGAAGGAAATATAGTCTTTTCAACATATTGTTAATGTGATTTTTTTTTTCCAAAACCATTTTGGCTATTAGGAAAATGTAGAGAAGAAGGGGCCTCATGTTCTGGATTTGCAGTTAGAATTTGATGAACAAGCAGTGCTTATGGAGAACATAGTCTACCTGACTAATTCTCTTGAGGTAAGAGCTGGGGATTGGAATAACTTGTCAACTATAGTAAGCTGTTTAGTTCTTTTATCTTATAATAAAAGAAACTTTTTATAAATGTCATCTTCTGTGTTTAGTACTTTTGCCAAATTATCAGTCAAAATGTTTTTGAAGGGAAAGAAAATGAGTAGGTACAAAAGTTGCAGGGAAAAAAAAGATTTGTCGTTCTATTGCATTTATCAGTTATCCTATACATAAAAAACTTTATATCTAGGTATTCTCAAATTGTCTAGGAAAATGTGGAGAGAGAGCCCGTATATGTAAATGCTTCTGAAGTCCCTCCTATTTGAAGCACTATGAATTGTTTCTTCTCTTGTTCAAGCTTCTGACTCACAGAATTGGTTTAATTATAATCAATAGTTCATGATATATCATTAATCATCATTTATATTTAGATTGTAAAAATGCTTATTCTCAAACAGCTTTGGCAGAAGGAAAAATAATTTGCTCTAGAAAACCACTCAGAGTGGTTCTAGTGATAATGAAGAATACAAATACAAATACAAATTTAGAGTTTCAAAAAAAATTGGTTTCATAAAATAGAGGTGAAACTTCTTTTCTTTTTTTTTTTCTTTCTTTTTTTTTTTTTTTTTTTTTTGTGGTGCTGGGGATTGCACCCAGGGTCATTCTGCTTTTGAGTTACACCCCCAGCCCTAATTTTTATTCTTTATTTTGAAACAATCTCACTAAGTTGTAGAGGGCCTTTCTAAGTAGCTGAGGCTGGCTGTGAACCAGGATCTTCCTGTCTCAGCCTCCCAAGTACTGGGATTACAAGCATGTGCCACCTTGCCCAGTAAAAGAAGTTTATTTCTTAAGCATTTTATTTTATTGTTAGTTTTTGGTTTTTCTTGGTGTTGAATATTTAACCCGGAACTTCGTGTATCCTATTATGTGCTCTTAACACTGAGCTGCTCCCCTTGCCTCTGAGCACTTCACTTTAAACAAGTTAATGAAATTAAATGTTAGTAGACATCTATTTTCAGATTTCACATGTATTCCTAAATGTTCATACATATTGACGTCAGTAAAAACTCTTCTTGGATCTTTTCACTCAGATAGTGGGGACATATATTTAGGTTCAGGCCCATGCAGTATGCTACATTTCTGAGATTTTCTCCTATTTAAGTAGAAGCAAGCCTTTTGTTCTCAAACAAATTTTCTTGTGGTACTAAGGATAGAACTCAGGGATATTCTACTTCTGAGTTACACTCCCAGCCCTGTTTTATCTTTTATTTTGAAATAGGGTTTAACTAAGTTGGGGAGGCTGGCCTGAAATTTCATCCTCTGTCTCAGACTCCCAAGTACTAGGATTATAGGTATGCACAACCACACCCGACTCAAATTTCTGAACTTTGTCTAAGTGGAAACTTTTAATGCTAATTTCCTTTTTTTCTAAAATGTGGCAGATAAATGCCAGATTTTATTATAGAAAATGGTAAACATGGTTGCAAAAGTAACAGTACTCTGAGATATCCAAGATGAATGTTAAGTAACTGATTATAGATTTCACTTAATGTTTATGTGGAAAATAATAACATTGCACAGACCATTTCATGTTAAGTGGAGAACCTAGTTTTGTGCTTGATGAAATGCAGTGGTGATTAATTTCTATGAAATTAAGTGATACTGATGACTTCCATTTTTTCCTTTCTATTCAGCTAGAACACATAGAAGTAAAGTTTGCCTCCGAAGCAGAAGATAAAGTCAGGGAAGACTGTTGTCCTGGGAAACCACTTAGTGTTTTTAGAACAGAAGTAAGTTGAAGGAATCTTATTGAACTGTTGTATTCTAGAGCTAGAAGAGACCATAGAGGTTATTACATCTAAATTATTATTTGTGTGTGTGTGTGGGGGGGTACTGAGTATTGAACCCAGGGGCATTCTGTCTGTGAGCTATAACCGCAGCCTTGCTTTAATTTTTTGGTTTGAAACAGAGTCTCACTAAATTGTGGAGGGCATTACTAAATTGCTCAGGCTAGCTACAAACCTGTGATCCTTCTGTTTCAGCCTCCCAAGTACCAGGATTATAAGCGTACACCACCCTACCTGGCTAAACCTATCATTTTTTTATTCTTCACAAAATTATTTCATTTATTTATTTATTTATTTATTTTTGGTGGTACTGGGGGTGAAACCCATGGGCTTTTCTATCTCCAGGCTATACTCCCAGAACTATTTTATACTTTATTTGGAAACAGGGTCTCAGTAAGTTACTGAGAGCCTCACGTAGCAGAGGCTGGCTTTGAACCTGTGTCATCCTCCTGTCTCAGCCTCCCAAGCACTGGGATTACAAGTGTGTGCCACCATGCTCGGCTTATTTTATTAGTGCATTGTAGTCATACATCCTAATGGAGTACAAGATGTTAGAGGCACACATGTACACATCACTTTTTTCCCCAGTTCCCACCCCCTTCCCTACTCCCCTCCCTCCTCATGTTTGGCTTAGTGAATGATTTTGATATGTTTGTGAATGTACATCATGTACATTAGGGAAACTTGTCTCACTACTTGCTGAAGCTGTTCTTGAACCTGTGATCGTCCTGTCTCAGCCTCTCAAGTGCTGGGATTACAGGCGTGGACCACCACACTGGGCCTGACAATTTAATTTCTATAATGTGGGAGATAGAAGGTAAAAAAGTGGGTTTAATCCTTGCTCTGTCACTACCTGTGTGACTTTAGGCTAATTTCTTCATCTTTGTGGTTTTCAGCATCTCACGAGAGGGAAAGAATTACCCTTTGGGATAGAGAACTATTGTCTATAAAGTGCCTAGGACAATGCCTGATATGTAGTAGAAATTCAAAAAACAATGGTAGTTGTAGAAGAGGAAATAATACTTATTGTTATTGGCTAACATCATTATAATTGTAATCATTTTTACCTAGACATCTGGTTATAAGCATGAGTTTGTACAACTTTCCTTTCATATTTGAATATGCCTTGGTTATGATTTTAGAATACCAGAATGAGATCTTTCACCAAGTATAGGAAATGTAGTAGAGATTCCTCTTTCCTTGGGAGTATTCAAGTGTGGTTTCCTATAACATTCATTTACACTTCATTTTTCTAGCCTGGTGTACCAATTTCCCTAGTAAATCCCCAGCCATCCAATGGCCATTTCTCAACAAAAATGGAAATCAGGCAAGGAGACAACTGTGATTCCATAATCAGACGTTTAATGAAAATGGACCGAGGAATCAAAGGTAAGTGACTTCTTTGAAATTCTGATTTGGTCAGTATCTTGTGGATTTCCTAAGTTCGAAGCAGAGAGAAGAAAGAAGAGTAACTGTCTTGCTCAGGGTTGGCTGTGTAAGACTGTGGAAAGAATTTTGGCCCAGAATCAGGAAATATATCCTTTTGGAGACCCTGTGGCTCAGTGACTTTGCCATGTTACTTAACCTCTAAACTAACTTTTAGTAAAATTGGGCCATTAAACTAGTCTCTAGCCCCCCCCACCCCCATATCTCTCCAGCCCTGTTTTTTATTCTTTATTTTGAAACAGTGTTTCACTAAATTGTGGAGAGCCTCACTAAATAGCTAAGGCTGGCTGGGAACCTGAGATTCTCCTATCTCAGCCTTCTAATTACTGGGATTACAAGAGTTCGCCACCATGCCTGGCTGGATTAGATATTTTTAACACTCCATCTATCTCTAAAATTATAATAATTGACTTTTTTTTCTGCTCCTGGGGAAAGAGGAGAAATAGAATAAAATCTCCTGACTGCCAGACATGGTAACACATGCTTGTAATTCCAGTACTTGGGAGAGGCTGAGGCAGGAGGATCTCTGGTTTGTGGCCAGCCTCAGCTGCTTAGGTCCTTTGCAACTTAGTGAGATCCATCCTTTCTTCCTTTCGCCTGCCTGCCTGCCTGCCTGCCTTCCTTCCTTCCTTCCTTCCTTCCTTTCTTTTTTTTTTTTTTTTTTTTTTTTTGTGGTACTGAGGGTTGAACTGAGGGACATCTACCTCCAAGTTATACCCCCAGCCCTATTTTTATTCTTTATTGTGAAACAGGTGTAAGTTGCAGAGGGCTTCCCTAAGTAGTTGAGGCTGGCTGTGAATTTGCAATCCTCCTGTCTCAGCCTCCCAAGTATTGGAATTACAACTGTGTACCTTCATGCCCAGCTGTGAGACTGTTTTAAAAATAAAAAATAAAATAGAACTGCAGATATAGCTCTGAGGTACTGGGTTCAATACTCAGTACCACAAAAACAAAACAAAAAAATCTCTTGACTGACTGACATGTATTAGCTATTTGATCCTTTCAAAACCCTGTAACAGCCGGGTGTGGTGGCACATGCTTGTAATCCCCCCATTTGGGAGGCTGAAACGGGAGGATCATGGTTTGTGACAGCCTCAGCTACTAAGTGAGGCCCTCTGCAACTTAGTGAGACCCTGTTTCAAAATAAAGAATAAAAAATAGGGCAGGGGGTGTAGCTCGGAGATACAACGACCCTGGGTTCTATTCCTAGTACCTAAACAAAACAAAACCTTGTAACATAGAAGGTATATGCTCGTTCTATTGTACAGATGATGAAATGGAGGCTTGGAAAGGCAGAGTAATTTGCAAAATTTATTCAACTAATATATCTTGGAGCTGGAAGTCAAACTCAAGTCTTTTTGACTCTGAAATTCATATTCAGCTTGCCATGATGGTGCATGCCTGTAATCCCAGTACTTGGGAGGCTAAAGCAGGAGGATTGCAGGTTCAGGGCCAGTCTCAGCAGGTAGTAAGACTTTCATTAACCTAGTGAGACCCTGTTTCAAAATAAAAATAAAAAACAGACTGGGGGTGTATCCTGGACACAGAGTATCTCTGGGCTCAATACTCAGAACCACACACACACAAAAGTTCATATTCTTCTAAACTATGTGCCTCCAGGAAAATTATATAAGTAATTTCAATTAATTTTCTTCCTTTTTTTTTTTCTTTCTTTTTTTGTGGTACTAGGGATTGAACTTTTCATCAGTGTAAACAGTTTCTAAAAAGTGGGCTATAATTTTTGGACTGTAAATGGTACATTTATATATGGTAGAGATCAAATGTATAGCCCAGAGGAAGGAAGGTGTGATTGTTTCTAGCTGTGTTGATAAAGGATGAATTTATGGAGAAAATATTGTTAGGATGTATCTTAAAAATTATATACGTAAAGATGAGGGAAAAAGGCTGTACTCGGAGGAGGAAATTATTAGCAATGTAGTGACCAGTCATGACTGTTCTACATTTTACTATTCTAGGTACCTCATATATTTACAAACTTCTTTTCTTACTCTTTTGAAGAGATAAGGTCTCATTATGTTCCTCAGGCTGGCTCTGACCTTCTGGGCTCAAGTGATCCTCCTACTTCAGCCTCCTAAGTAGCTGGCACTATAGACATGCATTACTGCACACAGTATTATTTGTCCTTTTGTGTTATTCATTTAACAAAGTATCTTTAAGATTAATCCATGTTGCTATAGATATTTATTAATGTTTCCTTGGGAAGTCAGATATCAAAATGTTAGCTTCATCCTTAGACTTAATAAACTGCAAGAAGCAGAACTTGAAATTTGGAAATATGAATATATAGGAAGCCATCTTGTGACTTGCCATATTTATATTGCATATATGCAGTCACAAGAAGCTTTTGTGTAATAGAAAGAACTCTTAGCCTTAAAGGACACTGTAGTGGCTTTTCAAGAAAATGGGTATCTATGTGGACCTACTAGATAGAATTAGTGTATGTTTGTAGTGCATGAGAGGATGTATTTTTGTATTGAAGATTGTATTTGTGTGTGGGGGGGTACTGAGAATTGAGCTTAGGACAGTCTACCTCCGAGCTCCACTCCTAGCCCTGTTTTATTTTTTATTTGGAAATAGGGTCTCGCTAGGTTGATGAGAATCTCACTACTTGCTGAGGCTGTCCTTGAACCTGTGATCCTCCTGCATCAGCCTCCCAAGTGCTGGGATTACAAGTGTGTGCCACCACGCCTGGCTTGGAGATTGTATTAAATGTATATACCCCTATTAAATGTACTTAGGTATAGCACCGAATAGGCTCTTCAGAATTATTACTGACGTGTTTTCTATCTCTTGTCTTTTCTCACGGAGCCTTTGGCAAAATTCTTACCTTCTTTTTCATACTAGCTGTCAATAGTATTATATAGTGTTTTAAATTTGGTGTTAGTAACTGCTATAAATTTTAGAAAATGGATAGCAACATTAGGGGAAGCTTGAAATTGATATTCCTGTAAGAATCTACTGAAGAGATATAACCTTGATTCTTTTCCAAAAGCCCTCAAGATGCTTTGATTTCTGAGGGGGCCAAGAATATTGAGTATTCGAGATGGAGAAGTTAAATTCAATAACATAGTTCTTAGTCTGTCTGCTGCAATAGCTAGCAAGTCGTCCAATTACTGGCAATTGTATTGAGGGTGATTATGATCCAGGTCCAGGCGGAACTACACTAAAACTGCCATTTCACTCCACAAAGGCCACTGAGCAACTATTTGATGATAATGACGTTAAATCACTCACAACCCATACCACATATGAACTAATAACTTGGAGGTGAAAGACTCCATTTCACATTATCAATCCCCAGGGACTTTCATTCACTCTCATCTTTTCTGTAAGTGCCTTAAATCTTGTGTAGTTGCAGACTTAAATTTCAGCATTTTCAATGATAAGAGAGGTCTGGTACAAGAAAAGAGTAAAACCACTAAGAAAGCTCCAAGAATTTATTGGCAATAATGAACCACATGGTGAAACATCAAAGCAAATGTGTTTTGTCACTTAGAAGCCTGATTGAGTATTAAGGTTTCTTTGAAAGAGTTTGAATTGAATATGCTCGAAATGATGAGGGAGGACTGCTTCAGAGAGAGAGAGGGAGGGAGGCAGGGAGGGAGGGAGGAAGATATCTGTAGGGAAAGGACTTACATATAAAATTTACTGGTAAGACTTGCCAGTACTTTATAGCGAAATATTTTGTCCCATTGTTGTACACATGGAATCGCAGTGGTGTGAAAGTGAATTATTTTCTTCTCCAAATAAGATCATGGTTGGCATGAAGACTGTGCTTGTTCCTTTCCTATTTTGATTTTCAGGGCTTGTGTGATATCTGGGAATAGATTGTATAGTCTCTGCAGAGACTCTCCAAAGATTTTCAGGCAGGGTTTGCTTTCTTGGCATTTGCAGGTAATTGCTCTATAAGCCTCAAGATCTCTTTTCTAAACTTACTGTCCTTCAGTCTTTGTTTCACAAAGAGAACAGAATGTCTGGATAACTTGTGCTCCTGGTATCCCCGGCAGCTGCATTAATGTCTTCTTTTATCTCTCATCCCTCTTATGCTAAGCTTCCTACTCAGAAGGCAGTATGAGGGAATATAGCTCATGGACCACTGAGCAGTCTGTTTCAGAAAGGGGTGGAGGTAATTCAGAAAATATCTTCTATTTCTTTAGGTTAAGCATAACTACCCATGCTGTACTTAAAGATATAAACCCAGAATCAGTATTTGTAATAATTTGCTATGTTTTTCTACTATATAAAGTCATTTGATGCTGGGAAGTTTTAGGATTGCTTAAATAAAAAGATTTTAGGCTCAGTTCTTGACAGGATTGTTGGATCATAAACTTACTTGTGGAACAAGCTCACTTTTTTTTTTCTTTTGGCCAGGAGCTATCTTATCAGCATATATAATAGTAGGTCAAGAAAAACTCAAACAGGTTAGGATTGGGGCTCATTTTAAAGGGCAAAATTCTAAAAGTTGTGTCCTTTTCCCCTGCCCCCCCCTTCTTTCTTTGTCTTTTATCAACTTGTTAATACACTTTGTGTGTGTGTGTGTGTGTGTGTGTGTGTGTGTGTGTGTGTGTGTGTGTGTGTTACCGAGGATTGAAACTAGGGGCATTCTACCTCCAAACTACACCCCAGCCCTATTTTTTTTTTTTTTTTTTTTTTTTTTGTGGTAACTAGGACGAGACCCAGGGGCATTCTACTGCCAATCTACACCCCCAACCCTATTTTTTATTCCTTATTTGGAAACAGGGTTTCACTGAGTTGCCAAGGGCCTCACTAAGTAGCTGAGGCTGGCAGCAACCTATAATCCTCTTGTCTCAGCTTTCTAAGTACTGGGATTCCAAGTGTGCACCACCACACCCAGCTAAACACTTTCATCTTTTGAGCTAAACAAGAAATGGGTAGTGCTTTCTAACAGTAGTTATTAAAAGCTACACTCTTATACCCCTCACTCCCCATTACTGGGGATTGAACCCAGGAATATTCTACCCCTAAGCCACACCTCCAACCTTAATTAAATTTTTTTTTTTTTTTTTTTTGCGGTACTGGGGATGGAACCCAGGGGGCAAGCTACCTCTGAACAACACAAATAGCCCTATTTTTTTTTTTTTTTTTTTTTTTTTGTGGTACTGGGGTTCCTGGAAGCCCTTCTACCTCCGGGTTACACTCCCAGACCTATTTTTTTTTTTTTTTAACTTTTTTATGTGGAAACAGGGTCTCTTAAGCCAGCGAGGCTGGCTCCGAACCAGCGCGATCCTCCTGTCTCCGCCTCCCAAGCGCTGGGATTACAAGCATGTGCCACCATGCCCCACATAGCCCTATTTTTTTTTAATTCCTTATTTAGAAACAGGGTCTCATTGAGTTGCAAAGGGCCTCACTGAGTAACTGACGCTGGTTTTGAACTTGCGCAGTCCTCCTGTCTCAGCCTCTCAAATGCTGGGATTACAAGCGTGCGCCACCATGTCCGGCTTCCAACCTTATTTTTTGTTCTTTATTTTGAAACAGGGTTTCACTAAGTTGCAGAGGGCCTCACCAAGTAGGTGAGGCTGGCCATGAACCTGTGATTCTCCTGTCTCAGCCTCCCAAGTCCTGGGATTACAAGCCTGTGCCACCATACCTGGCTCAACTCTAGCACAAGAAAGAAAGAAGTTTTAGACTTTTTGATATTTTAAAGAATGGCCAATTGAAGCATATAAAAAGTGATAAGAGCCTGGTGTGGTGGCGCATGCTTGCAATCCCAGCATTTGGGAGGCTAAGACCGGAGGATCCTGGTTCGCAGACAGCCTCAGCTACTTAGTGAGGCCCTCTGCAACTCAGTGAGGCCCTCTTCAAAAGAAAGAATAAATATAGGGCTGGAGGTGTAGCTCGGAGGTAGAATGCCCCTGGGTTCCATCCCAGTACTGAAAAAAAAAGTAAATAAATATATAAGTAAAGTGATGGGGTTTTTGTTTTGTTTTGTTTTTTGGTGGTACTGTGGTTCCTGGAAACCCTTCTGTCTCCGGGCTGCATTCACAGACTTATTTTCATACTTTCTTATTTGGAAACAGGGTCTGTTCAGCCAGCGTGGCTGGCTTTGAACCTGCTTCGAACCTGCGCGATCCTCCTGTCTCCGCCTCCCAAGTGCTTCCCAAGTGTGGGGATTACAAGTGTGTGCCACCATGCCCGGCAATAAAGTCGTTTTTGAGAGAGAGAGAGAGCGAGAGCGAGCGAGAGAGAGAGAGAGAGAGAGAGAGAGAGAGAGAGAGAGAGAGAGAGAAGAAGAAGAAGGAGGAGGAGGAGGAGGAGGAGGAGGAGGAGGAGGAGGAGGAGGAGGGAGCACGTGCGCACGCATAGCCGGGTGTGGTAGCACATCTTGTAATCCCAGCATTTGGGAGGCTGAGACCGGAGGATGGCGGTTCGCAGACAGCCTCAGCTACTTAGTGAGGCCCTTTGCAACTCAGTGAGACCCTGTTTCAAAATGAAGAATAAAAAAATGGGCAGGGGGTGAAACTCGGAGGTCAAAAGACTCTGGGTTCCATCCCCAGAGAGAGAGCATATAGGTAATGCTCAAAAATACACTCAATGTTTTCTTTCTTTGAGTTTGTCCTTCCAGGAGATGTGTTATATAGTATCTTTTGACAGCCAGGCCTGGTGGCACTTGCTTGCAATCCCAGTACTTGGAAGGTTGAAACAGGAGGCTCACAGGTTTGAGGTCAGCTTTAGCAATTTAGTGAGATCCTCAGCAACCTATCAGGAGCCTGTTTAAAAAATGAAAAGAAGTTGCCGGGCGTGTTGGCGCACGCTTGTGATCCCAGCATTCGGGAGGCTGAGACCAGAGGATCGCGGTTCGCGGACAGCCTCAGCTACTTAGTGAGGCCCTCTGCAACTCAGTGAGACCCGGTTTCAAAATAAAGAATAAAAAATAGGGCAGGGGGTGTAGCTCGGAGGTCAAATGCCCCTGGGTTCCACCCCCAGACCCACAAAAAAAAAAAAAAAAAAAAAAGAAAAGAAGTAAAGGTGTAGCTCAGAGTTAGAATGCCCCTGGATTCTATCTCCAGTACCAAAAAGGAAAAAAAAAAAAAAGAATTTCCCTTTTTTTTTTTTTCTCTTCAGCATCAGGGATAGAACCCAGGAACATTCTAACTCTGAGCTACACCCCCAGCCCTATTTTTTATTTTGAAACAGGGTCTCGCTAAGTTGCAGAGGACCTCACGAAGCTGTTCGCGGCTGGCCCCGAACCTGAGATCCTCCTGTCTCAGCCTCCCAAATGCTGGGATTATAAGCGTGTGTTACCACGCCTGGCGAATTTCTGAATATTTTTGATCTGGCTAAAAAGTTGAAAGGGGATGAAGATTCATTAACTTTTGGCTTTGTTCCTGAGATTGGATCTTATTTAACAATCGTATTAAAATACTTTTGTTTAAATATAACAATCAGCACCTTTAAATGTGAACTAGCTAACTCGCTCATGGATTGGAGTCAGTGACTAACGCATGTATTGATGATTTCTTACTCTAGATCTTTCCAAAGTCAAACTGATGAGATTTGATGATCCACTGTTGGGGCCTCGGCGAGTTCCTGTCTTAGGAAAAGAGCACACTGAGAAGACCCCTATTTCTGAGCATGCTATTTTCCATGTGGACCTCATGAGCAAGAAAATTCACCTTACTGAAAATGGGCTACGAGCAGATATTGGTGATACAATTATCTATCTGGTTCATTAAACTCTTGCAAATTGGAAATTTACCATGGTTTCTAGGGATACTACTCTTCTGAGAATCTTGGGCTAGAAATATATTTAGTATCTAACCATCAAATCTGTGTATAATCAGAAGTCATCTTTGGTTCAAGGACCTAATAAAATTTTTTTTTATCTTTGAGCCTCTAAGAGAAATGGTTTGTGCCATCTTTTATTTATTTGTTGTTTGACAAATTATTGCCACTTTCTAGAAGCTTCTGGTCTTCAACATAGAAGTTTCAGTTTTAGCTGGTAGGTTGAGACCGGAAGATTGTGGTTCACGGACAGCATCAGCTACTTGGGCCCTCCACAACTTAGTGAGACTCTGTTTCAAAATAAAGAATAAAAAATAGGGCAGAGGGTGTAGCTTGGAGGTCGAATGCCCATGGGTTCCATCTCCAGACCAGCAAAAAAAAAAAAAAAAAAAAAAAAAATTTCAGTTTCTTTTATGCAGCATAATTTATGTTATCAATGAAGGCTTAAAGAGCGTTTCAGAGCTTTGTATAAATAAACTTAAGGAGTTAGCTATATTTCTTAATTAAAAAGGAAAAATACAAGAAAGAGAGAAAGAAAGAAAGAAAGAAAAAAAATACAGCCTACTGTTTTGGTGCACACTTGTAATCGCTGTTCTTGGGAGGCCAAGAAAGGAGGAGTGTAGGCTCTCAGCCAGTCACAGCAATTAGTGAGACCTTGTTTCAAAAATAAAAAATAAAATAGGGCTGTGGGTATACCTCAGAGGTAGAACACCCCTGGGTTCAATCCCCAAGTACCATAAAAATAATAAAATAAAATAAAATTAATCAGTTCTGTGTTTTTTGGGGGGAGAAATTCTCATGATGATTTGAAGAACTAATGGCAATATTTTCACTTACTATTACTATTTTGTATGAAGAATAAGTAGGTCCTGTGCTTTAACCTTAAAAAGAGACCTTTTAAAAACTTTAATATATTTAATTAGAAACCAATAACTTTTTTGTTGTTTTTGTTGTTCAGAGCTAGTATCAGTAGTTTATAAGTAGTTTATTTCATCTGTACTAATTTAAGGAATTTTAAGAGAAGATTTTTTTCCCCTAGGGAAAAATTTGCATTTACCTAATTTATGTTGACTCTAATTGTATTTAAAGGGCATGGTGACTTATAATAAATCTATTATTTTCTTCTTTTTTGGGGGTTATTGAGGTATTGAGGATTGAATCCAAAGGCATTCTACCTCCAAGCTACACCCCCAGCCTTTTTTATTTTTTTTTTGGTAGTGGGGATTGAACCCAGAGGCCTTCTACCGCTGAACTAAACTCCTGGCCTCTTTTGTTTTGAAACAGGATCTTGCTAAGTTGCTGAAGGTCTCACTAAGTTGCTGAGGCTGGTCAAGAACCAAAAATCCTCCTGTTTCAACTTTCTAAGTACTGAGATTACAGTAGTATACCACCATTTCTGGCTATTACTTTATTCCTGCTGGAAACTTAATGTCTCCACATCTTATTTCATATGAGGAAAAAAGTATAAAGCATTGATTTGTGAGAAAAATATTTGTATTAATTATTTATTTGTGATATTGGGGACTGAACCCAGGGGCATTAAACCTCTGAGGGACGTCACCAGCCCTGTTTTTCTTTTTTATAATGTGCTTTTGCTGGTGCATTATAGTCCCATATCATAATGTAAATCATGTTGACAGTGACACACACACAGCAGTTGATGTCCCCCACCTCTCCATCCCCCCTTCCCCACACAAAGTACTGAGACTGATGTTGGTATATTCATTGACATTCAGATAGTCAATGGTAGTATTTCCATTGATGAACCTCAGGCTTCCCTGAGGTTTCTCCTCCATTGTCTGGAGGCCCTTTGGTATCCCATTTACTCCTTAGCTTACACATACTAGAGAAAACATAAAACCCTTCACTTTCTGTGACTGGCTAATCTCATTTAAGATACTGTTTGTCAGGTCCTTTCATTTTCTTGCCAATGGCAAAATTTTGTTTTTTATTTCTCAGTAGAATTCCATTGTATATATTTTATTTTTTTAATTTGGAAACACGGTCTCACTAAGTTGCTGAGTGCCTTGCTAAGTTGTTGACATTGGCCTTGAACCTGCGATTTTCCTTGTCTTGGCCTCTCAAGTACTGGGATTACAGGTATGCAACACCATTCCTGGCTATATTTGTATTTTTGATGGGTTCAGTATGGGGGAAGACCAATTTTGACAACTCAAGGAACCTGAACTCTTTTTTTTTTTTTTTTTTTTTCTGTACTGGTGACTGAACCAAGGGGCATTCTAACTCTAACTCTGAGCCCTATTTTTTATTATTTATTTTGAAAAGGGTCTCACTAAGTTGGAGAGGGCCTCACTAAGTAGCTGAGGCTGGCTGAGAGCCTGTGTAATCTTCCTGTCTCAGCCTCCCAAGTACTGAGATTACAAGTATGTGCTACCATGTCCTGCTAAACCTGAACTCTTTGAGGTCATATGAACAGAGTTTTTTGAATGTCTTGACTAAACTCCTATCATTTAAGATTATGCAGCCTATTTGAATGCTTTATCATAGATGAACAAATTAAAGCATGTCAGAACTAAAGAGTACCTTAGAAATCAATGGCAAAGCCAGGCATGGTGGCGCACGCTTGCAATCCCAGTACTTGGGAGGCTGAGACAGGAGGATCACACAGGTTCGAAGCCACCCTCGGCTACTTAGTGAGGCTCTCAGCAACTTAGTGAGACCCTGTTTCTAAATAAAATATAAAACAGGTCTGGGAGTATAGCCCAGAGGTAGAAGGCCTCTGGGTTCCATACCCAGTACCACCAACAAAAAAAAAAAAAAAAAAGAGGAAAAAAAAGAAATCAAATGCAAATCATTTATTCTGCTTGGGAATAACAGTATCAAATATTGGGGAAATAGTATGTGCTCTGAAGTCAAGCTAGATACCCAGTTTTTCTTTTTGCTATTTGGGTCATCTTGGCAATTGCTCAGAGCCTCATATTTGTGTATAAAATGAAACTGATGACAGTACTTTTTAGGCTGTGAGATGTTTAGATGTAGGGAAACCAGATATGTATAGCACAGTGCCTGGCAAATAATCAGCTTTCAGAAATGTTATTTATTAATAATAGTAATAGTAATGTATGAGGGTGTATTGGCTTACATGTTCTTTGTATTGGTTCCTTTGGGGCAAATGTTTTTCTTTTTTTAAAGTGCTGGGATCTATGGACAACTTTTTCTGTTTGAATTCATTTAGGTTGGTGTACTACCCTCTTTTTTCTGCACAGTCTTAGTTATTCCTTGTCAAGGAGTTCCTGATACCTAAACACAAGCTTACTTGAGTCAAATGAGGCAAACTAAACTATTGAGGAAAAAAAAGCCGGAAAATTTTAATATTGTAAGTTACTGTGCCCATTTTATTAAACGAGCCCATGAACCTGTGCTGTTTGGACTGTCAGATGGGATTCATGCAACCTTGTTCTCTCAGTTTTGGTTTCTGTATTTCTCTTAGAATAAGCTTCTTGCTAGGCTCAGTATGTTTGTTATGTTTAAAGCTGTGTAAGTTTTATATAAAGAAGCCTCTACACATAAGTATTCAGCTGAAGAAGCAACAGTTAGTGGAAACGCCGAATCAAAACCAGGCTGCAGTGGGCTTATGTTAATAGTATAAGTATTGCCTTTTTGAAAAGCTTTTAACTCACTTTTTAGTTTTCAAATATAATGACACACACAAAAAGAACACACACACACACACACACACACACACACACACACACACACACACACACACACCACTCCAAAATAATTTATCGAAAACCAAACACCTGTGTAATCATTAACCAGTCAAGGAATGGTGTAATGTCAGCACTGTATGGGCCTCCATTGTACCTCCTCCAGTCACTGGAGAGATTCTTTATGGTCTTGTTTTTATAAATGTTTAGTTTGCGCTTAAAAACCAATATGCATTCCTTATTTGTAGAACACTATATCCGTAGCTCAGAGTTTCTGATTAAACTGTTGAAATTTATATCCTTACCATTTTGTTTTTTGTTTATCCTTTCTGTATTTGAGAGATTTATTAAAATATTTCATGACGGTGGAGATATCTTTATGGTTCTGACAGTTTTTATTTTTGAGGCTTTGTTTTTAGGTGTATATAAATTGAGGTTGTATCATCTTCCTGGTAAATTGAACTTTTTCATATTAGGAGCTTTCATATTATTTTATTTTTTGCAGTACTGGGGATGGAATTCAGGGGTATTCTACCTATAAGGTACATCCCTACAATTGTTTTTTATTCTCTATTTTGAAATAGAGTCTCACTAAGTTGCGGAGGGCCTCACTAAGTAGGTGAGGCTGGCTGCAAACCTGCGATTCTCCTGTCTCTGCCTCCTAAGTACTAGGATTACAAACGTGTGCTACCATGACCAGTCATATTATTTTTTTGCTTTAAATATACTTTGTCAAGCCGGGTGTGGTGGCGCAAGCTTGTAATCCCAGCACTTGGGAGGCTGAGACAGGAGAATGGCACACGTTCGAAGCCAGCCTCAGCAACTTAGTGAGACCCTGTTTCCAAATAAAACATAAAATAGGTCTGGGAGTATGGCCCAGAGGTAGAAAACCCCTGGGTTCCACCCCCGGTACCACCCAAAAATAAGTGTACTTTGTCTAACGTTAATATAGTAATGCCAGTTTTCTTTTGGTTAGTGTTCATGTGAAATATATTTTCTTTCCTTTTACTTTAAGCCTTGTGTAGTTTTATTTTACCACCTTATTTTGACAAATTTAAAGCTTACAGAAAAGATGGAAAGTTTGGCCAATAAACACCCATATACCTGTCACCTACATTTCTAAATTACTGGTATTTTGCTACATTAGCTTTTTTTTTCTTTAGACATATTTTTGAAAATAAAACTTTTATTTTGGAATAGTTTTTTTTCTTTTTGGGGGGTACTGGGTGGTGGAACCCAGGGGCATTCTACCTCCAAACTACACCATAAGTCCTATTTTTTTTTTCTTTAATTTGAAACAGTGTCTCACTGAGTTGCAAAGGGCCTCACTATGTAGTTGAGGCTGTCTGAGAACCATGATCCTCTTGTCTCAGCCTTCCAAGTACTGGGATTACAAGTGTGTACCACCACTCCCAGCTTTTTATTTTGTAATTTTTTTTTTTTTTTGTGGTACTGGGGGTAGAACCCAGAGGCTTTCTACCTCCGGGCTATACTCCCAGACCCATTTTAGATTTTATTTGGAAACAGGGTCTCACTAAGTTGCTGAGAGCCTCACTAAGTAGCTGAAGCTGGCTTCGAACCTGCGCGATCCTCCTGTCTCAGCCTCCCAAACGCAGGGATTACAAGCGTGCGCCACCACGCCTGGCTGGAATGGTTTTTGATTCACTGGAAAGCTGTGTCTGTAGTACAGAGATCCTATACAACTTTCACTAGTTTCCTGTTTACATCTTACATAACCTTGGTTCAGTTGTTAAATCTAAGTAATTCCCAGTGACTCAAAGGTTTAAGCAGGAGAACTGCAAGTTCAGAGACAGCCTCTGCAGCTTAGCAAGACCCTGCCTCATAATAAGCAAAAAGGGATAGGTATGTAGCTCAGTGGCAGAGCGCCCTTGGGTTTAATCTCCAGCAGTGCCAAAAAACCAAAATATAAAAGCTAAGTAGTTAATATTGGTGCAGTACTCTTAACTGAATTGTAGACTATTACAACATTCTACCCAAGATAGCACTTTGCATTTAAAATATGCTTTTTAAAAATTCTGAACCAGAAGCTGGGCGTGGTGGCATATGCGTGTAATTCCAGCATTTGGGAGGCTGAAACAGGAGGATTGGGGTTCGCGGACAGCCTCAGCTACTTAGTGAGGTCCTCTGCAACTCAGTGAGACCCTGTTTCAAAATAAGGAATAAAAAATAGGACTGAGGGTGTAGCTTGGGGGTAGAATGCCTCTGGGTTCCATTCCCAGTACCACAAAAAAAAAAATTCTTTTTTTTTTTTAACTAGAGCCAGGTGTAGTGACACACGTTTATAATCCCAGCATTCGGGAGGCTGAGTCCAGAGGATCGCGGTTCGCCGACAGCCTCAGCTACTTAGTGCGGCCCTCTGCAACTTACACCCTGTTTCAAAATAAAGAATAAAAAATGGGGCTTAGGGTATATAGCTCGGAGGTAGAATGCCCCTGGGTTCCATCACCATTGCAAAAGAAAAAACAAATTCTGAACCATTTGACAGTAAATCTCAGATACTATTACAATGTGTATTTTTTTGTTTTTGTTTTTGTGTGTGTGAGGATTAAATCCAGGGGCATTCTAATTCTGAGCTATACCTAGAGACCTTTTTTTTTTTTTTTTTTTATTGAGACGGAGTCTCACTAAGTTGTGGAAGCCTTCGCTAAGTTGTAGAGGCTGGCCTTGAACTTGTTGAGATATCCTGTTTCAGCCTCCCAAGTACTGGGATTACAGGTGTGTGCCACCATGCCTGGCTGATAATATGTTTTTCAATATGTTAACATGCATCTTCTAAGAATTAAAGATTTTGTATATGATTAAAATATGGTGCCCAAAAAATTTAACATGACAGTAATATTAGGTAATAAGCTTTCCTAATAAAATTTGGGTAATAAAATTTCCCCAATGTGTTATCAATGTGTGTTTTTTCAAAACTTCTCTGGATTCATAGATCAAGCATTATATTTTGTGGTCTGTTAGGTCTCCTTTTTTGGTACTGGGGATTGAACCCAGGGACATTCCGTCTGAGGTAAATCACTAGTTCTTTTTACTTATTATTTTGAAACTGTCTCAGAAAGTTACTGACTTCTGGCCTTGAACCTGCAATTCTGTCTCAGCTTTCCATGTACTGGCATTACAGTGTGCTACTGTGCCTAGTTTATTTAACAAATTATTGAGTGCTGTATGTATGTGTTATTGGAGATTAAATCCAGGAACATTCTACCTCTGAGCCATACCCCAGCCCTTTATTATTTTATTTTTTTGTACTTTGACTGGGGATGGGACCCAGGGGGATTCTACCTCTGACCTACACCCCTAAGTCCTATTTTAATTTTTATTTTTTATCTTTGAAACAAGGTTTCACTAAGTTGTGGAGGGCTTCATAGCTGAGGCTGGCTGTGAACCTGCAATCATCCTATCTCAGCCTCCCAAGTACTGGAATTGCAAGTATGCACTGCCATGCCTGGCCAACATAGCCATTCTTAATTTTTTTATTGGTGCATTGTAGTCATACATCTTAATGGGTACAAGATGGTAGAGGCATACAAGCATAGCCATTCTTAATTTAGAATGCATTGTCTTAACCATTAGAGTTAAGAAAATGACAGTTGCCCAGGTCTCTGTAAGTGAAAGCAGTTATGAAACTGTCTGAAAAAAATCTTGATTTGGAAAGGTTTTCGTGTTTTTTTTTTTTTTTTGTTTTTTGTTTTTTGGTATTGGAGATTAAACCCAGGTATGTTCTACATCCAAACTAAATCTCCAGGCCATTTTTTATTTTTGTTTTGAAACAGGATCTTGCTAGGTGGCTGAGAGTGTCAATGTTCATGAGGCTGTCGACAAACCTGCTCTCCTCCTGTCTCAGCTTCTTAAGTACTGGGATGACAGGTCCGTGCCACCATGCTTGGCCTGGAAGGCTTTTGCTAACAGCCTTGGTATAGTAAATGTTTTAGAGGTAAGAAACTTAATTATTCTTTATGAATCTGATGAAAAGAATGCTAATTGCACTTGGCAACTTACTGCTATTTTCTTTTCTTTTTCTTTTTTTTTTTTGATACATGGGATTGGACTCAGGGGTATTCTAACTCTGAGCTATATCCCCAGGCCCTTTTATTTTGAAATAGTGACTTGCCAGGTTGCTGAGTCTTGTTATTGCTGAGACTATTCTCATACCTGTCTCAGCCTCCCAAGCACTGGCATTTCAGTTGTGCTGCTACTGCGCCTGGTGTTACATTGTCTTTCTAATGTAACACTGTAGTGTGCAGTCTTGCCTCATTTTTGGTCTTCCAAGGACATTTCCCAGGGTTTCTGAGGGCCCGGCCTCCTGAGGCACATTCTAGGGGTTTACTTTGGAGGCTTTCCTGAGGATTGAAAGCAGTAGGAAGACCAGCCAAGCCTTGCTTTGTTCACGAGGTTCTGTCTGGGTTGAGTAGGAAGAAAGCATTTCTTTCCTGGCATTGTCAGAGAAGACTATGGAAGAGCAGGGGGTTCTGGATACTCTAACCTGGGGGGTGGGGCAACCTAGCATGGCTCAAATTTGAGATCACTTTCATAACTTGTATTCAAAGATAACACCTACGTTTTAAGGCCTTTCTGACCCTGCTTTTGGGTGAGTTATGGGGTTTGTCTCATCTTACTGAATTGGACAGTAGTGCTACAGATGAAGGCCCCTGTTCTCAGCCACATAGTATGGCAGAAAACTGGTTTTTGAGCCTTCCAAAGAAGGGTCAAGCGACACTGGAGGTATATCTTAAAGGGATTTTTCATCAAAGATAAGATATCTCAATTTTTAAAATGTATGCTATAGCTCCAGCAGCAGCTCCCTCTAGATGCGTCAAGCAGACATGGCCACAGGTGTATACTTGTCTTTGAGAGAGAGGAGATCTGTCAGTTAAATGGCTATGACCTCAGATTCCAGAATATCAAGGCAACATTCTTTCTGAGAGAAGTTTCACTTTGGATTGAACCTACATCTAGAATTAGTCATCATACTGCTAACGGGAAGAGGAGAGCCCAGGTGACCCGAAGAAGCTTCCCACTATGAACTGGTCTGGACGTTACTTCTCCAAATGTCCCGAGGATGCGTCTTTACTCAATGGACACTCACCTCTGCTGTTTTCTCTCAGATCATCTGAGGATGAACAACATTTCATCTCTAACTTGAGGTAGGAAGCAAGATGAATCCCCTTCCCCCTCCAGCTTTTGCTCTTCAGTTGGAATATCAAGCCAGGCTCTTCTTACAAGGAGCCAAGGAAAGGAGACGGGCTTGAGAAGAAGGCAGCTGCTGTTCTTTTCCACATGTACTGAAGGTGGGCAGCTCATCGGTTCCTCTGGCCTTGCTCCACGGTGAAGAGCGAGATTGGCTTGGTTTGTAAAGTAGGTGTCGTCATTCTTAAACTGCTGAACCCTAAGGGTGCTTTAGTTAAGAGTTAAAAATAACTAAGGAGGCCTGAGTGGAAGGCAGCATGAGTTCTTACTACTACAGTTTTGATAAGGAAGAAAGTCACATGAACCCCTTCACCCCAGGCTGAAGAACTAGGGATGTGGGGACACGCACTGGGGAAAGTGCTTACTGCTAGGAGGGTAGAGGAAGTGAGGGGCAAGGCCTGGTGTGGGGGCACCTGTCCGCAATCCTAGTACTGAGGAGGCTGACAGGAGGATTGCAGATTCAAGACCAGCCTCAGCAACTTAGCAATACCCTGTTTCAAAAAAAATAATAGGGCTGGAGGTGTAACTCAGGTAGAAGCCTCTTGGTTCAATCCCCAGTACAAAAAATAAAGCAAAACAAACAAACAACAACAACAAAAAAAAACCTGCAGGAAGCTACAATAGTTACTTATCTGATACCTGTAGAAGCTCTGGACAATTGTGTGTGTGTGTGTGTGTGTGTGTGTGACTTGGAATGGAAGCCATGGGCCTTCTACCTCTGGACCATATCTCCAGACCTGTTTTATTTTTTATTTGGAAGTAGGGTCTTACTAAGTTGTTGAGAGCCTCACCAAGTTGTTAAGGCTGGCTATAAACCTGCAATTCTGTCTCAGCCTCCCAAGTACTGGGATTATAAGCATGCACCACCACACCCAACAATCTTCTGGTTTTTAATGGGACTACTAAATGGCTGGCACATAGAAAATTCCTAGGAAAGGGAAGGTATGGTTGTCATTTTAATTATAACACACGAGCAATCTTGAAACATCTTAGCTAAAGTCTATTCATTAGAACATTTTAATATAAAAATCACCAAAGATTTATGATATTAAAGGATATATTTCTCCTTGAGTTAAAAATTAGGCAAACATACACATACCTTTTCTTTTTCCATCATGGAAAGGTTATCTTCTTAGTTATTTTTTGTGTGTGTGATACAGGGGGTGGTGGAACCCAGGGGCTTCTACTGCTGGGCTACACTCCCAGCCCTATTTTATAATTTATTTGGAAACAGGGTCTCAATAAGTTGCTGAGAGCCTCACTAAGTAGCTAAGACTGGCTTTGAACCCCTGCGAGTCTCCTGTCTCAGCCTCCCAAGTGCTGGGATTACAAGCATGCACCACCACACCCTGCTTATCTTCTTAGTTATTTGATTTGTTTTATATTATTATTATTATTATTATTATTATTATTATTATTATTATTTATTTTTGGTGGTACTGAGGTTCCTGGAAGTCCTACCTCCGGGCTACATCCCCAGACCTATTTTATACTTTTTTTTAAAATATTTGGAAACAGGGTCTCTAAAGCCAGCGCGGCTGGCTTCGAACCTGCGCGATCCTCCTGTCTCCACCTCCCAAGCGCGGGGATTACAAGCGTGCACCACCACGACCTGCTCTTAGTTATTTGATTTGAAATAAAGAAAAGACAGGAGTCCTTGCTGTGATAAAAAGGTGTTAGGCACATAATTCTAAGATATAAACAAAAAAATTCCAGGATTGAAAGTTATAAATTGATAATTTCAGAGGAAAATCTAATCTAGGCCCTCATCTCTAAGAAAGTCTATTAATAGTTAGATGTGGTGGTTCATTTAATTAATCACAGGTTGCTGCTTGGGAATTTTTGCAAAATGAGAACGTATAAAATGTTTTTAAATACCATATTTGTAGGCTGGGAGTGGTGTCACACACTTGTCATTCCAGAGGCCAAGACAAGAGGATTGCAAATTTGAAGCCAGCCTCAGTAACTTAGTGAGGCCCTCTGCAATTTAGTGAGACCCTGTTTCAAAATAAAGAATAAAAAAATAGGGCTGGGGTATAGCTTGGAGGTTGAATACCCCTGGATTCAATCCCTAGTACCACACACATACAAAATTACTGGGGATTAAACTCAGGAGTGTTATATCTCTGAGCTACACCACTAGCCATTTTATTTTTTTATTTTTATTTTTTTGGTGGTACTGGGGTTCCTGGAAACCCTTCTGCCTCCGGGCTACACTCCCAGACCTATTTTCATACTTTTTACTTGGAAACAGGGTCTCTTAAGCCAGATTGGCTGGCTTCGAACCTGCGCGATCCTCCTATCTCCGCCTCCCAAGCACCAGGACTACAAGCGTGTGCCACCAGGCCCGGCATTGTTTGTTTATTTTTGAAACAGGATCTTGCTTAGTTACTGACAGTCTCACTAAGTTGCTGAGGCTGGCTTTGAACCTGTGATCCTCCTGTCTCAGTCTCTAGAATTATAGGTGTATGCCACTGTGCCCAGCATGAATGTATGTGTGTGTATTTATTATTTTTTACTTTTTTCATTATATTTTATGTATTTATTTTTAAAATTTTAATCGGTGCATTGTAGTCATATATCTTAATGGGGTACAAGCTGGTAGAGGCATACATGCATACATGATTTTATTTATTTACTTATTTACTTTTTTTTTTTGGTGGTACTGAGGGTGGAACCCAGAGGCTTTCTACTTCCAGGCTATACTCCCAGGCCTTTTTTATATTTTATTTGGAAACAGGGTCTCACTAAGTTGCTGAAAGCCTCACTAAGTAGCTGAGGCTGGCTTCGAACCTGTGCGATCCTCCTGTCTCAGCCTCCCAAGGGCAGGATTACAAGCATGTGCCACCACGCCCGGCTTACTTATTTACTTATTGTACTGGGGATTGACCCCAGGGGCATTCTACCTCTGAGCTACATCCCTAGACTTATTCTTTATTTTGAAATGGGGTTTCACTAAGTTGCGGAGGGCCTCATTAAGTAGCTGAGGATGGCTACCAACCTGTGATCCTCCTGTCTCAGCCTCTCAAGTGCTGGAATTACAAGTGTGTGCTGCCACTTCTTTCTTTCTTTCTTTCTTTCTTTCTTTCTTTCTTTCTTTCTTTCTTTCTTTCTTTCTTTCCTTCCTTCCTTCCTTCCTTCCTTCTTTCTTTCTTCAGGTCTGAGGATGGAACCCAGGGACATTTGACATCCGAGCTATACCCTCTGCCCTACTTTTTATTCTTTATTTTGAAACCTGGTCTCACTGAGTTGCAGAGGGCCTCACTAAGTAGCTGAGACTGTCCACGAACCATGATCCTCCGGGTCTCAGCCTCCCGAATGCTGGGATTACAAGTGTGTGCCACAAGTGTGTGCCACCACGCCCAGCTTTTATTTATTTTTTAACAAACTAATGTTTGAGAAGGTGTATACTTGGGCAGGGTTGGTGGAATGAAAAAAGATTTGTATCTTTTTTGTTGTTGTTTTTCTGGGAATTGAACCCAAAGGCATTCTACCTCCAAGTTACATGCCCAACACTTTTAATTTTAAAAATTATTTATTTATTTATTTATTTATTTATTTATTGGTGGTACTGGGGTTCCTGGAAACCCTTCTTCCTCTGGGTTACACTCCCAGACCTATTTTTATATTTTTATTTGGAAACAGGGTCTCTTAAGCCAGCAAGGCTGGCTTCGAACCTGCGCAATCCTCCTGTCTCTGCCTCCCAAGCACTAGGATTACAAGCACGCGCCACCATACCCGGCTTTTTTTTTTTTTTAATTTTGAAACAGGGTCTTGCTAAGTTGCTGGGGATCTTGCTAAATTGCTGAGGCTGGCTAGCCTCAAACCTGTGATCTTCCTGGGATTATAGGTGTTTGGCATGGTACTTGACAAGATATGGATCTTAAAAGCCATGCAACCCATATTGTGAAATCCCACTGGTCTTATTGCCCCAGATAGAGGTTCTCAAAGTGCTCCCAGCTGTTTCCAAAATGCTCCTAGGGTGTTACCATAAGGGAGGTCAGGATGTTCTACTCTTCTGTTATCTAAGTGCTAAACTTTGGTGGCTTATACCAAGAACCGTTAAAAGAAGAAATGCTGTTGTTTCTTGTTTATTTTGTATCAAGTATGAGGCAGGTTCTTTCTTTAATTTCTCATAGCACACGAGAGATCACATGCAAATTCTTGATGAGGCTTGTCAAAAAAGAAGCACAAAACAAGGTAATGATCAGGCGTGGTGGTACACACTTGTAATCGCAGCATTTGGGGGGCTGAGACAGGAGGATCGCGGTTCACAGACAGCCTCAGCTCTTAGTGAGGTCTTTTGCAACTCGGTGAGACCCTGTCTCTAAATAAAGAATAAAAAATAGGGCTCGGGTTGTAGCTCAGAGGTAGAATGCCCCTGGGTTCCATTCCCAGTACTGCAAAACAAAACAAAACAAAACAAAACAAAACAAAACAAAACAAAACAAAACAGGTTATTGACCACACTGCAGGGTCTGAGACTCATTCTAGGGCCCCTCCACTACAGTCTCGATGCACCCTTTCCATAGGGCCGGAGGCAGCTCACCCTTCACAGCAGCCATCCCCAAGGTTGAAGTTTAGGCAAAACTGACACTTAGCCACAGAAAGAGAAGGAAGTTGTTTCTTACGTCAGTTTGTAAGCCCAACTCCTGGGCCTCCATTTCTGAATTTACAGTGATAGTAGGAATGCATATTCATTCCTTTCAGGGAAAATCAACCCAATACTTTGTGATCCTACCAGGAAAAATCATATAGCAGTTTGATATCAAGATATGTCTGAATTGAGGTTATTCACCTAAACAGTGCTACCTGTTAACTTCAGAAGTTTAGTCCAGGTTTCAATTTGCCCACTGTTACTTATCAGTCTGTCTGCATCAAAGGTTCAAAACCCTTTGGGCGGCTGGGGATGTGGCTGAGTGGCAGAAGTGCTCTCTGTTCTGTGTGCAGCCCTGGGCTGGTCCTCAGTTCAGCTCACTTTAGTCATCATGTTACACCCCCTCTGGGCACAGTAGTCCAATTATGCGTCCTTCAATTGATATATAATCTCATCAGGCAAATGGGATTTTTTTTTTATCTGAACCATCCAATAGCAAAGCTTAAGTACCTAACCAAAGTCTAGACACCAGGAAGTGACAGGTTGGGATCTGAACCAAGGTCTCTTGGTTTCAAATATGTAAATTTTACTATTATGAGACACTAGGACACACTGAGGGAGTAGACTAGAAATTGAATTTGAGTGACAGGATTTAGAATAATAATGCCATTAATATGGAAGGGACAAAGTCAGAAAATACAATGGAGGGGACAGATGGTGGCATCAGCCTGGACTGGGAGTTATGAGCTCCTTGTGCCACTGGGTTCCTGTCTTTTTTTTTTTTTTTTTTTTTTTGCAGTACTGGGAATTGAATCCAGGGGCATTGTACTTCCAAGTTACACCCCCAGCCCTATTTTTCATTCTTTATTTTGAAACAGGATCTAACTGAGTTGCAAAGCGCTTCACTAAGTAGCTGAAGCTATCAGCGAACTGTGATCCTCCTGTCCCAGCCTCCCAAATGCTGGGATTACAAGCATGTGCCACCACGCCTGGTTTCTGTCTATTTTTTTATTTTATGTCTTGTTTACTGGTTATCATTTTGACGCATCTTGGTTTTGAAGTTAATCATCCTGACTCTCCAGGAGCCCTGTGCCGGCCGGCGCTGTGGTGAAGCAGCCTGTCCGGGGAGCCAGTGGGAGGACTACAGTCACAGCGATTGTCCAGACGGGAGGGGACTGGAGCACCGGCCTCTTCAGTGTCTGCAGAGACAGGAGAATTTGTACGTTATTCCTCTTTGTTTAAATTCCTCTTTACTATTGTCCTTTCCAGGACATCAGTGAGTGAAAAAGCTATATCAGGTACAAGGACAAAAATTAAGTGGTTTCAGAATAATTGGACTCAGCTTCTTATCTAATGACTTCAATGTACTCCTTAGAGAGAGGTCTTTTTTTTATTTTTTTTTTAGTGTGGATAGTTAACAGAATAGGTAGTGCCTTAAAAGACTATGTGTGGGGGTGTGTTTCTGGAGCTTGAACCCAGGGATACTCTACCACTCATCTACCTTGCAGTCTTTCTTTTCTTATGTTACTCTGTCCTGGATTGAAACTGCAATCCTTCTGTCTCAGCCGTCTAAGTACTGGGATTATAGATATATGCTTCTGCACCTGGCTCAAAGATTTAAATATTTTTTCTTTTTTTGGGGGGGGTACTAAGGATTGAACCCAGGGGCATTCTATCTCCAAGCTACTTACTCAGCCCTTTAATTTTTTTTTTTTTTTTTTTTTGTGGCACTGGGGATGGAACCAAGGGGCATTCTACCTTAACCTATACCTCCAGCCCAATTTTTATTCTTTATTTGAAGACTGAATTGCAAAGGGCCTCACTAAGTAGCTGAGGCTATCCACAAACTGAGATCTTCCTGTCTCAGCCTCCCAAATGCTGGAATTACAAGCTTGTGCCACCATGTTCGGATTGCATTTTATATATATATAATTTTTATTTTGAAACGGGGTCTTGCTAAGTTATTGAGGGTATCCTTAACTTCCTGAAGCTAGCCTCAAACCTATGATCATCCTATCTCAGCCTTCTAAGTATTGGGATTATAAGCATTCACCAGCATTCCTAGCTAAGATTTAAAAAAAAAAATTATAAAATTTACTGTTGGCAAAAACAGAAAATGAGCCCCTTCATCCTCTGGTATTGGGAATTTAAATTGGTAAAGAATTTTTGGCAGATAGCTTAAAATACAAGCTATGCAACAAAATAAAACAAAATAAAAGCTATGTAACACTAGAGAGAAACTCAAGTGTTACATAGCTTTTTAAAATTAATTAATTAACAAATTAACTAATTTTGTGGTACTGGGGATTGAACCCAGGGGCATTCTACTTTTGAGCTCTACCCCTAGCACTGTTTTATTTTTATTTTGAAACAGGGTCTTGCTAAGCTGCTGAAAGTCTCACCAAGTTGCTGAGGCTGTCCTCAAACCTGGGATCCTCCTGTCTCAGTCTCCCAAGTACTGTGATTACAAGCGTGCACCACCATGCCTGGCTTGCTACATACCTTTTAACCCAGGAATTACATTTTTATATCTCTTATTTTTATTTGCAGTGCTGGAGACTGAACCCAGGGTCTTGCAAATGTTAGGTAAATGCTCTACCACTGAGCTACATTTCAGGCCCAGTAATTACATTTTTAGAAGCTTAGTCTAAAGAAATAAATCATGTGCAAGGATTTAGTAGGAACGTTAAATTTTGCTGCATTGGTTATTATGACAAGAACATGGAACAACCTAAATGTTCAATAGGGAGCATCCATACAGTGAATTATAATACAACCATGAAAAGTTATACAATAGAATAACATTTAATGAGGTGAAATGGTCATTTGAATAAAAATTATGCACACTAAACACCATTTTTTTTGGGGGGGGCGGCAAACATTTAGAAAAAGTCTGGAAGGACATAAATGAAAATATTTATAGCAGATGTCTTTCAGATATTATGCTGATAAATGATTTTTGTTTCATTTTTGATTATATCTTTAATATTTCTATGAAGAATATGCAGTACTCACAGTAAGAATGATCACAAAAGAAACTTCCTTTGCTGGCTGAAATCCTTTGAGATAGGTGTTCAGCTATAAAGAGGTACAAACGTGCTTTTCCCTAGGTTTGGATTGAAGGCATATTGACTCAGTTTTTACCTAGGACATTTTGATCCACCTCTGGTACCACATATTAGGGATCAACTGGATCCCAGAATCCCTCTTGGAGGAGGGGGTAGTATCTTCTGATGGATGAAGTCCAGTGCCTTAAATTCAAAATCCAAATGACCATGGATCTAATATTGTTGAAGAATAAGACTCTGCCTGTCCTACAGAGGCTTCTGGGACCATCTGAATTTGTCCTCAGGGAACCCAGGACAGGTCAGCCCAACACCTCTGAGCAAGCCCCATTCAGCTGTGAATCTTCCTGTGGCTCACAGCCCGGCTGGTCTTTTCCTTCCATTGCTACCGACTTGGATTTCTGACCAGACAGTTATGGCAGCTGCTCTTCAGCTCTTTCTGGACTTTTCCCGGTTCTTTTCCTGCTATTTTCAGTGAGAGGGTACGGAAAGGGTAGAGTCGCCATTCAGAGACGTGGAGATCTAGCCAGAGACTGGCAAGCGTATCATTTTCTATTTATAGCATATGACTGGGGCCTGTGGGAACACAAATGCACTTCTAACTCTGGCAAAAATAGAATACCATATCATGGTTAAAGAACACATTCATTTCAGATATAGAAATCACCTTGAATCTTCGCTCTGCCTCATATAGGCCACATAACCTTGAGCAAATTCTCCGGGTCTTTATTTTCCCACCTCCAAATTGAAGATAAAAGTGCTGACCTCAAGCATCATTGTCAGGATTAAAGTAGATAATGCCTAGACTCTGCTCTTAACGCTAGTTTGGAGCATTAGGGGTTTTTGGTTGAGTAGTGTTTCTTTAAAATTTATGTTCACTTGAACCCTCTAGATGTGACCTTATTTGGAAATAGGGTATTTGCAATATAATGAAGTTAAAATAAAGTTCTATTGGTAATCTAGTATGGATGGCAGGGGGTGTTCATGGGGTAGATTCTTCCTCAAATGCTCCAGAAGGAACCAATCTGAGCCTCCAGAATGCTTCAGTGAGAGAATACTTTATTTTACAGTGCTCAGTTTGTGGTATTTAGTTATGGCAGCCCTCGGAAACTAATACACATACAAATGTTAGATTCCATTAGAAGTAGTGGTGGTATCTCATAGATTCAAGGAATCAGCTCTAAATTACCAAGCCCCAAAGGACAAGATACATTATTATCGAGCTAATTGATAGTCCAGTCAACATCAAATGTTTTTTTCTTATGTCATCCATCTGAGAATTGATGTTTTAGCAGAAGCAGCTCACTTTACATACCTTAGGCCCCATGCCTACTGCTCGACAAGGCCAGGGCATTCTAAATGGCAGCCCTTCCAATTCTGCTTACAATAGTGAAGGGATAATTTCCTATTTTACTTTTTTTTTTTTTTTTTTTTTTTTTTTTGCAGGTCTGGGAATGGAACCCAGGGGCATTCGACCTCTGAGCTACACCCCAGCCCTATTTTTTATTCTTTATTTAAAAAAAAAACAGGGTCTCACTAAGTTGCAGAGGGTCTCAAACTGCAATCCTCCTATCTTAGCCTCTCAAATGCTGGGATTACAAGTGTGCGTCACCACACCCAGCTTTATCATTCAGCATGTGGAGGGAAAAGTGTAGACACATGAGGTTAGACTGGATGCAGTCTACCCAATCCTAAGAGTACTACAAAGCTAACCACAAAAGGGCTCACTTCTCAACCATCTTCTCTGACCTAAGCATCACTTTACTGCTCAGCTTTTCTAATCCCAATCCATGCTCAGGATGCCAGCACTGTTTTCCTGAGGATTCCCTGGTTGTCTGTGGTAGAGCCCATTCTAGTGAAAAGGGAAGAAGAAAGGCTGTGTGGAGAAACGCAGGGTTCTTTATAATTGGCATGAGCCATGGAGGAGAGAGCGTGGCTATCGCATGCAAAGTGAGGCTGGCTGTCCTTACCATTCCCTAACCGGGCCTCCATCTGTAACTATTCATGGGGTCTCCAAGTTAATGCCTCAGGAAAAAATGGAAAGGGACTCCTTATCTGTGCCATAACTGAGGATGCAAGTGGAGCATGAGTGCTGTGAACCTTGGGCTTCTTCTCATCCTTCTTTGGAAGGACTTTGAATTGCAAATTGTTTCATCTGCAGAGTTTAAGTGAGTCTCTGTGCAGATACTTGTGGCAGACTTTGGAGCACAAGGAGAGCTTCTTGTCTTGACTGTTCCATGCGGATTCCCATCCTGGAGGTTTCTCTGTCAGATTCTCAGGATGATTGCTACAATTTGTCATCCATCAAGCAAAGGGTACATTGTGAACAGCAGCTATTTCCATTTCTTCTTGACATTTTACATCTTTGTTTAATTGTAATTATATTTTTAACTGCCTCCCTCTTCCCACCTTTGTGCATTATCTGACTCCACTGCACTAGGATTGGCAAATGGATGTCTGTGTCCTTTGAAGGTAGAGTAACTATGAGCTAAGATGTGAAGATGAAGCCATGGTACAATAAGCGGCTACCAAATGGCATTGTAAATAAAACACTGGGTAGACTGGCTTTGGGAATATTTTCCCCAAAGAAATTTCCTACGGGAGGTGTAATCAATGTTGGTTTGTAATTTGATCAATATTTTCTGAATTCCTACCTATGTATAGGCACATGATATATGTTGCAGACATAATCAAGAATGAGACAGGTGATTTCTTAGGACAGAGACAAAAAACAAATATAATGATTGCAATTGTGATAAATGCCATGAAGGAAATAAACAGGGTGTTATAAAAGGAAATTATAGAGAATGGGGTAAAGGATGGCCTCTCTGAGGAGCTGACTTAAATTCATAAATGAGAAATATGAATGAACGACCCATTCAAACAAGTTCCCTGCAGAGGGTGCTATAAGCACCGGACAGTGAAGACTGGTCTACTAGGAACCATCAGGTGCCCAAGGTTGGCGAAGGAAAGCAAAATAAAAATTTGGAAAATAAAGAAGGCGTGAACAGGTGGCTGGGATCCATTTCCCCACACTGTATCTCAGGTAAACTAGAAATTTCTTAAAAGCAAAAGCCACAATTGTTTTGTTTACTGCTCTGTTCCTGGCCCATAGGAAGCACTTAAAAATAAGTACACACACACACACACACACACACACACACACACACACACACACTAAATAAAATGACTATTTAAAAAGAATAGCTTTTTAATTTTTAGTTGGGCATAGTGGTGCATGCCTGGAATCCCTGTACTTGAGAGGCTAAGATAGGAGGATTACAGATTTGAGGCCAGCCTCAGCAACTGAGACCTTCAGCAGCTGAGTAAGATCCTATTTCAAATTGAAAAAGAAGAAAAGGGATGATGGGGAGGGCATAGCTCAAAGGTAGAATGCTTCTGGATTCAGTATCCAGTACAAACAAAACAAAACAAAAACAAAAGCAAAGCCATATTCTATTAGCAAAAACCTGCTTTAGAAAACAAAAGCAATATCTTATAGTTATCCTTGGGAATAACTGTTGTTAACATTTTTAAAAATATATTTTTATTGGTGCATTGTAGTCAAACATCACAATGGAATACAAGACTTGTGAGGATATCCAAGCACACATCATCCAATTAGCCTATATCCAATCTCCATTCCATTCTCTCCCCCTCCCTCGATCCCATGCTTGATTTAGTGATTAACTTTGATATATTTGTTTACATACATCATGTGTTTTAAAGAAATTCCATCTTCCCCCATCCCATCCCCTCTGATTGGTCACCTTAATTGCTCCTCCATAGGGCCCTTTTTTCAACTACATTTCCTCTTATTACCCATTTCTTCCTAGTTTTTGCATATTAGAGAAAGCATCTGATTTTTTATTTTCTGTGATATTTCTCTGTATATGCTGCATCGCAAGTTCCAATCCCACTCTTGAAGGCCCCAGCACCAGCCTGGCCACCCGGCAGACTCTAATTCCGGCCTTGCTGGCTCCAGCACCAGCCTTGCCTTAAGGCAAGCTCCTATCCTGGCTTTGCTGGCTCCAGCTATGGCCTCACCACATGGCAGGCACCAAACCCGGCCTTGCTGACCCCAGTACCCACCTCGCTGCATGACAGGCTCCACTCCTGACTTTGGAGGCCCCAGCACCGGCCATGCCTTATGGCAGGCTCCAATCCCGGCCTTGTTGGCCCCGACTCTGGCCTCACCCCTTGGCAGGCTTTGATCCTGGCCTTGCTGGCCCCAGCACCAGCCTAGCTGCCTGGCAGGCTCCGATCCTGGCCTCAGAGGCCCCAGCACTGGCCTTGCTGTGCATCGGGCTCTGGTCTCTGTCACTATGAGCAAGTCATCTACAGATGTTCCCTTTTTTCTTCCTCCTTTTTTTTTTTTTTTTTTTTTGGCGGTACTGGGGTTTCTAGAAACCCTTCTACCTCCGAGCTATACTCCTGGAGACCTATTTTCTTTAAATATTTTTATTTGGAAACAGGGTCTTTAAGCCAGCAAGGCTGACCTCAAACCTGCATGATCCTCCTGTCTCAGCCTCCCAAACGCGGGGATTACAAGCGTGCGCCACCACACCCGGCGTTCTTTGATTTTTTTTTTTTTGTTGTTAATATGAGAGAGCAGTACATGTCTGTTGCGAAAGCTGGGACCCCAAATACCTAGTGGCAATGAATTTTATCTTCCCTCTAAAGGCAGAGGTCCACAGCTTCACTTTGGAGAGCAGGCTCTGCTGCTCCACATGCACCCTGGCCTTCCGCTTTGCGCAGAAGAGCGTAGTGGCCATAGGGGCTGATGACTCCCAGAACATGCAGTGTGGCGGCCCATCCTGGCTATGTGGGGCTCCCTCTGAAACCCCCCAAACCCTTTTACCACTTAGCATGTTGTCCAGAATTCCTGAGCGTGTGTGGCAGGAGCAGTCTACTTTTGGGGGAGATTTCCTCAAAAGTTCAAGGTGGGCTGGACTGGATCTGTCTGCCCCTCCAAATTCTGGTCACTACCACTGCCGTTGCTACCACTGCCATCTCAGTTCTCTCCTGAACACCTTTCCCACACAGTTTGTTTTCCAGAATTCCTGCGTATGTGCGGCAGTAGCAGAATACCTTTGAGGATATTTCTTTAAAATTATGAGGTGTATTGGATTGAATCTCTGCCTCTACCAAATACTATCGTTGCCACTGCCACAGCCATCTTGGTTCTCTTCTGAGCACCTTATTCACACAGCATGTTGTCCCAAATTCCCGAGCATGTGCAGTGGAAGCATTCTACCTTTGGCAAGATTTCTTCAAAAGTTCAAGGTGGATTGAATCAGATCTCTTCCTCTCTTGAATACTGGCCACTGCCATTGCCGCTGCCTCCACCATCTCAATGCTCTCCCAAACACTTTCCCCACACTGCATGTTGTCCAGAATTCCTGAGCATGCACGGTGGTAGCATTCTACCTTTGGGGCAATTTCTTCAGAAGATCAGGGTGGGTTGGATCAGATCTCTGCCTCTCCTAGATACTAGCCTCCACAGCCACCGCCACCACGGTCACTGCCTTCCTCCTGGTTCTCTGCTGAGCTCCTGATATGATGTCCAGAATTCTTAAGCATGTGCAGCAGAAGCAGTCCCTATCATAGGGATTTTTTTTTCCAAAAGTTCCAGATGAATTGGATAGGATTTGTCTGCATCTCCTGCTGCCGCTGCCATCTTGGCCCCTCTCCAATATATATATATATATATATATATATATATATATATATATATATATATATGTTAAATAAGAGAAAATTGCAGAGGTTGTGGGATCGAGCACTTAGCAGCAATGAATTTTATGTCCCCTCCAAGAGCGGAGGCCCACAGCCTCACTGTGTAGAGCAGGATCTGCTGTTCCAAGTGCAACACGAACCCCAGCGCAGCATAGAGGAGCATGGCGGCCAGGCGCGCTGAGCTCCCCGGGATGCATAGCTCGGCTTCCTGCCCGGCGCTACTGGGCTCCCTCCACTGTACCTGGATCATTTTTCTTACAAGGTATGTTGTTAAGAGTCCCCAGCATGCACAGCTGAAACGGTCTTTTCTCTAATTCCTTCTGGGATATTCTTCCAAAAATCACTTTTCTTGCATGGCATGCGCCTCCTTGTCATCTTGCTTCTAATTCCACTGTTTTCCACTCTCTCTCCTGTATTCTAGATAGGAAGTCATGGCTGGAAATGTCTCCCTAAGTTGTCCCAATCAGATATTAAACCAAAATCTGGTGTCCAGGTCTTCGCCGAGGAATGCATGTCATTTTTGATGGCCATGGTCGCAACTGCAACCATAGCTGCCACCATCTTGACTGTCTCCATCTGTTAACATTTTTATTTCTATTTTTCTAGACTTTTTGCGTGTGTGTGTGTGTGTGTGTATAATTTTATTTATTTATTTTCTTTTTTTGTGTGTGGTACTGGGGATGGAACCCTTCTACCTCCGGGCTACACTCCCAGACCTGTTTTTTTTTTTTTTTTTTTTGAAACAGGGTCTTTTAAGCCAGTGAGGCTAGCTTCGAACCTGCGTGATCCTCCTGTCTCTGCCTCCCAAGTGCAGGGATTACAAGGGTGCGCCAACACGCCTGGCTTTATTTTCCTTTTTTTATGGTTCTGGGGATTGAACCAAGGGACACTCTACCTCCGTGCTATATCCTCAACCCTATTTGCTACTTTTATTTTGAAGTAGGATCTCACTAGGTTGACGAGGGCCTCACTACTTGTCTTAGGACCTGTGATTCCTGTCTCAGTCTCCCAAGTATGGGTATTACAGGTGTGCACCACCACGCCCAGGTCCTCTATGCCATTTTAGGTCTTGATTGATGTTGCCAAATGGCTTTCCATTTGGAAGCTGCACTAATTTACACTCCCACTGGTAAGTCTGAGTGTGCTTCTTTCCTTTTTAAGGCATCTGCTATTGTTAGAAGGTTCTGCCTTTTTGTAATGATTGATCTAAAATATGCCTGCTGAAATTTCCACCCACTCTTCCTACTTCTCCCCGCTGGCTCTCCACACTACAGCTTCTCTTTGTCTTGGCTCCACTATGAGTTAGAAGGATGAATAATGAACTACATTCTACGCATACGGGTAGAGACTTCAGAGACTAGGCCTGGATCCTCTAGGCTGTGATTGCTTACATAATCACGAGATCTTTAGGTATAAAGGAAGAGGCTAAATTTATGGCATGAATCCCTTTTGAATCTGAGCTCCTTTAAAAAACAGAAGAAAAGATTATTTCACTAGTAACGCATACTAAAAATAAGATATTACAGAAAAATGAGCCGTGTCCCCCACTTGTTTTGTGGTACTTGGGGTTGAACCCAGAAATATTCTACTTCTATATTCCCAGCTCTATTTTATTTTTTCAATTTTCAAATAGGGTCTCACTAAGTTGCTGAAGTTCTTGCTAGATTGTTGGGGCTGGCCTTGAACCTGCAATCTTCCTATCACAGCCTTTCAAGTACTGGGACTACAGGTTTGCGCCAGGCTGTCCCCCTTTTAAAAATCATTTTGAGCAGGGCATGGTGGCTTGTAATCTCAGTATTTCCTGAGACAGGAGGATTGTAAGTTGAAGGCCAACCTCAGCAACTTAGTGAGGTCCTCCACAACTTAATGAGACCCTGTTTCAAAATAAAAAATAATAAAATAGGAGTGGGGGTATAGCTCAGAGGTTAAAGGCCCCTGGGCTCAATCCCCAGCACCAAAAAAATTAAAAATAAAAAAAATCAATTTGGAGGTTTTTTTCTTTCAGATTTTTCTGTCTTTACATATGTATTAATTAGTAATACATACACTTGATGGACACTTCTCCTTGACCTGTGTTATGTGTTGCAAATTTTCCCTGGAGTCAAAGGGTTTCACTGTCATCTTGCTCTTGAGCACCCTTCTCAGGGTATGATCCCAAGTGTTCCCTTGCAGCGCAGAGCAGTTTACCCTGACAAAAAGGTCTTTCTTAAGGAAATTGTATGATTTAAACCCATTCCATAGTATATTTAGTTAGCTTTTTATTGCTCTGACCAAAATACCTGACAAGAACTGTCTAGAGAAGGAAAGTTTTTCCTGGCTCAAGGTTTCAGAGGGCTCGGTCCATGGCTGGCTGGCTCCACTGCTTTGGCCTGGAGCAGCAAAGAAGATCCTGGCAGAGGGCCGTGAAACAGGAGAGAGAGACAGAAGGGCCAGGGACAGAAGAGTCCCCAAGGCCACACCAGTGACCCATGCCTCCAGCCTGCCCCTGCTCCTGCAGTTTTCACCGCGTCCCAGCAGTTCACTCAGATTGTGAGCCCATCAAATGGATTCATCCACGGACCAGGCCAACACCCTCGTGATCAGTTCTTTCACCTCTGAACATTGCTGTGTGGCCCAGCACTTGAGCCTTTGGGGAATATTCCAGATCCATACCATAGTACAAAGAAATAAACAGGGGAAGAAATGACAAGGAGATGCAGTTCTGGCACACACTAACTGATGATCATTGTAGCAGAATAAGTATGCAAAACAGGAGAACATGTGTGTTGTAGTTAAGGCTTTTAGGCCAGACTTCCTGAGTTTAAATCTGGCCTTTTTCCCTTACTAATAATTGCATGAACTTGGACCAATTACTTAACCCAGGGGCATTCTACCTCCGAGCTACACCCCCAGCCCTATTTTTTATTTTTTATTTTGAAACACAGTCTTACTGAGTTGCACAGGGCCTCACTAAGTAGTAGCTGAAGCTGCCTTTGAACCACAATCCTCCTGTCTCAGCCTCCCAAATGCTGGGATTATAAGCATGCACCACCATGCCTGGCTACTTAAGTCTTCTAGAGACCAGTATTCTCACTTTAAAAATGGAGATAATAAACGTACTTATTTTATAGGATTATTACAAAGATTAAATAATATGTACAAAATATTTCTAGCAGGGCTTGGTACACAGTAAACTCAGTATTAATATTAGCTATTAAGCCAGGGGTGGTGGTGCATGCCTGTAATCATAGTATTTGAGAGGCTCAGACAGGAGAATAGCAGGTTTGAGGACAGCTTCAGCAATTTAGCAAGACCCTCAGCAACTTAATGAGACTCTGTTTCAAAATAAAAAGGGTTAGGGGTATAGTTTGAAGTATAATGCCCCAGGTTCAAATTCCATTAAAAAAAAAAACCTCACATAAATAATAGCTGTTTCCGGAGGTGGTGGCACATGCCTGTAATCCCAGCATTTGGGAGGCTGAGACAGGAGGATTGTGGTTTGCGGCCAGCCTCAGCTACTTAGTGAGGCCCTTTGCATCTCAGTGAGACCCTGTTTCAAAATAAAGAACAAACAATAGGTCTAAGGGTTTTGCTCGGAGGTAGAATTCTCCTGGGTTCCATCTCCAGTACCACACACACACAAAAGATTACGTTGAATGTATGATTCAACGTAATTGAACTTTGGTTATGTTTCCTTTAGGATCTAGTACCAACTCCTAATGAACACTTAGGTAACATGGATATATAATAAAAAGGTTAAAAATAACAATTTATGAATCTTAAAAATATGATGGCCAGGTGTGGTTGTTTATTATTATAATTCCAGATCTTGGGAGGCTGAGACAAGAGGATCACAGGTTTGAAGCCAGCCTCAGCAATTTAGAGGCTTCCAGCAACTTAGAGAGATACTGTTTCCAAATAAAAAATGAAATAGGGCGCGGGGGTGGGGGTATAGCTCAGAGGTACAATGCCCCTGGGTTCAGTCTCACACACAGAGATATGGTACAGTGGTTTCAGTCCCATAAACAACTTCTCTATAATATCTCTACTAAGTGCGGTGGGCATTCTTCTTTACCAGTTAAGGTGGTGCAGTTTACAGGTTGTATAAGCATAATTTCTTAGCCACTTGGTTTTTCAGCTTTATAATTCTGCAATTTTTTTGTAGTATTGGTATGCCCGCCTCAACTATGCAATTTTTTTTTCCAGTATTGGGTTGGAACCCAGGGATATTACATTCTACCTTGGAGCTCCAACCCTAGCCCTATTGTTTATTCTTTATTTTGAAACAGAGTCTCACTTAGTTGCACAGGGCCTCACTAAGTAGTAGCTGAGGCAGTCCTGGAACCACAATCCTCCTGTCTCAGCCTCCCAAATGCTGGGATTATAAGCATGCGCCACCACACTTGGCTTCAATTTATGCAACTTTTTATTAATGTTTTTATCTGCAGTGATTTACACATTTGATAGTCCACATATACAATGTGATTTGAAGCTGGGTGTGGTGGCATACACTTGTAATCTCAGCATTTGGGAGCTGAGAGAGGAGGATTGTGGTTCACGACCAGCCTCAGTTACTTAGTGAGGTCCTTTGCAATTCAGTGAGACCCTGTTTCAAAATAAAGAATATAAAATAGGGCTGGGGGTGTAGCTCGGAGGTAGAATGCCCCTGGGTTCCATCCCCAGTATTGTAAAAAAAAAAAAAAAAAAGTGATTTGATTTTTTTTTTTTTTCCAGAACTGGGGATGGAACCCAAGGGCAATCTACCTCCCAGCTACACCCCCACCCCTATTTTTTATTCTTCATTTTAGAAGAGGGTCTCACTAAATTGCAGAGAGCCTCACTAAGTAGTTGAGGCTGTCTGAGAACCTGCAATCCTCCTGTCTCAGCCTCCCAAGTACTGAAATTAAAATGTGTACCACCACGCCTGGCTGGTTGATTTTTATATTAATTTAAAATTCCTTTAATTCAAGTTTGCATACGATGTGAATACTCTGTACTTGCTATACACTTACTGGATCATTTTCTGTCTTCAGACTGTTCATACCAGTTGTCAGTGATGGGTGGGGCTTCCTGATCTCCCTGGGATTAAAAAAAAAAAAGATGTGAATGGGGCTGGAGTTGTTGCCAATTTGAGGCTAGCCTCAACAATTTAATAAGACCCTGTTTTACAATAAAAATAGGAATGGGGCTGTAGCTCTGTGGTAGAATGCTCCAGGATTCAACCCCCTGTCTCTCTGTAATACACAGACACACAGACACACACACACACACACACACACACACACACACACACACACACTGAGCTGAACATGGTGGCTCATGCCTATAATCCCAGTACTTGGGAGGCTAAGACGGAAAGACTGCAGGTTTGAGAGTAGTGTGCAGTAATTTAGTGAGCCCCTGTTTCAAAATAAGAAATAAAGCAGGACTGGTGGTACAGTTTGGAGGCAGAAAGCCCCTGAGTTCAGCCCCCAGTACTACACACATAACACACATATACACAGTGTATAAAGTTTCCCACAGACTTGAATTCGAATTTAGTTTGCTTTGGGCTAAGTGATGCCTACGTAGATTATTTAGTGATTATCCTGAGACTCCTGAATGGATGAAATTGATGTCCTGCTCCTGGAAGATGCCTTTTTCTCCCCACCTCCTGCCCTCAGCTACTTTACCCCACAATGTGGAGTTGAAGTCCAGAGGCCTGAAGCATCCCTGTGAGGCCCTAAGATAAAGGGCTTTTTTTTTTTTTTTTTTTTTTTTTGCCTCTGGCAGTGCATTTGGGAGAGGGGCTTTGCAGTGCTCACTGTGGGGTGGGGGCAGAGACAGGCCTTCAACTTGAAGTCTGCCTGTGTCATGGTGTTTGTATGTGAGCATTCGTGTCTGCTGCACTAAAAGGCTATGGTGACTATCACTTCACACTCTGTAGAGTGGCTGTAATAAGATGACAAAGTCTGAGCATGTGGCTGTGTGGTAGAGTGTTTGCCTAGCATGTGTGAGGCCCTGGGTTTGATCCTCAGCTCTGCAAAACAAACCAAAAACATAAGAAAAAATATTGATAATAGCAGATGTTGGCAAGAATGTGTAACTAGAGCTCCTGTGCATTGCTGGAGGGGTGTTAAAATGGCACAAATACTTTGGAGGACTATTTATCATTTTTTGGGTAAAGTTAAACATGCATGTACTCCATGACTTAGCAATTTGCACTCAGGAATCCTCCTAGGTAAAAGGAAAATACATGTCAATGTAAAGACATAGATGGAGATTCATAGTGTTCTTAATCATAATAGTCCCAAATGGAATAACCAAATGTCTATTAATGGGAGAATGGATAAGTAGTTTGTAGATTTTTCATGTAGTAGAATACTGTTCAGCAACAAGAATAAACTACAGATTCTATAGCAGCTTAGACGAATTTCAAAAACCATGATGTTGAACAAAAGAAACCAGATACAGAAGTAAGCATGATTACCTTTATGTAAAGTCTAAGAAGAGGCAAGATTCATCTATGGGAATAAAAATCAACTTCAGGAGCAGAAGTAGGAGCCTCCGGTGGGGAGGGTTCAAGAGCTGTGGGTGTGGCAGGCTCTATGTGTTTGGTTACTTGGGTGAATGTGATCATCAAAACTCATCTTGCCGGGCGTGGTGGCGCACGCTTGTAATCCCCACGCTTGGGAGGCTGAGACAGGAGGATCGCACAGGTTCGAAGCCAGCCTCAGCTACTTAGTGAGGCTCTCAGCGACTTAGTGAGACCCTGTTTCCAAATAAAATATAAAAAAGGCCTGAGAGTATAGCCCAGAGGTAGAAAGCCTTGGGTTCCACCCCCAGTACCACCAAAAAAAAAAAAAAAAGCTCATCTAAATGAACACTGAAGAGTTGTGCATTTTCTAGTGTATGAGTTATGCCACAATAAAATACTTACTGAATGCATTTTTCAAAGATAATGGCTAGCTTGGTACATTTTGCTGTGTCATAGCACTCATTACTTATATTCATCAGGGTTGTCATCTTTTACAATGCTAGATGACATGACATCTTGACTTTAGATCAGGGGTTCTTAACCTGTGGCTTGTTAATAGTTTGCAATGGATCCATGAACTCCATGAAACTGGATGCACAATTTTGCACGCCTGTTACATGTATTTTTCTTTTCCCTTGTGGAGTGAGTTCATAACTATCATCACATTCTCAAAAGAATCTTTGACCCAAAACATATTTAAAATAGAATCTCTGTGCAGAATGTGGTCAGTAGTTAAAGATGAATGAACTAATAAGTAGTAAACGGTCTCCAGTTGATATTCAATGAACCAAGCTCCCGATAGTTTACAGATTAAAACTGACAGATGTCCATGGCTCCATGGAACTAACACAAACTAGAATACCTTCCGCACCGAGAAACAGAATAAAGCCCTGATAAGAGCAGGAGGCAGAACCTGTGTACTGCAAAAATTCTTTAATCATATTTTTAGAAAAATTGTTATTCAAGAGTCTCCTATACACTCTGTTTTTAATATTGAAATTAGATAGATGATCACAGTGGGAACAACAGTGATGATTCAAAGATGAACACATTTCTCTTGACAGGTACCAGAATCAGTGCGAAGAGAACTGTAACAGGTTCAGCTTTGTCCGTGTTTAACAAAGGAGACACTTTTTATTTTTATTTTTTATTATTTTTTGTGGTACTGGGGATAGAACCCAGGGAACTTCTACCTCCAGGCTACACTCCCAGACCTTTTTTTTTTTTTTTTTTTTTTTTTTTTGGTGGTACTGGGGGTGGAACCCAGAGACTTTCTACCTCCGGGCTATATTCCCAGACCTATTTATATTTTATTTGGAAACAGGGTCTCACTAAATAGCTGAGGCTGGCTTCGAACCTGCGCGATCCTCCTGTCTCAGCCTCCCAAGCGCGAGGATTACAAGCGTGCGCCACCACGCCCAGCTACAAAGGAGACACTTTTAATGTGGTTCAGTTATGGCAATTTTTGTACACTGATTTTTGAGAATTGGTTATGCTTAGTCCTATTTGCAAGGAGGTGATGCAGCATTCAATTAATGGCATAGGCTTGTACATGCCATTTAAGATGGGAGTTGCTTCCTGAACATGTAAGGACCTTGTTTTTTTTTTTTTAATGTGGTTATCGACAGGTTTCTGTGGCCTATTTTGTCCGGTGTGTCTTGTGACATCGCCAGGCATTATGGAGAGTGTCTTTGTTGGCCATTGCTACCTGGGTCTACCTTTGCACTGAGAATTGGCACCAGAGAGAGACACAAAATACAGGTAAGTAGATTTGAGGAACACGTGAACCTTGTTCTATATGAGAACCTGTATGCCTTTCAGACCTGTGATTTGAAGAAAAACAAAACTATGAGCGAAGATGTTTAAAAAAGTACCACACCTAGCTGGGCGTGGTGGCGCACAATTGTAATCCCAGTACCTGGGAGGCTGAGACAGGAGGACTGCAGGTTTGAAGCCAGTCTCAGGAACTTAGTGAGGCTTTCAGCAACTTAGCAAGACCTTGTTTCCAAATAAGAACAAAACAAAACAGGACTGGTAGTGTAGCTAAGAGGTAGAAGCCCCAATACCACAAAAGACAAAAACAAACAAACAAAAATACCACACTTAACGGGAAACTTTAGAAAAAAATTTCTGATTTCACTCTTAACTAGAAAGTATAAGTCAACTGAAATGCTGTATTGTGAAGGGTTATTTCCAAGGGGAAATTATAAGGCACATTGTCGATCAATGAGCTTTACCAACTCAGTGGCCAAACTGAGCTCTCCAGATGTGCTTCTACAAGCTGTAGGAGGAAGAAGTAGCGGTGTTTAGTCGTACCCCTCATCAACACACATTCCCTTCCACCTATACAAATAAAACCACATTCTGTTCCTCTGTCTCTTATTATTTCAAGAGAAAGTGACAGATGGAATCACACCACTTTGGAGGAGATAACTGAGAGGTGTGACTTAAATATAGTCTTGGTGACATATGCAGAATTCACTTTGGGGGTTCCCTGGGAATCTTTCAAAGAGTCAACTGGTTAGTTTCCAGGATAGCTGAGAATAAAGTACCTGAGAGTTGGGGAGACACTGGTCATACCTATTATATGGATAGTTAAAAAATCATCTCATGTATTGTATGGAATGATCCTGGTGATACTTTTTTTTTTTCCCCTCACAAAACACACTTCAATTTCATTCCTTTTAAAATAAAAACAACAAGAAAACGACTATAGGAATAAGAAATCTCTTTTTTTTTTTTTTTTGGTGGTACTGGGGGTGGAACCCAGAGGCTTTCTACCTCCGGGCTATACTCCCAGACCTATTTTCTATTTTATTTGGAAACAGGGTCTCACTAAGTTGCTGAGAGCCTCACTTAGTAGCTGAGGCTGGCTTTGAACCTGTGCGATCCTCCTGTCTCAGCCTCCCAAGCGCTGGGATTACAAGTGTGTGCCACCACACCCGGCAAGAAATCTCTAATAATGAATCCAGCCTGAATTATTTCATGTCTAATGGAGAAGTCGGCCCTTAGTCCCTCTGCCCATTGGGACACAATTCTTTATCCTCAAATGCCTCAGGCATCTAATACCTCACTGTCCTGAGCAAAACACCTATGATACATTTTGAGGTGAAAAAAGTCACGGAAATACGCAACTAATTTCATAAAAGTATATATATATATATATATATATATATATATATATATATATATATAATCTGCTTATGTGGACATAGAATTTATCTGGAAATGTATATAAAAAACTAACAGTGATTGCCTCCAGGCAGGTAACTGGATGGTTAGGGATACCTATAGAGGAAAATTTCCTTTTCCTTTCCCTTTTTACTGTTGGAATTGGACCATTCAATTTAATATTTACTCCAAATAAAAAGTAAAGAAATAAGCCGGGCGTGATGGCGCATGCTTGTAATCCCAGCGCTTGGGAAGCTGAGACAGGAGGATCATACAGGTTCGCAGCCAGCCTCTGCTACTTAGTGAGGCTCTCAGCAACTTAGTGAGACCCTGTTTCCAAATAAAGTATAAAATAGATCTGGGAGTATAGCCCAGAGGTAGAAACGTCCCTGGGTTCCACTTCCTGTACCACAAAAAAAGTAAGTAAATAAAATAATTATAATTATCAGGTCCTAAGAGGGAAAAGCCCAAAGTATTAACAGAGAAGTTACTGGCTTCAAGTAGGAGGCCTGTATCAGTAGTTTTAAGGGCTGAATCACAGGGTTAGTTAGCCACTGAGGAGCATGGTGTCTGCAGCCCAGGGTTTTGGGTGTTAACTTGAGGGTGATGGTGGGTCCTGGAAGTCATGGTGGGCTGGGAAGGTAGCTAATGTTTTGTAGGCCCCGTGTAATGCAAATGAGCCTGTTCCATTTGGGTAGAACAGAGACCCTGGTCTTGCCCTAGGGTACCTTGTGCGAGGACTGGCTGGTGGTGCACTGCTGTTGGCCTTTTTCCGTATGTCAGGTGGCCCGGGAACTCAAGATGAGAACCTCTCAACTCTACGAAATCTGTGCAATCCCTTCAACTAAGGACACCCTGATTTGACAGAGCAAGGTGATAGCTCCTGCTCACTCCTCCACCCTTTCCTCTCAAACCTGTCTTTGTAGAAAGATTGTTTTTCATACATTTTCACTGAAATAGTAGAACAATAAACAATCCTCTCTCTACTATCTCTGCTGTTGTTCTTTCTTTACATATCCTTTGTATTTATTATTTTTCTGAACTTGTTATTCCATGCAGCTGTGCAGAGCACATGCTAGAGGTGAATGCTGTGCCCCTCCCCCACAGCATCCTGTGAGGTTGCATTTCCCCACCACCTTACTGGTTCAGTCCTTCACTGAGGATGCCTGGGAGGCTGGGAGAACCACCAGAGTGCCAGCGGTGGGGCAGGAGATGATTACTTTTAGTTAGCTCCTGAACTGGGTACAAATGTCCCTGGAACATGTAAGTCGCTGCCCTTCCCTTGTTCTGACTCTTGGCTGCATAAGGGAAAGTCTACAGGGTGTAGTGGCACAGTCCTGTAATTCCAGTACTTGGGAGGTTGAGACAGGCAGGACACAGGTTCAAGCCCTGCCTTAGCAACTTAGTGAGACCTTGTTTTATTATTATTATTATTATTATTATTATTATTATTATTATTTCTTTTTGGTACTGGGGCTGGAACCCAGGGGCTTTTCTACCTCCGGGCTACATTCCCAGACCTATTTCTTACTTTATTTGGGAACAGGGTCTCACTAACTTGCTGAGAGCCTCACTAAGTAGCTAAGCTATGCAAACCTCCTGTCTCAGCCTCCCAAGCGCTGGGATTACAAGCGTGCAACACCACGCCCGGTTTGAGACCCTGTTTTGAATCAAAAAATAAAATAAGGCTGGGGGTATGGCTCAGAGATAGATGCTCCTGGGTTCTATCCCTAGTAATGCACACACACACACACACACACACACACACACACACACACACACAAGCACATGCACACACATGGGAGGGAGTCTTAGCAGTAATCTTGAACCCTTTCATAGCGCTTGAGATCTTTTTGCCGCAGGCTCAAAGTCTTAGGTAGGCAATGGATCTGGGTTGAATTGGGTCCTTGGCCTCTTCTAGACCTCACTAAAAGATATTTGAAATCTTAACTGCTGGTACCTGTGAATGTGACCTTATTTGGAAATCAGGTCTTTGCAGATGCAATCAAGCTAAGATGAGGATGTGCTCCAATCTAATATGCCTGGCATTTTTATATGAAGAGAAGTGGAGACCTAGAGTCAGACACAGAGGGAAGACTTCCTTGTGAAGATGGAGGCAGAGACTGGAGTGGTCCTGCCACAAGTCAAGAAACGGCTGGGGCTGGCAGAGTCTGCAGGAGGCACTGGGGGATCCTGCCCTGGAGTTTTGGAGGAAGCACGTCCCTGCCAACCACATCTTGATTTGGATTTCTAGCCTCCAGAACTGTGAGAGGATATGCTTCTGTTGTTTCAAGCCACCCAGGTTGTGGTAATTTATTATAGCAGTCCGAGGAAGCTAGTGTAGCACCATCTACCAGGTGAATCAAATGTGTACTCTGTTTTGTTAGTGCAGCAGAACAGGGCAGAGCCGAGGAACCTGGGTTCTGAGCTGGACACACCAATTCTACTTCTCAGCTGCAGCTTTAGGCAAATTTGCTCACCTCTTTCTGTCTCAGATTCTTCATCTATAAAAGGGGATCATGTGGCAGCACTGACCTCACGGGGCTGTGAGGATTAAAAGTCAAGACATTTAGCACAGAGCCCGGGGAGTAGTAAGGACTCTGACCATCTTATATTTGGAACAAATTATACTGATTTTCCATTTACAGTCAGGACATAAAGTTTTCCTTGAAATTAAATCTTGCATAAAAATTGAGTCAATTAAAATAAAAATATTAAGTCAATAACAGCTGGTAGTTGGATGTGACAAGTATCGTGAAGGTGGCAAACACTAATCTTTTTTGAGGACTTGCATGTACCAGGCACTGTTCACTGTGTGTTTTAAGACATTTAATCCTTAGTATCCTTCAGGAAGGTGCTGTTATAACTCCATTTTTTCAGAAAAGAGGTCTGAGGCACTGGAATGTTAAGCAATCTGCTGAAGGTCACATAGCTGGTGACACAGGCAGCCTGGCCCCTGAGGCTGTGCTCTTGACCTCTACGCCAAGTAGAAAAGACGTCCAAGCTGGGCGTGGTGGCACAGGCTTGTAATCCTGGTACTTAGGAGGCTGAGGTAGGAGGATTGCAGGTTCACAACAAGCCTCAGCAATTTGTGAGGCCCTTTACAACTTAGTGAGACCCTGTTTTAAAGTAAAAAATAAAATAGGTCTGGAGGTGGCTTGGAGGTAGAACACCCCTGGGTTTCCTCCCTACTACTGCTACTACTACTACTACCAAAAAAAAAAAAAAAAAAAAAAAAAAGAAAGAAAAGAAAAGAAAAGGCTTCTAGACAAGAGGCCTTTTTGGGTTCTTGGACCCATGTGGTTGTACAAACTAGAAGTGTGTGTGTGTGTGTGTGTGTGTGTGTGTGTGTGTGTGTATGTGTTACTGGGCATTCAACCCAGGGACATTCTACCTCTGAACTACACTCCCAGCCCTATTTTATTTTTATTTTGAGACAGGGTCTTGCTAGGTTGATGAGAGTCTTACTACTTGCTGAGGCTATTCTCAAACCTGTGATCCTGTATCAGCTTCTCAAGTACCAGGATTACAAGCATGCGCTAACATGCACAGTTAAGTTTTTTCTTTTTCTTTCTTTCTTTCTTTCTTTCTTTTTTTCTTTCCCCTGGGGTGCTGGGGATTGAACCCAGGGAAAGTCTACCTCTGAGCTCCACATTGCATCCTTTTTATAATTCTTCATTTTTAAACAGGATGTCACTGAGTTGCAGAGGGCCTCCCTAAGTAGCTGAGGCTGGTTGTGAACCGGGATCCTCTTGTCTCAGCCTCCCAAGTACTGGGATTACAAGTGTGTGCCACCATGCATGGCTTATACCCTAAGTTTATAAACCTGAATTTCCTTTTCAGAGGTGAACTCAGCCTGATTATCCCTGAGAGGAAGTCCCTTCTTCAACGGTTTCTACCAAAACTACGTTTGGATGTCTAGAGCATCTACCAGAAGCTAAAACCTGCTCTGGGAAAAGTTAAATAGTCATTGTTGACATCAAATCTATGGTCAAGTACTATCCTCCCCAAACCAGCTACTTAAAAAAGACAGGCCTGGCAGACAATCTACTAAATGAAAATAAACCCACTTTTATTGTGTCATGCTAAAACACATGTCGGGCTTCACAAGCTTGCAGGGGGCAGCAGTACACATTTTGGCAAAGGAGACTTGGGTAATCTGGGCACTCCCATGCTCAGATCTCCCTGCATAAAAAGCAGAGGGCTTTCCACTCGGAGCTCTCTGGCGTAGTGCTCTTCTCTCTGATGTAAGGGTGTGAGTGGACCTCTCCTCAAGGGAGCTCCTTCCTGGAATCCTTTGCTTCTTCCAATCAGTCTGGGCGGCAAAGAGCAAACTTAGCATTTCATTAGAGCCACAAATGCAGGCAAGCAGAACTCTGGGCTCTCAAAGCATCGGGTCTACCACAGAATCACAGAACATGCAACAGAATTCATGTGGGGCTAGTTCTTTGGAAAGGGGTAGTAGAGAGTAGCAGTGAAAGGAGGTGGCTTAGGGCCATGACTCTGGTTTCCTCTAGAAGGACATGGCAAGCCCAAGGGGGGGGGTGGGGGGACCCAAAACACATGCTTCCCAGGGGAGACAATGTCCAATACTAGATAGTTATGTGAGAGACAATACCTCTCATATCAAACCTCCCTTGAGCTCAGTTTCACAGAAAGCTTTGAGTGGTATAAATCTGAGAGTTACCCAACAGTGAAGATAGAGTCTGTATGTTTTTCTTTCTATTAGAAAATTCCTTTGGGTTTTCATGATGCAAAATGTGGAACAAACCTCTGTTGATCCTGTGTGGGTGAGCATCACCAACACATGTGCAACAGGCATTTCTTTTTTTTTTTTTTTGTGGGTCTGGGGGTGGAACCCAGGGGCATTTGACCTCCGAGCTACACCCCCTGCCCTATTTTTTATTCTTTATTTTGAAACCGGGTCTCACTGAGTTGTGGAGGGCCTCACTAAGTAGCTGAGGCTGTCCCCGAACCGCGATCCTCTGGTCTCATCCTCCCGAATGCTGGGATTACAAGCGTGCGCCACCACGCCCGGCTTTGCAACAGGCATTTCAAAGCAACCACACAGATTGTTGTACAGTACAAACCCCGAAAACAAACACACTAGAGAACTCTCCACTAAGGAAATAAGCCACCCGCCCTGGAACTTTATTTTTTGGAACAAAGATATGAAGAGCTTAGAAGTCTTTAAGTGCTACTTTTTTTTTAATGTTTATATGTGTTGTGTATTTAAGGTTTATTTGTATTCATTACATCGTAGCTAACACATTATACCCCTTTCATAAACATTATTTACAGACATATTAACTCAAATTCTTTTTTGGTCTATTAAAAGCACTGTAAGCAGAGACACATAATGGGAGCTTTCCTGCTTACCTTTCTATGGAGGAGTCAAGTTTTCTCCTTGTCCATTCTCTTCATTTTTCATCTGGATAACATTGCCCATTCCCAATCAAACACAGTAACAAGAAGCAACAATCTATAGGGTGTGACATGGTGGCACACGCCTGTAATCCCCATGTTTGGGAGGCTGAGACAGTAGTTTTATAGGTTTGAGGCCAGTATCAACAACGCAGTGAGACCCTGTTTAAAAAAAATAGAATTGGGGGTGTAGCTTGGAGGTAGAGCATCACTGGGTTTGCTCCTCAGCATTAAAAAAAAAGGCATAAATTTCAGGAGATGAAACTCAGATTTTATGTTTAGAAAACTATTCTAGGGCAAGTTTCTGGGCTAATTTGATTATAATCACTCAAATTCATCCTTCCTTGTTTTATTACCACCCTACCACTTTTTGACCCATGACCACTTGGAATCTGAATGTTGGAACTGAGTCCACAGATGAACACTTTCCTAAGCTTCTGGGTTTGGCTAGGAACAAGTCATATTCCTTGTTTTGTGTGTTTAGAAACTATTTGGTTTATTGGCTAAACATGTTCAAAAGAAAAGCTAAATCCCTATGAAACCCTCCTTTATGAGCCACAGAAAGTTCCCACAGCCTTAAAAAACAGCCTGTGCAAAAACTAGGAGTGTTGTTTCCTGCTGCTCAAATTGTGAAACATGGAAGCTAATGTATGAAAATGTACGAAGACCTTAAAGGCAGGCTCTTAATAGCAATGTGGCCAGGCGTTGTGGCGGACGTTTGTAATCCCAACATTTGGGAGGCTGAGACAGGAGGATCGTGGTTCGCGGCCAGCCTCAGCTACTTAGTGAGGCCCTCTGCAACTCAGTGAGACCCTGTTTCAAAATAAAGAATAGCAATGTGGTCAGTGCTTCCTGAGGACTAAACGTGAAGTGCTCCCCCAGCTTTGGTGTGGAAGCCTTTTCCATACATCATTTATTTATTTATTTATTTATTTAGGTGGTACTGGGGTTCCTGGAAGCCCTTCTACCTCTGGGCTACACTCCCACGGTCTACACTCCCAGACCTATTTTTTAACTTTTTTTTATGTGGAAACAGGGTCTCTTAAGCCAGCGAGGCTGGCTCCGAACCAGCGCGATCCTCCTGTCTCCGCCTCCCAAGCGCGGGGATTACTAAGCGTTCGCCACCACGCCCGGCTCCATACATCATTTATAAAATTAAAATTCCTTTCAACTGTGGAATTCTGTGACTGCATCTTGGAAAATGAAATTATTGAAACCTGTGTATAGGCGAGCTTACACAGGATATAGGTAAGGCCTTGTGGTAGGAACAAATACATTTCAGAATCTGAAAGTAGCATCTCAATAGTCATCATTGCTGAGGCTAAGGAGTCAATCTGAATTTCCCCCAGGGGAAAGAGAGCCAACATTTAATCACAGTGGTAGAGAGTGAAAGGATGACCGGCAGGTAGCAGTTCCATCTTTGACCACGTGTGAGGAGGAGGGGGCATCACTGAATCATCCCGTCCGGAGCTCAGTGATACCTCTTCACCCAGCACTTAGCAGATCAAACCGATACTCTGGGGCTTCTCATTTCTTACTATTATTGTCTCCGATGTGTAATCGAGAGAAGCGTATGGTTAAAAAGCCCAAATTATTCACGCTAATAAAATATAGATGCCAGTTTAAGTTCCTCATGCATCAGTTTCACATAGAAGAAAACACTTGTGTATATACAAAACGTGGTTCTTGCTCTGATCGTGGTTTGGCAGGTGCTTGCTCCTCTTCACAAGCAAGACTGGATGAAAGACTGAGGATACTTCAGAGTAAAATTAGGATGCTGAACTTTAAAACAACCAACATATCCCAGTGATGCTGCATTCCTATCATCGTCTTTGATAATTAGGGCACCATATGCTTTTAAAAATGAAATTATTTATGTCTTAAGGGAGGAGATGGAAACGTACAGTTCCATCCATTAGGGTATTTGTGAATTTCATTTATCTGTGCAATGTGTCACTTGGGTTAACACAGATAATTTAAAATTATATTTTAGGTTATAGTTTTTTTTTAAAAAAACAAGAGTAGAATGTTTTCTGATTGTTTGTTCTTTATGGTGACTTATATGAACATAAGAGGCTGCACAGTTATAACTGATTTTTATATCTTTCTACTTGAAATAGCCTCTCTGTAAACACTGCAGTCTGTAAAATCTGTCTTATAACATCATAGATTTTTCTTATCTGTGATTCCTTATGTGCCAGGTACTTATTTTCTTAACCATTATATTCTTTTTTTGTGTGTGTGTGTGGCACTGGGGATGGAACCCAGGGGCCTTCTACCTCCAGGCTACACTCCTAGACCTATTTTATATTTTATTTGGAAACAGGGTCTCTTAAGCCAGCTGAGGCTGGCTTCGAACCTGTGCGATCCTCATGTCTCTGCCTTCCAAGTGCGAGGATTACAAGCATGTGCCACCAACCCGGCTTGACCACTATATTCTAACAGATGCCTTCTAGATCAGAAGGCAGGGGAGGCGGAGAATGGAAGTGGTCTGGACAGGAATAATGATATAGCAGAGGGTTACAGGGTGCCTGGTGGGGAGTCAGAGGTGAGGGTGAAGGCTAGTGGACATTGTGAGGAAGCATTGGCCTCTGCAGACTGAACACCTGAGAGGAGAATCTTATGCCACCCCTACATCACTTTAAATCCGAGCTAGAAAGACAGCCAGACACAGAGTTGGAAGGCATTTGATGTTAGTCTTTTCACTTGTTAGGTGCCAAACTTTGACAAATTGGCAAGATTGTCTTTGATGACAGAAGTCATCAAAGTCTAACGTAACCTGCAACAGCCCACAACTGCCACCACCATTAAGACCGAGAGTGGAGACAGATTACTCTTTCTCCTATTACCCCCTGTCTTGGAGGCCAGAAGATTGGTATTCCTGTACCATTCCTGATGTTCGAGGAATATCACATGGTCCACAAACTCTCCTTGAACAATTTCCATCCAAGCAGATGTTCATCCTGGTTGATGCCAGCCTTTCCTGAGATGATTACTAAGGCAGGCTCTGTGTACTCTGAAATCTCTGAAAAAGATTTCAGAATCAATTGTGTGAGAATGCAGCCTGGGAGGAACTATATCTCCTCCTCCTCTCCTTTGTCCCCCTCTCCTCCTCTTCTTCCTTTCCTCCTCCTCCTCCACCTCCTCCTCCTCCTCCTCCTCCTCCTCCTCCTCCTCCTCCTCCTCCTCCTCCTCCTCTCTTCTTCTTCTTCTTCTTCTTCTTCTTCTTCTTCTTCTTCTTCTCCTCCCCCTCCTTTTCCTTCTTCCCTCTTCCTCCTCCTCCTCATCTCCTCCTCTCCCCTTCTCCTCCTCCTCCTCTTCTTTCTCCTCCTCCTCCTCCTCTTCTTTCTCCTCCTCCTTCCTTTCTCCCCCCTCCTTTTCCTTCTTCCCTCTTCCTCCTCCTCCTCATCTCCTCCTCTCCCCTTCTCCTTCTCCTCCTCTTCTTTCTCCTCCTCCTCCTTCTTCTTCCTTTCTCCTCCCCCTCCTTTTCCTTCTTCCCTCTTCCTCCTCCTCCTCCTCATCTCCTCCTCTCCCCTTCTCCTCCTCCTCTTCTTCTCTCCTCCTCCTCCTCCTCCTCCTCCTCCTCCTCCTCCTCCTCCTCCTCCTCCTCCTCCTCCTTCTTTGGTAGGTTGTGGAGAGTCTCACTACATTGCTGCTGATGCTGGTCTTAAGTCTGTGATCCTCCTATCTCAGCCTCCTAAGTACTGTGATTACAGGTTGTGCCACCATTCTTAAGCCTTTGGGATGGGAATTTGTCAGGTTGGTTTTGTTTTTATTTGATTTTGTTTTTGCAGAAGAGATGATGTGACCTTTTCTTTTTGCTTTCTTCAGTTTTGGTGATGGTTAGGTTTTGGTTAAGGAGATAGTTTATCAGGTTTCTCCACAGTAAAGTAGCTGAATGGTGTTTTTAACCTCATCAACTTTCTACACTTAGTTGGCACTTTAAAGAAGAGCTTTCTTTTTTTCTAATTTTTTTATATCAACATGGACTCAAGGATTCCTATTCAATCCCATGGAATGTCATCTGTTACTGCAAAAAATGAATAATTGGTATCTAATGAAGAAATATCAGGCAAACCCAAATTGAGAGACATTCTATAAAACAAATGCCAATACTCTTCAAAATACCAAGACAATGAAAGATAATGAATCTTGAGCAGCTGTTTCAGATTGAAGGCAACTAAAGAGGTATGACAAACACAATATGTGGACCTATAAGGAATTCTAGACAAAAGTTTTGCAAAATGTTCCTACAGAGGAAAGTAATGGGATAGTGATAAAGTGGCAGGGGATTGAGTAGAAGCTGTAGACTAGTTAATAGCACCGCATCGACTCTGGTTTCCTCATTTTCCGAGCTTTGGTTACATAAGGGCATATCCTTGTTTTAAGAACATGCACCCTGAAATCTTTGGGGATAAATGGGATAAGTGTTCTTCAACTTACTCTCAAATGGTTCAGAAAAAAATCAAAGTGAACATAGTAAGATACTATCATTTGGGGAACAGAGCAGAAGGAACACACAGGAGTATTTCGTACAATTTTAGCAAACATTTATGTAAGCCTGAAATTATTTCAGCAATAAAAAGTTAAAATTCATGAGCTCCCAGAATTTCCCTGAGGCCTCAAGTATTTCATTTTGATGACCAGACTCCACCTGTATCCCTACCGCCTTCACACAGAGAGCCAACATCCCTCCCTCCCTCACTGACTAATCCTTTGTTCCTTTTTCCTTTAGACTGAGAATGTTCAGGAGGAAAGTGCTAGACTCCTCTGTCCGTCTCTTGTGAGGGGAGGGAAGATGGTTTGAATGGGCATAGCTGGAAGCAGTTGGCCTCAATGACTTTGATGCCAGAGCTTGGTGACACCTTCTCTAGTTGCTGCCCTCCTGAGCGCCATACAGCCATAAAGCCCAGACTGACCATACTATAGAAGCAAAGAAGAAAGGTAAAAGGATGCTGGGAAGTTCATCCCATGGGTTACAACCTGCCTTCTAATACACTCAGCCTCAAAGTGTGTTCATAGTGAGTTCTCATGCAACAAGGCAGGAAATAAGTAGAAGGATCTTCAACATCTTTCCTAATTTCTTTCATCTAGAGCCTGATGTCTTTTCTATCCAGGGACCTGTGCTTATGGTAACAGCTTTGTTTTGTCTTTAGGGACACTAATAATGCTTACGGCCTTATTCTTTGGAGCATAGCATGGGGCAGTTATATCTTGCAAGCAGTTTATGGTAGTATTACTGCACCAGTTTTGGGAGTCTTACCCCAAACTCTTGTCTCCAAAGGTAGTACTATTCTCTGTGGCTCCAGATACTGACTATACTAAGGGACCCCAAGCTTTCAAATAAGCATCCATATCTGGACTCAAAACTGGGCGTCTCTGAGCTCTCAGGGGCTGCACCTACTCATCGCTGATGTGTTCACAACAGTGTGTAAGAGCATTAGAGGCTCCAGGTGGCAGCTTTACCTTCCACAGGAGGAGCAGGCTACCAAATCCTGACCACTTGGATGCATCCTGAGTCTCACCGCAACAGTAAGTTACAAACAATTTGGAGTTTTGCTGTCTTCACTGAATGTGGACAGCAATTTCATTTTGTTATTCTCGAATTAAGGTCACCCTTAAAGGAGAAGGCAGCCTGTCTTCAACATGTCCTGCCCTCTTCCTTGTGCCTAGGATGGTGCCCGTGCTGATGATGCCTATGGAGAAGGGTCGACCTGTTCACATCCCAGAAATGGCCGCTTTGATCTGCACATCAGTCACCTGCTGGGAGAATGTCTGTCCAAGACTGAAAGCAAGGTTATCTGAGATCACTGCATCTGGATCCCATGGGAAGAATGGCGGTTTGTTGGCTCTTTTAACTACAGTCATTGTGATGTAGCATTTCTGCGAGGGACTGCAGGGCCAGGGTAGTAATGAGGAAGTAACTACCAAGGGAAGGCTGGCTGCCACATTAATCTGTTGTTCCCGGTTGTACTAAATGATGTAGAAAGAACTTCTACTCTAAGATCGACTGATGTTTTAATAGGCACCTGAAAATCCCATCAATGGTAGGAGACGTGAGTTTGCCCAAGGCTGGTGTTGCGCAGCACTGGAGGCAGTCCTTGTTAGTGCTGTGTCTGCAGGCCAGGGGTTCTAGGAATAGGCAGGTAATAATTCTTTATTTACTGAGTGCTAAAACGACGAGTCTGTCTGAAGTGGAAACCCTGTTGCCTGCAGGAAATCTTTTGGGTCCCACCTTAAATGAGGTGTCAAGAAGTTAGCCACAGACCAGAGCCAGATTTCTTGATTATTTTCAGACTCTATTAATTCCTAGCCTTGTGATCCTTGGAAGATTAAGCTACTGAGGCCTTGGTTCCCTTGCTGGTAACAGGGGTCATAGTTATAGTATTTACTTTGTATGGTTGTGCAGAGATTTCCAAATGAGTTAGTATAGATGGAGCACATTGAATAGTGGCTGACACACATCAGGGGCTGTTGGCTCAAGTTATTATTATAAATTAAGAGACCTCTTCGCCAGGCATGGTGGCACACACTTTCAGCGCTTGGGAGGCTGAGACAGGAGGATCGCACGGGTTCGAAGCCAGCCTCAGCTACTGAGAGAGGCTCTCGGCAACTTAGTGAGACCCTGTTTCCAAATAAAGTATAAAAATAGGCCTGGTCCTCTAGACCAGGGCAGGATGCACATGGTGTGCTTCACGGCTGTGCCTGAGCTGTGTGGAACTATACCCAGCACATGGTGGATGCTCGGTCAGTGTTCACTGACTGAAAAACAAACAAATACGCGAATTAGATGACATTGATTTTTACCCAGGAAGAAAATATTTTGTGACTTTAAGTGGAGATGGTGCCGGAGTGAGGTTGGCCTGGGTCCCATAGGCCACAGTCGCAGGTCTGGCAGGGGAGAACTAAGCAGTAGATGCATTTTCTGAATTGCAAGGTGTGCCAGGGGCATTTAATTTCTACTAATTGGCACCAAGGAGGAGGAGATAGCAAAATCACCAGCCAGCTGGAAGCTTTTCCATGTCAGACCTATTTGCAAATCAGAATGGACATTTCACAAATCGTGTTAACTCTGGGAAGATGCGATGCCAGTGTGCTTGCTGGCTGCGTTCTGGGGTGCTTAAGCCCTAAGCATTAAACCTGCAGTGGGTGAGGTGAGGAGGGGTAAGAGTAGCTGGAAAAGACTGATGAGGGTTATAGAATAAAATGCATTTTTTTCAAAATTCAAAAACTTTTATTGGTGCATTGTAATCACAATGAGGTTCAGAGTATTAGAAATGTACTTGTACACAGCACTTGGTGTGTTTCTCTCCAGATCCATCCCACTTCCTTCCTGCCCCTGTATATAATATTGAAATTGGTATGATAACTTTATTATTTATTTATTTGCTGCACTGTAAATTTTACATCATATTGGGGTATAGAGTATCAGACATGTATGTACATAGTTTTGGTACCCAATTTTTTTGTGGTATTGGGGTTGAACCCAGAGGCATTCTACCTTTGAGCTACACCCCCAGCCCAATTTTATTTCTTATTTGGAGACAGGGTCTTGCTAGGTTGATGAGAGTCTCAATACTTGCTGAGGCTGTCCTTGAATCTGCGATCCTCCTGTCTCAGCCACCCAAGCACTGGGATTACAGGCATGTACCACCATGCCTGGCTCTTGGTGCCCATTTTTAAACAGCTGTAGTATCACTGCAATCCTGGTGCTGTTTTCCAGTTTATCTGAGAGATGAAGAGAGCAAAGAAGCCTAGATTTTTGGTCCTTCAGAACCAACCCACCGCTTCTTAACTGTGTCTTTAGACAAATGGTTATCCTCTGAGCTTCAGTCTGAACTTGGGGGCTGCTGTGAATATGAGGAGAGAAAGTGCACGTACTTGTTAGGAATGACAGCTGGCCTTGCAGGGTGCGGTCTTGGCTTTGGGCACTGTGCCAGAGACTTCATGTACATTATCCCATTCATTCCCCACCAAACCACTTGAGGAAGGCACAACTTATACCTCTATTTTACAAGTGAGGGAACTAAAGTTTGCAGAGGTTAAATGACTTGGCCATTATGACAAAGACAGGAAAATCAGAAAAGTCAGATTTTCAGAAAAATCACCCTCTTTACTGGGCTCTTATAACTACCCCAGAGCATATCCTCCAAGGCATTAGCTCAGTATGTGGCCTTTAGTACATGTCTAATAAATGGCAGTCAGGAAATTCTGTTCTCCTTTTTCTTGTGTTGTTGTTACTAGGGATTGAACTCAGGGGCTTTCTACCTCTCAGCTACATCTCAGCCCTATTTTACTTATTTATTTATTTTTGGGTGGTACTGGGGTTCCTGGAAACCCTTCTACCTCCGGGCTACACTCCCAGACCTATTTTATATTTTTATTTAGAAACAGGGTCTCTTAAGCCAGCCAGGCTGGCTTTGAACCTGCGCGATCCTGCTGTCTCCACTTCCCAAGCGCGGGGATTACAAGCGTGCGCCACCACGCCCGGCTTATTTTATTTTTAATTTGAAACAAAGTCTTGCTAAGTTGTTGAGGGTCTCCCTAAGTTGCCAAGACTAGCCTTGAACCTTCTATCCTATGGTCTCAGCCTCTTAGGTATTGGGATTACAGGTGTGCACCACTGTGCCTGGACAGAGTCTGCTCTTATACTAAGCATTTCTCCTGCCTATTCTGCTTTCTAGCCTTTGTTCCCTGAAAACTCTAGTAGTTACCACTTTTGGGGTCCATTCTCCAAACCAGCATCCCTCCTACTTGTCTCACTTGATCTTACCAACAAGCCTATGAAGGGCTAAAGATTGTTTCCATCTTTCAGGTGTGTAAAGAAAGGCTGAGAGAAGTTAGCTTGGCCAAGAAGCCAAGACAGCCAAGAAGTGATGGTGCTAGCATTTGAACCCAGGATATGTGAGCCTGGAGCCCAGGCACGCCGCTCATCTTTTAGAACCTTTTCTCCTGGGGATTGAGCCAGGGGCATTCTATCTTGGAGTTACATCCCCAGATGTTTTTATTTTTTAAATTTTGTCACAGGATCTCATTAAGTTGCTGAGGGTCATGCTAAGTTGCTGAGGCTGTTCTTGAACCTGAAATCTTTCTGTCTCAGCCTTCCAAGTGTGTGTGTGTGTGTGTGTGTGTGTGTGTGTGTGTGTGTGTGCCGTCATCTGGCTGCTCTTTGTTCTTGGAATTGTCCATCCATATCTATTTACTAGTAGTAGCTACCATCTATTGAACACTTCCATGTACAATATCATACTCAGAGTTAGATATATACAGTAACATTTAATTCTGCCAAGAACTCCATTTTATAGATAATAAAACTGAGGTACAGGGAAATGTTGTAACCTTTCCAACTTTCTTTGGTCATTTTGCCAAAAGACACAGATCTAGTAAGTAACAAGCCTAGATTAAAACTCAAGTGATTTGGTTATGAAACTCATCTCATTTTAACTGTTAAGTTGCTTCTCCAGATCTTATAAAGATCTAATGGATCGGGAACCAGGCTGGTTCAGTGGCCCCCAAATCCTTGTTGAATGATGATTTAAATTTGTCCCTCTGAGTGGGGTTGGTGTGGTGGTGGTGGCACATGCTTGTAATCCCAGCGCTTGGGAGGCTGAGACAGGAGGATCGCACAGGTTCAAAGCCAGTCTAGCTACTTAGTGAGGCTCTCAGCAACTTAGTGAGACCCTGTTTCCAAATAAAGTATAAAATAGGTGGGGGAGTATAGCCCGGAGGTAGAAAGCCCTTGGGTTCCACCCCCAGTACCACCAAAATAAATAAATAAATAAATAAATAAATAAATAAATAAATAAATTGTCCCTCTGTTGGAGACTCCCACAATGAAAATGACCTAAGCCCCCAAATGCACCAACCGCTCCTGCAATGTAAGCTTAAAAAAATAAGCAAAACAGAAAGAAATCAGCTTATAAATAGAATGTGAAGAACAGAGTATTTGGAAATGTGGTTTTGACATCTAAAATAAACTCTCCCTTCAAAACAGCATCCCCTCTGTGTGACTGCTCTGCTTTGCCGGGAAGCGGATGCGCTCTGGCTGTAACTGACAGGTCCTCTTCACAGCACTGGGAAGAAGGTGGTGGTGGTGGGGAGCAGGAGTCTGGGTACAACCCTTTTGAGGCCATCTTTATTTTGAATTCCTCTTTTGCCCTCTAGGCTTGTTTGAGCTGTCTCCTTATGTTTTGACTCGAGTTTGCTTTTTGCTTATTTAAGAGAGTCTCTTGAATGCAATAGCACTCACAATCCCCTCAAATGGTTAGGGAGTTGTTATTTCCATGGGAATGACCCTAGATGGCACTGGCCTCCAGGACACAGATCACCTATGACAGTCAAACACTGCCATTGCAAATGGCTCTCATCACATTGGTTGGTCATGCTAGCCTGGTTCCAACAGTATCAGTGCAAAATGCACACAGTGCATACAGTGGCCTCTGTGAATTCCTTTTGCCTTTCTCCCTGGGTCCCAGCTGGCATCCTTTTAGTCCTTACCAGGCAGTTCTTGCCCATCAGCAGTGACCCTATTTGCATAATTAGCTTGCATCTGGGGGGTGTTATCTTTGAACTTTGGATAAACACCAGCATGAACACTGAAAGATGTTAGCTCTCTGAGCCCTCTTGTTCCCACAGAGATGAAAGTGGGAAGTATTTTGGAAGTCATATCCCTCTTCTTCTAGGATGCTGCTCTGTATCATTATTATGAGGACAGACAAACCCAGAAATAAATAATCTCACGAAGAGGGAGCAGTCTGGGGAATGCAAAACAGTCAGTGTGTTTTCCCCTATCTTTTTTTTTTTTTTTGTGGTACTGAGTGTGGAACCCAGGGGCTTCCTACCTCCGGGCTATACTCTAAGACCTATTTTATACTTTATTTGGAAACAGGGTCTCACTAAGTTGCCAAGAGCCTCACTAAGTAGCTGAGGCTGGCCTTGAACCTGGGTTATCCTCCTGTCTCAGCCTCCCAAGAGTGGGGATTACAAGTGTGTGCCACCACGCCCGGCTCCCCCATCTATTTTATTTATTTTAATATGCTTTTATTGGTGCATTATAGTCTTACATCATAAGATCATTGTGTGTTGACATCAGTGATCCAGAACCACATTGCAAGCTTCAGTTCTTTTTCAAGTTCTTGGCTGTGTCTGGCGACTCTTGCAGCAAGGGTAGCTTTGCTCTTTGGATATTTTGGTGCAGAACTTTCTCAGTTATCTTTCTTCCCATCCTTACTTCTCCAACAACAAGATATTACCTTGTTTTTATGAGAGGGCTTGATCATCTGAGTTAAACCTTGCCCTCCCCCACCTCCACCCCACCCAGGAGACATCCACAGCGTACCCATTTGTCTGTCCTTTCCAACCTCAACTACGCTGGAAGAAGAGGGAGGTGATGATTTAAGATGAAGATTTGGGCTTAGAGTTTAGGCTGTTACCTTGGGGAGGTCATTTGAACTTTGAGCCTGAATTCTAATCTCTAAAATGGGATAATGGTAGTACTTCTGTTAGGGTTGGGTGGGTAGGGCTAGGTGGCACAATCCCTGTAGCATGTAGCTGCTTGACATGTAGTCGGTGCTTAGTAAGTGATGGCAATTATTGCTGGACAAGGAGTCAGAGATGCTGTTTTTTCTTTTGTTTTGCTTTTTTACTTTCTGTTTTAAGGTCTCAAACTACTTTTGTGACATATAAGGCAAGGAATCAGAACATTCTGAGACTCAGTTTTCTGATCTGCGGTTTGTGTTCCTCGGCATACCTCACAAGGTGCTTGTGCAACTTTGTTAACAGCGGCTGCAGCTGAAAGGTGTCTTTCAGTTTCAGATTCTTGGTTTCTGTAGTCTGCTACCCAGAGGTTCCAGGAAAGCCCAGAGGACAGTTGCCCCCAAAACCCTTTACTCACTTTGGGTATATATTTTCCCATTCAGAAACAACACATACCTAGAATTCTTGTAAAAATCCCTCCAAACTAGAACCTTGCAGAACCAGACACACTGGTCCTTCAAAATTCTCATTCTCAGCAATGAGTCAAATCCTTAGAATTCCAGTGCCAGAAGACAGATGGGAACTCAACCATCAGAATGTCTATGGCTCTAAGTTGTAATACTGGCTTTACCTCATGCTTGCTGAGCACCTCTGTGGGATGTACTGGAAACACCGCATGGTCCACGTGTGGGGACATCCTAAGGCAATGGTAAACATGGAACTCAGAACAGTGGTTGTGAGGAAAATTGGGAGAATGAGAAGAAAGAACTCTGGTTGGAGCCGGGCATGGTGGCGCATGCTTGTAATCCCCACGCTTGGGAGGCTGAGACAGGAGGATGGCACAGGTTTGAAGCCACCCTCAGCTACTTAGTGAGGCTCTCAGCAACTTAGTGAGACCCCGTTTTTATTTTGTATTTAATCTTATTTTTTTGGTGGTACTGGGTTTCCTGGAAGCCCTTCTACTTCTGGGCTACACTCCCAGGCCTATTTATACTTTTTTATTTTTGGAAACAGGGTCTCTTAAGCCAGCGTGGCTGACTTCGAACCTGCGCGATCCTCCTGTCTCAGCCTCCCAAGCGCGGGAGACCCCGTTTTTAAATAAAATATAAAATAGGTCTGGGAGTATAGCCCAGAGGTAGAAAAGCCCCTGGGTTCCACCCCCAGTACCACTAAAAAAAAAAAAAAAAAAAGAAAAAAAAAGAAAAAAAAAAAGAAAAAAAAAAAGAAAGGAATCTGGTTGGGATAAGCAAACGGTGGTGGACTTCAATGGTATTGATAATTACTACTTTTTTTTTTTTCCAGTACTAGGGATGGACCTCAGGGGCATTCTACTTCTGAGCTACACCCCAGTCCTTTTTTTAATTTTTCATTTTGAAACAGGGCCTCACTGAGTTGCAAAGGGCCTCACTAAGTAGCTGATGTTGCCTGTAAATTGTGATACTCCTGTCTCAGCCTCCCAAATGCCGAGATTACAAGTGTGCACCACCACACCTATCTTGATAATTACTACATTTTAGAAAGTTGGTGGAAGCTAGTTGTGGTGGCACATGCCTGTAGTCCCAGTACTTGGGAGGCTGAGACAAGAGGATTGCAGGTTGGAGGCCAGCCTCAGCAACTTAGTGAGACTCTTAGCAACTTAGCAAGACTTTGTTTCAAAATAAAAATAAAAATGAGCTGAAGTTGAAGCTTGGAGGTAGAAATACCTCTGGACTTAATCCCTAGGGTATATAGCTGGTGGCAGTTATATAGCTGTTTATTTTTATTTGTTTTGGTACTGGGGATTGAATTCAGGGGCATTCTACCTCTGAGCTACACCCTAGCCCTATTTTGTTTTTATTTGGAAACAGGGTCTCGCTAGGTTAACAAGAATCTCATTACTTGCTTATAGTTGTTTTACGATCCTATATAATTACAAACATATGTAAATATATTTCCTATGTATGAAAAAATAATATAAAAGAAGAATCTGAGGCGTGGTGGCGGTCCAGGCGTGGTGGAGCACGCTTGTAATCCCCGCATTTGGGAGGTGGAGACTGGAGGATCGCGCAGGTTCGAAGCCGGTCTCTCTGGCTTAAGAGACCCTGTTTCCAAATAAAAATATAAAAAATAGGTGTCTGGAAGTGTAACCTGGAGGTAGAAGGGTTTCCAGGAACCCCAGTATCACACACACACACAAAAAAGGAGAATCTGGGTGTGGTGGTGCAAGCTTGTAATCCCAGTGTTTGGGAGGCTGAGACAGGAGGATCAAGTTCAAGGACAGCCTCAGCAAGTAGTGAGACTCATCAACCTATGAGATCTGTTTCAAAAAAAAAAAAAAAAAGAAAGAAAGAAAAAGAGAAAGGGCTGGGAATGTAGCTCAGAGGTAGAATATCTCTGGGTTTAACCCCCAGTACCATAAACATGGGTGCGTGTGCGCGCGCGCACGCGCGCGCACACACACACACACACACACACACACACATTTTAAAAAAAGGAGAGAAGTGTTCCAGAAAAAATGTTAATAAGGAACAAAAAACGTTCTGTGAGGGCCATGTCTATTTTTATCTTTCCTGTTAACCACTGTCTTTCCATTGCCACTCTCAGAGCCGTCCAGGGCAGTGGAACGAATCCGTGGGTGAGTCTGTAGTGTGTCTGTGTCTTTGATTTGAAGGTATCCAAGTCAAAAGAATTCTACCTCTGCCTCCCTGTATTTTTCAGAGTGTGTATCAGTGGACAGAGGCTCCAGGGACATTTTGTTTCTGCTGTGGTCTAGGACATAATACTGCAGACAGCCTGATCATTAACATTGCTTTTTCAAGGAAAATGCCCTAGAATGATTGATTCCCAGTGACACAGCCCTGCTGCTGGCAAGGGTCTTTGGAGTTAACTTCTCTGGTTTGGTTCTACCTCCCAAACACATTCCCCAAGTGACTGCCTTTCAGGGTCACCTGGGAGGCTGCAGGAGGTGCTAATGATCTCTTAGGCAAAAGGAGAACTGGGGTCTTTTCTCTCGCGGGCAGTGTCAGCGCTCTGTCCCACCAGAAGATCTGGGAGAGGTCTTTCCCATTCTTCTGCTGGCCTGTGTGGAAGGGGGACGAGCACGGATGCCTGCTCATCTCACTGTTCAAGTGACTCACATGCCTGTGGAGCTATGATAGAGGAGCCGGGCGGCACGGGGCATTTCTTATGCCTGAGAAAGCCCTGGGGCAAAGGGAAAGGTCGGCCAGTGGTGGTGGAACTGCCCTCACGGGCAGCTCCCTGCTCAGGCCAAGGGCCTGCCAGCCAAGGAGATTGTCAAGGGCAGGATGGGGCTGGGACGAGTGCTGGGCCTTCGAACAGTGCTCTCAGCCTCTCAGTAACCTCTCTGGGCCCTGCTCTATCCCATAGTCTAACAGTCAGGGCATTTGGTAACCAGTGTGTATAAGCACTAGCTATCAGAATGAAGATGACTCTCTTGCCGGGTCTCTCTTGTCTCAGCTGTGCCTGCCTTAGTGCATTAGCTGTTGGTTGGAAGGATGTTGGAGAGGACCTGAAGACGGGTCAGGGTGCAGGAGGGACAGCCCTCTGGGAGCTCAGAGCATGTGACTCATCTTTTGGTACAGGCTTATTATTTATTTATTTATTTATTTATTTATTTATTTATTTATTTATTATTTTTGTGGCACTAGGGATTGAGCCTAGAGAAATTCTACCTCTGAGCTATACCCTTAGCCCTCTTAATCTTTAATTTGGAAATAGGATCTCGCTAAATTACCGTGTACTGCTCTTGAAGTTGCAATCCTCCTGTCTCATCTTCCCAAGTGCTGGGATTATAAGTGTGGACCACCATGCCTCACTTCTTTTAATATTTTAACAACTAATGCTTCCTCTGAATGTCAGTTCTGTTACACAATAGGAAAAAACAGTGGACCAGATTCTCCTCCTCCATGTGCTTCACAGTCACTTGAGGAGCTTGTTAAAAACATAGACGTCACCCAGGCACGGTGGAGCATGCCTGTAATCCCAGTACTTGGGATGCTAAGACAGGAGGACTGCAAACTCAAGGACAGCCTCGGCAACTTGATGAGACCCTCAATGACCTAGTGAAGCTTGCTCTCTCTTCTTTCTTTCTTTCTTTCTTTCTTTCTTTCTTTCTTTCTTTCTTTCTTTCTGTCTTCTTTCTAGTAGGCTTTTATATGTGTATTATAGTCAGTAAGACTCTGTTTCAAAATAAAAAAAAAATAGAATAGGGCTGGAGATATAGCTTGAAAGTAAAATGCCCCAGGGTTCAATCCTTAGTACCATAAAACACAGATAAACAAAAACAACACACACACATATAACAACAACACAAAAAACACAGATGCTTAGTTCCTTCCAAAAAAATGCAGAGTAAGACTTTAGGGTCCAGGTGACGTTCACACTATAGAAGAAAACTGAGCTCTCTGGATCATCTGGACCAGCCGCTCTCTAAGGATTCAGGCTCTGGCTCTGAGTGGTTTGTGATGACTTGAGAGGGGTCCAGCACAGGCTTTAGGGGAACACGCCCAACTCAGATGTGGGCCACATGAGTGATGGGAGCAAGGGCGGGGCCACAGCAAATCAATGTGTCCCTGTCCATTTAATGGAATGAAGCCACCTCAATCCTGACCCAGCTCCCCTGGGCTGCTGCTGCTCAGGGAAGCAGGCCTCGTGTGGACAGACCCTCTGACTTTGCAAGAGACACTGGAAGTCACTAAATGGTGCATCCAGTACATCCTGCCTCTCGCCAAGTCCCAGGCAAGACATTGCTTCAAAGTCATCTGCTCCGAAAGCCATGTGAGGAGGGAAAGAGACAAGCCCTCCACGCTGCCCACCGAGGCAGCGTCCTGCCTGTGGTCGCTAGAGACTGTCCTCAGCTGGGTGTAACCTGCCATCACCTCTCGGTTGTCCCCCATTTCCTCCAATCAAGTCTTTTAGGCAGCACTCTTCCTAGTGCTGTGGTGCCAGTGTATGAGCATGGGGTCAACGGGCACCTTTCCAAGGGTCTCTGGGTCTTCACTGAGGGGTGCAGCTCACACAGGATGCAATTCACACCTTCAGACTTGAGGTGTTAGGCTTTAGTTTGTGATCTCTGCAATGTTCCATGGAGTGTATTTCTCTGAGTATAAAGGAACTTGGCTGGAGTGCTACATTTTAATCCCCTTTCCAAAGCTCTCCCCATTGCTTGGAATATACTTTCTCTTATCAAGCCTTATAAACTTAGTGAGATTCTCAGCAACTTAGTGAGATCCTGTTTCAAAACAAAACAAAAAGAAAAGGGCTGTGTGTAGAATGCTTCTGATTCCATCCCCAATAACACAAACAGAAAGAAAGAACAGGAAAAAAGAAAAAGGAAAGAAGGAAGGAAGGAAAGGAGGCTTCAGGAGGTTAAGTAGCACAGCCAACATCACATGATCAGAAGGTGATAAATGAGGATCTGAACTCAGTTTGTGTGCATCAGAGCCAGCTGGACTGGAGTTTGTAACCAAGCTGGCACTATGCTGCCTCCTTGCAGGGGACGGTCTTATTTATTTATTTTTTTCTTTTTCTTTTTCTTGGTGATGCTGGGAGTGGAACCCAGAGGCTTTCTACCTCCGAGCTACACTCCCAGACCTATTTTATATTTTCTTTGGAAACAGGGTCTCACCAAGTTGCTGAGAGCCTCACTAAGTAGCCGAGGCTGGCTTCGAACCTGTGCGATCCTCCTGTCTCAGCCTCCCAAGCGCGGGGACTACAAGCGTGCACGCCACCATGCCCGGCAGTGGACGGTCTTTGGTCCAGCCGCACAGTCTCAAGTTGGGCTTTGATGTCAGATAGTGTGAGTCTGCTTCCTTGCTCTGCTATTGTCTATGGTTCTATATTGGGGACAAGTGTAGCCTCTGTGTAAAGCATTATGGAAAAATTACAGGAGAAGATGGGTCTGTGGTCCTTATTGCTGTGCCTACCATGTAGTAAATGTTAGAAACACATAAGTGGAATAAAGGGATTGAAGATGCCAGTGAAGTCAACTTTTACTTGGAAACAACATCCCCCTTCCTCTTTCAAATAGTCATAAAACTCTAAGAAATGGGCTTTCATTGGGGAGTGAGTGAGTTAGATCCCGGGCATGGGTGAAGGTCTGGATGACCTGCTGTGGAGGAGTTTATATCTCTGAGATAGCATATCCCATGGAGATAGTGGGTAGTGGGAAGATGATTCTGTTTCATGGTCCATTTCATGGGCGTGTTTCCCTTACCCCTGAAGAAGTCGCTTGACAGCCACATCTCTGCCACTCTGAATGTAGAGAAGACTGCTGAATTCATTTTTGGATAACCATGAAGCTCGGACACCATATTTTGACAAATACCATGTCCTTGTTCCTTTATCCCATTTCTCCATCTGGATGACTATATTTGGTTCATTGGGGTGTAGAGTTAGGCATGTTGATTTTGTGGGATACACATGGGTCAATCTCTCGCAGAAATGCTAGTTCCAAAGATCTGACACACATGTAATATTCCTTGGCAGGATTATGGTTTATTTTATTTTATTAAGGTCTGGAAAAGTCTATAGACAATTCAATTTGCTGTACTTGTGGGTGGGCAAAGTATATTCATTTGTAATCCTCCTTACAAGAACTATGTATAGGAAAGGTCTAATTAGATCTGCCTTTTTTCTTTTTTTGGTGGTACTGGGGTTCCTGGAAACCCTTCTACCTCCGGGTTACACTCCCAGAGCTATTTCAGACTTTTTTTATTTGGAAACAGGGTCTCCTAAGCCAGCGTGGCTGGCTTCGAACCTGTGCGATCCTCCTGTCCCTGCCTCCCAAGCACGGGGATTACAAGTGTGCACCACCACGCCCGGCTGAGATCTGCCTTTTTAATTTTTCTGTGGCACCCAGTCTTAGCAACAAATGTCATTGATATGTCCAAGTGTTCACACTGATGGGCATGGGATGAAAGTTAAATCATAACACTTAAGTTTAATGAGAATTAATGTGTCTCACAGCATGGCCTTGGCTCCCTGAGATGCCACCTCGCGCCTGTTTATAAGGTCTGCATGGCTGGCCCCACTCACTTCGCCTCTGTGGGCTCACGGGTCTAGCCCCTTCCTCCCCTGCCCACCCTGTCTTTTCCCTCCTGTCAAGAATGTCGAGGTTTCTCTCCCACGAACCCCTCTTATACCTCTTCTCTGATGTGTTCATCTTTCCCTTGTACTCTCCCTTCCCCGCTCTTTCCCATGTATTTTTGCCCTCCCTCTTTTTCCTCCTCCTTTCTCTACTTTTCATTTTCAACCTTCATTGTCCCGTCTTTCCTCTAGGCCACGCTCCTCCCCTGAGGCTTGGGCTGGCATGTTCTCATTGGCATTGCTGCCTTGAAGGGGGGAACTAACTCGTCTGCCCCAAACAAGAAGAAACCAGGAAAAGCAAAACTGTTACAGGGCAAACAACACATAACCAAACTCAACCCCCACTTAAGGTTGGTTTTTTTTTTTTGGTGGTACTGGGGGTGGAACCCAGAGGGTTTCTACCTCCGGGCTATACTCCCAGACCTTTTTTATATTTTATTTGGAAACAGGGTCTCACTAAGTTGCTGAGAGCCTCACTAAGTAGCTGAGGCTGGCTTCGAACCTGCGCAATCCTCCTGTCTCAGCCTCCCATGTGCTGGGATTATAAGCGTGCGCCACCATGCCTGGCTTAAGGTTGTTTTTAACATACCATATTTTCTTGGGGGAAGGATGAAATAATTATCCAAAATTCTATGATGGTCCTACCTGGAGGATATTATCTAGCTATTGTGTGGAATTATGGGGAAATAGGTTGAGAAGTTAAAGTATGATACAAGCTTTTCATTTTTGGTAGTATGCTTTCTCTCCGATCTTCTTGTTTGGAGCAAACTCAGGAAATTGACTCTTTGGTTTTAGTAAGTTCTCAGAATGTTCAAATATTCATCTCCCGCTCCGCCCAGAACTTCCCCTTTGCCAGCCAGAATTATGACTCTGCGGCAGGAACAGATATGGCAGCTGCTAGTGGCCGGTGTGTAGGCCTCAGAAGAGGACCAAACTGCTCTAATCTGATGGTCAGAGGAGAAAATGGTGCTAAGGTCAAAGAAGTGATGCCAGTCCTGCTTCTGGTTGATGTCCCTCCTAGGACACCAGAGGAATTCTACACGACGCAAAGACTGAGAGGCCAGGTGCTCCACGCTGGAGGACAAAGTGGGCACCACACTGTCCCGCTCCTCTGAACAGCGGGCCTTGCCCTGCGGAAACGTTAGGTCTGGGAGGCTGCCCGCCCAGGGCAGGAATTCCTGTCCCCACCTTCCCTCTCCTGAAGGTAAAATGGGCAGAACAAGGGTCCACCTTCAAGTTCCCAAAGAATGGCAGGACGCCCTCTGTGGAGGCAGACTGTATTTAAATGCAATTCACCTCTTTGAGGTCTAGGAAAAGCCACCCATAGATTCATTTGCTGGGAAACATGGTCTGCATGGCTGAGACAGTGGACATGGGGGTCGTGGCCTTGCAGGAACCTGACTTTCTCCGGAGGTCTGTCTGCTGTCCAGAGTGGCAGCCACTTCGGTGGGCGAAGAGGATGGTCATCTCTGGGCCCAAGGGGGCGGCTTCAGGTTGGGACCCCTTGAAGGTGGCTGGCTGTTCAGGCTTTCCGGAGGTGGGATGGGAGGTGTAATGTTTGGGGGGAGGAGGGCTGTAATTCTGAAATCTCACGGTTTTGACTTGCTGCAAGAGAAAGAAGAGCAAAGGAACATGGGTGAGACACATACCCTTCCTCCTGGTCCCCACCTGGAGGCCATATGTATGAGTTATCAACTCAGCGAATGTTTGAGACTGCTATGAGTGAGTGCTTCGTATAATGCCCCCCATTCGGTGCTGCGAAAACAAGTGCCAATAGAGCCACCCTGATAAACAGAAGGTATAGCAATTTTTTAATATCATATATGGATCTGACCATGGCAGGGGAAGGATTAAGATGCTGAGAATGCAGAGGAGTGTCTAACTCCAGCTGGGATGGGGTAGTCAGAGAAGGTTCCCGGAGGCAGAGCTATTTAAATTGTTGTAATCTCTGCGCTTGGGAGGCTGAGACAGGAGGATTACACAGGTTCAAAGCCAGTCTCAGCTACTGAGTGAGGCTCTCAGCAACCTAGTGGGACCCGGTTTCCAAATAAAATATAAAATAGGTTGGGGGTGTAGCCTAGAGGTAGAAAGCCCCTGGGTTCCACCCCCAGTACTATGCACACACACACACACACACACACACACAAAGAAAAAACCCCAAAAACCCCAAAACAATTGAGAACTGAAGAAGAATTAGGAGCTATCTGGGAGGAATAGGGCCTGAGGCGAGAGAGAGGGGATAATCCTTTCCAGAAAATGAAAGCTCTCCCTCTCTCTTCCCCCTCTACCTTCCATTAAGACCTAGTGGAAAGTCTCTCCTGATGACCACATTTAGAAAGTTCTATAATGGCCTCATAAGTCCTCAGTGCAGAGTTTGCTCCCTGGATACCTGACAGCTGAGTTTAGCTTTTAGAATGTCTAGGTTTGACTTATTTCCCCACACAGAAAGACTGGGCGGCTAGATATAAAAACCAGGATTTCATGTGTTTCCTTAAAAACAAATCAAAGCTAGTTGAACATGGTGGCGCATGCTTGTAATCCCAGCATTTGGGAGGCTGAGACCAGAGGATCATGGTTCGCGAACAGCCTCAGCTACTTAATGAGGCCCTCCGCAACTTAGTGAGACCCTGTTTCAAAATAAAGAATTAAAAAATAGGGCTGGGGAGTGAAGCTCAGAAGTCGAATGCCCCTGGGTTCCATCCCCAGTACTGGGAAAAAAAAAAAAAATCAAAGCTTTGGCACACCGGGACTTCCATGTTCCTGGCAGCGCCTGGCTGGAGTATGTGACTTGTGTGGACTTGAGCTTGCTCCAGCCCCACCCGTCCTCCTTCCTTTACCTCTCCTAGCCTGTTGCAGAGCTTCCTGGTAATTAAAGTATCTGCTTTGGCCAAAGTCAAAGTTATAGTCTAAAAAAGTGTTTTGTGGCACTGCATGGGAATGATTTATTTTTTTCTATGAAATTCCATCTTTGTGTCCCCAACTGAGAATCCATGTTTCTTCATACTTTTAGACTCTCACCACACCTAGCTGGGATCTGGGGACTTACTAACGCTTATAGTTTGAGGGCTGTATGTAATAATGTGGGCTATTGAGTAACTCGGGCCCGGAATACTTTAAATTACTTGAATACTGTACGTAATAAAAAAAATTCCCAACATTTATATCAGTTGACACTTTTTTCCAAATGCCTTTCCTTTAAGCATGAGCTTTTTTTTAAATATCAGATATGGCTCTGACTCTAGACTCTTATATGTGTCAGCTGTATGATTTTGGGTAATGTTCTTTAGTGTCCTAAACCTTCATTTTTTCATTTTAAAATGAGAATGAAAATAATGCCTATTCCAGAGGGCTATTGTCAGTACTAAATGAGACCGGAAGTGCTGTGAGGTGCTCAGCATAGTGCCTACAAGGTTGTTAGTATTTAATAAGTGCTTTAAAAAAGGAGGAAACTACATCTTTCTATTTTGAAGTGGGTGGGTAATATGGGTAATATGGCAGTGGTGGTGGTGGTGATATAGCTGGTGATGGTGGTGGTGATGGTGATGGTAGTAGTGGTGGTAGTGCCGATGGTGATGCTGCTGCTGATGGTGACGGCGATGTTGATGGTGATGGTGACATGATGGTGGTGGTGAAGTCCAATAAGCTAATATATAATAATAAGCATCACCTAATTTTCTTTGTATCACCTCTTCTTACACACCATCCCTGTTGCTTCAGATATTATAAGAACTCGTGTCTTTCAGTGCAAAAAACTCTGGATTAGAAATTAACAGACTTGACCTCTGCCAGAGAGGTCACAGTAACTGAGTTGTTGGGGTTATAATCATTCAGTGTGACCTTGACCTTAATGCCACTTAAATTCTCCTCTATCTCAGTTGCCTATTTTATATGATGAATAATTGTATATCAAGCCCCATGTAAACACTTTACATCACTTACATCATTTAATTTCCTCTTTAATCCTATGTGACTATTGTTATTCTTACCTCCATTTACAGATTAGGCAAAGAAAGAAAGAAAGAAAGAGAAAGGAAGGATAGAGAGAGTCCTAGAGGGGCAGAGTTTTGGCTAAAGTCACGCGGCCAAAAGCAGCAAAGCTGAAATTCAAGCCAATATTTGTCTGATGCCAAAGCCACATTTGTTCCAAGCCATTTCTAGGCCTCAAAAGAAATGTATATAAAGTTGGGCACAGTGGTGTACACCTGTAATCCTAGTATTTGGGAGGCAGAGACAGGAAGATCGCAAGTTTGAAGCCAGCCTCAGAAACTTAGTGAGACCCCGTTTCAAAATAAAAAATAAAAAGGTATAGTTCAGAGGTAGAATGACCCTGGGTTCAATCCCCAGTACCAAAAAATAAAACAAAGAAAAAGAAATATGTATAAAATATTTGGAAAGCAGGGTGTGGTGGCACATACCTCTAACCCCATTACTTGGGAGGCTGAGGCAGAGACAGGAGGATCACAGATTTGAAGACAGCCTTGGCAATGTAACTAGGTTCTCAGCAACCTAGTGAGACTCTGTTTCAAAACATAAAATTAGGCCGGGCATAGTGGGCTTGCTTATAATCCCAGTGCTTGGGAGGCTGAGACAGGAGGATTGGGCAGGTTTGAAGCCAGCCTTAGCTACTGAGTGAGGCTCTCAGCAACTTAGTGAGACCCTGTTTCCAAATAAAGTACAAAATAGGTCTGAGAGTATAGTCTGGAGGTAGAAAAGCCCCTGGGTTCCACCTTCAGTAACACACACACAGAAAAAAAACAACACATAAAATTAAGGCCGGTATGGTACGAGCACACTTGTAATCCCGGTACTTGGGAGGCTGAGACAGGAGGATTGCAGGTTTGAGGCTAGCCTTAGCAAACAAGTGAGACCGTGTTTCAAAATAAAATAGGGCTTGGGGTGTAGCTCAGAGGTAGAATGCCCCTGGGTTCAACCCCAGTACCACACACACACACACACACACACACACACACACACACACACACACAAGGAAAAATAATAATAATTCAAAAAGGGCTGGTGGTGTAGCTTGGAGGTAAAATGCCCTGGGTCCAATCACTAGTACAAAAAATTTTATTGGGGGGGGGAGCAAAAAGGGGAATCAGTGTCACATCTCAGAAGGGAAGTGAGTGGTAAGGGAGGAGGTGTGGGGGTGTTGTGTATGAGGATATTTATAAGGATGCAATTTTGGGTCTTTGTCCACCAACACTAAAATCTCAGGAGCTCAGACAGTGTGCAAAGTTGGACCCTACCTTTTCGATGCCATTTCTTGAGTTTTCTGGTTTCACCAGGATGGATGGTGGGGCAGATGCAGGTGGTTTGGGCAGAGGCTCACTCTTGATGGGGATATCCTTGCCTTCCATGATGAGAGAACTGGCTGCCGAGTGGATCCTGGTATCGCTGCCTCTGCTGACGCAGGTGAGGGCCGGCTCCCCGGTGTGAACGGGCTCGGGTCCCATCTCCACCACCACCGCCGCCGAGGGGCAGGAGGGGATCCCATGCGGCTGGTAGAACGGGAACTGCTGAGGCCGTACCACCACGGTGGGGCTGCGTCTGAGGGAGCCCATCACGAGGGTGGGGATCCCTGACTGGCAGGGTCTCTGCAGGGATCCATCTGAGGGGTTATATGACAGAGATATCAGCAACAGGGGTGGCTGACCGCAAGCTTGGAGTGGGGGAGCTAGGGAAGCAGTGTGTCCTGATATCCCAGAATAGTTAAGTGCTTTCCTAATTTGACCAGGCTCACATTCTCCAGGGGTCTTTCAAAGGTGACCTTATTCTTTTTTTAGTGCTGTTTGCTGATGCTGGCAGCAAATAATTGGCTGGCTGAATAGTGTGTATGTGTGTGAAGTGTCAAAGGTATATTGCTTCCATTTGTGCTCTCTCTCTCTCTCTCTCTCTCTCTCTCTCTCTCTCTCTCTCTCTCCTCTCTCTTCTCTCCTCTCTCCTCTCTCTCTCTCTTCCCTTCTCCCTCTCCCTCCCTCCCTTCCTCTCTCCCTCCCTCCAAGCCTTCAGGACATTCTGAAGAAGAGAGCTATAAGGACAGCTTCACAGTGAGAAGCAGACAGCCCCAAAAGGAAACAGGAGTCAGGGTCCAAAGACAGTAGAGAGACAGAAAGACAGAAACTGAGAAACGCCTGAGGCAGCCACCTAGGAAGGACAAGAAAGGGTCAAAGAGGAAAAGAGGGAGGAGGGGTCTAGCCAGCTACTTGCTGAAGAGAGTTCTAGCAGAAGATTTAGGCAGGAGGTGGTGGGGATGCTCTTTGTGGGGGTCTTGGGAGAGGGAGGGTGAGTGGAAATGCGTGTGCTAGATGAAGATACCAGATAGAGGCAAATCCAGAAATGTTATTTCAGAGTTAAGGCCATATGTGGATGAGCTTGTAAAGGCTCATGACCTAGAATCAGGCATCCTCCTGGGGAGCCTGGAACAGGAGCATCACGTCATCTCCTGCCCCTCAGTCCCCCCCATTTGTAAGCTGGGGGTAATGACAAGTCCATCACAGGGCTGTGGCGAGAGTACACAATTTTACAGAGAGAATGCCTGGAGGGTAACAGAGGCCCTGCACTTGGTAGCCATTGTTATTTTGGAGTAAAGGGCAGCATAACTCAAAAACACAAAGTCCAGGAGTTTGGTTTTGCTTCCTTCCTGTACTCATTCTTCATTTCTCAACTTTGAGATAGTCTTCTCTCTGTAAAAAGCATTCCTCCAGCCAGGCGTGGTGGCGCACGCTTGTAATCCCAGTACTTGGGAGGCTGCGACAGGAGGATCCGGGTTCTCGGACAGCCTCAGCTACTTAGAGAGACCCTCTGCAACTTAGTGAGACCCTGTTTCCAAATAAAGAATAAAAAATTGAGCTGAGGGTAGAATGCCCCTGGGTTCAACCCCCAGTGCCACACACACACAAAACATTCCTCCCCCTGAAATTCTCTAAAGACAGGAGAGCCCCATCCCTTGGACTTACGTTCTGTAGGTGACCTGGGGATCGAGGGGTTTAATTGCGTTCTGCTGGGGGAGACACCCCAGAGAAGCTATGCAGGATATTTCTCAAAAGGGTCTCCCAGGGCTTCGAGAGGCATAGGCTATGTCCCAGATGTCAGTTTTGCCTGACACTCCACGAACAAGTGTTTGGATCACAGTCGTTTGCGTCTGGCACTGAAGGCCTGAGCCAAGGCCAGGTTCTGTGCGCTGGCTCCTCATCAAGCCCAATGTGAGCACGGAGCGCAGAGCGCACGCTCCACACGGCCAGTGCTGTCAGCGACTGTGAGCTGTCGCCACTTACACTCGCCTGACCTTTCCATTTAGACATTTGTTTTTTTCATTGACAGCCCCGTGAGGTGGCGGTCCATTTTCCTGTCATTTTCCTTCACTTTAGGGGTACTGTTAGCTTGAGCAGCCTCACCTTGGGAAAAGGGAGAAAGAGAAAACCTCTGGGACTGAGGGAGTCAAAGCAATTGTCCTTAAGGCTCTCATAACATGGGAAATGCAGACTTTATGTCTGTCTATTTATCTTGTCTATTTATCTTGTCAATTTCTAATTTTAAAGGACTTCACGGTTTCTTATTATGTGTACATACAATGCAAGCACTCAATGCTTCCAGCCAATCAAGATTTATATGGAGGCAGAGAGGGGGCGTATTAAAGAAAATATAAGCCATTGACAATAGGATGCAATTCTCTGCATTACCAAGTGGTCTAGAGAGAGGGTGAACATTTAACCCTAAGTGACTTCATACTCTGGCTAGACTCCAGTTGATCTCTTCAGTTGTAGTAGCAATGATAACATGTATTTACTAATAAAACTTATTTTGCTAAAAATACTACTATTTTCTCAAAAGCTAATGTTCTTTGAGAGTGTATTATGTGCCAGGAACTGTATATCAGTCTTATATGGATTATTTTATTAGACCCAAAGAATAAGCTGATGAAGTGGGTATTACCTTTATTTCCGTTTTACAAATGAGAAAACTGAAGACCGAGGGTTAATAACTCGCTGAAGGCTGTTGTGGTAGGAGTACTTGGTGTGTGTGTGGAGGGGAAGGACCAGGAGGCAAAGGCAGGTGCAGGAGATGGAAAGATGGAATGAAGCTGCCGGAATAGTGAGCCTGGTGGCCAGGCGGGTGTCAGGTGAAGCTCGGGGGCAGGTGGAGGGCAGATATTTGCTTTCTTTTTCTTGGGGAGTTTTGCCTCATGGCAAGTTGTCTCTCATATCATTCTTCTGCCCTAACTTGTCATTACATTTTCATGTTTATTATTTGTTAGGGTTTCAAGAAGGATTTCTGAACCCAATAAAAATTATATTTACTGCCCTTATCTTGGTGCAGATGAAGAAAACCTTGATGTTTTGTAGAACAGGGGCTCACTGTTTAGAATCCTTGAAAATGAAAACACGTAGAAGGTCAATAGGTCGAGAGATAAAAGCCATCTGTATGTATCGCCATGTGTGAAATGTAGACATTTCATCTGTAGGTAAACATAAATGCAGGGTGTAGAGCAGTGCAGTGATTTATGGTGAGCAGTGTGTCTGTCTGTCTGTCTAAAACTTCAAACAGGGTTAAGGACGTGAGGGAGACTTGCTTTTGTACACTCTGTGTGTGCTACAACCTTTTTAAAATTCTATGTGTGCATTACATAAATAAGGGATCAAGAGCTCTGCACACTGCCTGTAATTCTCATCCCCTTCCCTAGCCTCTGTGTGCCCATCCCCCAGAGGCTCCCCCGGAGCCTAGTCTGAGAAGCACAGATTCTTCAAGGGCCTTGGTCGGTCTGTCTTAATAAGAAGCAGCATCCTCCTTGGCTGTGTTTAATCACACGTTAGCACTCAGGGTTGCTATCATCCACTAATTCACTGCACATGAATGAAGCGACCCAGGGCAGTGACCTTCCCAAACTCATCATTTCAGAATTGCAACACACCCTTTGCAGATGTTCCTTTTACAGCTGGGATCTGGTTTTGTGAAGAGCATCCTTGTGGCCTGGACCTGACCCCCATCACTTAGCGCTAGGCACGTACCTCTCTGCCACCACTTACTCTTTCTCATGCTGCCCCGCCCTTTCCGAAGAGACCCTTGTCCTAAGGTCCCAGTCGTGCTCTTCACAGGGTTGACCACAGCGGTGGGCACAAAGATGGACTTGAAGGGACGATTTTGCCGGGGATCACCTTCTGAGGTGCTGCCTTGAGAGGACACAGAGGAGGTGGATAACGTCCATGTGGCATAGAGACCAGGGCTCCGGGGATCTGGAAAACTAGAGGTCTTTCTAGTTGTTCAACATTTTTTTTTTTTAAAGAGAAGAAATGGAGAAAGAAGGTTCAGTCAAGGGTCCTATTTTTAAAAACCATCCGCTCCCAACCATACCAAATGTGACCACTCCTCACCCTCTTCCTACCGTACAAATCTGTCAACCACAGGCCCAAGCTGTCCCCTGTTCCTTACACCTCGATGACTGGGCTGAGGGCAAGGGAGGGGGGGCTCAGGTTGAGGCCCTGGTGGAACTAGAAGACTAGAATTCCATTGTTCACTCTAGCTCTGGCTACACCTCATCCCACACCCTTCAGCCCTTGAGATCAGAGCACAAGATCTTCCATGGACTTATCTCAGTTTGAAGTAAAAATTTCTGGTTCATTCAGTGGCTTCTCCACTGGATTCTAAACTCTTTGAAGGCGAAGATCTATGGGGCTTGTTTTTTACTCTGAGCTCTGCATATCTTATTAACAACTGTTTGGTGAATAGCTACCATGATCCTTTCAGCACTGGGGTCAGTCATTTTGGCTAACAGATGCTGAGCACTTACTGTATGCCAGCCGTGGGCCACATGCCGTGCCCACATTATTTCATGAGTTCTGTAACACAATGACCTTCTTTAGAACTACTATTACTGCCACTATTTTATAGATTAAAAAAAAATACAGACATTTACAGTTTCTTGCCTAAAGAACTCCTAGACAGAATTTGAACCCAAGTCTAAGCCTTACGATTGAGCCACACCCCCCCCCCCCCCCGGCTGGTTAAGAGCATTCATTATTTGGTAGCAGGAAAAACCTTTTATTCTGCCTGAAATAAATCAGCCAAAGCAGTCGGTACAAACGACGTCTGCCTCCCTAAGGCCCTGGGTCTTCAGTCTTGGGCTGTGATTTTCACGAACTAAACTGTTATGAAACAGAATCCCTTGTCCACTGTTTCCATCCTGCACCTCTCTGAACGACATGGGAGTGACTGTCATTTTACATGCTTTTCTTTCCCTTCTACCAACTCAACCCCAGCATCACATTTTGCCGAATGGTCCATCAATCACTCTGTCTCTCTGCTGATGAAGTGACCTCTGTTCGTTCCCTGGGAATAACAAACTCAACCGAGTCGCTGGCACAGAGATGCCCCTGTGCTTTCCTTCCTATCAATACCTATTTTTTTTGGTCACTCCTCCTTTTTTTTTATTAATAATAGATATGTAGTTTAATAATGAGCCAGTGTCTTATGAAGATAGTAAGACTTCATTTAATTGTAGCTAGTGTTGCTCAAGAAGTCTATGCAGTCAAATACTCAAAGAACTGATACTTGCAGTGAGGAAACTTCCATCCACATTTGTTAGCCTGCCCCTGGTCCCTGTGGTGGTATGGTTAATGAATGGGAGTGTGGCTGTCCACCAGAGGGAGATCAGATTATATTCTAGGGCCGAGTGAGGTCTGGGTGGTGGAGCAGAATCCCCAACACAGGCTTCCACAGCAGAGTAAACTGATCTGCCTGCCTTTTGAACAGAGGCCTCAAGGAGTTGCCTGCTGCAAAACTGATTAGCAGTAGGAAAGACAGGTTCTAAAATGGCTTCCTCCAGCTGCAGCAGCAGAATGAAGCTACTTAGATCTGAGCCAGCCATATCTACCAGTGCCTCCTTTGAATGACTATTTATGAAACAAGGTATGACTAATTTTTCTGAGCCCAGTTCTGGGTCAGATTCCAGGAACTTCTAAATCCTAAGTCTTCCATCCAACAGTGAGTCCCTCTATGTCTTTTGGCAAAGAGCTTAGGACTTACCTAGCACATTTTTCCCCCAACTTCAGAGCACTTTGCTAAAATGTATTCATTAAGCCCTGACATCCTGACCTGAGGACATAATGATCCTTATTTTCCAGAGGAGACTGAAAGACATTCTGGACTTAAGTGGGAGGTGTAGAAGTTACCTCTCATTTGTTCCACTGAGCAGGTCCTCACATCCTTTACTCTGTCTGGGATAGTATCACTTAAGAGCTTATCCTATATTCAAAAGGGGCATGATAGGGCTGGGGCTGTAGCTCGGTGGTAGAGCACTTGCCTAGCATGTGAGAGGTCATGAAGCTGATTCCCAGCAACACACACACACATACACACACACACACACACACACACACACACACACACACACACACACCTCTACAGAGCACTATAACCAGTAGCTGGGCTCACCACTGGAGGCAGCCTCCTGGTAAGGAGAAAGGTTGGGTCTCGCTCATCTTTGTAGAGTCTGAGCTAAAAGCCAGGAGTGGTGTGGTCTGTCTGTCATTTTTCTCCACCCATAGGGCATCAGGTGGGCATATGTGTCTGTGAAGATTGCAAGAAAAAGGAATATCCTGGCTAATTGGGCAGAAGAGAATTTATTGGGAGGACAGGAGAGGACTTGGAGACAGAGCCAGGGAGGCTGCAGAGGGCTCAGCAGGAAATCTGCAGCAGGAAGCACTGGCCAGACGTGTGGTTGGTGCTCTGGCCATGAATGGTCTTCAACTTTGCCGCATCCTTTCCTTCCTTGCTCGTGTCAAAATCCCAAGAGAGAGTATCATATTGGCTGACAAATATTCTGTACAATCTGAGCCCATGCATGTCTCCAGGATCTGGGAAGAGACTTCATGGTGGCAGAGACTTAGTTGTGGACAAGAAGAGCTGGGCAGATTGGTCCTCATCTCGCCCATAGGGCCAGAGCACAGACTAGCACAGCGGCCTTTTCGACTCCTGGCGGTTAAAAGGCTCACTTGCTGAATCTTTAAACTCTGGCGTTTTGGTCAGTTCATATCTATAGTTAAGCCTGACTGGCTGGTTGAGTTCCTGGGGGATGACTAATGAGAGCAAAGGTCCCCATGCTTCGGAGCACTCGGCCTCTCCAGCAACGGCTACTTCATAAAGGCCTGCACTATACACCAAGGAGGCTGGGTGGCAGTGCAGATCCACCATTGCAAACAGCGAACAAAGACCGGGAGTGAAAAGAGATCAGAGTCACGGAGCAGAATGGGGTCTGGCACAGGTAGCTAAGCCACTGGGTTCTCACATAGAACTTAGTAAGAGCAGCAGAAACTCAGCTGACAAAGGACAACATTTTCCAATTCTGAGAAGTGGGAGAAGGAAACTTTCCACAGTGAAAGAGTTGTTCAGAGCGAGGGTTTCCTGCATTCAGGTAGATGAATTGGGCTTATGTAATTCATGCCCAATTCATACCCAAGGTTAGTGGCAATGGGACTTTACATTGAAGAGAATATACCAACACTGAGAAAGCACTGACCTTCTGTAACCTAATAACCTTCAGAAGCAGCATATTCTCTGAGAGGACTGTTCTCGGGCATGCTGCTTCTTCATAAGGAAAACTACACCTTAGCATTAGCGGCAGCTCGAGCAATGCATATATTGAGATTTCTGTGAGTTGGGAGGCACTGGCCACCTCTGCTGTTGAAACTCCATCCACATGATCCATTACCGAGGGGACCAGGAGAGAAGCTCATGATTGGCCCAAGAGCAGGAGATATCTTCCCACAAGAAAAGCCAGGGAGAAGAGAATTGAAGCCAGACACTTGAACTGTACTGAGATAGACTCCTGTATGTATTCTCATCAGAGTTACCATATATCCTGGTTTTTTCAGGAAAACTCTCAGGTTATACCGGCTCAAAAGTACCCTGGTTTAATGATAAAAGTATATGACCACTCCTATTCTACTGGTTCTTTGATGGTGTGAATAAGGATTTGAGGCTAAAGCCTAGTAGTAGGCATAAGCCCCAGACAATTCATGTCAGAGTCCATAGAAGAAACGATTCATGAGTTAGGGCATCCTCCTTGTTCCTCACCGTCACTTCTAGATCATTCCTCAACCTCTTCAATACTTGCCAGTGCTGACCTGCATCATGGGACCCTACCGCCCACTGCCCCACCTTGCTGCATTATCATTCACCCCCTAGGTTCGCCTCCATCCTTGTTCCTTGAAGATTTTAGCTTCTGACTCACTGTCAGTGTCTTGATATAACTGATCTTACTATAATGATATAACTGATCTTATCTTCGGCCTTTAAATACCATCTCAAGCCTGGCGCTCTCTCTTAAATGCTAGCCTTGTACACTCAATGGCTGACCAACATCGTTACTTGGGTTACGAACAGGCATCTGACACTTAATCTGCTGTGAACTAAGCTTCTGCTTTCCCCATGCCTCCGTCTGCTCTTTAGGGTCTCATCACCACCATCTTAGTAAAAGGCAACTCTAACTACAGTTAGCCAGGGCAAACAACCTGGACTCACCTTAAGCACTCTATTCCTTCATGCCTGATATTGGAACTGTTCCAAAAGCCTGCTGCCTCTAACTTTAGGATATTTCCAGAATCTAACCACTTCTCCCTACCTCCATGTCTCATAACACCCTGGTCCTATGCACCATCACTTCTAGGATTTTTACAACGTTCCCTTAACTAGGTTTTCTGATTCCACTTTTTCTTCTATAGTTTATTCTCAATCCAGAAACTGGAGAGATTCTGGTTAAAAATAAGTTCAATCACATGACTCCTGTGCTTGAAATTCTGCAATAGGGTTAAATTCAAATCCTTCCTTATGACCTAGGAAACTGTAGATGACCTGGCCCACCTTCACCATTCTGACCTTCTCTCCTACTAATCTTCCTCACTTGTTCTGATCCAGTTCTACTGGCCTTCATGACAGGCACACTCCTACATCGGGGCCTTTGCACTTGCCCTTCCTTTGGTCTAGAATGCACTTCTCTCAGAGATCGGCATGGCACATCTTTTTATTTTCTTCATTTCTTTTCTTACTTCTTGGTAAGGCCATCTTTGGCCAACCTCTCTAAATTGTGACTACCTCCAATCCTATCCCTTTCTCTTGTTCTTTCCTAAGCCCTTACAGACACATCTCATATATTACTTGTATATCCTGTTCACTATCTCTCCCTAGCATTAGACTGTAAGCTTCTGTGGCCAAAAATTCTGTGTATTTCATTCACTGGTATTTTTCCAGTGCCTAGAAAGGTGTTTGACACATAGTTAGCACTCGATAAATATTCATTGAAGTCATGAATTAGAACATCAGTTATAGACGATTCTAGTTTGTGCCTTTGGAGAGACTTTTAAAAAATTCCAAGAACCTCCCATTGAAAGAAATAACTATGATCTTCTATCCCGACTTTCTGCCACATAAAGAAACCTTTTTTATATATGCCTGTATCTGCGAGGACCTGGCCTTTGCCTCTACCCTCCCTCAAAAGGGGCTCCTTTACCTCACCAGCCAGCCTGGTTGGAAAAATCGAAGGCTTAGAAAGTACAGCCTTTTATTGAACTAGGGCCTTCTCTCTAAGGCGCATCCCCTGGTCTGCTACGTTGTCACCCCATGCAACAAATTTACCTCCTGATTCCAAGTCTATCATGATCCCTCTTCTTTGTCTCCTACAAGTTAAAAAACCTGTGCTTCTCTACCAGTTTTCCCGTTTCCTCACCATCTTTGCCTCCCTCCTCCGGACACAGTGCTCCTCCAAAATGAAGGTCCCTCAAAGTGGACATATGACTCTAGATATGACTCCCACAGAGTACAATGGGACTGTAACTTTCCTTGCAATTGTGATCCTCTGATATGTCATAAAGGCAGCATTTGAGTTGTGGTCATGGTCTCACTGCCTCCTGGCTCTGCCTGGCCTGGCATGGGTCCTGGGTAGCATTGGGGTTATGTTGTTAGGTGGGAGGACAAACTGGATCAATGAAACTAATCTGCTGCAGAATAATAATAATAAAAAAAAGGTGGGAAAAACTGGTAGGAAGAAGACCTGCAGGGTAACTTGTGTTTGATCTTAAGTGTGGGTGGACAAGTCGTGGGCTGAGTTCATGGAAACTGTGTCTAATGGTCTAGCATCCTGAGAACTTTCCCAAGTTGCTCTGAGGTAGTCATCTGACCATATTTTCCAATTATTCTACTAGATGGGGTGTTGGGAAATAGGATGTAATGGGGGACTTGTGGGACTCATCAGAAGAAATTCTGAAATCTGGTTCTTAAGCAAGTTGATACACGCTGCTTATCAGTTCCCTATTTGTAAAGTAATACAAGATTCTTGGGCATGGCCAATGAGTTAAAAGAGGTAACAGTATTGGTAAACTCTAAAGAGCTACAAAAAGAATAACTTTTTTTTTGTGGTGCTGGGGATTGAACTCAGGGGCATTCTACCTCCAAACTACACCCTCAGCCTGATTTTTTTTTCTTTATTTTGAAACAGGGTCTCACTAAGTTGTGGAGGGCCTCACTAAGTAGCTTAGGCTACCCAAGAACCCAGATTCTCCTGTCTCAGCCTCCCAAGTACTGGGGTTACAAGTGTGTGCCACCATGCCCAGCTCAAAGATAACTGTGTTTACTATGTATTTCTTTTCTCTCTCTCTCTTTTTTTTTTTTTTTTTTTTTGGTACTGGGGATTGAACCCAGGAGTATTCTACCTCTGAACTACACCCCAGCCCCATTTTTTATTCTTTATTTTGAAACAGGGTCTCACTGAGTTGCAAAGGGCCTCACTAGGTAGCTGAGGCTGTCTGAGAACCATGATCCTCCTGTCTCAGCCTCCCAAATGCTGGGATTACAAGCGTGTGCCATCACACCCAGCTTGCTATATATTTATTTTAGGAGTTAGAAGAATACTGGGGCAAATACTATTTCTTGGCCAATACTCTCCATCAGTCCAACCTATAGAAGCTTTTGGTCTAGGATGACCCAACCTCTCCATGCCTGAGATTGCAGGAGACACACCTGAAGATAGGGATGACATAGTTGTTTGGGAAGATGCCGACTCGCCCTGTGACCAAGGAGATGCCCTTCAGCCAGCCATCTTGGTACTTCCCCAGGACCCTGACACCTTCTCCCTTCTGCAGGTCCAGCTCGTCAGGTCCATGGGCTGAGTAGGCGTGCAGGGCTACAAACCTGGGAAACACAGGAAACCAGTGAAGAGAGAAGGTGAGCATGTCTGGGGTAGGGCATAGAGCCTGCCAATGGCACAGGCAGACAGATCCCATCAGCCCAGTGGCTAGCCACAAAAACCTCTAAAAAACTGAAACCTCAGCATGTAAGGCAGACAAAAGTACAACAATCTGGTTGAAATAGCAGTGGAGAGGGTAGATCCCTGCTTCCTCCATCTCCTCCTTCCTGCACAGGCATCATGCAGCTACAGATCACTGATTTAGGACAATGTTGACTCTCAAAGAGTGGGGAAACTGGCCTCAAATGAAGAAAGGCCTTGGTGATCTGGAATTAGTGGCAGAGATGGGTCTTCCAGGTAATGGTCTACCCAGGAAGCTTTTATACTACTGCTCGGTGTGTCTCCCAAGAATATGGTCCCAGCCAGCAAGCCTCAGGGAGATGAGAGGTCAGCAGAGAAGCCTCTTGGGTCTACTCCTGTGACCTGGAAGGAGTAGGATGTGTTTGACTCTCAGAATGGCCCGAGGAGTGACATGAATAGAGACAGAAATGTGTACATTGGGAATTAGAAGGCAGGTGTTGATTTTTATTTGTTTTTGGTGATGGGAACACATGGGACATGGGAGGCATGGTGGGATAGAGGGGAGCCTTATAGCACAGCAAGCGTGTACTGGAGTTGGAACAGTGACATTACATTCTAAACTCTACACAGGACTTGGACAGGTGACATCCGGGTATGAGTCAGGAGAGTAAAGACCACAGGGAAGAGTGAGGGCGAGGCTGGGGAGGGGAGGATAGCTGCTCAACTAAAAGCTTCAAAGAGAAAACCCATTTTGTCTTGCTGGATGCAGTGTCCACAGAATATGGCCCTCAGGCCTGGCATTTGCAAGTCCTTGTAGATTCAAAGAACTGTGCAACTCTGAAATACTTTATCCAAGAGGCTGGGAATGTGTTCTCATCTACCAGATTTATTTCTTTCTTCAAATGCTATATTTATTTATTTTTTGCTAGTTATTAAAAATGTCTATTTATGACCCAACATTTTTTGTTTTTGTTTTTGTTTTTGTTGTTACTGGGGGTGGAACCCAGAGGCTTTCTACCTCCGGGCTATACTCCCAGACCTATTTTATATTTTATTTGGAAACAGGGTCTCACTAAATTGCTGAGAGCCTCACTAAGTAGCTGAGGCTGGCTTCGAACCTCCGTGATCCTCCTGTCTCAGCCTCCCAAGCACGGAGATTACAAGCGTGCGCCACCATGCCCGGCTATGACCCAACATTTTGAATCTAAAGGAAAACAGTAGCAATTGCTCAATACCCAATCTTCCAATGATATGGCATATAATTTTGCAGTCTCTTTTTGCATTTGTAAATAACAAGCTAGGATTTGCAAACTTGTGTTTTTTATCATTATTTTCTTTGAAGATGGTAAAAGAAGGGGAGTTAGAGATGGGCTGGTTTGGGGTGGGGAGGCTCAATGGCAGAGGACTGACAAAGATGGCTCTTCTGTGCCAGGATCGGGGGTGGAGGGCTGAGCTTTTTACTCACATGTTAGCTGATAGGTGTTGCTGGGAGCCAGGCAGACTGACCACAGCCGTGGAATGTCCTGGGGAGGCAGGTGTAGGATGGTAAGTGCTGACCTACACAGACAGAAAAAAACAGCCAAGCAGAACTGATGAATGCCACAAATCAGGCCTGCAGCAAACAGGGCTGCTGCAGAAAGACCTGACGCAGCTGAAAACCAAGGATTATGCCCTGTGCCACCCATTGTGCGTCTTCTCTGTGGCTTGTGGCTTTGGGTAGAATGGGGCGGAACAGACTGGTTTGTGGCCTGCTGGGGCGGCATGCCAGGGCTGCATTCCACGAGACTTCTCAGATCCCATGGAGGGTGCTGGGCTTCCAGTTACAGCCAATGGGGCATTCATTGCCTGGCTCTTCCTTCTGCTCCCTGCTCCACCCCACCATTTCCCAGTGATCTCTCCTCCCTCTAAATAAATCTGCTCTTGGAAAATGATATGATAGCTAATATTGATTCCCAAACTTAGCACTTGCCAGGTAGGTTTTAAGTGCCAGGCAGTTTCTAAGTGAATTTAATCTTTGTTAAGGTAATTTGTTAATTCTCATTTTTTGAGAAAAAGCACTGAGAGAGACTCGGGGTGGGGGGGGAAGAAAGGTCACCCAACTACTACAAAACAAAGAAAATTTAAAGTTAAGTAGTCTAGGTTCTGAGTAGACACTCTTATTGACATACACATGTGTGTGCCCCCGCCCCCACACACAGCAACTTATTTAGTGACTTAAGAAGAGGAATCTGAGTCCCTGCTGCCCCTCTAGGGTACAAGAGGGGACAGCAATGGTAAAGTCTTTGAAACACTCTGCTCTCCTAGGACTCTGCCTGTCCCCTTGCTTGTCTCTTTCTTGTCACATCTCACAGGTGGTGATTACTTTCTTATTTACTGACTGGCTTCCCCGCCAGACCATAAGTTCCACGAGGGTAGAGACTGCCAGTGTTCTTCATCATTCTATTTCTGTGTGTTCAATATATCCACAACTATGTAAATCACCTGTGAATTGTGTGGTAAGTGAATCATATCTCAATGAAACTCTTGGAAAAAAAGAAACCATTCCACAATCTTCTTTCTGGGGTATTCTGACATGGCGTAAAGCGATCTGTTTGGCAATCAAATATCTCCACACAAGTTTCTACAAACAGACAAGAGAAGGAGATGGCTTTGGGCTAGACTTCTCCTTCCCTGGGACTGGGCAAGAAGATCCTGCCGGGCCTGGGAGATGTGTAAAGGGAGAGCTCTGTTACGCAAACAACTAGTCTTAAATGTTTGAGGACCACTGATTCAACAGGCTGAACACTCCTGATTCTCCAATGCTATGTTTGAGTAAAAGCACTCTTATGCATAAACAACGCGAATCCTCTAGGCAGGAGGAAGGTGTTGAGTGCAGAGCCATCCCTCCATCACACCAAGCTGTGCATTTTCACTTCTCTGGGCCTTTATATGGGAAAAGGGTCTCTCCTCCTATTTGGGATGCTGACCAGGGCCAGGATGGACATCTGTGTGCTTCTGGCAGAGTTATTACTAATATGGAATGGGAAAAGAGGCCAGGTGCTTAGATTTTGATGTTTTATAGAGAAAAAAGAAAGGAGAACATGCAGAGAAAAAGAAAGGGGGAAAGGAAAAAGGAGGGAAGAAGGGAGAAAGGAAAAGCTCAAGAACGAGTAGAGTCAAACTGGAAAAAGACATAACAGGACAACTATAGATACAGAGGGACAAAGGGAGGAAGGGAGGAAGGAAGAATGAAGAAGATTAAAAACAAATTGGTGAAACTTCTAGAATACATATATAAGAAAAACAACCCAATTATAAGCGAACAAACGATACCACAAAAATATATCATGTGACCAGGAAGCACATGAAAATATGCTCAACATTAGTAATTATAGGAATGCAAATCAAAATCACCATGAGATACCTCTTCATACCTAAAGAATGGTTAGAATTAAAAAGACCAGCAATACCAAGTACTTATGAAAATATGGAACAATTAGATTGTTTTTCCTTGGTACTGGGGAATTGAACTCGGGGCATTTTACCTCAGTCCTTTTTATTTTTTATTTTGAAACAGTCTCGCTAGGTTACTGAGGATATTGCTATGTCACTCAGGCTGGCCTCCAACCTGTGATCCTCTTGTCTTGGTTTCTCAAGTACTGAGATTACAGTCATGTACCGCCATGACTGGCCAGCAATTAGAATTCTTGTTCACATCTGGTAGCAATGCAAAATGGCACAAACATGTTAGAAAACAGTTTGGCCATTTCTTATAAAGTCAGACACACTTACTACACTACTCAGCAGCTCACAAGTCTTTACCTAACAAAAATGAAAACATATGTCCATACACTATTCATTACACAAGTGCACCAGAAAGCTTTCTGAGGAGATGTATATGTTCTATATCTTGATTTTTGGTGGTGGTTGCATGCTGGATGCATGGGTCAAAAGTCATCGAATTGTTTATTTAAAATGGTTGGACTTAGCCGGGTGTGGTGGCGCACGCTTGTAATCCCAGCATTCGGGAGGCGAGGATCATGGTTCGCGGACAGCCTCAGCTACTTAGTGAGGCTCTCTGCAACTTAGTGAGACCCTGTTTCAAAATATAAAGAATAAAAAATAGGGCAGGGGATGTAGCTCAGAGGTCAAATGCCTCTGGGTTCCATCCCTAGACCCTCAAAAAAAAAAAAAAAGGTTGGACTTAATTGTATGTAATTACACTTTAGCAAAGCTGTTAAAACAACTAATATGAATACTGTATATTATCTGGTTGGCAGCAAACATCCAAGTGGCCTTGGCTTGACGGAGCTCAAGCTCTGGAGTTGGTCAGGGAAGAGGGTGTGAATGGCTCTGCTTAATAGTGGGCAGCTAACAAGAGACCTTCATAGCAGGGGGATCCTGAAAAGCAGAGAAACCAAGAATGGGAACGTACTAATCCAAGCTCAACCTCTGTGGCCAAGGCTGAATGAATGAATGAGTGGGGAGATGGGAAAAGAGAGCAAGATAGGTAAGGATGAGGATGAAGGAAACTGGTGGAAGGACAGACAGAACAGGACAGAAAGGAAGGCCTCCCTGGGAGAATGAAGACACCATAGACGGCCCACTTCTGAGACTGCAGGTCTGTTCCTGCTGCGGGATGGAAGGTGGGTGGCCCAGCCTCCCGAGTGAACAGGTCTGGCGGGTGGTTCCTTCCCCTGCAGTCAGTTGTGACCTCCGGTGCCCAGGCCACAGGTCTGGGCAGCAGATGTGAGGTCCTGCAGCAACCGAGATTTCCTGGCACAGGCATCGCGCCCCGAGCGAGATTAGGGAGTGGGTTTGGCTATGAGGGTGGGGTGGGATAGGTATTTCTGTTAAAATCTAAATGCATTTTCCCCTCCCTTTGGAAGGAAGTGACTCATTTTAAAAAGAAGTCTGTATCAGTCAGAGAAGAATCCACACTGTGGCCTCTGGGCGTTTGCAAGTCCCCATGTGTTCGGGAGGGAGGAGTGGGGTCTGGAGGAAGGCACGGGGTTCTGGAGACACCTCACCGTCCCCTGCTGCCTTCACTGCCAGCCCCTCAATGTAGCTAGTAGAGCCACCTCTCAGGAGTCTGGGGACGGGTGTCAGGCATGTAGTGCCACCATTTGCCACGTGGGCAAGGAGGGAGCTCTGCAGAGCCTCCATTTCCTCAAAATTTGTAAAACGGGGCAAAGGATGGCATTTCTCTCACATTCTTTATGAGACTCTAATAAAATAACCAGCATGAATTATTAGGCACAGGGCCCGGCACACTCTATTACAGGTGCTCAATAGCTATTATTTGATCTGCAAAGAGATTAGTTGCTGTATGGGCTGTGGGTGGGGCGCCTCCTTTTAACCAGACAGCTTTGCAAGGTCTTGGGCAGAGAGCTAGACTCGAGAGTATAGAGGGTGGGAACCAGTGTCTGTAGCAACCTGGCTCCTCTGTTCTAGAGGAAATCCTCCCTAGACTGCCTTCCTCTTGCCCTCCCCCTCCCTCCCTCATCCTCCTCTCTCCTCTCTTCTCTCTTGTTGCTCTTCCTCTTCTTTTCCTCCTCTTTCCTCCTTATTCTGTACTGGGGATTGAACCCAGGGGCATTCTACCTCCAAGATACATCCCCAGCCCTCACTAGTTTATTTTGAAAGAGGGTCTTGCTAAGTCTCTGAGGCTGGCCTTGCACCTGTGATCATCTTGTCTCCATCTTCCAAGTATTGGGAATGCAGGCATGTGTCACCATACTGAGCATAGGCTTTCCCCAGAGTAAGCTTGCTGTCCCCATCCCACCCTCATGCTGTGCACTCAACTGTTCCTCCAGGAAGGGCTCTTGCCTTTTGGTAACGTGGTGTGCCTGGGGCACCGTGTTCCCCAGTGGAGTATACACTATTCCAGGGTCAGTCATGGTTCTGCACTTGCTATTTCCAGGCGCTAACAAGGGCCTGAAATGTGCATAATGCTCACTCAAGCAGAAGGACAATATTTTAGAGATAATAACAGGCATTATTTGAAAGTTTGTGTACCCACCAGTAGGGATAATATGGAGTTCATTGTCTGACTTTAAAAATTAAAAGCTCAGCCGACATGGTGGTGCATGCTTGTAATCCCAGCATTTGGGGGGTTGAGACTGGAGGATTGAAGTTTGTGGACAGCCTCAGCTACTTAGTGAGGCCCTTTGCAACTCAGTGAGACCCTGTTTCAAAAAATAAAGAATATAAAATAGGGCTAGGGTTGTAGTTCGAGGTAGACTGCCCCTGGGTCCCATCCTCAGCACTGAAAAAAAAAAATTAAAAGCTCATTCCTCTCTAGATTAAAATAGATCTAGCTGCACATTGTGACGCACACTTGTAATCCCAGTACTTGGGAGGCTGAGACAGCAGGATCACAGGTTCATGGCTAGCCTTAGCTACTTAGTGAGGCCCTCCACAACTTAGTGAGACCCTGTTTTAAAATAAAGAATAAAAAAATTGGACTAGAGGTATAGCTCGAAGGTAGAATGCCCCTGGATTCCATCCCCCAGTACCGCAAAACAAAACAAAACAAAACAAAACAAAACAAAACAAGAAGAGCCAGGCATGGTGGCACATACCAAAAATCTCAGTTATTTGGGAGGCTGGGACAGAAGAATTGCAGGTTAGAGGCCAGCCTGGATCATTTAGTGAGATTTTGTTTCAAAAAAGTTGGGGAGGAGCTGGAGGTGTATGTTTCAATCTCTCCAGCACAGCAAGAAAGAAAATGGACTTAAGGCTGGGTGTGGTGGCGCACACTTGTAATCCCCGCGCTTGGGAGGCTGAGGAGACAGGAGGATCATACAGGTTCGAAGCCAGCCTCGACTGGTTTAAGAGACCCTGTTTCCAAATAAAATATAAAATAGGTCTGGGAGCGTAGCCCGGAGGTAGAAGGCTCCTGGGTTCCATCCCATGTACCACCAAAAAAAAAAGAAAAAAAAAAGAAAAAAGAAAAAAGGACTTAAAAGCCACATTCAGTAACTGCAACATGTGGACCATATTGGGTCCTGAGTATTATGTTCGACACACACAACCCCAGTCCCGTGCGAAAGTCTCAATGTATATTGCAGGAATGGTTAAGTCTGTAATTACACAAAGCTGGTAAGTATGGGGTGGAGGGCATGGAGTCCCTTGGGAGCTCCCAGGGGAGGCTTGCCTTGACCTTGAAGGGCTGCCCGTCTCACTTTCACATGCTCTGACTTCTCTACTAATTTATACACAGCCCCCATTATTATTATTCCTATTTTTATAGATGTGAAGATGGATGTAGAAAGACTTCATGCTGCTGGAGGTAGACAGCCAACAGTGATGGAGTTGACACCAGAAGCAGGAACCGAGGCACAGAGCCTTTTTGTAGAACACCAAGGTGAATACTTATCTCCAGATCTCAACATTCAAGGTTCTGTTTCTCTCTTGGATATGATGGCCGCTGTCTTGGTGCGTGTGTCTCTTGTAATGCAGAATAGCTGTGAGGCAGGTGTTATCTTCACTGTCTTAGTTTAGTTTCCTTCCCCTTCCTGGCAGAGCTCGGCCGGCCAGTCTGTTCTCTGTCCTGCTCCGTCTAAGTCGGCCTTGGAGCCAGCCCAGCCTGCCTGCCCTGCCTGTTCCTGTTGAGCAAGGAGCAGCCGCCCAGTGCTGTTGATTTGTCCTGAGCAAAAAGACTTGTGTCTGAGAGAGTGAGAGAGCTCATGAGGAGCTATCAGCAGCTTCCTTTGGGTTCACCTCAAAAAGCTAAAAGCCAACCCCCCCCCAAGCTCCCTAAACACTCTAAAGTACATGTTAGATGAGCAGGGGTAATACGGTATAATGTTGTGAAACTGCTAAATTTATAGTTCCCAAGTAGTCATCAAAGTCTAGAGTATTCCCCACGCCCTGGCTCCTGCTCCCTTTCCAGCCTCAGCTTCCTCCACTCCCCTCCCCACTTCCCTTCCACTGTGGCTTTCCCAGCTCCTCCAGAGGGCCCTGCTGTTTCTGTTGACCTAGACCTTTGCTCCCCAACCCCATTCATTCCTAGCCCTTATCTATTATTTTTCTTTATTATTAAACATTTAAATTATAAATAGGTGGGGCGTGGTGGCGCACGCTTGTAATCCCTGCGCTTGGGAGGCAGAGACAGGAGGATCGCGCAGGTTCGAAGCCAGCCGCGCACGCTGGCTTAGGAGACCCTGTTTCTAAATTAAAAAAATATAAAAATAAGTCTGGGAGTGTAGCCCGGAGGTAGAAGGGCTTCCAGGAACCCCAGTACCACCAAAAAAACAAACAAACAAAAAAAAATAAAGAGTAAAACATAGGGCTGAGGGTGTAGCTTGGAGGTAGAATGCCCCTGGGTTCTATCTTAGTACTGCAAAAAAAAAAAAAAATATATATATATATATATATAATGTTATGTATATAAATATATGTGTCATTTAAAGAATAATAATAAAACTGACACCTGTATACATACTACCCAACTTAGGAAACAGAATAAGGACAGAAACTGAATGCTGCCGTTGGAGGCTCTCTGCATATTCCTCCATAATCAGGTCTCTTCCCTGAAATTTGTCTCAGTCATTCCAATGCTTTTCTATGTTTTTTTTTTTTTTTTTTTTTTTTACCAAGGCATATACCCTTAAAAATGTTGTTTAGTTTTGCCTGTTTCTTAAATTGTGTGAATGAACTCACAGCAGGTGCATTGTGTGGCTCCTGTCTTTCATTTCACAGTGAGCTTTTTGGTGTATTGTGGCTAATTGTCACTTTGTCTCCTATTTCATGGTAAGCATGCGCCACCGTTTAACCATTCCATCACTTATGTGTCTTCTGGGCAGTTTTATGTTTGGAGCAGTTATGAATGGTGCTTCCCTGAGCATTCTTGTACACATCTATGTCCGTGCACAAAAATCTCTCTAGGATATACATCTAGGAGTGGGATTGATGGGCTGTAGGGTATACGCCTGTTCTGTTTTATTACGTAATAACAAATTGTTTCCCAGTGTAGCTGGAACAATTCACACATCTACCAGCAACCCGATAACAATTCCTGTTATTCTACAGTCTTACCAGCATGTCGCAATGCCTGGCTTTTTAATATCTGCTTATCTGATGAATGTGAAATGCTATTTTATTGTGGTTTTAAATTAATTTCTCTGAGTACCAATGAGCTCGAGCATTTTCTTCTTCAAATGTTGACACACCGTTCTTGTTATATGAAATGCTGTGCATGTCCATGGTCTCTCCACCTCCCCTTGGGTTACTGATTATTTTCTTATTAAGTTATAGACTTCTGGTATTTGGAATATGAATTCTTTGTAACTTGCATTTTTATTCTGTGGTGACTTTTGATGAACTGAAGTTCTTATTTTTAATACAGTCAAATTTATAATATATTCCCTTATGGTTCACACTTTTGAAAAATCTTGAAAAAGATTTTTTTATCCCAAGGTCATAAAGATATACTTCTATATTGTCTTCTGAAAGTTTTATAGTTTTGCCTTTCACATTTAAGTCTTTAATCCACCTGGAATTGATTTTTGACAAGGAAGGAATCCAATTTCATCTTTTTCCACATGGATACCCAATTAGCCCAGCACCATAGTTCATCCTTCCTTTCTGATCTGAAAGCCTATTCTGTCATAAATCATAGCTTCATGCTGTGTCTGTTTCTAGGTTCCCCAATAAGTTCTGTTGGTTGAATAGCTGTTCTATGCTTCAACCCATGCTATCTTAACTACTATAGCTTTAAAGTAAAATTTGGTGTGTGATAAGGTAAATTTCAGTCTTTACCCAACCAAATTCTCTCTCCTTCTTCATTAGAAGTCTCTTGGCTCTTGGGCTTTTTATTCCTCCATTTAAGTTTCATAGTCAACTTTTGAGTTCCATAGAACGAAATGCCTTGGGATTTGAATCTATGAATCAATTTTGGGGGAGAATAAACAGCTTTAAGATATGAAATTTTTCATCAGAGAGCATGGCATAATTCTTCATTCATTTCACTTTTTCTTAATGTCTTTCAATAAAGTTTTCAGTCAAGTTTTGTAAGTTCTCTTGATAAAGATTTTTGTTGAATTTATTCTTACAGGTTAAAATTATATATATATATATATATATATATATATATATATATATATATATATATATATGTGGTACTGGGGTTCCTGGAAACCCTTCTACCTCCGGGCTACACTCCTAGACACCTATATTTTTATACTTTTATTTGGAAACAGGGTCTCTTAAGCTAGTGAGGCTGGCTTCGAACCTGCGTGATCCTCCTGTCTCTGCCTCCCAAGCGTGGGGATTACAAGTGTGAGCCACCACGCCCAGCAGGTTGAAATTTTTTTACAGGACTTTTGTAGCTCCTGGAGACACTAGGTAGCTAAGGATGAGAGAAGGACTCTGAGGCTGTATGACCTGGGTTTGAGTTTTGGCGCTAAACTTACTGGCTATGCGAGGCTCTGGCTTTATTCCCTGGGCTCCTCATCTGTGAAAGGGGCTGATAATAGTAACTACCTCATAAGATGCTCAGGAGGATTCGATCAGATCATGCATGCAGGTTGCTCTGCATCATGGCTGCCTGGCTCATAATTGTCACTATTGTGAGACGGGGTCATATAAGACAGATGTATCTGGGGAAGAGGCTTGTTCAGTAGGACCAGATTTAAGAAGAAAGATTCATTTCTAGGATACAAGCGCCAGTCCCAATAGCCCAGATTCTCTTTGAGGCAGACTCAGCGATGGGCAGCTGGCCTCCAGGTGGGGATGTGTGCTGAGGGTTTTCCTCCACACTGGACTGGGCTACTCTCTTGCATCCCGAGGCTTTCAGTGAAGGATGGGGTCTGGTACTTCTCTAGAGCCCTGCTTTGCACTGGCTTCTTGGAAAACAGCAGAAAATCCAAACCACACTTCAAACAACAAATTCAAACTCCTCGTCCCCGAGCTGCCTCCTTTGGCGGGGCATGGAATGCCTCCTGTCCTGATCCTCCCCTGCCATTCTCTGCCCTCTGCTTCAGAGCCCAGCGTCCCACTGCCAGCAAAGCAGGATTTGGGTACCAAGGCAGTCTGATGGGGAGGGTGCAAATGCCAGGGTACACCAAAATCTCCATCATGATCCTTGTCCTCCTCGTCATAATTGTCCACTTGAAGATGTTATCACTTGGCAGTAATTATAATTAAATAATCTCACTCGGCCTCATTAAAGGTCATAAAAATTTAAACAAGTAAAGTTACTTTTAAATATGCTTCAGGTCCCCTCATGACATTTAATCGCAGAAGATGTTCGTTAAGCAGCGACCAGGTACAGAGCGTGGTGCCAGGACCTGGGACCTGTGACAAGGTTGCTGCTCTCACGCAGACAGACTGCGTGCTGACATGCTTTCCGTCCTGCACCAGGGTTCTGCCTGCACTTTTTCTAGACAAGAACATCCCGGAGATCAGAAGTGTTTGAACATCTAGAAATTTTCATGCTCCCCCCCCACCCCTGATATAAATAAAATGACCTTAAGTCCTTAGAAAGTCAATTTTTGGTATAAAGAGTGGCAATGGTTATTTCCTGAGCAAACAGATCCATAGGGATAGCTCGATGGCCTAAAACTAGACAGGAGACCCCGCAACATAATTCTTGGTGACCTGGGTTCTGAATTCAGATTTCTGTGGCCTCTTCTTTGGGGACTGTGTAACCATGGGCCCATGATTTAATTTGCCTGTCCTAAATCTCTTCATCTGGCTTAGGTGAGCTTTAATAGGTTTTTCTCTGAGGATTTGTTAATTTTATATGACTAAGGGTCTCACTTTAGGGGAGAGAGTTGGTAAAGCAAACTGAAATCAGAAAGAAAAGTTAACTGTAAAACAAAAACAAAACTCTTTTAAGGAACTTTGACGGCCCAGAAATCATTTGACACCAAGTCCATCTTGGCATCTTCATAGAGTTTACTTTTTGCCATATACTTATTGTCTCTTAATTATTTCAAAAACTCTCAAAGGACATTACAGCAATCACAATGAATACCTTTTATAAAAAAGGAGAAAATTAAGCAATCACCACTGCCCACACTATCAAAGCACTTGGTTCCGATCCTTTTGAGTAAATGAGTTCCTTCAATAAGTGAAAGGTTTGCCATCTTAGGAGTCAGAAACCGACTTTCTCATGGTATCTTTTTTTTTTTTTTTTTTTTTTGGTACTGGGGATTGAATTCATGGGTATTGTACCTCTAAGCTACACCTTCAACTTTTTTTTTTTTTTTTAAATCTTGAAATAGGGTCTCCCTAAGTTGCTGAGGCTGGCCTCCAACTTGCGATCCTCTTGTCTCATTCTCCCAAATACTGGGATTACAAGCGTGTACCACCACATCCAGCATCTCCTGGTATCTTGAAGCACTGCCTAATACCTTCTTGTTGGCAAGTCTGCCTTTCTCTTTGAATTATTTTACAAGACACCCTTAGGAAAACTCCTTGTACCGAGGCTGAGGCTCTGGTTGGTTGTATAATAAGTTTTCCTTTCTCATGGAATTAACAGAACACAGCTGGGAAGTCCACCAAGACCCAGGCATTCATTTTAGAGACAGACTCAGAGATCTATCACAAATGGAAAGGACGCATGATGTTTCCAAAGCCACTGCTTGAGGCCCCTATCTGGGTAGCGTGTGGCTGGCTTTGAGTGATTCTGCAGAAGTCAGAAGCTTGGCCCTCGCTGTCTCTAATTAGAGTAACAGTTTTTGACTGGCTGCCCCCTGGCCCACCGTCCCTTCCTGGAGGGCCCAGCCTGTGGAGCATGAAGGGTTTGGTTATCCTGTGAGCAAACCTCTGCTGTCTTCCCCGTCACAGAGTGAACCTCCTAGCTGGGAGCCCCAGGCTGTTTGGACGATTGATGTACCTCACCCCTCAGAGCGCTACCTTTGATGAGAGGGGGAGAGGGAAACCTTTCAGATCATTTCTGTTTCCAGGTGTTCTCATATTTTTATCGCACTGTGCTAAAAATAAATGAAAACCTGGACTTGCATTATAAGAAGGAGGAAATCCTTAATTTCGGGCCAGCCTTAGAACATATTTAAATGTATTGTTTATATCCTCAGCTTTTAGAATGATGTCTAAGCACTGAATGCTTTCAGGAAGTCAGTGTTAAAACCATCTGTAACAGATATAAAGAATCTGTTTATTCTTCTCCCAATTCTACTTCTGTTGGTGTTAAGAATTTGATAATAACACTAAGTTGGGCGTGGTGGCCCACGTTAGTAATCCCAGCATTTGGGAGGCTGAGACAGGAGGATCTTGGTTTAAGGACAGCCTCAGCTACTACTTAGTGAGGCCCTTTGCAACTCAGTGAGGCTCGGTTTCAAAATAAAGAATAAAAAATTGGGTTAGGGGTGTAGTTCAGAGGTAGAGTGCCCCTGGGTTCCATCCCCAGTACCACACACGCACACACACACACACAATGTTAATAAAACTAGACAACTGGGGGTTGGATAGTTTTAATCTTTGATCTTTACTTTTCCTTCATATTTCTTAAGTCAGCCTCTTTTCCCAACCAACCATGTCTCACAAAACCTGGGTGTCATTTTTTTCAAAAGAAAGCCATGGGTCAGTGCTCAGGGATTTTGACAAACAAACATCCGCTAACATTTGAAAAGCAATGATTTATTAATGTCTGGTCCCCTGTAGTTGACAAATAGTTTGAGTGTCTAAATTCTATGTGAAACAAGGTGAAGATATAAAAAGAAAAGAAGGAGAAGAAGGAGGAGGAGGAGGAGGAGGAGAAAAAAAACAGTTCCTGTTTTTTTGGGTACTAGGGATTGAACCTGGGGCATTCTATCTCTGAGCTACAGCCCCAACCCTATCTTATTTCTGACAATTCTTTTTTGTAGTGTTGGGAAGTGAACCCAGAGCCTCACACATGCCAGGTAAGCACTCTACCACTGAGCCTTATTTTTTATTTTGAAACAGGGTCTCACTAAGTTCTGAGCCTCCCTAAATTGCCTAGGCTGGCCCTGAACCTGCGATCCTCCTGTCTGGCATCAGAGGTGTGTGCTATTATGCCCAGAGGGCTCCTGCTCTTAAGGGGTGTGTTATTTCACTTAGATAAAATAGGGAAAATCAAGGCAGATTTCCAAAGTCACCACAAGAGCTAATGTTTACATAATACCCGCCAGGGGCCACACATTCCTAAGCACTTTATTTCTAGAGTAACCTTCCTAACAAACCAAGGACTAAGTACTATTATTATAATTATGATTCCCATTTTACAGATAATAATATCAAGGCCAAAAAATGTATCATAATAACTTTCCCAAGTTTCTGACTCCTAAGATTATCATAATAACTTTCCCAAGGCCACATAATAACTTATAAACATATAAGGTAGGCTGGAATTCAAGCCTAAGCAGTTAGACTTCACCCCAGCCCTCTTAGCCCTACCTACAAAAAGCAGCATGCATACTTTGGAGGTAGAGTCAAGTGCTGTTGGCCTCAAGGGCTGGAGGGTTCCCAGAGGGCAGAAGCCCATGAGGGTTGGAAGCTCAGACACAAGCCTGTCTCTCTCTCTCTTTCTAACTCATTTGCTAGGCTGAGCCAGAAAGGGTTTGCCTAGTTTCTGGGAACTCTTCAAAGCTATCTAAAAAAATTCTATCATTCCTCTGATGGAGGTTTTATGAGCATACTTTTATGACTTTCACAAGGGAGAGGCAGCGGAGTGTCGGGCTGGGCTTTGCCTCTGAGTGGAGGCTTGGCCAAGCCCGAGGGAAAGCAATGGCTGCATTTGGGTCATTTCACACATAATGCTCAGATGACCACTGGCCAGAACAGAGATGTCGTCATACCTAGAGTCACCTTGCCCCTGTTCAAAGGCCAGAAAAACGGTCATTCACCATGTAATAGCCTTTCTTTTTCTTTTTTAAGATTAGTGGCAGGAGACTCAAGTTCATGTTAATTATATGAATCTTTAAAAATCCTAAGTCCCTGAATTTAGAATTCTAGCATGTGAGAGCTGGAAGGGGCCTTCAAGGTCATTCATTTAGTTCAGTCCTCCGAGCTCTGAAGAGGAGAAGTGGCATGCCAAAGGTCACTGGTGGGGTTGGGCAGCAGAGTCAGGTGGAGGCCCACAGTGGGCGAGGGACCATGTCCTGGTAGTTGGTTAGGATGGCTGGCTTGCTGGACTTGGTTTCTAGACCATGTTTCGCTTATTTCCAGAAAATATTCATTGAGCTTTCCATGTGCCTGGTGCTGTCTGCATGGGGCTTATATTATAAAGGGGGAGCCAGCAAAACAACTAATATACCATAAACAGAGAATCAGACTAAGTAAAATATGTTCTACAAAGGAAAAAGAGACAGAAAAATGGGGATAAACTATTCCATGTCTTCCTATCTGGCTAGAATGACCTTGATTATAAAGTTCTTCCAAAACCAATGCCACCCATCCCTTGCACCGGGAATATCTACCTTGGTGGCCCTCAGCTTCTGGGATATTTCATTCTCCTTTAGGATGCATCAGCCAAAGGCATATTTTAAAAATATGGTTGGCATGGCTGCCTGGCCTTAAATCCAGGGGTGCAGGTGGTTTTTGTCCTTCTGATGAAGCCCAGACACTAAAGCACTTACACATGGACACACCCTCAGCAAAGGGCAGATATTAAGCTCAAAATCCCCATGGTTGGCAGGGCGTGAGCAAGCAAGGTGAAATGAAGAACTAGCAGAGTTTGGTGTCAACAACCTGTATTTCCTGTGTGTGGCAACTGTAGAGACCCCACAGCCCGGCTCCACCTGTCAGCCAGCGACCTAAAGATCTAGCTCTTCTTCATGCTCGTAAATACTGAGTTCTGTTTTCAATTCCTCATCCCTAAAAGAATTCCCTCACTCGTGCACTCATTTAATCTTCTTTTATCAAATCCCTCCATCACTTAAGCTTTCATTTATTCATTAAGTCTTTTATTTTTGTTTATTGAGTCACATACATGGGTCCATAAAAACTTACTTGGTTCCTAGTCAACTCCTCATTCACATATTCAACTAACATTTATTAAACATCTCTCCGTGCCACAGTAAACTGGACTTAACCCTGGAATGAACGTGAGATACCAGTTATCCTGTCCTTAGGGTGTTAAGGGTAATGAGGCTGCACGTAGGTAAATTCCAAAGCAAAGTGGGAAGTCACAGACATTCAGCTGGAGGCCTAGGTCGGCTGTGGGGTTTTGGATGGTTCCCTTCCAGGCATCCAGTGCTCCTTCTGTCCCAAGGTGGCCAAAAGTGACCAGGAACACATTTTCCCGAAGCATTTTAAAGGAAGAAGGAAAGAGCCTATTTTAGCCTAGGGGTCACCAAATTCTTTCTGTAAAGAATCAAACAGTAAACATTTTCAACTATGTATACAGTCTCGGTCACAACTACCTAAGTCTGCCGTGGTAGTAGGAAAGCAGCCACACATATCATGATATCATTATATATAATGATCATAATGATTTATATCATTATAAATAATGAGCCTGGAGCTGGGCGTGGTGGCACACGCTTGTAATACCAGCATTTGGGAGGCTGAGACAGTAGGATCGCGGTTCGAGGACAACCTCAGCTACTTAAGTGAGGTTCTTTGCAACTCAGTGAGATCTTGTTTCAAAATAAAGAATATAGAAATAGGGCTGGGTGTGTAGCTTGGAGTTATACACCCAGTACTGAAAAAAGAAAGAAAGAAAGAAAGAAAGAAAGAAAAAAGAACGAGCCTGGCTGTATGCTAGTAAAACTTTATTTTTGGATTCTGAAATATGGAATTTGGGGTTCTTTCTTTCTTTCTTTCTTTCTTTCTTTCTTTCTTTCTTTCTTTCTTTCTTTCTCCCTTTCTCTCTTTCTTTCTCCTTCCTTCCTTCCTTCCTTCCTTCCTTCCTTCCTTCCTTCCTTCCTTTTTTGTGGCACTGGGGCCAGGGGTATTCTACTGCTGAGCTACAACCTCAGTCCTATTTTATTTTTTATTTTGAAAAACGCTCTCACTAAGTTGTGAAGAGCCTCACTAAATAGCTGAGGCTGGCCTTGAGCCTGTGATCCTCCTGTCTCAGCCTCCCAAGTACTGGGATTACAAGCATGGCCCACCATGCCTGGCTGGAAACAAGATTTTGAAAATGAAGGATAGGCATTCTCCAACCTCATTAGTATCCTGCTGCTAGAAACTAAGGCAGGCAAATGATTAAACCCATGGACTCTCTCTGTGAGTCAGCGGATGCCTGGTTCAAATCTGTTCAGAATTTGTTTCCTGAGTTCATGCCCGAGGCCTTGCACGTAACCAGGACTCATGTTGTGATGGACTGAGTGGCCGCCTGGCAGGTGCCAGGCACACCATGTTTGTGCACAGAAGCGAAGGCAGCACTTCTTCTAATAGTATCTGCTTAGGTGGAGCCAGAGGCACCCGGAGAGGTGCAAGGGTGCAGTCGGGCAGCTCCAGCTGAGCCCAGCTTGTTGGAATAAGTTGTTCTCATTTCTGACTCTACCCTTTCTGTCCTCACAGCGCCTCTATCCAGAACTCAGCGTGAGAAAGCAGGACTTACTTTCCTAGCTGAAGTATCTTGAGAAGAGGTAAACCGGTATTCGCAATACTCTTTGCATATGTAAGCAGGTTTTTATTATGCATCTAGTTGTGCAATTTTCCGCTGGGGCTTGATTGTTTTGGGGTGAGAAGAGAGGGAGAGGGAGAAGGAGAGAGATTGTATCTCCCAAAGCTTGTGCTTTGAAATACAATAAACAGTTTTTTTTTAAATGAAAGAAAATTGCCCATTTCCTTGGAATATTTTGTTTTCTCTTTTCTTAGAACATAAAATTGCACTAACAAAGGGCTGTGATAGGAGCCCATGTCTTGCTTTTCCATGAATACAACTGAAGATCATGCCCCTTTAGTTCTAGCTGTAGAGACTCCCACTTATGATGAAGGCCTGTTTTCAACTTATATCTAAAGAAAGCATACTGCTAGTAGCTTGTTTGCTGAACAAACCTGATGTAACCCTAGTTAAGTGTAGCTACCAAATAATGCCAAATAAAATGATATAGAATCATTGAATCTTGGATTATGGGCTGTGCGGGAATGGTAAACATGTGGCCCAGGCACTCCCTGTTCCTACTCCTGGGCCCATGACAGACATTGCTAATCAATCTATCATTCATTCTCACTAAGCCTGGTTGCTGTTGGAGAATGTCTCCTGAATCTTAACTGTGACAGTTGAGATGCGCACTCCTATTGCTTGGGTAGGGAAACAGCACAGGCTTAAAGGCAGTTAGACCTAGGTTCTGATCCAAACCCTGAAATGTACTTGCTGAGTAACTTTGAGTTATTTAGTTAGCCTCCTGGTCTCAGTCTCTTCATCTAACAGGGAAACAATAATATCTACTGACAGGCTGAACAAAAGTCAGGTTAAGATGGATCAAAGACCTAGAAATTAAGCCAGAAACTTTGCAATTACCAGGAGAGGGCATAGTACCAAAATGTAAGCACTGGTAGAGATTTCCCCAACTAGACCCCTAAAACTCAGGAGATAAAATCGAGAATCAATAAGTGGTATGCCATCAAATTAAAAAGTCGAATACTGTGCAGCAAAGGAAACTATTAAGAGTATGAGGAGTTGGGCGTGGTGGCACACGCTTGTAATCCCAGTACTTGGGAAGTTGAGACAAGAGGATCGCAGGTTCAAGGCCAGTCTCAGCTACTTAGTGAGGCCCTCTGCAAATTAGTGATACCTTGTTTCATAAAAAAAAAGAATAAAAATAGGACTGGGGGTGTATCTTGGAGATAGAATGCCCCTGGGTTCAACCCCCAGTTTTAGAAAAAAAAAAAAAAAAAAAAAAAAAAGGCCAGGCGTGTTGGCACATGCTTGTAATCCCAGCGCTTGGGAGGCTGAGACAGGAGGATCTCACAGGTTTGAAGCCAGCCTCAGCTACTTAGTGACGCTCTCAGCAACTTAGTGAGACCCTGTTTCCAAATAAAGTCTAGGAGTATAGCCTGGAGGTAGAAAAGCCCCTGGGTTCCATCCCCAGTAACACACACACGCACACACATGTGAGGAGAGAGCCTAGAGATTGGAAGAATCTTTGCCAAGCTTCTCTTCCAATAGAGGACAAATATCTAGAATATATATAAAGAACTCAAAAAACTTAACAAAAACAATTCAATTAAAAATGGGCCACTGAAATGAATAGATACTTCTCAAAGTAAGAATTACAAATGGCCAACAAATATGTGAAAGAAATGTTGACTATCATGAGCAGTCTGGGAAATGCAAATCAAAACTACCCTAACCTAACTCTAATTAGAATGGCAATCATGAAGGATACAAATAATAATAAATGCTGGCAAGAATGTGGGGAAATAGGAATTCCTTTTTAAATATACTTTTATTGGTACCTTGTAATCACATATCATAATGAAGATCAAAGCAATCTTACACACTGTTGGTGATAATGTAAATTAGTACAAACACTGTGGAGATCAGTATGGAGGTTCCTCAAGTGACCAGGAATGGAGCCACCACACGACCCAGCCCTAGCCGCCTTCAGTACTTTCCCAAAGGAAATGAAGTCAGAACACTGCAGTGATACACGCATACCTCTGTCTATAGCAGCACAGTTCATAACAGCCAAATCATGGAACCAACCTAGGTGTCCACCAACAGGTGAGTGGGTAACAAAAAAATGTGGTAATACACACACTGGAAATTCACTCAGCCATAAAGAAGACCAAAATTGTGGGGAAATGGATGGAACTAGAGACTATTATGCAGAGATCAGTCAGTCTCAGAAAGTCAAGGGTCATTTGATTTCTTTCATACATAGCGACAAAAATAGGAAGCAAAAGTGACTTCAGTTAAATGAGGAGCGAAGACAGTATAATACTGTAAGAGGATGAGGGAGGGAAAAATGAAGATTGAGGAGGGAACATTTTAAATAAGGTGATGTCTACACAAGGTCACCAATCTCACTAACATGTATGGGGAGGGAAGAGGAGGGAGAGGGTGGGTACACGTGTGCATGTGTTTGTGTCACTTTGAATCTCATCATGGTGTATAATTACATTGTACCAAAGAAAGGATAAAAAGCAAAAAGCAACCCTGGCAGAGGCCATGTAAGACCATGGCCCTGGGCCTGTCACAATGATTTCCTTTCTCCTTGAGCTGAGCTGGAGTGGAAAGTGGACCTGTCCTAATATACTCAAACCCTTGCACCTTTCCAGCCAGGGGGGTGCTAGTCTCCATTTGCACATTTCCAGTGACGGGACCCTGGTAAATCCACCTGTCTCACCTTTAGAAAGCTGCAGATTTCTCCAAGCCCTTAGCTGGGTGTAGTGGTGCATGCTGGCAATCCCAGCACTTGGGAGGTTAAGATAGGAAGGATCACAGGTTTGAGATCAGCCTCAGCAACTTAGTGGGGTCCTCAGCAACTTAGTAAGACCCCGTTTCAAAATAAAAAATAAAATAGGGAGTGTAGTTTAGAGGTAGAATGCCCCGGGTTCAATCCTCAGTTTAAATTCCCCCAACACACACACACACACACACACACACACACACACACACACACACACACACTCACACACGTGTTTGAGAAGAATGGTCTGCGGTGGCTACTCAGAAAGGGCATTTTCTCCACACAGGCCTTACTTAACTTAGCTGCTATTTATTTTTGCATTTATTATCTGCCAGGCCCTGGGCTACATCCCACACATCCTGACTCTCAGCTGGGGGCAATTCTGAGGCACATCTACATCACAGGGGACATGTGGCAATATCTGGTGACATTTTTTTTTAAATTACTGCAGTAGGTAGTGGGTTCTACAGGCATCTGGTGGGTAGAGGACACAGACGGCTGCTAAGAACCGTACAGTGCACACACAGGGCAGCACCCCAAATAATTGACTGGTGCAAAATGTCAATAGTAGCTAAGTACTATTGTTGTGGTGCACTCCTGTAATCCCAGGACTTAGGAGGCTGAGACAGGAGGATCACAGGTTTGAGGCCAGCCTTGCAATTTAGCAAAATCTTGTTTAAAAAATTAAAATGAATAAATAAAAAGGGGTGGGGTATAGTTCATTTGCAGAACTCACCTGGGTTCAACCTGCATTAACACACACACACACACACACACACACACACACACACACACACACACGTGCGCGCAGTGCCCATGTTGAAAAACCCTTCTGTATGTGAATATCTTATTTAATTCCTGACAGGTCTGTGGGAGAAGTTACTAGTTTTCTTATTTTAAGATAATAAAAGTGAGATCTTGCAAGATTGAGCCATGTGGCCAAGGCTGCTGTACCATGAAGGCCTGACTGTGCTGTGCACGCACCCCTAAACCGTCTCCTTTGTCCTCAGTGGCAGCGCTGTTCATCATTTATCTCCTATTTTTGCCCTTCTATTTTATTTTGCTTCTCTTGTTTTTTCTTCTATCTGAGTTCTGAGAGGGGAGGGGATGGGGGAGAGAGAGAGACAGAAAGAGAAAGAGAGAGACAGAGAGACAGACAGAGAGAGAGAGACAGACAGAGAGAGGGGGGGAGAGAGCGGGAGCGAGAGCGATTGAGCCCACGTGAGTGAGCACACGTACACGCTGGAGCCAGTTCAAGACCCTAGCAGATGTCAGTGACCTGAGATCCCAGCTCCCCTGTGTCAAAATGTCTGGGTTACGCGCTGGGCCGCTCCCTCTTTCACCCAGGAAGGGTTGGGTCTCCTCACCTGCCAGGATTAATTGGGCAAAACCATGATGTCAAGTTTAACCTCTTGTTGGAGAAATGCTGAATCAAGAAAGCAAGTAAGGTTAATTACTGAACTTGCTTTAGTCACCAGAAACCAGAAAGTTCCTCCCCTCCCCCAAGGGCCTCGGGAGCCCGGGCAGGGCTGGAGATGCGGGAGCTGCAGGAGTCACACAGGCGCACCTTGGCCTGACTTTAGTAGAAAGGGACCTGGATGCTGGGCGAGGGAGAGGTGCACGCAGGGGGGCCTGCCTCCTTAGCTCACCCAGCTGACCTCTCTCACCCCCCAGGCTGCCACCTGAGCTCACTTCCTGCAGGCAGGCTTCCCTGGCCTCCCTTCAGTCCTTATCCTGGAACCTATTGCACGTTGCATACTCTTTTTGTGTGGTACTGGGGATTGAACCCAGAGGCATTCTACCTCTGAGCGACACTTCAGGCCTGTTTTAATTGTGAAACAGGATCCCAGCCTCCCAAGTCCTTGGGATTACAGGAGTGTACCACCATGCCCGGCTCACACTTGCCATTTTTTTTTAATTTTTATTTTTTTTGCGGAGATGGGGATTGAACTTCACCAGGGGCTATTCCACCCCTGTGCTATACCTCCAGCCGTAATTTTTATTATTTACTTTATTTTATTTCTTTATGTATTTTTGGTGGCAATGGGGATGGAACCCAGGGGCTTTCTACCTCTGGGCTATACTCCCACACCTATTTTATATTTTATTTGGAAACAGGGTCTCACTAAGTTGTTGAGAGCCTAAGTAAGTAGCTGAGGTTGGCTTCGAACCTGTGTGATCCTCTTGTCTCAGCCTCCCAAGCGCAGGGATTACAAGCGTGCGCCACCATGCCCAGCTTTATTCTTTATTTTGAAACAGGGTCTCACTAAGTTGCAGAGGGCCTCACTAAGTAGCTGAGAATGGCCACAAACTTGCGATCTTCCTGTTTCAGTCTCCCAAGACTTACCATTCTTTAATCAAGCATTTTAATAGTTCAGGATTTGTCTTCTCTTCTAGCTGTAGGTCTCTGCAGTGTAGGGACCATAGGTGTCGTTCACTGGGTCACTGTGCTCCACTCAGTGTTTGGTGTATGGTGGATACTCACCACCTCTTTGCTGCCTGGTTTGCTGGCAGGCTATGGGGAGCCCTAGCATTTAGGACCTGTTATAGGTTCTGGGTGCTCGCCAGGTGAGGATGGGGCTCACAGAAAAGGCTGAAAGGTGCATACAGAACATGGTGGACGGATGGCTGGCCCTGCCTCGGCCTTGAGGTCTGAGCTAAGCAAGTGAAATTGCCGCAGGGGCCCCCTGGATACGAGCCAGAGGTCGCCTGGCTTCTGGAATTGTCACTGCTTATCAAGGAAGCAAAGGGGCTCTGGAAGCCTACACTGCGAGGCGGGCTCCAACAGGTGGCCCCTCTGAAGTGCGTGGCTCAGTCGTGCTCAGCGAGGTGTGTTTGCACAGGCCGGCCCAGGGGCAGTGAGATGGGGGATGGTTAGAGCTTCCTGGCTTGATCCAGTAATAGTTACTATTATTTTTGGTGGTAGTGGGGTTCCTGGAAACCCTTCCACCTCCGGGCTATACTCCCAGACCTATTCTATACTTTTAAAAATTGGAAACAGGGTCTTTTAAGCCAGCGAGGCTGGCTTCGAACCTGCGCCATCCTCCTGTCTCCGCCTCTCAAGCGCGGGGATTACAAGCGTGCGCCACCACGCCCGGCCAGTAATAGTTATTGAGTGAACATTTATTGAACCAATTCCCACTGCTAAACTCGGGCCATTTTCTCACGTACCCATATTGCCTCATTTTATCCTCACAGCACTCTTAAAAAAAATTATATTCATTGGTCTCACCTTACAGATATAAAAACTGAGGCTCTGAGAGATTAAATATCTTGCCTAAGGTTATTCTGCTCAGTTAGAAGCAGGTAGTCATTTTCTTGATCTGCCTGAACCCAAATGCCCATTATTATTATTGTTATTATTTCAATTTTAATTTTTAGTGCTGGTGATTGAACCCAGGGCCTCACACATACTAAGCAAGCTTTGTAGCAGCTGAGCTAGGTCCCCAGCGCCCAAAGCCCATATTTTTGAAAAGCCTTTTGTTCAAGAGTTTGTTGCCTCGGGGAAGAACCCAACCTAACAACTTCTGGGCTTGAAACTTGCAGTATCCCCCAAGCCCCCAGGTTTCCCTGTGAATGTGTGGGGTGCTGAGCAGAAGAGGGGCGCTCTCCCAACAGTGCCCATCGTTAGTTCAATAGCAGGAACAGCTCTTCTCCTGTTAGCTACCTTCAGAGTGGGCTGCTAATTAATTAAGCCACATGATACTCTGCCAGGCCAATTTTGTCACTCTACTGAGCAAATGAGAAAAATTGGATCTGTACAGGCAGAATGCCTCCTCCAGGGCCGCACCGTGGACACGGGCATTAGGATTGGATTTTCTTATGCCAAAATGGGCATGTCAATTACATTCCTTGGGAAAATAATGGTTATTTCAATCTGGGACCAGAGCTTAAGGATGAGTTAGTTCTTTTTATTTTCTTTCTTTCTTTCTTTTTTTTTTTGTAGTGGGGATGATTCAGCGCAGGGACACTTTACCTCTGAGCTATAACCTCTGAGGTAAGCCCTTTTCATTTTTATTTTGAAACAGTTTTCTTAAGTTGCTGAGGGTCTTGTTAAGTTGCTGAGGCTGGCCTTGAGTCTGTGACTCTCCTGCCTCAGCCTATCAAGCGCTGGCATTACAGGCGTGAGCCACCAAGCCCAGCTTTATTTCTGTTTTAAATCGCAATGAGCTTATTTATTTAATTATTTGGTAAAGACCTTGAATCTATTAAGGAAGTACCTCTTCTTGTCACTTTCTTTACACATAAGATAATATTACCCCTGGTACCTACTAAGAGTTGTGAAAAATATACCTTTGGGCGTTCAGATTGGGAGGGTCATCTGGATTTTAGAGTCATTTTGTCCCATTCCCTTCTGTGCGGGTGTCTCCTTAGTCACCCAATGACACTCTAAAAGTTCTGCTTAGAGCAAAGAAGGAGAAAGCTAAGAGTCACTACTACAGCTTTATTATTATTATTATTATTATTATTATTATTATTATTATTATTATTATTTTGAGGCACTGGGAATGCAACCCAGGGGTATTCTATCTCCGAGCTATGCCCCCAACCTTATTTTTTTATTCTTTATTTTGAAGCAAGGTCTCAATGAGTTGCAAAGGGTCTCACTAAGTAGCGGAGGCTGTCCACAAATAGCGATTCTCCTGTCTCAGCCTCCCGAATGCTGGGATTACAAGCGTGCGCCCCCACAGCTGGCTCTTACAGTTTGTTATTAATCCTTGCGAATATTTTACATGGGAGGACTCGGTCCATTTTTCAGATGACAACGCTGAGGCTCAATGGGCTTGGGTACTTAGTTCTATATCATTTAGTTACTAGGTGACAAAGCCTTGACAAGAAACTTTGCCCACCTCAGAGCCTTTTTATTTTTGAACACAGAATCACAAAAGTAGTATTATAAACTCACATTTGGAAAAATGAAGTCATCTCCCATTCCTGCATCAACCCTGAAGCCCTTTCTTCTTTGGGATGAACGGACCCAGGCTTCCTCCTCCCAACAGGGGCCCAAGTGTGGAAACCAGATCCCAGGAAGGGAAAGGACTGAGCGCAGCACGTGGCTGGGAAGCCGAGGCAAGCGCGATGAGGATGTAAACAAGGAGGCTGGCACAGGTGGGCGGGCAGGGCGAGGCCAGCTGGAAGAGGCCAGTGGAAAAAGGGTTAGCAGTTCAGCTATGGCACACATGCCAGGCAGGAGGGCAGTGAGAAATGAGTCCTGTCTTTGAACAAGGAGAATGCCCAGGAACAGAGGAGGGAGGTGGAGGGGCAGAGGGAGTGAGAGAGAGGACGGAGGAGGGAGGGCGATGCTAAGGACGTGCAGTTTACACTCCCCAGCACATGCTGAGGGCCTGTGCTGTGTAAGAGCAGAATCAAAAGAGGTGATTTCAGGAAAGCTCATTGTGCAGCATCTTAACACATAGTGAGCTCTCAGAAAGTAGCGGCCAATATTACGGAAGCATGGGCGCTTAAAAGAAAGTTCAGGAGGAATGAGACAGTTGGGGTGTTGGCTATTTTGCCATCCAGAATGAAATAATGTTCACATCATTAGGTAAAAGGCAGATGACATCTCAGTCTGGATCGATTGTAATGCAAAAAGAGATGTTGTGCTTCCTAAACTGTTGCAGTAAGAAATACTTAAAAGAGTGTTAACACCAGAAAACAATAGTCCTTCCAATAAATGAGTGTTGGGACAGCAGGATCTACATGTGAAAGAATGAATTTGATTTGAGGTTTTTTTTTTTTTTTTTGGAACTGGGGATGGAACCCAGGGGCATTCTGAGCCCTATATTTTATTCTTTATTTTGAAACAGGGTCTCCCTGAGTTGCAAGGGCCTCACTAAGTAGCTGAGGCTGGCTTTGAACCTGCGCAATCCTCTGTCTCAGCCTCCGAAATGCTGGGATTACAAGTGTGCGCCACCACGCCTGGCTGAATTTGAGTTTTTAACCTCACAATATATATGAAAATTAACTGCAGTTGGACCATAAACCTAAATGTAAAGCTAAAACTATACTCTTACAAGAAAAAACAGGCTAAATATTTGTGACCTTGGATTAGGTAATAGTTTTTTAGACTGGACAACAAAAACAAAGGAAAAAGTAGATAAAATAGACATCATCACAGTTAAAAACTTTTGTGCTTTGAAGAATACCACCAAGGAAAGGGAAAGGCACCAGGCATAATGGAGCATGCCTGTTACTCCAGAACTTCGGAGGCTGAGACATGAGGATCACAGGTTCAAGGCAAATTTAGCAATATAGCGAGACTGTTTCAAAATAAAAAATAAAATAGGGGTGAGGGTTTAGCTCAGAGGTAGATGCTCCTAGGTTCAATCTCCAGTACCAAAAATAAATAAATAAATAAATAAATAAAATAAAAAGAAGAAAGAAAGAAAAAAGAGGAAGAAAAGGCCATTTACAGAAGGGAGAATAATTTGCAAGTTATATATCTGAAAAGCAACTTAACCCAAAATATGTAAGAAACTCTTACAACTCAATAAGAAGGCAACCCAATTAAAAAATGGGCAAAGTATATAAACAGATTGTTCTCTAAATAATACTTATCCAATAAACTCACAAACAGATGCTCAATGTCATTAGCCATCAGAGAAATGCAAATTAAAACCACAATGAGATGCCACTTTACACCCAGTAGGATGGCTATAATAAAGACAGATGATATAAAATAGTGCTGGTGAAGATGTGGAGAAATCGGAACCCTTCTACACTGTTGGTAGAAATGTAGAATGATGCACTTGTTTTGGAAAACCGTTGGCAATTCCTCAGTTAAATATAGTTACTATTAGGTCTGGCAATTCTACTCCTAGGAATATACTCATCTAAAAACATGTCTCTTCAGAAACTTGTATGCAAATGTTTGGACCAGTATTACCATTATTGTTTTTGTGGTCCTGGAGATTGAACTCAGGGGCATTCTGCCTCTGAGGTAGATCTCTTGGGCTCAAAACTGTGATCCTCCTGTCTGAGGCTCCTAAGTGGGGGCATTACAGGCATACACCACCATGCTCAGCTAGTCAGTATTATTTGTAATAACTAAAACATAGATGCAACCCAAATGTTCATCAAGTAAAAAGTGAATATATCAAATTTTGTATATCCTTATAATGTAATGTTATTTGACCATAAAAAAAGATGCACTAATACACACTACAACATGGATAAGGCTGGAAACATCATGCTAAGGGAAAGAAACCACCTACAAAGGATCAACTATTGTATGCTTCCTCATACATAAGGTATCTAGAAGAGGCAGTTCTATAGGCACAAAGTAGATTAATGATTGTCTAGAACTGGGGTGGGGGGGAAGATGAGGATTTGGGGAGTGATGGCTAAGAGTTTTGGGGTTTCTTTTCAGGACAATAAATATGTTTAAAATTAGTTATGGTGATGGATGATCAATTGGGTAAATATATTAAAATTTAATTGTACCCTTAACCAAAACCCATAATAAAGTTAGTGCTATGAAGTATGCATGCCAATAAGTAGAGCCTGAAGCTGAGGAAGTCTCTAGACCTAACTCCCAGTTTACAGGACAAAGAGAGGGGAGGCGTACCAAGCAAGCAGCAAAAACACAAGTGGTGGTACCCAGAATGTGAAAATCCAACAGCACCAATGTGTTTTTTCCCCAGTTTTTCCCCAATGTTGGGGTTTGAGCCTCAGACCTTGCTTATGCTAGGTAAGTGCTCTACCACTGACCTACATCCTCAGCTCTTTTTATTTGGTTTTGAGACAGGGTCTCATTAAGTGGCTGCCTTGAACCTGTGACCCTTCTGTCTCACAAGTGTGTGCCACTAGGCCTGGAAATAACTTAGTTTTTAAAGCACATACATTGCAAGAGATAAAGGGGGTAATGAGTGTGTAGAACAAGAGAAAGTTAAAATGATGCCAACTCAGCCGGGTGTGGTGGCGCACGCGTGTAATCCCAGCATTTGGGAGGCTGAGGCTGAAGGATCGTGGTTCACGGACAGCCTCAGCTACTACTTGATGAGGCCCTTTGCAACTCAGTGAGGCCCTGTTTCAAAATAAAGAACAAAATATAGGTCTGGGGATGTAGCAAAGACATAGAATGCCTCTGGGTTCCATCCCTAGTACCACAAAAACAAAAACAAAACAAAACAAAAATGCCAACTCAACGCAAGGTGTTTAATGCATTTGGATCCCATTTGAGCTAATTAAAAAAAAAGTTTTAGCCGGGCGTGGTGGCGCACGCTTGTAATCCCCGCGCTAGGGAGGCAGAGACAGGAGGATCGCGCAGGTTTGAAGCCAGCTGCGCGCACTGGCTTAAGAGACCCTGTTTCCAAATAAAAATGTAAAAATAGGTCTGGGAGTGTAGCCCGGAGGTAGCAGGGCTTCCAGGAACCCCAGTACCACCAAAAAAAAAAAAAAAAAAAAAGTTTTAAGGCAACTATAGACATTTAAAAGCTGAATATTTAATGCTCTTTTAAAAATGTGTTCATTTTTAAAATGTGTAGTAATACTATCATGGTCATATTAAAAAATTTTTAAAGAGACTTTAATTTTTCTATGTCTGTGAGCAATGATCTTGGTAACCTAATTGCATTGAATATATTGATCACTTTTGGAAGAATGGCTATTTTGATGATATTTATTGTGCCTATCCAAGAACATGGAAGATTTTTCATCTCCTAAGGTTTTCTTTGAGTTTTTTCCCCCCAGTGTTTTATAATTTTCCTTGTAGAGGCTTTTTATCTCCTTTGTTATATTTATTCCTAAGTATTTTATTTTTGTGTGTGATATCTTGAGTGGAAATGTTTCCTGAATTTATTTTTCACTGGATTTATGATTTGCATACAGGAAAACATCTGATTTTTAAAGATTGATTTTGTATCCAGACACTTTGCTGAATTTGTTAATCAGTTCTATAAGCCTTTTGGTTGAGTTTGTTGGGTTTTCTAAGTATAGTATCATTTTATCTGCAAATAGGAATAGGAATTCAGTTCTTCTTTTTCTATTTGTACTCCTTTGATTTCCTTCTCTTGCCTTATTGCTCTGGCTAGAGTCTCAAGTATTATATTGAAAAGAAGTGGTGATAATGGGCATCCTTGTTTTGTTCCTGTTTATAGAGGAAACTCTTGCAGTTTTTCCTTGTTTAATATAATGTTGGTGGTGGGTCTACTTCATATTGCCTTTATGATGTTGAGGTATGTTCCTGCTATTCTGATCTCTTAGTGCGCCTTTTTTTTTTTTTTTGGTGGTACTGGGGGTGGAACCCAGAGGCTTTCTACCTCTGGGCTATACTCCAAGACCTATTTTATACTTCATTCGGAAACAGGGTCTCACTAAGTTGCTGAGAGCCTCACTAAGTAGCTGAGGCTGGCTTCGAAGCTGTGTGGTCCTCCTGTCTTAGCCTCCCAAGGGCCCAGCTCTGATCCCTTTGCTTTGAGCATAAGTGAGTGTTGGATTTTATCAAATGCTTTTTCAGCATCTATTGAAATGATCATGTGGTTTTTGTCTTTGGTTCTGTTTATGCATTACAATAGCTAATTTCAAACTACAACAAGTCCATAGTAATAAAAACAACATGGTATTGGCACAGAACAGACACATAGACAAATGGAGCAAAATAGAAGAGTCATAAAAAACCACACACAGCCAATTGACTTTTGACAAAGGGGCCAAAAACATACACTGGAAAAAAGATAGCTTGTTCAACAAATGGTGTTGGCAAAACTGGTTAACCATATGCAGAAAAATGGAAATAAACCCCACTTTATCACTCTGCACAAGAGTCGATTCAAGATGGATCAAAGACTTGGAAATCAGACCAGAAACTTTTCAACTCCTTGAATAGGGCATAGGTCCAACACTTCAACACATAGGCACAGGTACAAACTTTTTCAACAAGACCCTAAAGGCACAGGAAATTAAAAGGAGCCGAGTGTGGTGGCGCACGCTTGTAATCCCTGCACTTGGGAGGCGGAGACAGGAGGATCATGCAGGTTCGAAGCCAGTCGTGCTGGCTTAAGAGACCCTGTTTCCAAATAAAAATATAAAATAGGCCTGGGAGTGTAGCCTGGAAGTAGAAGGGTTTCCAGGAACCCCAGTACCACCATAAATAAATAAATAAATAGATAAATAAATAAATAAATAAATAAATGGAGGATCACTACTTGGGATTGCATGAAACTGAAGAGCTTCTGTACAACAAAGGAAACTATCAAGAACCTCAACAGAGAGCTGAAAAATGGGGGAAAATTTTTGCCAACTATTCCTCCAATACAGGACTAATATCTAGAACATACAGAGAACTCAAGAAACTCACCACTAATAAAAAGTGTGCATTTATGCCTCTACCATCTTATACTTCATTAAGATGTATGACTACAATGCACCAATAAAAATTTTAAAAAAGAAAACAAGCCGGGCGTGGTGGCGCACGCTTGTAATCCCCGCGCTTGGGAGGCGGAGACAGGAGGATCGCGCAGGTTCGAAGCCAGCCGTGCTGGCGTAAGAGACCCTGTTTCAAAAATATAAAAAATAGGTCTGGGAGTGTAGCCCGGAGGAAGAAGGGCTTCCAGAAACCCCAGTACCACCAAAAAAAAAAAAAAAAAAAGAAAACAACCCAATTAAAAAATGGGCAAGTGAACTAAATAGATACTTCACAAAAGAAGAAATTCAAATGGCCAATAAATGCATGAAAAAATGCTCAACATCATTGGCAATCAGAGAGATGCAAATCAAAACTACCCTGAGATTTCACCTAACTCCAACTAGAATGGAAGTCATTCAAAATATAAACAACAACAAATGCTGGTGAGGATGTGGAGAAGTGGGAACCCTAATACATTGTTGGTGGGATTGCAAATTAGTGCAACGACTTTGGAAAACAGTATGGAGTATCCTTAGAAGAATGGGAACAAACTTACCATATGATCCAGCAATAGCACTTCTGGGTATCTACCCAAAAGAATGGAAACTAAACTACCAAACTAATGCATGTGTATCTATGTTCATAGCTGCACAATTCACCATAGCCAAACTATGGAACCAGCCATGATGTCCATCAACAGATGAATGGATTACAAAACTATGGAATATATAAACAATGGAATTCTACTCAGCCATAAAGAAAAACACCCTTACATTATTTACAGGGAAATGGATGGAACTGGAGGACATTATCCTAAGTGAGATTAGTTAGTCACAAAAATAAGAAATTGAATGCTCTTCCTAATATGCGAAAGCTAGGGAGAAATGGGTGATAGGAGAAACTCTAGACAAAGAAGGAGAAACTATAGATGAGCAAATAAGGTGACCTAACTGAGGGGATGGGAGGGGAGAAGAGGGAAATTCTCTAATGCACCTGATGTACTTTAACATACATATCAAAGTCAATCACTAAGCCAAACATGAGAAGGAAGGAGGGGAAGGGAATGGTGTGAGAACTGGATAAGGGCTAATGGGGTGATGTGTACATGTATGTCTCCACCATCTTGTACCCCATTAATGTGTATGACCACAATACACCAATAAAAAAGATTTAAAAAATCACAAACACAACAAATGCTAGCAAGAAGTTGGAGAAGTGGGAACTCTAATATATTGTTGGTGAGATTGCAAATTAGTGCAACCACTTTGGAAAACAGTATGGAGGATCCTCAGAAGAATGGGAACAAACCTACCATATGATCCAGCAATCGCACTTCTGGGTATCTACCCAAAAGAATAGAAACCAAACTACCAAACTAATGCATGTGTATCTATTCTATTCCTAGCCACACAATTCACCATAGCCAAATTATGGAACCAGTCAAGATGTCCATCAACAAATGAATGGATTACAAAACTATGGGATATGCATACAATGGAATCTTACTCAGCCACAAAGAAGGATAAAATTATGTCATTTGCAGGGAAATGTATGGAACTGGAAAACATTATGCTAAGTGAGATTAGTCAGTCACAAAAAGTAAAAAAAAAATCAGATACTAGAGAGAAAATGGGTCATAGGAGGAACTCAAAATAAAGAAGGAGAAGCCATTATGAACAAATAAGGTGACCTGAGGAATATGGGAAGGGGGAAGAGGAAAATTCCCTAATGTGCATAATGTACATTCACAAACATATCAAAGTCAATCACTAAGCCAAACATGAGAAGGCAGGAGAGGGAAGGGATGGGGTGGGAATTGGGGAAGGGCTAAATGAGTGTTGTGTGCATGTATGCCTCTATCATCTTGTACCCCATTAAGATGTATGACTGCAATGCACCAATTAAAAAAAAGAGAGACATTAACTGAAATGTTTATGGATGAAATGATATGTTGTCTGGGCTTTGCTTTAAAATAACACCATTGCTGGGCATGGTGGCACACACTTGTAATCCCAGCACTTGGGAGGCTGAGACAGGAGGATCGCCCAGGTTTGAAACCAGTTTCAGCTACTTAGCGAGGCTCTCAGCAATATAGTGAGATCCTGTTTCCAAACAAAATATAAAATAGGTCTGGGAGTGTAGCCCAGAGGTAGAAGGTCCCTGGGTTCTATCCCTAGTACCACAAATAAAATAAAATAAAATAAAATAAAATAAAATAAAATAAAATAAACTATTGGAGAGTAGGTGAATAAGTGGGGCTATATAAATAGGATTGGGTCAAGAGTGGATACTTGCTGAGACTGGGAAATGAATCCATGAGATTTAATTATGCTATTCTTCCAACTTACATGTATTTGAAAACTTTCATTATAAAAAAAGTTTCCAAAACTGTACAAGAAGGAGATTGAAGAGCAATCTAGCAGGTGATGGTTAGGGAATTTTGACCACTAGAAATTTGAAAAGTAGCAATAATAAAAGTGGAAGCCAAGCCCTTTGCACCCACTTTCCATCTTTTGATTTTTTCAGTCTTATCAGGAAAGGATTCTTATTATTTTTTGATGGGAAACTGAAGCTCAAAATGGTTACTGATTCCTCCAAAGCGACACTATTGGGATGGGGAGGGGGTGCCTGGGTCGAAGGCTGCAAGGTTCTTGCAAGTCTACAAGACTGCTCTCCAGGTGGCTCAGACAGTTCTTTACCCCGGGGGGGGGGGGGGGGGTGTGGATATCTGGCAGAACAGAGGGAGCCTAGGCCCTCAGGTACTTTTCCACTTCAAATCATCTGCCAGCGAACTCCTGCGAAGGCATCAATTGATAATTTACTATAATTTATGAGTTTAAGGGTCTGTCTCCATCTAAAAGTACACATTGTTGAAATTTCTAACATACTTTAAATACCTATGAGGCCCCAAAGAAAGCACTTTGAGGCAGTTAGCGATAACATGGGACACAGGAGTTTAGAGGCGAGGTGTCCTTGAGTACAGCCTCCCCTCTTTTCTACCACAACTCTTTCAGGTAGTCATAGAGCACTCTCAAAACACTGTATACGATATGGGTTTGTTGAGTGAGAATTGTGAAATAAAAGAAATATATATTGAGAGATATCAACATAAGAATATAAGCATAGGATTAATTTATCTCCGTAAATTACCTTAGAGGGAGGATTAGCTAAAAACTACTTTAAATATACATTTGTACCGAGAGGATATCCAAGGGGGGAACATTATCTTTATAACTAAGTAAAAACCATCTCTTCATGGCAGTCCCAAGCACATCAAATTGAGTTGGGAGACCCCTATGGAATACAGGGACAAAGTTGGAACACACTCCTAGAGAAGTCTGGACTTAAATGGCTCAAGCTCCTAGAAACTATTTAGAATATTCCAAATATGGGGTTAAAAGGAGAGTTAGCTTTGTTGACCTCAGAGCTTCTCAAGGTCATGGCTGCTCTTCCCAGGGAAGGAGGGAGCCCAGGGAAGATGCTGGGATTTGTCACTACGGCCCTGGCATAGGATGGAGGGGGGTAGGGGAGGAATTGCATTCCTTACACATACTTAAGTGGCCTGCCTTTCTTTTCTCTCATAACTCTTGTTTTTCTGGGTAATAAAAGCAAAAGGAGTTTCAGAAACTCTACAGCAACAGAAATAAACAAAACAGCATCACTGACCTGGAAATTCTTTCAATCTAGCAAACATGGTGATAAGATGTGGTACTAATGGTATGTATGCATTCGGACATACTTATGATGCATTCTGACATATATTGGTTATAGCACACGGGTCAAATATGTGTTGTAAACACCAAGGAGATGCATTAATTCTCCATGGGAGTGGTGGCAAGAGCTTCCTCAAAGGAACAGTATGCATTCAGAGCTTGGGGGTACAGATATGAGCACACGAAAAATAAATTCCAGAGGGAATGACACTTATTTATTCAAAAACATTTTTAATTTCCCAGAATAATGTAGGTATTTTGTTGAGTACATGGAAAAAAAGCAATGAGTTGGCCTTGTACATATCATATTTAGCAATTTTGAATGAATCACTGTAACTTCTGAGGGCAAACATGCTGGTGTACGTGCATATATGTGGAGCTGGGGATGCTGGAAGGTGGACTGTAGTCAGATTTTTGGGGTGTAGAATGTCATATTAAGAACTCATTTAGCTGGGTGTGGTGGCACAGACCTAAATAAGCCCAGTATTGGAAAGTATGAAACAGGAGGATCACAAGTTTGAGGGCAGCCTCAGTAGTGTTAGAGAGACTCAGCAACCTAGTAAGACCCCTTTGCAAAACAAAATTAAAAAGGGCTGTAGGTGTAGCTTGCAGTTAGAATGCCCCTGGGTTCAATCCCTAGTACCACAAAAGATAGAGAGAGAGAGAAAAAAAAAAGATCTCATTTAGGTGAGATAGCATAGGTGGGCCCTCAAACCCTGGCTCCATGTCTACTTTTGTGTCTTTGGGCAAGTTAGTTAATCTTTCTGTCTCAGAGTTTTCCCACTTACTAAAATGGACTTACAACATTTGCTAGGAACAGCTGTGAGGATAGTTATATCTGTAAATCATTTCTTAGTGATCACTCAGTAAAGTGCAGGTATCACTGCTCCTGGGGTATTCAGGCACCCTTGTTGGTTTGGGGAAGAGAAAGGGCTGAAAGGATGAGGCTTTTCAAGATGTCATATGGAGGCCATGATTGGAAAGATGGGGCTGGGGTTGGGCAAGGGACGGGACTGAGCATGGCTCTGGGAGACAGTGAGGAGGCTGGAGCAGTAGTCCAGGCAGGAGATGAGGACCAATGCCAAGGCAGCGCCTGGAACAGACAGAAGCAATAGCTATTTGGGTGGCAAAATGAGCTTGTTGACCAGCTGGATGTGGGAGGGGAGGAGAGTCAGCTTTCTAGTTGTGTAGCAGCTTTACTACTGTGGCCCATGACTTGAGAGGAGGGTGTGAGGGAAGAGGCAGGGTGATGGCAGTGGAGTACGAAGGGGAGGGAGGAGGGAGGTACGTTGAGGGAGCAGCACCTCTTCTTGGAAAGCTCACTGCTAGGAAAACAAGAGCGCTCCTTATTCTGTGAGCATGGGAGATGGAGATGGGGCCAAGGGGCACTTCACTGTGGAAAGATGTGTTGTTTTTTTTCAGGTCTGGGGATGGAACCCAGGGACATTCTACCTCCAAGCTATACCCCCTGCCCTATTTTTTAATTCGAAACAGGGTCTCATTCAGTTGCGAAGGGCCTCACTAAGTAGATGAGGCTGGCTGCGAACCACGATCCTCCGGTCACAGCCTCCTGAATGCTGGGATTACAAGCGTGCGCCACCACGCCCGGCTGCAGAAAGATGTTTTAACTCATCTCTTGCGCAGTTGACTTTCTACTTCTAATGCATTCTTCTCAGCATTGATTTATAACCTCCAGGACACTCCCAAAAGCCAGCTGCATTGGTGCCGGTCCACCAACTCAACCTCCTCCACCAAGGTTTGCCACAGAACCTACCCCGCCTCTTCAGATCTAATCCCAAGCTGCTTTCAAGTGCACTTGTTTCCAGCCCGTCAATTCAGTTCACCTTGATGCTATTTTCTGATGTTCACCTGAAGTGCCAGGTGGGTTCCCACAGGTAGGAAGACTTAAAGACAACGGGAAAATGAAATTCCTTGCTCTGGCGTCTCCTTATGGGAAGGTAGCAATCACAATTCTTTGGTGCTTAAGCCTTTATATATATTTTTTCCAATAGGGATCTTTCTCTGTTGTCCAGGCTGGTCTGGAATTCCTGGGCTCAAGTGATCCTCCCATCTCAGCTTCTTGAGTAGCTGGGACTACAGGTGTGCACGACTACACTCCATGTGTTTAAGACTTGAGGGACAATTCTAGACTTGTTTCTATCACAGGAGGAAACCAGGCCATTTTGGTAGGATTTCAGAAAAATAACTTCTTATTCTGACCTACCTTTGTCTAGTTTGTAGAGACTAGATATGCTTTACCACATCGCTAAAATAATTTTCTTGTACTTTTAAACTCTGCATTTACAGAAGGGACTAATATCCAAATATCCCCGAGAAAAGAATACAAGACTGAACTTAACAAGTTGCCCTCCTCTCTGCTTCCAGAGCACCACATATATGCCCTGGTTATGCACGTATTTACTGGTAGCCAGGATTTTCTAAACTGCATTGCACTCAATCTTTATAGTTTTTGCCATTTTCACAGTCCACTTGTACTTTTATTAACTTAGCATTCTTTGAATTAGAAAAGCATTTTTAAAATCTAAGCAAAGTATTTAAAAATTATAATATATTTCTGTGAACTTAAAGCTAATATCACCTAAAAGATTTAGAAAGTTATCACCAAACAATACAATAAAAACACAGTATTATTCAATATAGAAATGAATCAATAATTTGTATAAATCTCTGATCCAATGTTTTTCTTTCTTTACTATAAAGGAAGATGAACAAATGTTAGAGAGGTGTCACAGACAGACTTGCACTGAAACTAAGACTTTCTTGATATCATAAAACACCGAAAAGAAAATAATTTTCTCCACTTTTAGTTTTGTGTTATTAATTTCTGAGTCTCTCCGCCACCTAAGTCACTGTGGCTACCACCAGGATCCTCTTCCTACTTTAGAAAGTTAGTAATTTATTTATTTTTATCTCTTGTAGACTGAATCAATCTTTCTCCTTCCTTCCTTCCTTCCTTCCTTCCTTCCTTCCTTCCTTCCTTCCTTCCATTTCCTTTCTTTCATTGAACTTAGGGGTCGGGGGGATACTCTGCCTCTGAGCTACACCCTAGTCTCTTTATTTATTTTTATTTTGAAACAGTCTTGTTAAATTGCTGAGGTTGGCCTCGAACCTGTGATCATGATGTCTTAACCTCCCAAGTATTGGGATTGCAGGTGTGTGCCATTGCGCCCAGATGTGAATTTCTTTTTTAAAAAATTGGTGCTGCTGGGAATGGGGGTTCACGTCTGTAATTCTAGTACTTGGGAAGCTAAGACAGGAAGATTGCAGGTTCATGGTCAACCTCAGCAACACAGCAAGGCCCTCTACAACTTACTAAGACCCTGTGTTTTTTTTTTTTTTTTTTTTAATAGGGCTGGGGTATAGCTCAGAGGCAGAATGACCTTAGGTTCAATCCTCAGTACCACACATGCACACAAAATAAATTTTAAGGTATTGGTGCATTGTAATTATACATAATTCTGGGTTCATTACACATTTGCACATGCACATAGCACAACTCGGTCAATTTCATCAGTACTTCCCCATCCCTCTCCTCCCCCTCCTCCCAGTCTCCTCCCTCTTCCGATGGTCTCCCTTCTTTTGTCATGAGATTCTTCCTTTTTTTCTCTAGATTCCACATATGAAAGAAAACAACTTTCCGAGTCAGGCTTATTTCAGTAAATATAATGCTCTCTAGTTCCATCCATTTTCCTGCAAATGAGATGACTTTGTTCTTTAGACTGAATTTCTTGAGAGCAACAGCTCGTTCTTGGGGCCTTCCCACCATACACAATGATTGCTTGGACACAGTCGTTCTTAAAGGAACAAAGTGATGGTAAAGGAAGCTTTCTTCAGGTGCAAAAGGCAGCGCAAATCCTTTACTGAGAGGCAAGTGGGGAAGAGAATGCGGAAAGCTGTGAAGCGCAAAGGGAGTCAAAGGAAGGCAACCAAGAAGAGGGAGGCTGCGGCTCCAGGACAAGCCGCGTTGGCCTGACGTGGCCTTTGTGGACAGCAGCAAAGGGTACTGTGGTGCCAAGAACTTAGGTCCTAGAATTGGATGGTTCGAAGGTGAATCCAGGCTCTTTAGTAATTACATGAGTTTGCTCAAATAATTTTTCTCTTGGGGCTTTAATTGCCTCGCTGTAAAGTAGTATAATATTTCCTCTACAGGGTCCTTATTGTTAAGACTTAGGAGGCTGGCAGCAAAAGAACACTTGCTCTCAGAGGATATCATATGTCTGTCTGCATATCTATCTATCATCTATCTATCTATCATCTATCTATCTATCTATCTATCTATCCATCATCTATGCATCTCATTCATTAAAGTTTGAGATTATTATTACTGTCTTGTTATGTTGGTAGTAGAATCCCTAGTGCTCATTATAGTTACTAGTACATTGTAATCACTTAATGGATGGTTACTGATTGAGTTATACTGATCTACAGTCCTTCTATGGTAAGTTAATCAGTCCTCAATCTTCCCTAAGTATATGCCACTATTGTCCAGATACTTCAGTAAAAATTCTTGAATCTTTGATTTATTGAGGACCTACTAGAGTCTAGGCACTGTGGGGGCCTGGGCGGGGGAAGTAGGGGATCTTGATAAATTAGACCCAAGCATAGATCTTAAGGATATTAAAGAAAAAGGAAGCAGAAGAATCAGTCATTTGTTCAGCTCACTGCTTATTTTTAGATAAAGCCTGTGGGTGGGACATTTTGGGTATGTTTTGACAACACCTGCATAAACACGTACAGATGCTTATAATCCATAACCATCAACACCGCACCTAGATTCCCTGGGAAGGTGTATGTGAATGGCACAGTCGGGGATTCTCACTCTGTGAAAACTAGGGAGGACTAGTCCTTGCTTTGAATCCTACTAGGATTCTCCTGCTCTGGTTCAGCCCCGCTGTAGATGAGGTAAACGACCAGGAATAAGAATTTAAAAGGCACAAGGAAAACGACTCTTGGCTACATCTTTTCCAGCCAACTCACAGCTGAGTGAGCTGGCATATTTCTATGGAGTGTGGGCTGTACTTTATATATCTATGTCTCTATATAAGGAATAGATTAAAAAATTCTGTGACTCTAGTTTAATTGTGAGTCATCAGGCCCCTATTTTAGAGAGAGAGAGAGAGAGAGAGAGAGAGAGAGAGAGAGAGAAAGAGAGAGGACCTCAGGCCCAAAGTGTGTATGTACTTGTAAAAATGTGGAATGTGTGTGTAGCAAGTTTTACATTTTTTTAATGCAAGGAGAGTATAGATGGAGGACAAAGTTTATGTGTGGGGTGTGGGGTGGTGGTGGAGGTGTGTGTGTGTCACACAAGTGATGGCCAGAATTCCATGAGCAGCCAACCTCTTAGCAGTCCAGGCAGTGGAATAAGATGTAAAGCGCTGGAGAAGGGGATTGTTTTCCTTTCAGGCAAGTACACAGGTCTTTAAGGGCCCTTGACTTTCTCCTTCCTCTTTGTCTTGTTGAAAAGGGATTAGAGTCCAATTAAGCCATTTAATCCCAAGGTAGAAATTCATGTTCAAAAACAAGATTTGCAGCTTCTTAAAAATACATCAGTGCAAGTTGAGGTTTGTCCTTTCAAGTTGCCACCTGCGTGGTTCCAAAGAGTGTTTTGGGCTGAATACCCGACATGCAGTTCTTCTTAATTACCTTGCCTCACACTTCTACTCCTTCATCTTTTAAAGTGCCCTTCAGCCTAAATAGCCATAATCTGTTAGAAGTACTTTAGTTTCTGGATTTCCACGACATGCTTTGGCTTACCACTGTCTAGTTGGCAACTCAGTGGCCAGGGTTAATAACAAAAATGTATTAAGGACTAATGCTTTTTGGGAGCTTATATGTGCCAGGCATCATTGTGCTAAGTAATTTACATACATTATCTCATTAAGTGCTCCATGAGGACACATCCAGGACTGGCTTCCTGGGTGCGTAATTGTGTAGTCATCATCCTTGGTTTAATGCTCTGCTGTTTCCATCTTGAAATTCTTAGTCATTTTTGAGCAAGGGGGTTTTGAGCATTTTTTCTTCCTTCTTGTAATTCTGGGGATTGAACTCAAGAGTATTCTACCTCCATGCTACATCCCTGCCTTTCCTATTTTTTTAGTTTCAGGCGGGGTTTCACCAAGTTGCTGAAGGTCTTGCTAAGTTGTTGCAGCTGGCCTTCAACCTGTGATCCTTCTGTTTCAACCTCCCAAGCACTGGGATCAGAGGGTGCATTACCATGCCCGGCTGGGACTTGCATTTTCATTCAGCATTAGGCTCCATAAATTATGCACTCCGTCCTGAATACAGTCAATTCTCTAGTTTCTTTTGCTTTCTATCCGTGAGACTTTTAATGCACTGTTATACTGTGGTAACCTCTGGAAAATGGGTTCCATCCTCTTTTGGGAGAGTTCTCTAGGGACGGGAGTCATGGCATGGCACTTAGCGTGGAGTAGAAAGTTTCTCAGAATTTGGGCAAGTTGTTTAAGTCCTCTAAGACCCAGTTTCCTCATCTATAAGATGGGGATGGTGATACTATTAATAATGCCAAACTTGCAGGCTGTTTGAGAATAAAATGAGATCACGTATATAAAGTTTTGATATGAAGCATATAACATTAGTTAATATTCATGGATTATGGGTGCTTAGCAAGTACTAAAATAGCTGATATTGTTTGTGACATGGTATGCATCCGTTTCCTCCCTCCAAGATCCCCCTGTCCCAGGGATTTATTCCCTACCTGCCCTGCAGAGCCAGGAGGGAAGCCTGCTTTCTCCATGTGCTGGGTGATCACAGAAGGGTTGCTGGAGCTGATGAGCACTGGGGTGCTGATCTCCACCATCTGGGGCCCCGAAGGAGAATGGACCATTCGATTGAGAGTGTTCAAGGCTGTCATGATGGAGAACTGCCCGGGTCCCTTCCTCCGAGACCCGGGGCCCCTTCGGAGGGTGGGCGTGTCGGTCGCTTTGCCTCTGGAAGATGAGGACACCAGGGCCAGGTTCTTTGTGCGTGGTGACTGGCGCCCTTTGTTTTTCTCTAAGAGTTGTCTCGCAGTGAGGTTTGGCTGAAAAGACAAAAGGTCCAATGAGCAGCGAATCTTGCTGAGATAACGTGGCAGCTAAGTCCCACTGAGGCTAGTCTGAGGCCACCTCCTCAGCCTCCACTTCAGAAGGCCATTCCTTGATGGACATAATAATAGCTTCCACCTATTTCAATGCACTTCAGCTACTTAGCTTTAGCAAGTAATTCTCACCAATCTCTTGCGAAGCGGGTGTTACCCTCTGATGATGGTCCAAAGAAGTTAAAAACAAGCCATGATACTCTTCCCTAGTACCTAGTTATCGTCCTCTACCCATTTCTCCCAGTCACATCCAGACTTTTTTGCCTGGTGGACTTCTCTCCGTCTTCCGTTGGTCATCTGAGGCCACTTGGGTAGGCGCTCGGCCCTCTCAGTGCACTCGCAGCCCCGCGCTCCCCAGCCTAGCACTTGTCACTGCACAGAATGAATCACTTTCCTTTCTCCCACAAGTATCCTTGCCACTTGGAGCCAGGGGACACACACACACGCACACACACACACACACACACACACACACACACACTCATTCTCCTATATCCCAGGGGAATGCTTAGCAGGTATTTATGGAATAATGAACAAATGATGTTGCTCATCTCATCCTTTTGACAAATGTTTGAACCATAATCTAAATGCCTTTGGGACCCTGCGTCGTGCTGACTGTCTTTTACCATTTCCTTCACATGCTTTCATCTCATTGCCTTTCTCCCTTGTTCTGTGCTTATTGGTGAGTGGTTTGCTGGTAAATCAACTCTCAAAACAAAAACAAAAACAAAAACAAATCTCTAATCTGTAGAGTTTAGCAATCGGCCAATGACTTAACATCCAGCTAGCAAAATTCCTGGAAATATAGCAAGTGGTTCTCTTGCTCCAGTCCCAGCCAGCGCCACACACTACGGGGTTAGTGCCTGCCTTCTCCACCATATTGGTGAATCCTCACAAGAAATACCTTTTCATTTCCTTTGGAGTTCTGGAATGTCCATGAGATAAGTTTCGTACAGTTAAATCTTAAATTTCAGAACAATGACTTAACTTTTCATTATTGTAATTGTTGCCAATTTTAATAGTATAATAGTACAATAATAGTAGTTTTTATTTGTATTTCCCTAATTGTTAATGACATTAAACATTTTAAAAATATATTTGTTGGCAATTTGTATTTCTTCTTTTGAAAGGTGTCTATTCAGCTCAATGTCCATTTTTTATTGGGGTATATGATTTCTTGGTGATAAGGTTTTTGAGTTCTTTATATAGTCTAGATATTAGTCTTTTTTATTGGTGCATTGTAATCATATATCACATTGGAATACAAGACTTGAGAGGATATACAAGCACACATCATCCAGTTAGCCCTCATCCAGTCCCCATCCCATTCCCTCCCCGTCCCTCGATCCCATGCTTGTTTGGTGATTAACTTTGATACATTTGTTTATGTACCTCCTACGTTTTAAAGAGGCTCCATCCTCCCCTATTCCATACCCTCTGATTGGTCACCTTAATTGCTTCACTAGAGGGCCCTTTCTATACCTTGACCTCTTCCTGTTGCCCCTTTCCTCCTAGTTATTGCTGATTAGGGGAAGCATCTGATTTTTATTTTCTGCGATATTTCTCTGTGCATGCCGCGTTGCAAGTACCGATCCCACTCTTGACGGCCCCAGTAGTGGCCTGGCTACCCGGTGGACTGATCCAGACCTCGCTGGCTCAAGCAGCGGCCTTGTCTCATGGGAGGCCCCAATTCTGGTTAGTCTTCTATCAGAGGAGTAGTTGGCAAAGATTATTTCTCTCTCATTTTATATGCTCTTTCTTCAGACTTCTTTTATTTTTATTTATTTACTTCTTGATACTGGCTATTGAACCTAGTGGCATTCTACCTCTGAGATACGCCCCTGTCCCTATATTATTTTTTATTTTGTAACAGAATTTCAGTAAGTTACTGAATGTCTTACTAAGTTGCTGAGGCTGGCCTCAAACATGTGATCCTCCTGTTGTAGCCTCCTAAGTACTGAGATTACAGGCATGTGTTCAGGGCTTGTATCCTTACTTCTATGCTGGGACTTCTTAATAACAACCAAAATGCTTTTTATTTACCTTATTTACATACAGTAAAGTTTGCCTTTTTTGGTGTCTACTTCTATAAGTTTTGATAAATGCATATACTTGTATATTGCGTATAACCATACCAGAATGGAGATATAGAACAGTTCCAACACTTTCCCCGTGAAGTCTTTCATGTTGCCCCTTTATACTCAATTCTTCTCTGACTCCACACCTGGCAAACATTGATCTATTTTGTGTTTTTATGGTTTTCTTCTTCCAGATGTCATACAAATCAAATCATACATGGTATAGCTTTTTGAATCTGGCGTTTTTCATTTTTCATAATGCATTTGAGATGCATCCCTGTTGTTTTGTCTCTCAGTAGTTCTTCTTTTTTATTGATCAGTCGTATTCCATATTCCTCAATAAGACCCCAAAACACGGGAAATAAGTCCAAGAATCCATAAGTGAGATCAAATGATAAAGCTTCTGCATAGCCAAGGAAACAATTAAGAGTCTGAGGAGAAGCTCGTCCCTGCGATCCCAGTACTTGGTAGGCCGAGACAGGAGGATTGCAAGTGTTGAGATCAGTGTGTGGTCCTTCATGAGATGCTATTTCAAAATAAAAAATAAAAAAGGGGCTGGGGGTGTAACTCAGTGGTAAAGCACCCCTGGGGTGGATCCTTATTATTATCCACCCCAAACACACACAAAGAAGTAAGGAGACAAATTAGGAAGTTGCTGGAATTGTCCATGTGGGCTCTGATGGCAGCCTGGACAAGACAATGCTGTGTAGTCCCAGAGCACCTGTCCTTCCATGGCTCACTCGGTAAGAGGCCAACGTACGCTCTGTGAATTCATGAGTAATGCTTTTTAACAGCCATTCACAGTTATGCTGCTGTAAATTAATTTTTTTCTGCTTTGACCTAATTGTTCTGCCCCCAGGTGAGCATCGCTGTTGGCTTTCCTATCAGCAACACTGACAGAGGCCCCAGGAGGCTGCATTTGTCATCTCCTCTGCCACTGTGATTAATAGCTCTGCCGAGGAAGAGCTGCAGGTCTCTTAGATTTGCACCAACTCATTTGAAACAATATCCTTGAGGTTCATTGGGCCGAGCAAGGTTCACATAAGCCAGACAGGCCCTGCTGGAGGAGTCCTGACAAGAATGGGCACACACTCAGTGTTTGTTTCACCACCTTTTATGTGGATACGTTTCAATAAATCCAGTGACACGTTAACATGAAAAATCCTGTTTAGGCCAGAAAATCACGTCACCCTCATAAGAAAGCCTTTCTTATTCCCAGGTGCTTTGCATAGCACTAGTAATTCAAAGCTTATTTAAAGAGTTCTCAGCAAGTACTAGTCTTAATGAAATTACTGGAGTCAAAATTTAAGTACTGCTTTAAAAAGCTCAATTTAGATTTCAAGTAATTTTTGAAAAACAGGTTCCCAGATTAGAGCAACCACTTGATTATCTTTTTCCCCTCCTAGCAATTAGGAGAACAAATGAAGCAATGGCTAGTTTGATGATAATTGTGAGAGTCCTTGTAATCACTAATTTTAGAGGTAAAGTAGTAGGGAGAGTATCCAAGTGAATAATCATTAAATGTAGAAGTTTTGGGAAAAACATTTTTTTTAAAATGGGTAATAAAAATCAGTGGCGCCTTTCTCCCCCAGGTTTTTTTTTGGTGGTACTGGGGTTCCTGGAAGTCCTTCTACCTCTGGGCTACACTCCCAGACCTATTTTCTGTATTTTTGAAACAGGGTCTCTTAAACCAGCGCGGCTGGCCTCGATCCTCCTGCCTCTGCCTCCCAAGCGCAGGAATTACAAGCGTGCGCCACCACGCCCGGCATCTCCCCCAGGTTTTGAAGAAACAACTAAAAAAAAAAAAAAATGCAGGGACCATGCAAGAATGTCCACACCTCTCTGTGTTCTGACTAGGTAGTAATTGAAGCTGATCTCTGTTCCTGGAGAGTTAACCACTGTCTTCAAATCATTATTTTTGTTCCTACTCAGCACATGTGGGTTGACCCAGCAAATGGTTCTGCCTCCAGTCTAGGCACACATCAGAAGTGGGGCTCCCTTCGGACCCTTCATCTCGTCTGCTCTCACTGCTGCAATCCCTAAGTCCTGAGGATTTTACTTTCTGAGAGGAGCTTGGATCTGTTCACTTGTTTCCAACCTACTAGTCTAAGCCGTGATAATTTGCTAACTGAGCCATGCAGTACCTCCTAACTGGTTTGTTTTGTTTTTTTCCTCCCTCCTTTAAAAATTATTCTTTTCTCTGCAGCCAGAGCCATCATTAAGAAATCCTTGTTTTTAAAGGTCTTGGATACCAATCTTGGTGTCTTTCCAAAAGAATTAAAGTCAGAATACTATAGAGATACACGCATACCCGTGTTTAAAGGTGCACAAGTCACAACAGCCAAGTTATGGAACCATCTTAGGTGTCCATCAACAAATGAATGGATAAAGAAAATTTGGTATATACATACAATGGAATTTTACCTAGTCATGAAGATGCCTAGTTCATGCAAATTCTGTCATTTGCAGGAAAATGGAGGGAATTGGAGAATATGCTAAGTGAGATCAGCCAGTCTAAGAAAGTCAAGGATCATATATTGTCTCTCATATGTAGAAACTAGAGAGAAAATAGGAAAGAAAAGGAACTTTATCCAAACAAGGAGAGAGACCAGTAGAATAGTTAGTAGAAGGAGACTGGGAGAGGATGGTAGGAAGAGAAAAAGGAGGCCTGACAAAAGAAAGAGCTCAAACAATGAATGATATGTTCACACATGAAGGCTTCTACTAATCCACTAGCATGTCTGGGGAAGGAGGAAGGCGGAGTGGTGTGGGATGGGGAAGGAAGTGATGTGTGCACGCAGGTTTGTATTACTTTAAACCTCACTATGATGTGTAATTACAATGTACCAATAAAAATATATGAAAACCACATCTGAGCAAGTCATTGCTTCACTTAAAACCTTTTAAGATTTCAAGTCAAAGTTGGAGAAAAGGTGTCCCTTCTGAACTAGGCATTTGATTGCTGCTACCCAACTCTTCCCCTCAGGAGAGAGTCCACATGTGTCGATGGTGCTAGGATGAGATGGCCTGGCCTTTAGTCTGGGTTCCTGAGTTACTATGTGAGCAGAAACTCTCAGAATCCTGCACTGAACACTGTGGGGAGAGAGAACATTTTTTTGTTACACCACTGAGACTTTGGTGCTGCTTATCACAACAGCATGATCTAACCCCTTCTGACTATACAAGATGGTGGACAAAAGCGCTCTGTGACCTGCTTCCCGTTCATTTCCCTGGCTTCAAGTTTTGCTTTTCTCTAACTCTTCAAGATCCAGCTCTGATATTCTTCTGGTCCCTGGATGTGCTGTATCTTATCCTGCAGATTCTTGCACATGCTACCTTCCTTCCCTGGAACGCTCTTCACTACGCACTTCGGTCGTCTATCAGCTCTCGGCCCGAGTGGTGTTTGCTGACTCCGTACCATGGTAAGTTGTACACCATAACCATGTCACACTTCCCTCTACTTCACTGCACTGTTCACCATGCTTGCCATTACTTGAATGTCCCACTCTATTGTCTCTTAGAATAAGGACTCATATCTGTCTTGTGTCTTTAGAACTTAGCACAGAACCTGACATAGCAGGCTCTCGATGAAAAATTAATTGAATGATTGAATATATGTTTAGAAGAGGGTCATACTGAATGATTTGTTCTTTATTTTTTCTAACTTCCTTCAAATAGAATTTCATGCATTCATTTGTTAAGCTTTTATTATTTAATTATCTATTTATCTATTTTGTGGTGCTGGAGATTGGACCCAGGTCTTGCACAGGCGAGGCAAGCTAATTTTTTATGGAGCGCCGCTCTGTGTTAGGCTAGCTTGTGAAATACAACAGATACACCTGTCAGGTGTTCAGAGAGAAAAGAAACCACAGAGTGTTCAGCCAGTTGTTGAAATTTTAGGCAGAGTGTGAGTTTCTAGCTGAGCCTTATAAAATAAACCACATTTGAACAGGAAGAAAGTATTGGGTAGGCTTACTTGGAAGGGGATCCAGCAAGAGAAAAAAACATTAGAAATGAGAGTGTCCTTCAGTAGAGACAGTAAAAAGAACAGCCCTTCTGTACCATTTATTCACCCCCCTTCAGTTGTTCATTCCTTCATGGTGTTTGAGTAGAGGGAGCACAGGGAACCTCGAGAGCTGGACAGTGCTGTGGTACTCCGTTCACATGGAAACCTCCTTCGGCTCTTCTGATGGAAGAACTGGTCTCTCCTCCCAGATGATGCCTTACTCTGTTTTCACCCTGCCCTCCTAGAAGGCAGGCCTCACCTTCCACTTCCTTCAGAGTTTCCAGTACTCATTTGTAGGGCTTTATGCATGGTGAGCATCCAATAAATGCAGTGGAACAATGAAACCTCTCTTCTAAATTTGTAATGACGTGCTCCAAGCTAGGGTGAGGGACTGTAAATGACATTGTCATACTGGAGAAATAGATGGCCTAGCGTGTTTTCTTTCTTTCTTTCTTTTAGAGCAGCCTTTGAAAATAATCTACAGAATACATATATGCTTGTTTCAGAACATTTAGAAATACAAATTGGCAGAGAGAAACGAGAATCATCTGGATTCTCACTACTATTGCTATTTTGGCAATTACCTATCTAGTCTCTTATCTCTTTATATACACATATATTTATAAATCCATTTTCACAGAGTTCAGCTTTTTTACTGTGGTGAAAAACATGTATAATTTACTTTCTTCACCACTTTAAGTGTATGATTTAGTAGTAGTATATTCACGTTAGGAAACGGATTTCCAGAACTTTTTCTTTTGTGAATCTGAAATTCTATACTCATTGAATTTGTTTTTTAAACTCAACAATAAATCATAAATTTTCCATAATGTCAAATAGTTCATGATATTAAATATTATTATTATTATTTTTTTGGCGGATCTGGGGATGGAACCCACAGGCATTCGACTTCTGAGCTATACCTCCTGCCCTATTTTTTATTCTTTATTTTGAAACCGGGTCTCACTGAGTTGCAGAGGGCCTCAGTAAGTAGCTGAGGTTGTCCGCGAACCGTGATCCTCCGGTCTCACCCTCCCGAATGCTGGGATTACAAGTGTGCGCCACCACACCCAGCTTAAATATTATTCTTCAAATTGTTTTTAATATGTGTATATAGTTTTAAAAAACAAAGCCCTTGCTCACCATTCTATACAAGATTATGGTGAACACTCTTGCACATCTGTACATATATTTTTGCATACTTAGTTAAATATTTCTGTACAATAAACTCTCAGATATGGAACTTACGAGTCCATGAAGGTTCACATTTCATCAAGGTCTTTGATATAACTTATGAGAGATTGCACCACTTTACAGCAGAACAGAAAAGGCTATTTTCCTACACTCTTGCCAGAAATTGGGTATTATTGTGTGGCATCTTTTTTTTTTTCCCAGATTGAACAGTTTTTTAAAATTATTATTAATTAATTAATTTATTTTACTGGGGATTGGACCCAGGGACATTCTACCACTGAGCTTCACCCCCAGGTCTATTTTACTTTGAAACAGGATCTCATTAAGTTGCCGAGGACCTTGCTAAATTGCAGAAGCTGGCCTCAAACCTGTGATCCTCCTGTCTTAACCTCCCAAGTTCTGGGATCACAGGTGTGTGCCACCATATCCAGCTGAAATTACATTATAGTTAATCTCCAATATAATCATTCTTGGTTTAGTGTGGCATCTTTTCTTTAGAGACTTTTGTTCTGAAATAAACCTTATTTTAAACAGACATTGGTCTCAGGCATTGCTGGGACGCACGTATGACTCTGGCTGAGCTTGAATCAGGTGTAGGCTTGATACTCACATACCTCTACGAACAAGATGGGGAAGATGCCGACTTTGTCTCCGAGTTTGCCTTCTGCCCAGTTCTCATCCACTCGGCTGATGACGGTGATGATGTCATCCTGTAAGAGCAAGTCCCTCGTCAGTGTTTGCTCTGTTCCCAGGTAGTAGAGCTTTTAGTGAAGACCATGTGGCATCTCAGAGTGCCTGAGGCACAAGGGATGTCACTTGCACAATTTGGGAAATTTTCCTGCCAAAATGAACTTTCTCTACAAAGGGCAGTATTTTAGTCACTCAGATCATCAGAGGAGGTAGAAATAATTTGGAGGATCAGTGGAATTTAATAGAAAACCTGGAGATGTTTCAACTATCAGAATCCAAGCTTTTCATTTAAATTAAACTGATGGAGAAGCCACAAGGAGATGCACTTTTAGTTTGGCAAAAATATGAATGGATTTCATTTCCATTTTGAAGACCTTTTTAAAACCTATCCATTTTAACATAGCACACAGAAGGCAGCTTATTTTTCAATTTTTTCTTATTACAAAGATTATATATAAATTTGTAGAAACATTTGAAAATTCAGATAAGCAAAACAAGGAAAAATTTCTTCCACAATATAGATGTAGCTACTATTAACAGCTTGGTTAACACATTTTTTCCTGATTCTTTTGTATCAAGGCATAACACGAATACACATAAATATATATATTTTTGAAATAGGGTCTTTCTAAATTGCTGTGGCTGGCTTCGAACTACAATCCTACTATTTTAACCTCCCAAGCACTTGGAATTATAGGCATGTGCCACCATGCCCAGTTTAAATATGTTAGTTTTTAAAAACTTTCCAAAATATGCTTACATGCATATAATAAGTTATATAAATCTTAGATGTAAAGCTGGAGGAATTTTTATATTTGACTATGGCCATGAACCACCCATCAAACTCAAGATCTGGAACCCAGAACTCTGAGGCTTTGTTGTGCCCTTTCCTACCCCTTAGAAATAGGTAGCTACGGCTGGGCGTGGTGGCGCACGCTTGTAATCCCCACACTTGGGAGGCAGAGACAGGAGGATCGCGCAGGTTCGAAGCCATCTGTGCGCGCTAGCTTAGGAGACCCTGTTTCCAAATAAAAATGTAAAAATAGGTCTGGGAGTGTAGCCCGGAGGTAGAAGGGCTTCCAGCAACCCCAGTAAACCACCAAAAAAAAAAAAAAAAAAAAAATAGGTAGCTACTATTCTGACTTCTAGCACTATACATTCATTTTGCCTATTCTTTTTCTCTTTTTTTTGTGGTACCAGGGATGGAACCCAGGGGCATTGTACCTCTGAGCTATACCCCCAGCCCTAGTTTTTAGTCTTTTTATTTTTTAAACAGGGTCTCACTGAGTTGTGAGGGCCTCGCTAAGTAGCTGAGGCTGTTCATGAACCCCAATCCTCAGGTCTCTGCCTCCTGAATGCTGAGATTACAAGTGTGTGCCACCACATCCGGTGCCATTTTACCTATTATACTTCATATAAAATACACACACACACACACACACACACATATTTGGTAGTAGGGGTTGAGTCTAGAGGCTTTTTACATCCAAGCTACATCCCTAGCTCTATTCTATTTATTTTTTTATTTTTTTATCTTGCCAAGTTGCTGAGGTCTTGCTAAATTGCTGAGGCTGGCCTTGAACCTGTGATCCTTCTGTCTCAGCCTCTCGAGTATCAGAATTACAGTGTATACCACCATGTCTGGCTTGATTTCAAAAAAATTTTTTTGTGGTACTGGGGACTGAGCCCAGGGGCATTCTATCTCTGTGCTACACCCCCAGCCCTATTTTATTTTTATTTTGAAATGAGTTCTCACTAGGTTGATGAGAGTCTCATTCCTTGCCGAGGCTGTCCTTGAACCTGTGCTCCTCTGTCTTAGCCTCCTAAATACTGGAATTACAAGAATGTACCATGCTGGGCTATGGCTTGATATTTTCAAATTTGATACCACATAGGAACACCTTTCCATTTTTGTACATGTTTATCAATTTAAACCTGTGTATTCATCCACTAAAAATCTTATGGGTTCTCTGACCTTCTGTTCCATTCTCCTAAACATTTTAGATTAATCTAAATCTAAATTCATTACTGAGTTAAACCTTTTCTTAGATTTCTTTGTCCTTTTACAAGTTGCAATTACATATATGTAGATCATAAGCCTCGTGAATGGAGGGCCCGTGTCTGTTTTATCTCTGATCCCAGCATCTGACACAGTGCTCTCCTTCAGTAGGAATCCAATAGATATTTCTTGAATATCCGAGTGCATGAATGAAGGCGTGGATGTGTGAATAAATATGCATTTTACTGAGATAGAAAACACGGGGGGCATGCTTGTGAGGGAAGATCTTGAGTTTAATTTGGACATGCCGAGTTTAGGAAGACAGATTTCCTAGTGGAGGCTCAGCCTTCCACAAAGTGAGCCAGATCCTCTCTTCTGGCTTCTCTGCCACAAATTTTCATGACTGTATCTGTTTCTTCCATTAGAGCCAACTCCATGAAGGCGGGGACACCGACCCATTCTTTCATCCCCGGTGGCCACCTTGGCACATGGATGGGCTCGCGCAAGAAATGAATGTGTAGGGTAAAAATCTCTTTTTGAAAATCACTCAAGCGGGTCAGGGAAGCAGATTACACTTGCTGCTATCTTCCTCTAGCTGTGTCCCTAGAACTCAATGTCTAAGGTGTGGCACAAAGTAAGTATTCAATAAATAATTTTGAAATTGAACTGTCCTTCCTTTAACTGTAGTCTACCTATGAAGGCTACAGTTAGTAGTTCGAGCCATACAATGACCTTCCTTAGAACTCTCACTCTGAGGTGCCATGATAACAGTGAAGATAATAATAATCATTATTATTTTTTGGTGGTATTGGGGTTCCTGGAAACCCTTCTATCTCCAGGCTACACTCCCAGACCTATTTTATATGTATATTTTTATTTGGAAACAGGGTCTCTTAAGCCAGCGTGGCTGGCTTCGAACCAGCGCGATCCTCCTGTCTCCGCCTCCCAAGCGCGGGGATTACAAGCGTGCGCCACCACACCTGGCGAAGACAATTATTTCTAAATATAGAGGACAGTGAGGTTATCTAGTTTAAGAGAAACTGAAGTAAATCTTATTTCTGGTAGTAGTAAAGTACAAGTTATTTTTAAAACAATCTGTCTGGAGCTATTCTAACAGCACTGCTTCTTGTACTTATATTGAACTATTTATCACAAGTAGAAAAGAATGAGGATAACTCCAATTTTGTTTCTATGGGAAAATTTTAATGTACACAGAATAACAAATACTGAATATAAGGAATTAAAGCAGTTTATATTTTATAGAACTATCATTACTTGCAAATGGTTAAGAATTATCCAATGGAAAAAAGAGGCAAAAATATCTTCAGATAATTAATGTGCTGGGAAAGCATATCTTATAAGAGGTTATTTATGTAAAGGCATGACTATGTTATTGTGTATATGCGGAGTGCTTTGAATACTATGTTCACAACAAAATAGGAGGTTGTAGATGAGTCGAGTTGGGTTACCATGACCTGGTCGGTAAGCATACCCTTATAAACATGGTAAAGAGATAGGGCTATACTTCTGTATAACACGTTATTAAACTCTGTTTGTAATTTTATGTCTACATATTTTTCTCTCCCATTACTTGGCTATGAGGGCAGGAAGTGTTGGTGCTCTATTCACAATGCTTGGAAAAAAAAAGGTGCTCAACAATGAGTGTGGAATGAATGAAGCCGGGTGTGGTGGCACACTTGTAATCCCAGCATTCAGGAGGCCGAGACAGGAGGATCGTGGTTCGAGGACAGCCTCAGCTACTTAGTGATGCCCTTTGCAACTCAGTGAGACCCTGTTTCAAAATAAAGAATTAAAAATATGGTTGAGGTGTCACTCAGAGGTAGAATGCCCCTGGGTTCTATCCCCAGTACTGAAAAAAAGAAAAAGAATAAATGCGTGGATATTTATTTTTGTAATTGCAATACAAAAGGCTTAAAGGTTGTATTAAACACTTATTTGTAGGTTTCTGTAGAGATCTCACTTCCATGTACTTTAAATTATGCACACATATTACAAATATATGCACATACTTATATATACTTATACACACACACACACAAACACACACACACATATATATATATATATATATATTCATGTGTAAAATGGACATACTTTTTAATAATCAGCAAATAACAAGTAACCAACTCTGGGTTCTGCCATAGTCTCTACTTCATTCCCCCAAATTGGTGGCCACCCAGCTCTTACCTTGAGAAAGGTCAGGCAATCCTGGTTCTCACTCTTGTCCTTGTCTCGTAGGTCAAAGTTGTAGAGGGCCCTGCAGAGTGGGGGTGGCTGGGGCAGCTGCTTGATGACTTCCACAGAGCTGGCTGGGAAGATCCCGCTGACGCCATTGATCTCCCCCTGGTACCAATTTTCATCAAGCTGTCTCCGGAGGAGGATGATGTCTCCTTTATTAAACCTCAGGTCTCTAGGACTCTGCCCTCTGTAGTTGCATAAGGCCTTTGCTCGAGGCACCTGCAGTGGCACAGACCAATCAAATATGTACTTAGCTTAGAGGGTAGAGGGATAAAAGAGATAATATTAACAACTAGCTCTGGAGTACATCCTATGTGCTAATTGTGTGTTTGGATCATCTTATTTAATCTAGGTAGCCCTTTAAAATGGACAGTCACCATATTCACTGATCAGATAGGGTGACTGAGACACGTGGTTTAATAACTTGCATGAGGTAACACAGCTGGGGAATGGCAGATTTAGGATCTGAACTCTGGTGACCCACAGCTGTGTGAACTTGAGTGAGTTAGTGTCTCTTGCAGGGTCTGGGCTGACTTTGAATTCTGGCTCCACTTCTTTCTACTTGTGTGACTACGGTTGTTTAGTCTTTCTGAAACAATATTCACTTAAAGTTGGGGTATTAAGTTGGATGTGGTGGCACATACCTGTAATCCCCGTACTTGGGAGGCTGAGACAGGTGAATCGCAAATTTGAGGCCGGCCTCATCAATTTAGCAAGGTTCTCAGCAACTTAATGAGACCCTGTTTCAAAATAAAAAATAAAATAAAATAGGGCTGGTGGTGTAGCTCGGAGCTAGAATACCCTTGGGTTCAATCCTCAATGCCACACACATACATACAAAGGGATATTAATAGAATGCTACCTCACTAAGATTGTTGTGAGGAATTAAGAATATCCATAACGTATTTAACATCTAGTCTACTGCATAATATCTGCTCAATAAATGGCATCCCTTGTCATCATTTATAATAAATGACCAGTGATACCATTCCTACCTATGCCTCAGTGTTGATGGGAAGAAAATGGAGATGCAAACCACCTAAAAATAGAAAGCGCTATATGAGTGGCATAATTTGTCTTCAGCCTTCTCTAGGAATGTTAAACCTCATGCGTGTTTGAACCACTAAGAAGCTCAACAAGACAAAGAAACAATTATACAGAAATCAATCATCAGGGTTTTTTTTTTTAAAAACCAGCTCATGAATCATTTGTCAGCTCAGTTGCCTGTCTAAATAATTAATTTAGTCAAACACATTTTTTCCCCTAATTGATATTGGTCTCTCCATAGACGGACAGCCTCGTTTCAGTCTTGCTTGAAATCAGCTCAGTCAAGTGAGAGTTCTCAACCTTGTAACCATTAAGCCAGACCAAGTTTCATGATAAAAATAAAAAAGGCTAAGGGTGTAGTTGGTGGCAGAATGTTCCTGGGTTCAACTCCCAGTGAAACACACAAATACATACAGAGAGAGAGAGAGAGAGAGAGAGAGAGAGAGAGAGAGAGAGAGAGAGAAAGGAAAATAGCCACATTTTTATCAAGCACCCCCACCACCCAAATTTGATGCTATTGAAGATATATCCTATTCTAAATCAAATGGAGGCAACAGGGTTTTCATGTCGTCTTTGTAAACTGTCAAACTGCTTTCTTTTTTTCCTTTTTGGAAGATATTTCCGGCGCAAGTACTTACATATTTTAATGAGTGAAAAGGAAGTACATGAAATAAAAATCGTGTAAAATGCTGAAATCCCTTTGAAGATTCTTAAACTTTGAAACCCTGGGATGGTGCCCATTGACTATCTTCATCCTCACCACTACCTTTTCTCCATCTCCCTTCAGTATAGATGAGTACTGTGGAAGTGAATTATACCTCCTATTTTTATTTTTATTTTTATTTTTTATTTTTATTTTTATTTTTGGTGGTACTGGGGTTCCTGGAAGCCCTTCTACCTCCGGGCTACACTCCCAGACCTATTTTATATTTTTGAAACAGGGTCTCTTACGCCAGCGCGGCTGGCTTCGAACCTGCGCGATCCTCCTGTCTCCGCCTCCCAAGCGCGGGGATTACAAGCGTGCGCCACCACGCCCGGCTATACCTCCTATTTTGAACATGAAGACCCTCTTCATCTTCTTTCTCTTCATTTTGGATAATCCCTCCCCTAGTATTCTCAGTTCTAGATTCATACTTATAGAAAACACATGCTTCCATGTTCCCTCCCAGGGTGGAGGGAGAGAGGGAGGAAGGAGCGTGGAGAGAGGGAAAAGAAGAGAGAGGGAGAAGTTGGGAGGGAGGACTGGAGAGAGTGGCTGACTCTGAAGGGAAATGGGCCCTCACGGGGTTCTGCCCTGCCACCCACATTTTTCTTACATTATTGCACAATGGCACTTGCATTTACGACCTCATTCATCTGGCTGTAAACATCTGTGAAGTGTTACCCTCCTCAATTTATCAGGAAACAGAAGTTCTGAGGTGGTGGATGTCACCAGACAAAGTCACAGCCAGTGCTTGGGCCCAACATGGAATCAGGGTCCTCTGACCTCAGCCCTGGCGCCGCGACCACCTCACTGCCTTCAGTCCTGCTGAAATCACCTAGGATGTTTTTCAGTTAGAAAACCCATTTTGGGTTGTTTTGTAATCATAATATAAATAGAGTGTGGATGCAATTTGCTTGCTGTTGGCCACATTAGCATGAATTATTGAACTCCAGTGCTCTCGCATAAAAGGTAAACACCTAAAGAGACTCGGCTGGTTGATTCTCCCTGGTCCTCAACTCTTCTCTCCGGGGAAAATGATTCCAAGTTCCACACTATTACCCATTGTATTGCTGGTAGCAGCTTTCATGGCTCAAAGTTCTTTTCTGTTATACACGTGCAGGGGTGGGAGGCAGAGGGATAAAGTGGTGAGAAGGTGTCACAAGTCATTTTCATATTTTTTTTCTAGGCATTCTTCAGAAAGGCAGATAATGCAAATGGAAGCTTCTGTGTATCTAAAAATGTGTTTTTTTTCTCCTTTGAAATTCAAAATGTTCAGGATTTCTGTGCTTCTGCTATTTGTCTATGCATTTGCCTTCTCAGTAGGGTTTGAAACCATAAGGGCATGGTTTTGATGGAGATATAATGCATAGAACCCAGAAATAAGGACACAAGGGTATGCAGGAATATTAGTAGTAAAATTATGTTCTTTCTTTACCAAGTAACTCCTTCTCAGAGGAACCACCTGGTTCCTCTTCTCCTCCCCTTTTTCTTCCTCATCTTTCATCTTGTCTTCCTCCTCCCCACCACTTGGGGCCAACTAGTTGTTCCTCCTCCTCCTCCTCCTCCTCCCCCTCCTCTTCCTCCTTCCTCCCCCTCCTCTTCCTCCTTCCTCCTCCTCCCCTCCCCTCCTCCTCCTCCTCCTCCTCCCCCTCCTCTTCCTCCTTCCTCCCCCTCCTCTTCCTCCTTCCTCCTCCTCCCCTCCCCTCCTCCTCCTCCTCCTCCTCCTCCTCCTCCTCCTCCTTCTTCTTCTTCTTCTTCTTCTTCTTCTTCTTCTTCTTCTTCTTCTTCTGGTACTGGGGATTAGACTCAGGGGATGTTCTTCTTCCCAGCTACACCTCCAGCCATTATTTATTTATTTATTTATTTATTTATTTATTTATTTATTGTGGTACTGGGGATGGAACTCAGGGGCTTTTCTACCCCTGGGCTACACTCCCAGCCCTATTTTATACTTTATTTGGAAACAGGGTCTCACTAAGTTGTGGAGAGCCTCACTAAGTAGCTAAGGCTGGCTTCGAACCTGTGCGATCCTCCTGTCTCAGCCTCCCGAGTGCTGGAATTACAAGTGTGCGTCACCATGCCTGGCCACCAGTTTTTATTTTACCAGCATTTTGTTAAACTGTGTAGGGTCTTGCTAAGTTGCTGAGGCTGGCCTAGAACCTGTGATCCTCCTGTCTCAAGCCTCCCAAATACGTGGATTATAGACATGTACCACTATGCCCGGCTAATGTGTATCTTCTTTAAGATTTGGTAGGTAGATACTGAGAAAGAATAAGCGTTACGGTTGGATGAAGAACCTTAAGTTTGTAGGCCTTGACTACCAGGGCAATATAGTACAGATCTAATACTAGACCATAGTATTGATGGTACCTCTCCACCAGTAGTTACACCTCCCTGAAAGGTTCAGGAGGCATCCAAGCTAGAGATACAGTGAGAGAGATATTTCTCTCTTAGTCCATTTTCTGTTGTTAGAGCGGAATCCCACAACCTGGGCAAGTTATAAAGAAAAGAGAGTTATTTAGTTCACGGCTCTGGAAATCCAAACGTGTGACATCGGCATCTGTTTGGCATCTGTGAGGTCTTTCTTGCTGGGTAATAACATGATTGAAGGCTTTACACAGTGAGACAGAGAAAGCGAGCCAGAGAAAGCTCACTTCTAGAACAAAGCTGCTCCCACAACAACCCATTTACCTGTTAATCCATTTGTGACCACAAGGACGGACCCCGTCACAGCCAGTACACAGATGAGGAGACTGACATCCTGGCTTTTGAGCCACAGGGCAAGGAAGGGGCATCTAGGCATCAGGCATGACAATGTGCTTATTCTGGCCAATGAAATGTGGGCAGAAGGGGTGCTAGTCTCTTCCAGGAGGAAGTTCCTGGTCCCTTCCCGCTGCAGAGGTGATAAGAAAGTTCCAGGGGGCGGAGGCTCTTTTACCCTGTTTCTAGCAAGAAGAATGTGGAGCCACTCTGCAGACTTGAGTGGCTGTGCAGCGTAAGCATGCAAGAAATATTGTTATTGAAAGTCACTAAACACAAAACAATCCCCAAACACACAAAAAATCCTGAACAATTCCTAACTAATACATATTCAAAACCCAGAAACAACAAAACCCATGGCAATGAAATATCCAAATAGCATAATTCAGAAACAGCAGGTGGTCCAGCTGCCAGTGAGATCTGAGCTTACTAAAAAAAAAAAAAAAAAAAAAGTGAGGGGATGGATTGGAACTGGGTAAGAAAAGGAGCCCAAGTGGAGCAGTATCAGAACAGCGATTCACACAAGGGAAGGCAGAGCTGGTGGACGGAAGGACTTGTGGTGTAAGCAGCTCTTTGCAATGTACTGGGGACATTGCTCCTAGTTTACAAAGGGTAGGGCAGACCCTTTCTACTCCTGGCCTCAGGTGGAGCCCAAACAACATGTTGGGCAAATACTCCCTGAGCTGATCATGAAACTGCACATCACCGGAGAAGGGAGCCAACAAAAGCCAGCCCATCAGGGCCTTTGGCTTACGTTATCACTCTCCAGGCTATAAATTCTCTGCTGTTGGTGAATTCAGGTTTTGAGTCTGAAGCACCGCTGTATCTTTTCTCTGAGCCCTGGATGCAAGCACGTGTTTAATAAATGTTTGATGAATGAATGAATTAGTGCATGAATCAGGAAATGTCCAGGAATTGCTGTTCCTGGAGGAGATGGATATATGAAAGGTTAGTGGGCATGGCTGAAGGTAATTATCTGTAAATAAAATTTATTGGCATGAGCCGGCAGAGGGAGGAAACTGGGATTGTCTTCGTCATAATTTCCAAACTGCCTCCAATTTTAATAATATGGTGTTGTATACATACACAAAAAGGATTCCAGACTCAAGTAAGTTCAAGAAGCACAAAGTTAAAGTCACATTGGTTTCTTTGCTGACTAGCTTCTCAGAAGCTTTACTCTGCTGATGGGATTTGTATATTTGCATCTGGACCATTTTGCATCATTAGCAGGAATGGGCCCTGGGAATGCTGGGTAAGGTAAAACTCCTGGACATCAAGTCTCAGGTGAGCTTCCCTGGTTGGCAAAACTTCTTGTGTGCTGTCATGCATCATTGCTGGGGAAAATAAGCCCGCAGCATAGCTCCCTGGGAGGCACACCTGGTAGCTCTGTGCCTTGTCTGTCTTGGACTCTGCCTTGGTGCCTTCAATCTGCACCCTTAACTGAAATAAATCATAACACAGTATACCAATTTTACCGAATTCTGTCCTCCTTTCTGGTGAATTGTTGAATCTGAAGGTGTTGGGACCTTTGCACATACTTCCTCATGGGTTTACTGAGAGTACTAATGAGGTAAATCACATATAGAAATTAGTAGAATGTGTGGCAAATAATACTCATTGAGTAAGGATGCTTAGAGATTTTGCCCAAAGGAGAGAGAATTGATGAATCTGCAGTTTTACCTTCTGGCCTCCTGCCCCCCACTTCTAACTCTACTTGCTATTCATTTATTTTTTCTTTCAACATTATTATTATTATTATTATTATTGTTGTTGTTGTTATTATTATTATTGTTATTCTGGGGATTGAACCCAGGGACATTCTACCCCTGAGCTATACCCCCAGCCCTACCTCTTTTATGTTGAAACAGACTCTCACTAAGTTGCTAAGTGTTTCACTAAATTGGTCTTAAACCTGTGATTTTCCTGTCTCAGCCTTCCAAATACTGGCATCACAGATGTGCACCATCACGCTTGGATCAACGAGTATTATTTAAGTGTCATCTATGCCAGACATTGTACAAGGCCCTTCATGGAGTTCACAGTCCATGAGGGTTGAGGAAACGAAGATCAAGCTTATGACACACAAACATATAATTGAAAGTAAATGTAATAGAAGAAAAGAATAGAGAGAAAAGTACCGAGAGGCGGGGGGGGGAGGGGGCAAATGTGAGGAAGGGTCCTGTTATTAACCCATAGGTGTATCTACAGCTCTGTTCTCTATTTCTCTCCCCTCATCTGTAGCCTGAGACCTCTACTATTCCAGTCCTCAGAGGGGCACAGACTTTGCAGGTCTCCCTTGCCTTCTTTATAGAACTCTTGCCACTCTAAGCCAATTTGCCTGACATTTCTTCTCTCTTCCAAACACCCAGGATGTGCCAGCCCTCTTCCCTTGAGTCCCTGCCTACTGCCCGAGTCCCAGGGCTCCTGTGGAGGGAAAAAGGCAAAGGAAGCAGGAGCTTATGCCATGTGGGAAGAGAAAGAGCTGCTCAAAACCAGCAGCGTTTTCAGGGCTGTCATCAGCTGGCTTCTCTGTGCTCTCTCCAAGCACTCTCCATGATTGCTTTGGGGTGATTGGGTCCATGTCCATGTCTCCGAACAGAATACTAGACACGTTCATAGCCACGCCTCTGGCTCCCAACACAAACTGGTTTTCAACAACTAGGTCGGGGTTGCTTTTGAAGTGGATGGATGCCAAGTCCTGGAGATGTTATGTGGTGGAACACTGAACTCCCCAGGGAGTTCAGGTGTTTCCTTCACCATCTCCCACCCCACCCCCGCCTGCATACAGGGCACCCGGGAAGAGGGTAGGATGTGCATGGGAGCTTGGACGAGGCAGGCTCAATCTCACTCAGCTTGGGGGTGATTCTACTCCCTCCCATTCATTGTTTCTGTTTCCGGAGTGAGCTTGTCTGATAGGTACAACGTGTGGCAGGTGAATCTTTCCTCCTGTGATTTGAGAAAGCGAACCAAGCCCGCCATACAGACCAAACAAAAACTAGCTGAGTGGCCCCCTGCCTGGCCCTCCACTGGCTCAGGTTAAAACAGACTCTGGCTGCTCTACTCTGACTCCCCCTGGGCTGTTTCCCTCTTTCGCCTCCACATGGAGTTTCTGGGGCCGAAGCACTTTCTGGACTGTGAGCCAGGCAAAGTGCGGGGCGTATTGCCACGGGGCTGTAGTCTGGGGGCTGCGGGTCTCCTGGCTGGTATCCACAACTCAGGTGCCGTGTCCTCCACTGAGGCGCCTAACTTCTCTGGGCCTCGGTGTTCTAAACTGCAATGCAAAGGTGAATTTTACTATTTCACCCAACCTTAGAGATTATAGAGCTTTGAAAGGTAAAAGATTCAATCTGTAGAAAGTTTTTAAAAATGTTCCCAGAGTAAGCGCCGGGCGTGGTGGCGCACGCTTGTAATCCCCGCGCTTGGGAGGCGGAGACTGGAGGATCGCACAGGTTCGAAGCCAGCCGTGTTGTCTTAAGAGACCCTGTTTCCAAATAAAAATATAAAAAATAGGTCTGGGAGTGTAGCCCGGAGGTAGAAGGGCTTCCAGGAACCCCAGTACCACACACACACACACACACACACACACACACACACACACACACACAATATTCCCCAAGTAAAGGTAATGGATGAGATAAAACCAAGTGGGCGAAATGCTGGCCGCTGTTGAGCTGAAGCCGGGTGGAAGGTGGATGTTAGCTCCTCTCTGTACTTTGGTGTATTTGTCATATTTGTTCCTCAGTGATGCCAGTAAGGTCAAGGTGCCACCAGCTGGATAGACTATTGTGGAGAAACAAAATGGTCAATACTGTCAGCTGTGGTGGAAAAATGACTTTGAAAGCAGAATTAATGTGGCTGGCTTGTCCTCTGTTGGCAAAAAGTTATGTCTTCATTGCAGATGGTTTACTTTTTTTTTCCTTTTAAATTTTGTTATTGGTGCATTATATTCATATAACATATTGGGCTAAAAAACTTGTGTGTACAAATATGTACTTGTCGCTGATTTAACCCCTACCCAATTCCCACCCCAGGTTTACTTCTTAATTAGTCTTCATCTCTTAAGACTTGCATGTCGGTGTCTCTCTGTGTGCATGCACATGTTCACTATTTGCACTATAATTTGGTGGTACCAGAGGAAAAAAGCTTGGCATGACCCCTGTTGGAAGTACTGAGCTCAGGAAGTTAGAATATTTCTCTCACTGCAGCTGTCCTCGTAGCCAAGATTTCTCACCACCAGAGCCTTCTGTGACTCTGGGGTTTGTCTGCCTCCTTCAAATAAAAATTCAGAGCATTCCTCTCTTTTATACCAAATGGAGTGGACAGTGACCTTGGAAAATGAATACCCTGCCTGTGTATGGAGCTGGATACCTTGGAAGGAGCGGGCAGTGTGCATCAGAGAGATGCTAAAGGCCTACACGTCACTCTGGGCATTAGGTCGTTTTTTTTTTTTTTCTTCAGTAGAAAGGACAAATTTAGGAATCCCTCTGAAAGTCCCTGAGAAATAGAAAACATCACCGACAATTAAGCTACAGAAATATTTTGGCAGTGATCTGCAATCATTTTTTTCATTCTGGGACAGAGTCAGCAGTCTCGTTAGGAGGGTGAAATATTGCAAAATAATTAAGCTAGTTCTCTCTCTCTCTCTCCCTCTCTCCTCTCACTCACTCTCTCTCTTTTTGTGGGTCTGAGGATGAAACCCAGGGGAATTTGACCTCCAAGCTACATCCCCTGCCCTATTTTTTACTCTTTATTTTGAAACAGGGTCTCACTAAGTTGCAGAGGGCCTCACTAAGTAGCTGAGGCTATCCGCAAACCGGGATCCTCTGGTCTCAGCCTCCCAAATGCTGGGATTATAAGCGTGCGTTACCACACCCGGCTTCTAAGCTAGTTCTCTTTTTCCATAAGGTCCTATTTAGATAACAGACTATATCTTTGACCTTGTCTTCAATCTGTACATCTTTTTCTTCAGGGAGCCTTTCCTGTCTCCTTCCCCAAAGGCTGGCTTGGGTTTCCCGTTGTGTGAGCCATGGTACTCTGTGGTTCCCTAGCACAGCCCACATTGCACTGCATTGTCATTGCTGAGAGACTTGTATATTTGCACCCTGGATTGAGAGGTCTGTTGCAGCAGGCACTATGACTCCTTCACCTTTATTCTCTTTACACATGGAAGAACGATGCCATCCATGACTTCATTCAAAAAGTGCCTACAATAAATAAGACAGGCACAACCTCTAGCAGCACCTAGTAAATGCCCATTTATTTGTTGCATGAATGAATGAGTGAATATTAAATAAAACCATGCCACTTAAACCAAACTTGAGCTTTTTTCCTATCTTGTCACCACTACTCCTAATTACAACAAAACCACAACAAACTCAACTAAGTATTTCCCCCCTAATTGGGAAGTTTACAGGCACACTAGTCATGGATAAGTGTTATGATATGACTCTACCATCTTGTACCCCATTAAGGTGTATGACTATAATGCACCAATAAAAAGATAAATAATAAAAAATAAATGCTGGGTGTGGTGGCGCATGTTTGTAATACCAGCATTTGGGAGGCTGAGACGGGAGGATTGCCATTCGAGGACAGCCTCAGTTACTTTATGAGGCCCTTTGCAACTCAGTGAGACCCTGTTTCAAAATAAAGAATAAAAAATAGGCCTGGCGATGTAGTTTGGAGGCGCTCTATTTTTTTTAAAACATGCTTTCGGTTCCATCTATAAATCCGCCAGTTTTCCCAACAGGCTTGGAGAGTCCTGCTTGTTGAAGGCTTTTTCTTTCTCAACATGCCCTATGCACTTAGTGTGAAATCTCCTCTACAGGCAACCTTGACGAGCGACAAAACACGCCAGCCGGCAGCTCCAGCAAAAAGACCAGGAGGGAACAAGGTCTCTTTTTCTGCCTATTCGGAACATTGAAATCCCATTTGTTGCTGACGCTCTGAGCCAAAGAAAGCAGCGCCCAGCAGCTGTTGATCTGAGAGGCTCCAAATCCCATTTCCATGAGCTGGGTGTCATTGACAGTCCTCTGGCACACCAGGAAATGGGTTGGCACGAGGGAGTGGCCTGCTGTTCTCTTCCCCAAAGGCTGGCCTCAGATGGGCCTGTTTCGTATGGCAGAAAAAGTTATACAGAGTTCAAAAATCATGCCAGAATCTTGTTGTTGCAGATACATGTTCTTTAGTAACCGCTGCCAGGGGTCCCTACACTTCCCATCCCCGCTGCTACCCTCACTCAGTGCTGTACCGGCAAATCAGCTCTTAAATAAAAGGTTCTGGTTTGTGGCAATTGCCAGTTTCACGGTGTAAGTACCGTACCTTGTTTGCCAGTGTGACACTGGGAGTGGAGTTCGGAAGAGAGGCACTGTTGCCTCTAGAGAGCTGGTAGAAGCCGGTTCCCACACACCTCTCCACACCCGCCTCCCTGGTCAGCTCACACTCGTTTCGAATGTGAAAGATTGCTGCAGCCCAGCGCCACTGCCTTCCTACAACTGCAATTCTTTTTTATACTTTTATTGGTGTATTATAGTCTCACATAATGTAGTTCATTGTGATAGTGATGTACGTGCGCACAGCTACAGCTGGGATTTTAAAACACAGTTTGCAACATACCTTTACCTCTACTATGTCAATAGGCTCTAATGGCTGCATTGTACAATATCAGTATGTCTATGTAGTGGAGAAACGGAGGCGTGAAGAGGTGTGAATGAGCTTCTGCTCACACAGCTGCCATTCATTTTGTTTGTCACTATCTTTCCACTCTCACCTCTGGTCTTTCTCCTCCCACACGGCCCGCTGTAGCCAGACCGAACATCTTTTGGTACTACCAGTGCCTCATGCACTGTCATCTAAGTTCTTTCCAGAATATTCTTTCTATATTCTACCCTCTTCCTCTCCTGTGCAACTGCTCTTGTTTGTGTCTCAGCTTAAACATTGCATCCTAGAATGTCCATGTCAGGGTGAGGGATCTTGCCCACTTGTATTTATGACACTCTCTAGTACACTCATCATGGTGTTGACCAAATGGGTGCTGAAGGAGCCTGTTTATTTATCTGCCTCCTCCACAAGATGGTAACCATTGATTCTGTGCCTAACATGGTATCTGTCCCAGTGCATATTTTAGAATGAATGAGTGAGTGATGGCACCCTAATTCCAAATTATCTGTACTTTCTCCTACTACAACCCACAAATATTGAATTCCTTGTAAACTGGTTAAGTTTTTTTTTTTTCCAGGAACTGGGGAAGCTCCTGCTAGGAAGCACACCCAGCCAGACTTCTCCATTGGTAGGCTGAAAGGCTCACCTACTCTGCTTTGACATGGCTTCCCTGGGTTTTGCAAAGTGTCATAGAAGCAAGCTAAGACAATTGTTCAGTATGCTAAGAAACATGCTCATTATACACATACCAAGACAAAAATACAGCCAGGAAAAAACCTAGAGAAGCACCTGCACCTTCAAGAAAGGATGAGTGTTTAGGGCTATCCTGAACCAGCCAATCCTGTAATACCTGCAACACAGATTAGCACTGATTTCTTCTGTTCCCCTCTGAGGCAGGAAAGGGTCAGGGCTGCCTGCATGCTGGGGAGAGGACCTTTTGTCACCACAGGATCTCATGACTACCTAAGGCCCAATAGTTCAACAAATACATACTCGGCTTCTGTCAACAGAAGGTGCTGAAGCTTAAAACGCAGAGTAGAGTCTGGCACAGATTAGTTACTTCCCTTATGTCATCTGCACCTACCTACTAATGCAAACTTCAGGGTGTTTATCTTTGCTCTTCAGCATATACAAAAACCAATTTAACAATCATCAGAGAATCTGATGATGCCTTTAGAGGCATCACTGTCCAATTAAGCTTTCTGCTACGATGGAAATAAACTATTCTGTACTGTGTAACATGGTCACCACATATTGAGCCCCTACCATGTGGCTAGTACAATGGAAGAATTGAACTTCAAATTGTATTTACTTTTAATTAACTTAAATGTCAATAGTCAAATGTGGCTAAAGGCTACTGTAGTGAATGGCATTAGCTCTAGATATATCAGGTACAAGAAATTTAGGGACTGAAGAACATATTAAATGATACCATAAGAATGCAATAGAAAAAATTCAAGAATGTGGGAAACTATGAGACAAAATGATTCATTCTTTCTAAAAAATAGACTGCGGATAAAAAAAGAAAAAAAAGAAGTGGAGGAGGAGGAGGGAAAGGAGGAGAAAAAGCACATGCCTGTAATCCCATGGGAGCCTGAGATATGAGGATCTTAGGTTTGGGTCCAGTCTCAGCAACTTAGCCTTTCAGCAACCTAGTGAAACTTTGCTTCCCAAACCAAACCAAAATAAATAAATAAAATAAAAATGACTTGGAATGTAGCTCAGAGGTAGAATGTACCTGTGTTCAGTCCCCAGTACTACCACCAAAAAAGAATAAGAAGGAGGAGGAGGAGGAGGAGGAGGAAAGGGAGGAGGAGAAAGAGGAGGAGGAAGAAGAGGAGGAAGAGAAGGAGAAAGGATGTATCTGTGGGGGTAGAAACCAGAGATTAAGAGATTTAGGAGGATTATCAACTAACCTCAATATATGATTCAAACCACCTATTAAAAAATTATGAGACAAGCTAGGCATAGTGGTAGACACCTGTAATCCTAGTACTTGGGAGGCTGAGACCAGAGGATTGCAGGTTCCAGGCCAAACTCAGCAACTTAGTGAGACCTTATTAAAAAAAAATAGAAAATAGGGCTGGGGGTGTAGCTCAGGTAGAACACTTTTGGATTAAATTCTCAATTCTCAATAATACACAAACACATACATAACTATAAGGCAATTAGGGAAAATTGAACATTGGTTAGATATTTGATGATTCAAGAAATTTATTATTATTATTATTATTATTATTATTATTATTATTATTATTTAGCACTGGGGATTGAACCCAAGGGCTTTCTACCTCTGAGGCATGCCCCTAGCCTTCTTTTATTTTTATTTTGAAACAGGATCTCGCTAGGTTAATGAGAGCCTCACTACTTGCTGAGGCTATCCCTGAACTTATGACTCTTCTGTCTCAGCCTCATAAATACTGGGATTACAGGTGTGCACCACCATACCCAGCTTCAAGAAACTTTTAGATGTGATCATGATATTAAGGCCAGGTTGAGAAAACGGAACCTTTATCTTTTAAAGGAACCCACTAAAGTGCTTACAGATGTAAGAGTATGATGTATGGGCTGTGCCTCAATTTAATTCAGTAAGGGGAGAAAGTGAATGAAGTACAGATAGAATAGGAATGACTTTATGTTGATAATTATGGGAATGAGTGATGAGTAAAGGGGTTCCTTATTATTATTTTCTCTATTTTTCTATTTGGAAATTTTTATTTAAAAATCACCAGAGGGCAGGGTGGGATATGAAGGGAAATATACTAGATGATGTGTGCATGTAAGAATGTACCACTTTGCAGCAATAAAAGTATAAAAATTAAAATAAAAATTATCATAGAAATACCAATGTTGATGAAAACATGAGCAGACAGGCATCTTCCTTTTGGAATGTTAGAAGCTGAAAACTGCACATTGAGAAGTATTTGGGTACATTGTCTGGGTTTTGATCCAGAAATTGCTTTTGATCCAGAAATCTTAGTTTTAGGAATTTTTCCTATAGCTATGTTGTAGTGTGCGGGACCAATTATAATAGTGAAGAACTGGAAATTGTGTAAATGTGTCTCCATGATGAATTCATTGGATAAATGATGGTAAGTACCTATTGTGGAGTGCCAAGTTGCTTTAGAGACGAGGAGACAGATGAGATTGAACTTCTATTGGAAAGATATCCCTGACACATTCTTAGATTAGAAAGGAAAGCAAATTGCAAAAAATATGTGAAATATGTGTACATGGCCCAATAAAACTACATAGCATATATCTCTAGATACACTTATCCATACCTAAGCACAGAAAGAGCTTGGAAGAACATGTACCTGACAGATCTGGGGAGGGGAGGAGCTTACAAGTGCCAACACGAGTCTGAGTTGCTTTGTTAACTGTGGCTGTTAATTGCCTATGGTTCTTTTCATCCATTATGAAGAATAATCAATAGCTAGCTCGCCCAACAGGCAACTGGCCCTTTCTCTCAGAGGAGAATGAAGGTAGCTTCTGGAGCTGTGTCATCCAGCAAACGGCTCACCTGCCATGTGAAGAGGTATTTAAGAAGTACATTTATACCGTGGTACTAGCTACAGCTATTGGGCGTATCCCTGTGCTGAGCATCATGTAAAGGTTTATAATGTCTCTGACCCCAAGGGCTCTGGAGTCCCACTTGACAGCTGTGTGACTCTGGACTGCTTATCTCAGCTCACTTTCCTCGTACATAAATGGAAGAAATAATAGCACCTGTCTCATAATTGTGAGAATTGGTGTGTGTGTGTGTGTGTGTGTGTGTGTGTGTGTGTGTAGGGGGGTAACTGGGGATTGAACCATTGAACCCAAGGAGCATTTTACCTCTGAGCTACACCCCCAGCTTTAATTCTCTATTTTGAAACAGGGTCTCCCTAAGTTGTGGAGGAACTTGTGATCCTCCTGTCTCAGCCTTCCAAGTATTGATATTATAAGCCCACACCACTGTGTCCAGCTAGAATTCATTTAAGACAGCGCATACCTAATATCTGGCAGATGGAAGTTACTTTAATACAATTATTTTCTCACTTCAATCTTTCAATGTTCACTGTGAGATAAATTCTACTGTTATTCATCCATTTAGCAGAGGTGAAGATGGAGTCTTAGAAACAGCAGTGCACTGGAGTGAACTTCTCTGGGCTTAGGAGAGCCAATTATTAAATTTTGAGATTTTTTCATTCTGATAGCTTGAAGGCAGCCATGATGAAAGTATTTACACTATGAGAAAAAGCAAACACAACCCCTCTCCAAGAGAAGCATGTGTTAAATGTTTACCAGCTCACAGCTGCTTGAAAGATTGAAGTCACTTGTCTGAGGCTCCATTGTTGGTGAGTGGCAGGGCTGGTTCTCCTCAATTCCAAAGGACTTGTATGGATATGGATAAATAGGCTTTACTTCAATAAATCCCTGTTTCAAAAAAACTTCTCTCTTGGACAAAGCTACTGGAATAATGATCTTCAACAACATGCTCCGGGGGCAATGGTGCTTAAATTTTAGGGTCCATTGGGATCATCTGGGTGAGGATGCTGCAACACACTGCTGGGCTTCACCCCCAGGGTTTCCTATGCAGTAGGTCTGGGGTCATCAGCGATGTGGATGCTGAGACCTGGGGAACCTGTCTTAGTGTCAAATCTGAAGCTTTGTGATATAGAGCTTGCCAGTTTCCTCCTTAGGGCCTGGGTTATGATAGGAGACCATTGTGGTAAAATATATGTGCTCCCAGCAGTTTGAGCTCAGGAAAACAAGAACCAAATTTTGGTGCTTGTCTCTCTAGTTGGTCCCCATTTAGGTCTGGCGGGAATCCCAGGAGCCAAGGCCCTCCCCCACATGGCAGGGAGGCTAGAGAAAAAACGAACCGTTTCAAAGTCTATCTTTAAAACCTGGCAGGAAGCTGCCCTATAATTACCCTAAGTGAACTAGTTACAACTTCTCTTGCACTGAGGTAGGATTATTATGAAATTGCTCACATAGTCCTGAGGAATTCAACTAATGATTTTAGAGCTTTTTATTTTTAAACCGCCATTCTCTTGTAACTACTCCTTGCTTCTGAATATATAGAATACAAAACCAGGAGGAAAAATGAGATAAAACCTGAATTAATGTTTCTAATCAGAGCACATTCATTTACTGAAATCATTCCTGTTTTTAGAACAACTAAACTATTATTTTCCTAACTTAAGCATTTCAGTTTTGCAAACCCTTAGATAAAGGAGAATGCAGGAGGGAGGGCATGGAATTATTCCTAAGGACTTAGCTTGGTGACATTGTGGTGAAGGGATCTGGAGAGGCTGAAATGAGTTGGTTATAGCGAATTTGCACAAATCAACTTTTCTCTGCAACAACACGCTGCAAATAAACTCAGCAATGTTGTAGAAGGAAAGCGAATCAGCCAATAGACTTTATTGCCAACTTTTATGATCTTGGGCTTGTGAGATAGGAAAGCCACCTTGGCTTAAAATGTACCAAGGGCTTATATTATTTGAACTGGCTTTGATTCAGGGAGTTAGGAAATATGGTTCCAGGAATAGGAATTCTTGAAATCAACTGGATCCAGGGAAAATTAATTCTTACAGACAACTGGAATTCAGTTTTTTGAGGGCAGGAACTAAATCTTACTAATCTTTATAGCCTCACATTCCTGAGCATTTAATTAGGATTTAATAAACTCAACAGATACGATTAGGAGTGATAAAATGTTATTAGGAAAAGAATAAGTTCCCCGTAGTCAGAGTGATTAGCATTCATTTCCTAACTACAGTCTGGGAGAGCAAATCACTTAGCCTTTTGGACATTCAGTTTTCCTCACTGGCAAAATAAAGATCAAACAAAATTTACTGAGTATCTCCGTGTGTAAATACTGTTCTAGAAACCAGCTAGGCAGTGACTGAAGCAGTCAAATATCTCGTCCTTGAGGTGCATGTGGATATAATATTAACACCTGTCCACGCAGCCTCTCAGGAAGAACAAAGAGGGCCGAAAGAGTCATCTGGACTATTCATTCCTGTCCAGTATCCACCATAAGTGACATTTATTAGTCAATTGGTATCTGTCCTAATGTAGTACTGTATCTTGTCTAAGCTCACTAGAACTGATGAGGTGGGACCTCTTATCTTCTCCCCTTTACAGGTAAGGGACATGAGGTACAGAACAGTGGTTTGCCTACAGCTCCAAAGCTGGAAAATAGCAGCCTCAGACACGGCCCTGGGGTTGAGAACACAATGTCCTCTGTTTCTTTTGACTCTCCTTCCACCAGGAAGGAGCTCAGGGGTTCAGTGCCCCTTCCTGTATAAAGCTGAAACTCAATACGAGTTTATTGGTGGGTTAGACTCTAAAAGGGTTGACTGAGAACCACAGAGCTCTCCCCGTGGGTCGGTGGGCCAGGAGTATGCAGATGGAACCAGCTGGGGTTCCTGTCAAGCCAGAGTCCAGGCTGCTGGGATGAAGCCTGGAACAGTTGACTTGCCTGCTCTGGGTTGGAGCAAGAGAGATCTGATTTCAAATACGTTCCTTTTCTCAGATCTCTGGGAGTCACCTTGTGTCTGCATGAGGAGGCTTCTAAGGGTGTTTACAGCGATCCCTTTAAAACAAGAGACACTGCCAAGTAAGAGAGGAGTCAGGGTCCGCCGTGTCCAGTGTCCAGCCATCTTCTGGGAGCAGGTGTTGGAGAAGGCTGGATTCCGAGGACTGATGCTCAGCAGCAATTTTGGCGCCATCTCGATAAAGTGGTTATTGGGAAATTGAGCTCCAGTGTCAGCTGGTAAGGACAGAGTGTCCGGGAATAGAATGGGACATTGCAAATGAGCTGTGAAAAACAAACCCAGGCCCTGGCCTGCCTGCCTGGGCCCAGATGTGCTCCCGCAGAAGCTTGGCAGGATATGCTTTTAAGATGCTGCCTGGTGAACTGGGCGTCTCCAAGGTTCCAAGCACAACTTGGCTGTAGTATTTGGCTCTAGGTACTGAAAAATTCAGGTGGGCCAGAAAAGGATTCAGAAACAGGAGTTTCATGTGCAGTCCTACTGGCTTCAGTTCAAATTCATGGTTTTTTTTTTTTTCCAATTGGGTGGTTCCTGTTGAAACAAATCCAGTATATTGCAGACCTACAGGATGCATTATTGATTGCCAACTGTTTCAGGAACAGATTTGCATGTGGCTGGGAAGCTCTGCTCTCTTGTCTCTCCTCTATTCTCTCTCCCGTTTCCCTGTTCTCTCCCTCTCCTCTCCTCCTTAAACTATAGCATAACAGTCAAAGCTTGGAATATGGTGCCCAGTGAATCCTGGTTTTTACTTTTTACACTGTGTGACCTTGGGAAACTGGCTTTGCTCCTCTGAATGCTAGTTTTCTCTTTTATAAAATGGTCCTAAGAGTAACATCTACCACACAGGAGATGGAGGCAGATTAAATGATAAAATATGCTAGAAGATACCTGGCATAGTATCTCTCCTGTAATGGATAGTTAATAAATCTTATATATACCAAGATACATTTTCCATCCTTTTAATTTTATTTTTTTTCTTGTTTTTTTTTCCCCCATCCTTTTCCTGTTTATCTATGGCAAACAGATTCTAAGGTGGCCCTCATGATCCCCGACATGAGCCAAGGTGTTCATGCCTTTGTGTAACCCTTTCCCTTGAGTGTAGGCAGGAGCTATGACTTGTTTATAACCAAGAGAACATAGCAAAGGGCACCACTGCCACAATCACTTCATGTTATGGGAGACTCTCCACCTTGCTAGAGGCATCTTGCTAGGTGTCTGCATTCCTGGATTTGAAGAAATACATGGCCATGTGAGGAAGTTCATGTGGCAAGAAGCCTAGGACAGTCTCTAGCAGCTGCAGGTGGTCTCCAATCGATACCATCGAGCAGCCTGGGTCCTCAGTATCGTAGCCACAAGCAGATGAATTCTGATTATGACTTGAGTGAGCTTGGACATGAATCTTTCCTCATGTGAGTCTCCAGATAACAGCCCAGCCCTGGTTGATGTCTTAATTTCAGGGTATCTAGCTAGGTTGTGTTGACTTCTTGGAAGAGACTGTGAGTTAATATGTATGTCCTGTTTTATGTCTCTAAGTTTGTGGTAATCTGTCACACAGCACAGAAAACAAATGTACCTCCTTTTCCAGTTCTTCTTCCTTTCCAATACTTCACAGCTTCTCTACTTGACATGTTTTAAGAGGAAAATGCAGCAGAATTACTTTCCTATATTTCTTGCTGAAATGTCTTAAGAGCAAAACCAAAACCAAGCCCAGCTTGGTGGCGCACACCTTTAATCCCAGAACTTGGGGGGCAAAGATAAGAGGATTGCAGTTTTAAAGCCAGCCTCAGCAACCTAGTGAGATCCAGTTTCTAAATAAAAAAGAAAAAAAGAAATGGGAGTGAAGCTCAGAGGTAGAGTGCCCCTGGGTTCAATCCCTAGCATGACAAAACAAAGCCAAAAATAAAAGAAACAAGAACCCAAGCAAACAAAAGGTTAAGTTGGGTTGAGTGGCCTTGGTGGAGAAAGACCAGGGAAGCTGCAATAGTTTTTATGGCCTAATGGAAGCAACATCTCTTCCTCATACGTGAGTCAACAGAGATTTTGGCCATTTCTTATCCTTTTTAAACCATTAAGTCCCAAGTTTTCCATCTGTGAAAATTTTAACAAAATAAACACAGGTACATTAAGATAGGTTGGAAAGAATAATCTAGAACTTATATGCTATCGTAGTATATTTTTATTGTTATATAATTACATATCATACACTGTATTTAAATTTTTATAGGTGTTCCATATTGGGGATGATGAGACAAAATAGGTTAAGTGGATATAACTGTTTGGGGATATTTCAACAACTACCATATATATGACCAAAAGCTTGACAGAATGAAGGATACTCAGAAGCCTTGCTTAGGAGAAAAGCTCAGTGTGTCTTGAGGTGCGAAAGATAAGGTTAAAATGCCACACTTCAAAATGAACATATCATTTTCTGTTCAGAACTCTTCTGCAGCCTTCTCCCCCCCCCCCAACTCAATTCCTTGACACAGCTCAAAGGCCACTGTCAACCCTTCAGCTCCTTTCTTCCTCTTCCCTCCTCTGATTGCTGAGCTGTGCATTCTTTCTCACCCGAGAGCCTTTGCAGATGCTATTTCTCTGCTCCAAAGCCTCTGCCATTTCTCCAACGGGCTAACTGTTCTTCGTATTTCAAGTCCCATTCAAGACATCATTCCCTGTAGAAAGCCTTTCCTGACTCCCAAGCCCAAGTCAGGTTTCCCTGAATGGAACCCTTTACTCCCTCGGCCATAGCCCTCGTTACACTGTGTTTTAGTTGTATGTTTACCTGTCTCATTTCACTAGGCCATGAGTTCTTTCAGGGCTCATACCTTGAGTCCTCTCGTGTTCCTCATGTGTCTGGCACTGTGAACACAGCAGGAAGCAGGAAGCAGGGAGCTTAGACTAGGATCAGGCTATTATATACTGCTACGCCCATGTACCCTCAAAGTCTCTTTACCAAAGAGGCCAACAACTTGCCATGATGGCAGATCATTAGAGGAAGCTTCTGTAGCTCGGAAATGTGCAAATGATAAAGGAGCAGTCACAGGGCCAAGTCCTACCCCTGCTGGAGCCCAGCACAGACTTGACTTCCTGTGGCACTCGCCCCCTGAGCAGTGCTCAGCTTAGGAGGGGACTTCACATCCAGTCTGGTACCTCTCATGTCCTCAAGGAGTCACCAGCAATTGTTGTGTGAATGGCGATCATGTGGAGTCTGGTCTCCAGGAAGCAGGTCAGGTATTGTGTGTGTGTGGGTAGTGGTGGGAGTGGCTCTGTACTCACTCCCTTAAAGGCTGGCAAACCACTGTCCTAAAGAGCAGAAATGAAGACTCTGCCATCCTTGGGGGATGCTAGGAAGCTCCCTGTCCTTTCCTCTTGCTATAGTTAAGAGCAGGGACTTTTTAATTTAGCATTAAAGGTTTATCTATTTTATTTTCCAGATGAACTGATGCTAAGTTAAATCACATACCTAAGGTCCTCAGATCAGTAGTAGTAAAGTAAGGATATAACCCAATTCTGTCTGGCTCTATCTTCCAAGATGCATATTATTCAAAGAAGAAAAAAAGATTTGGAGTCACACCCCAGCATTCCCACTTCTAGGTAGGTGACATTGGCCTAAGCTCTTCTTCTAAAATGGCGATGATAATAATACTAACTACAAGTGATTGTCCTGGAACTAAAAGAGATAGGCTATATATCATGCTTAGCACTTGGCAAATGCTAGAAAATCATTAGCCACTAACCTATTATTATTACTTGACTGTCCCAAGCCTCATGCTTTGTCTTGTGTCTTAACCCTGGGGCTTGATCTTAGTCTAGCCATCTAGATGTGATAGCTTTGATAATTAGCACTGTGCTAGGGTCAGGTAGGATCACGATGTTTTCTTCTTCACCGTCCACTTTAACACTTGGCAAGTGTTAAAGCCATGCTTGGTTGGCCTTCTGGTCAGTCCCTGTGGACTGGCTGATAGAATGATTGAACTTCATTCATTCTTACTTTGACCTGAATGCTTTTACTTCTACTTGGCTTCTCCTATGCTAGAAAGCAGCACAGTATTGAGAAATAAATACAGACTTTGGAGCCATTTGACAGCTGAAAGACGGTGCAAGAATAACCTACCTTCTCTAAGCTTCTGTTCCTACATCTGTCAAATGGAAATAATAATCACAGCTCTGTAGTCACTTGGAAGGTGACATGCCACATACAGAAGCCCCACATGAGCAGATCCCTTATTTTCTCTCCCTTCCACCAGCTCCTATAACCAGAACAGGCACCTTCTGAGGTATAAATTCAGGGTGAGAGAAAGAGAGACCGACAGACAGACAGACATGCTGGTGTTTATTGTCTTGTTGTTTCATTTACTTAATAAAGCCTGTCAGTTAGATTTTGGTGGGTAGGAAAAGTTTCCACCTCAAGGGCTCAGTATGTAGATAGAACAAATATGGCTCCTTGCAGAGTTCTCATGTTCAGATATAGTGATGCCGGTCATATTCATAGGCTGCTTTAAACTGGATTTAGAATTTCTTGCAGGTGAAAGCAGAGCTCTGGTTAGAGGAGAACCAACCCAATCCAAAGACAACCTCAAGGCTAGAGACTGTGTAGGCTTTGAAGGCCTTGACATAAGGTTTCTGTTGATATTCCTTATGACTGAAAATTACTAAACGTTTAAAAAATAGTTTGATCTCCCCACTCTTTTCAATTTCTCTGAAAATAATGTGAAGATCAAATTGCATTTGTAACCATGTCAGTGAAAATTACATGCTCATAAATTAGCAGAACCTCTTCCGATATGCACTCAATCTTTAATGCTCATGCCCTTCTTAAAAAATACTCTCACAGTTCCAGTAGCCTGGGGGAAAATATCCTTTTATTTTATTGACTGTCTTGTTAGTTGACGAGGATAAAATAGGACCCCAGGGATATACCAGGAAGAAAATTAGGTACAGTATAGTAGTCCAGAGCATTGGTTGGGGTTCAAATTGTATCAAATACCAGCTCCAGCCCTTACTGTCAGTGGGAATCTGGGCAAATAAGCTCATTACTGTTCCTGAACCTCAGTTTCCTGGTCTCTAAATAAAGAAATCTAGACATTAGAAAATAGATAAAGAAAATCTAAATTTTTATTTTGTTTCCTTTTCTAATTCCACTCCTTGGGCAAGTCAACGTATGCCCACAGTTTGGTGCATACGCTTCTATACTACACTGTCCAATATGGTAGTCACCAGCCACTTGTGGCTGCTGAGTACTTAAATTGTGACTAATCAGAATTATAATGTACCATAAATAAATGCACAATGGATTTTGAAGATTTTTAATACTAATATAACAAAATATAAAATATATCATTAATACCTTTTATGTATGTTAAATGTTGAAATGATATATTGGTATATAGGGTTAAATAAAATATACTATTAAAATTATTTTCACCTTTCCCTTTTTCAACATGGTTACTAAAAGTTTTTTTTTTTTCTTTTTTTTTAATTTTATTTTATTGGTGCACTGTATTCATACATCATAGTGGGATACAAACTTTTGTAGACATACATGCACACATTGCCCAGTCAGTCCCCACCCGATCCCCACCCCATTCTCTCCCCATCCCTCCCTCCCATGCTTGGCTTAGTGGTTGACATCTAGTATTATAGCAATATCCAAAATTAAAAATGATAATCTCACATAACAGTTTCATTTGTCTGATGCCAAGCTTTTAATGATTTAAAGATAACATTTCAATATTTCTTTTTACTTTCTTTCTTACCAGAGCATATTATTTTCTGTTTTTTTGGTGAAACTATCATATATTTATATATTTATTTTTCAGAAAAAAATCTATCCTAATATGGAATATGAATTCTAGATACCCAAAACGATCTTGAAGAAGAACAAAGCTAGCAGATATATATTTTCTGATTTCAAACCATATAAAGCTACAATAATTGAAACAGTGTAGTACTGTTCTAAAGGCAGATATATAAACCATTGGAGTTAAATACAAGCCTAGAGCTAAATTCTTCCCTATATTGTCAAGTTATTTTTGACAAGGTTTCCACGAACATTTGGTGGTGGAAATAATATTCTTTTAACTAAATATTGTTGAAAAATAATAATTACATGGAAAAGAATAAAATTGGACCCTTACCTAATCCCACATACAAGTATTAACTCAAAATAGATAAAAGACCTAAATATAAATCTTAAGACTATAAACTTTTAGGAGAAAATCCGGGTCTTAAAACCTCACAACACTGAAATTGGCAGTGATTTCTTGGATATGATTTCAATGGCACAGGCAACAGAAGAATATACAAACTCCCTAAAAAATAAAAAAATATTGTATATCCAAAGACAATGTAAACAGAGTTAAAAGTTACTAATAGAATGGGATAAAATATTTCCAAATGCTATATCTGAAGGTATATTAATATCCCAACTAGAAATCCTAAAAATTAACAACAATAAAGGCAAACAATACCCTTTAGAGATAGGTAAAAGACTAACATAAATAATGAATCTCCACAGATAACCAATCTTAGTTGTCTGTTGGATGGAAAATCTTGTTTCTCTGGTTCTGGTGAGTGTTACCTATTTCTTCTTTGTAGTTAATCTCTTTGAGTATTTTCTCTAGCGCTGGTTTTGAAGACATAAATTCCTTCAGTTTCTGTTTGTCATGGAAGCTTCTTATTTCTCCATCTAATTTGATAGAAAGTTTTGCTGGATAGGAAATTTTTGGCTGGAAGTTGTTTTCTTTCAGAGTTTGGAATATGTTACTCCAAGCCCTTCTGGCTCTCATGACTTGGTTTGGGAAGTCTGGAGTGATTCTAATTGGTTTGCCTCTGAATGTCACTTGGCCCTTTGTTTTTGTTGCCTTTAAGATTCTCTGCTTGGCTTCCACATTGGTCATTTTGACAATTATGTGGCGTGGGGATCCTCTTCTCTGATCCTGTCTAAAGGGAGTTCTGAAAGTTTCCTGGACCTGTGTATCGACCTCTTGCTCTATGTTTGGAAAATTTTCTGCTATTACTTCCTTGAAGAGATTGTTGATCCCTTTGGTTTCACTTTCTTTTCCCTCCTCTATTCCAATTATTCTTAGGTTAGCTCTCTTAAGATGGGCCCATATTTCTTCAATGTCAGATTCCTGCTGTCGGATATTTTTTTTTAGATTAGAAACTATGCGTTCATTTTTGGATTGCTCATCTTCTAAGAGCGAGATTCTGTTCTCCATGTGTTCTAATCGGTTGTTTGTGCTTTGAATTGAGGCCTTTACTTCATTAATTGCATCCTTTATCTCTTTTTGGCTCTCTCTGAGTTCTTTTCGAAGCACCTCTATTATTTCTACAGTTATTTTCCTGATTTGATCTTCTAGAAATCTCTGATTTTCTGTTTTATCGGGTTCTGATGTTGTGGGGTTGTGGGCGGTATTCATTGCTCCAGTATTATTCCTCTTTCCCATGATTTCGGATGCTTGTGCCTTCTCTGGGTTCTTCCCTTGGGTCACTATGACTTCACTTAAGGTGTTCTGGATCTCGAGTCAGTAGTATCTCAGACCCCACTACTCCTTTACTGGGTTTTATCACAGAGTCTCCGACCCAGGGAGTCGATAGAGGCTGCTTTAAACTATGGGGGGTGCCAGGTTGCACGTTCTCCTATGGTGTGATATCTCTGCCACCACCACTCCCTCACTGGGTACAGTGAGGTACAGTACTGGAATTTCTCCTCTGTGGCCCGCAATTTGACTCACTGTTCTTGAGTACGCAGATGTAGCTGTACTGGATTCGGCGAATTCACTGTTGCTGCCGCCGCCGGTGGCAATATGGCGCCGCAGCCATGCCCTCGGCCATGAGGCTGGCGTATTTTTTCTTCTCTGGTTTTGATTTCCACTCTGAATCCCTGCAGCGTGTGCTGAGCTCAGCCACTGGGAGCTTTAAATCCTCTCTGTGCCAAAAGATCCTGCCTGGCTGTTCTGCAGCGGCTCACCTTGGCTTGCTGTAGCCGTCCGATGAGTTCGCCGCTGCAGCTGGCAGTATGGCGCTGCTGCCGCGTCCTCGGGCGCGTGTGTCTCCTCTGTGGCCCTGAGCTCTGTTCTCAGTCCGCTTTCTCTCTGGAGCCTGGTGGTTTTTTTGTTTTTCTGGTGATGGTGTTTTCTGGCTATGAAAGGCGCTGGTTTTGTGGTAATGGAGATTGGTTGTTAGCAGGGCTCTTAAGCCCCGCTTTTCTCGGTCGCCATCTTCCCGGAAGTCCTACTAAAAGTTTTAAATTACATATTTGGCTCATGTTATATATCTATTGTAGAATAACATTCTAAATTTTTATGCACATGAAAACTCATGTATGCACACCAGTATCATTTTTTAACAGAAATATGTAGATGTTAAACCCAATTAGAATGACAGTCATCAAGAATTCAAACACGGGGAATTCGATGGATGGATGAAATTCAAGAACATTATGCTAAGTGAGATTAGTCAGTTACAAAATGTAAAAAATTGGATGCTCTTCCTGATATGCAGAAGCTAGTGAGAAAATGGATCATAGGAGGAACTCTAGACAAAGAATAAGAAATCAAAGATGAGCAAATAAGGCAATCTAACTGAGGGGGATGGGAGGAGGAAGAGGAAAATTTTGTTTTTACATTTTTTTAATTGGTGCACTGTATTCATACATCATAATGGGATAAAAAAAAAAACTTTTGTAGACATACATATACACATTGCCCAATTAGCCCCTATCCGATCCCCACCTCGTTCCCTCCCCATCCCTCCTTCCCATGCTTGGCTTAGTGGTTGACATCTAGTATTATAGAAATTTATCCAAAATTAAAAATGATAATCTCACAGAACAGTTTCATTTGTCTGATACCAAGCTTTTGATGACTTAAAGATAACGTTTCAATATTTTTTTTTGCTTTCTTTCTTACTAGAGAATATTTTTTTAGGTGAAACTATCATACATTTATTTATTTATTTTTTAGAAAAAAATCTATCCTGATATGGAATATGGACTCTAGATACACAAAACGATCTCAAAAAAGAACAAAGCTAAAAGATGTATATTTTCTGATTTCAAACCATATAAAGCTACAGTAATTGAAACAGTGTACTACTGTTATAAAGGCAGATATATAAACCATTGGAGTTAAATAAAAGCCTAGAGATAAATTCTTCCATATATTGTCAAGTTATTTTTGACAAGGTTTCTACAAACATTTGGTGGAGGAAATAATAATCTTTTGACTAAATATTGTTGAAAAAAATAATTACATGAAAAAGAATAAAATTGGACCCTTACCTAACACCATATATAAATATTAACTCAAAATAGATAAAAGACCTAAATATAAATCTTAAGACTATAAACTTTTAGAAGAAAATCTGGGTCATTAAACTTCACAACATTGAAATTGGCAGTGATTTCTTGGATATGATTTCAATGGTACAGGCAACAGAAGGGTAAACAAACTCCCTAAAAATTAAAAAAAAATTGTATATCCAAAGGCAATGTAAACAGTTAAAAGTTACTGATAGAATGGGATAAAATATTTCCAAATGCTATATCTGAAGGTATATTAATATTCCAAATAGAAATCCTAAAAATTAGCAACAATAAAAGCAAACAATACAATTTAGAGATAGGTAAAAGACTAACATAAATGAATTTGTTGGATGGAAAATCTTGTTTCTCTGGTTCTGGTGTGTGTTACCTAATTCTTCTTTGTAGCTAATCTCTTTGAGTATTTTCTCCAGCGCTGGTTTCGAAGACATAAATTCCTTCAGTTTTTGTTTGTCATGGAAGCTTCTTATTTCCCCATCTAATTTGATAGAAAGTTTTGCTGGGTAGGAAATTTTTGGCTGGAAGTTGTTTTCTTTCAGAGTTTGGAATATGTTACTCCAAGCCCTTCTGGCTCTCATGACTTGGTTTGGGAAGTCTGGAGTGATTCTCATTGGTTTGCCTCTGAATGTCAGTTGGCCCTTTGTTTTTGTTGCCTTTAAGATTCTCTGCTTGGCTTCCACATTGGTCATTTTGACAATTATGTGGCGTGGGGATCCTCTTCTCCAATCTTGTCTAAAGGGGGTTCTATAAGTTTCCTAGACCTGTGTATCGACCTCTTGCTGTATGTTTGGAATTTTTTCTGCTATTACTTCCTTGAAGAGATTGTTGATCCCTTTGGTTTCACCTTCTTTTCCCTCCTCTATTCCAATTATTCTTAGGTTAGCTCTCTTAAAATGGGCCCACATTTCTTCAATGTCAGATTCCTGCTGTCGGATTTTTTTTTCTAAATTAGAAACTATGCGTTCATTTTTGGAATGATCATCTTCTAAGAGTGAGATTCTGTTCTCCATGTGGTCTAATCGGTTGTTTGTACTTTGAATTGAGGACTTTATTTCATTAATTACATCCTTTATCTCTTTTTGGCTCTCTCTGAATTCTTTTCAAAATAGCTCTATTATTTCTACAGTTATTTTCCTGATTTGATCTTCTAGAAATCTCTGAATTTCTGTTTTATCGGGTTCTGATGTTGTGGGGTTGTGGGCATTCATTGCTCCATTGTTATTCCTCTTTCCCATGATTTCAGAAGTTTGTACCTTCTCTGGGTTCTTCCCTTGGGTCACTAAGACTTCACTTAAGGTGCTCTGGATCTCAGTCCCCACTACTCCTTTATTAGGTTGTATCACAGAGTCTCAGACCAGGGAGTCAAATGAGGCTGCTTTAGACCATGGGGGGTGCCAGGTTGGGCGTTCTCCTATGGTGTGATATCTCTGCCACCGCCACTCCCCCACTGGGTCAAGTCCCTGGGAGTGCAGTACTGGGATTTCTCCTCTAGGGGCCACAATTTGACTTACTGTTGATGAGTGCGCCGATGGAGCTGTCATGGATTCGGTGAATTTGCTGCTGTTGCCGCCGGTGACAATATGGCGCCACTGCCACACCGTTGGCCATGAGGCTGGCGTATTTCTTCTCTGGTTTTGAGCTCTGCTCTGAGTCCCTACAGGGTGTGCTGAGCCCAGCCACTGGGAGCTTTAGATGCTCCCTGCGCCGAAAAATCTGCTGAATCCCGCATGGCTGTTCCACAGCAGCTCACCTCGAATTGCTGTCCGCCACTCCTCTCTGGAGCCTGGTGGGCTGTTGAGTGCATTGGTCTGGTGCCGTCCTGTGAAGTTGCCGCTGCCACCGGCAGTAAGGCGCTGATGCCGCGTCCTCGGGCGTGAGGCCGGCGTATCTCCTCTGCGGCTCTGAGCTTCGTTCTGAGTCCCCCTCCTCTCTGGTGCCTGGTGCTGCAAGGAAAGATGGCGCCCGCTGCTCCGCGCCACGGCTCTGGCTGCAGCACTGCGGTCTGGTTTCTTTCTGGTGTCTCGTTTTTCCAGCCTTCTTTTTCTCTGTCCCTTGTAATTACATTTTTTGTTTCTCTGCTGATGGTGTTTTCTGACTACGAAAGGCACTGATTTTGTAGTAATAGAGATTGGTTGTTAGCAGGGCTTGTAAGCCTCGCTTTTCTCCGTCGCCATCTTCCCGGAAGTCTGAGGAAAATTTTCTAATGTACATGATGTACATTCACAAAACGTATCAAAGTCAATCACTAAGCCAAACATGAGAAGGAGGAAAAGGGGAATAAATGGGGTGGGAATTGGGGAAGGGCTAAATGAGTGATGTGTGCATGTATGTCTCTACCGTCTTATACCCATTAAGATGTATGACTACAATGTTCCAATAAAAAAAAAGAATTCAAATAACAATAAATTCTGGTGAGGATGTAGGAAAATAGGATCTCTTATACACTGTTGGTGGGATTGCAAATTAGTGCAGCCACTATGGAGATCATTATTGAGATTCCTCAGAAAACTTAGAATGGATCCACCATACGATCCAGCTAAACCACTCTTGGGTATCTTTCTAAAGGAACTAAAATCAAAATATTATAGCGATGCACACATATCCATGTTTATAACAACACAATTTAAATAGTCAAATAATGGAACCAACCTTGGTGTTTACCAACAGATGAATGGGTTACAAAATTATAGGATATACACATGATGGAATTCTACTAGCAATAAAAAAGAACAAAATTATGTCATTTGCAGGAAAATCGATGGACCTGGAGATCATGATGTTAAATGAGATTAGTCAGTCACAGAAAGCGAAGGGTCATATGTTTTCTCTAATGTGGGGAAGCTAGGGGGTAATTGGAATACAAAGGGGATTTGAGATAATGTAAGAGAAACCTCAGTGAAGTGATGGAGGGTGTCTAGGGAATGGTGGTGGTGGAGGGACAAAGGAGAAATAGTGAAGAAAACACTGCCACTGATGTCACATACATATGTGAAGTAACCAACGCCAAGCTCATGTATAGGGAAGAGGAAAAGTGGGGAAGGAGTCTTGATAGTATGTCACTATCTCTCTGAACTATATTATGATGTGAGATTACAGTGCACTGATAAAAGTACATTAAATAATTAAAATTAAATATTAAAATAAATAGCATGAAAATAAAAGATAAAACTTTTTTGAACTATAAAAAGAAATATGTGAATGTGTTTTCTGCCACTTTCTTCAGCTAGTTGTACTTTGTTGGACATATTTTATTAGACTATTTAAGCTATCTTCATTTAAAAATACCTACAATATTGTGAGTCTGGGCGTGGTGATGCACGCTTGTAATCCTAGCATTTGGGAGGCTGAGACAGGAGGATCGCGGTTCGCAGACAGCCTCAGCTACTTAGTGAGGCCCTCTGCAACTCAGCGAGATCCTGTTTCAAAATGAAGAAGAAAAATAGGGTTGGGGTGTAACTTGGAGGTAGAATGCCCCTGGGTTCCATCCCCAGTACCACAAAAAAACCCAAAAAACTACAATATTGTGTTATGTAGACATTATCAATGCTAATTTAATTAAGTCCCCATTGGGTTTTGGGGATGTTTCTGACAGTTTCTTTTATGAACAATGTTGTACCATTTCGGTCTCTGTACAAAATCACTGCTAAACAATTCTCTAGTGCTTCATAAACATTATTAAATCACTAAGTACATGCATTTTAAATTTTGATAGGTTAGTCCAAATTTTTAACATTTTGATAATGCCGGGTGTGGTGGCGCACGCTTGTAATGCCTGTGCTTGGGAGGCGGAGATAGGAGGATTGCGCAGGTTCGAAGCCTGCCATGCTGGCTTAAGAGACCCTGTTTTCAAATAAAATAGTATTAAACAGTATTAAATAGTATTACAAAAAATAGGTCTGGGAGTGTGGCCCGGAGGTAGAAGGGTTTCCAGGAACCCCAGTACCACCCCCCCAAAAAAGAATGTTTTTTTTAAACTAACTCTCTCTCTCTCTCTCTCTCTCTCTCTCTCTCTATATATATATATATATATATATATATATATCTCCCTCTCTCTCTCTCTCTCTATATATATATATATATATATATATATCCCTCTCTCTCTCTATATATATATATATCCCTCTCTCTCTCTCTCTCTCTCTCTATATATATATATATATATATATATATATATATATATATCTCCCTCTCTCTCTCTATATATATATCCCTCTCTCTCTCTCTATATATATATATATATATATCTATATATATATCCCTCTCTCTCTCTCTCTCTATATATATATATATGTATATCCCTCTCTCTCTATATATATATATATATCCTTCTCTCTCTCTATATATATATATCCCTCTTTCTCTCTCTATCTCTCTCTCTCCCTTTCTCTCTCTCTATATATATAGAGAGAGAGAGAAAGGGAGAGAGAGAGTTTGAAAAAAAACGTTGTGTGTGTGTGTGTGTGTGTGTGTGTGTGTGTGTGTGTTACTGGGGATGGAACCCAGGGGCCTTCTACCTCCTGGCTACACTCCCAGACCTATTTTATATTTTATTTGGAAAAAAGGTCTCTTGAGCTAGCTGAGGCTGGCTTCGAACCTGCATGATCCTCCTGTCTCAGCCTCCCAAGTGCAGGGATTACAAGTATGTGCCACCACACCCAGCGAATGTATGGGTTTGAAATCTCCACTGCACCACTCACAATTTCTGTAACCACTGGGCTCCAGCTTCCTCCTTCATGAAACAAAGGAATAATAGCTACCTCCTGAAGTATGGTAGGTAGCAGGTGCTAAGTAAATATTCATTTTTGACGCTCTATGTTGGTTTCTTTCCCCCTTGGGGCATCTTTGTTTCAGCGGCAGAGCTAACATCGCTTTTTGTGTTCAGCAAATGGTCAGAGACTGACTCGGCAGAACATGAAAAGGGGCAAATTAGAGGAGTCAGGGATCTACTTAGAGTTTACTTAAACATTTGGAGCCTTTTTTTCACACGAAGATATTGTTTTGAAGTGGTTCCTAACTCAAGTCTTAAGCAGGATTTAGCTCACAGTAGGACATCTGTTCTATTGGAGAGTTTTCACTGAAATTATAAGAGCTGAACAAATTATTTCCTTCTTCCTCCCTCTCTCTCTCTCTCTCTCTCTCTCTCTCTCTCTCTCTCTCTCTCCCCCCCTCCCTCCCTCCTTCCCTCCCTCTCCCTCTCTCTCTCTTTCTTTTTTCTTTCCTTTCTTCCTTTCTTTCATACTGGGGAGTGAACTCAGGGGCATTTTACTTCTTTTTTTTATTGAAGGACAACCTAGGACTTGGGCTTCAGCTAGGATTTAGGGATTTTAATTTTTTCTTTTAACAATTTGTTTTATTGAACATAAATAGTATACATTTAAACTATGTTTGGTGCCCTCTCCCCCTGCCCCTGTTTTCCCTTCCCCCCTCCCACCAATGGTTGTCGAGGTTAACCATGTCATATTCATAATTTTACACATGTTCAGATGTAGACCCTCATTAATCAAGATCAGCCTTCCTCCTCTCCTATCTTTCCATTCAAACTTTGGTGATATTTCCCCTCCATTATCTGGAGTCCCACTGGTATCCTTTGTGTTTCCTAGTTTGGGCATATTAGAGGAAACTTATGTACCTTCTCCTTGGCTTGGCTGATCTCACTTAACATAATGTTCTCCAGGGTTTTCCATCTTCCTGCAAATGATATAATTTTGTTCTTCTTTATGGCTGAATAGAATTCCATTGTGTGTATTTCCCACAGTTTTGCTATCCATTCATCTGTTGATGGAGATCTGGGTTGGTTCCATATTTTGGCTATTACAAATTGTGCTGCTATGAACATAGGTATGCATATGTTGCTGTATTTCTCTGAATTCAACCCCTTTGGAAAGATACCTAGGAGTGGTATAGCTGGATCATATGGTGGATCTATTCCCAGTTTTCTAAGGAATCTCCTCCACACAGATCTCCATAGTGGCTGAACTAGTTTGCACTCCCACCAACAGTGTAAAAGAGTTCCTCTCTCCCCACATCCTCGCCAGCATTTGTTGTTATTTGATTTCTTTATGCTTGCCACTCTGACTGGGGTTAGAGGGAATCTCAGTGTAGTTTTGATTTGCATCTCCCTGATGGCCAGTGATGTAGAACATCTTTTCATGTATCTATTGGCCCTTTGTATCTCTTCTTTTGTGAAGTGTCTATTTAGTTCATTTGACCATTTCTTGATTGGGTTGTTTGTTTTGCTAGTGTAGAGACTTTTGAGCTCTTTGTATATTCTGGATATTAGTCCCCTATCAGAGTGATTGCTGGTAAAGATCTTCTCCCATTCTGTAGGCTTCCTCTTTAGGTTATTGTTAGAGACTGTGAAATTAGTAGAGGAAAGCATAGGTTCAATACTACAACATATTGGCACAGGCAGTAACTTTCTCAACAAAACCTCCAAAGCTCAGGAAATCAAAGCAAGAATAAACAAGTGGGATAGCATCAAATTAAAAAGTTTCTTCTCATCAAAGGGGCATTTTACTTCTGAGCTACATCCTCAGCCCTGTTAATTGTTTTTAATAGGGTGTTGCTAGGCTGCTGAATGTCTTGCTAAGCTGCTGAGTCCAGCCTTGAACCTGGCATCCTCCTGTCTCAGCCTCCCAAGTTTTGGGATTACAAGCCTGCACCACACTGAGTTCTTATTCTTATGAAAACCTGTGGGCTCCTACTTATAAGTACTTCTCTTTTTTCAAAGGTATTCATCTTATTATCTCTTCATTTCCACCTATACAAGTGGGATTGTTCTGAGAGTCAGAGGCATATCTCATCTTTCTCTTTTCCTTTATAGCATTTGGTGCAGCTAGATATAGAATGCATATTTTAATTCTTGTGAGCCAGAACCACTGTCTAGAGGCTTCTCAATATAGAAAAAAGGGAGTTTTTTTTTTTTTCAGTACTGAGGATGGAACCCAGGGGGCATTCTACCTCCATGTTACACTCCCAGCCCTATTTTTTATTCTTTATTTTGAAACAAGGTCTCACTAACTTGCTGAGGCCTCACTAAGTAGCTGAGGCTGACCCTGGACTGAAATCCTCCTGTCTCAGCCTCCCAAGTACTGGTATTAAAAGCATGAGGCACCATGCAAGGCAAAAAGTGAGTTTTTAATTCAGTTGATTCCCACTGGCCTGAAAATAATGAAAAAAAATAATTAAAATGAATTGACTATTTACATATGTCAAGCATGTTTATAAACTCATTACATACATGTCTTCCTTTATTCTTACAATGCTGGGATACAGGTATTATTGATTTATACAGTAGAGAGAATTGTGTCTCTAAAATAGATCTCAAACATATCACTTCTAGCTGGGTGTGATGTCACACACTTGCAATACCACTACTTTAGAGGCTGAGACAGGAGGATGACAGGTTCAAGGCAGGCCTCAGCTACTCAGTGAGGCCCTCTGCAACTTAGTGAGACCCTGTTTCAAAATAAAGAATGAAATAAGGCTGGAGGTGTAGCTTGGAGGTAGAATGCCCCTGGGTTCATCCTCAGTACTTGAAATATCTATCTATCTTTCTTTCTATCTATCTATCTATCTATCTATCTATCTATCTATCTATCTATATCTATCATCTATCTATCTGTCATCTATCTATATATCTTCTCTGTCTCCACTGCCACCACCGCCTTACTTTGCCATGTTTCCCTGTTTCCACTTTGCCCTTCTTCATTCACTAAGTTGGCTACAATGATCTTTAGGAAATGTAAACTGGATCATATTGTTCCTTTATAAAACTTTTCAGTGGCTTTCCACTGTTTTTTTTTAATATGCTTTTTGTTTGTGTGTGGTACTAGGGATTGAATTCAGGGGCATTCTACCTTCGAGCCACACTCCCAGCCCTATTTTATTTTTAATTTTGATATTGGGGTCTTTAAGTTGCTGAGTTGCTTTGAACCTGTGATCCTCCTGTCTCAGCCTTCCAAGTACTGTGATTACAGTTGTGCACCACCATGCTTGGCTTTAATATACTTTTTGGAGCACTGTAATTATACATTATAATGAGGTTATGAGTGATAGAAACATACATGCACACAGCACTTGGTGTTTCCCTCTGGATCTCATCCCACTCCTTCCCCTTCCCATACAGGTCATCGAGACTAGTACTGATTTTTTTTTATATGTATATAAGATATTTTCTTATATGTATATAGCATTATTTGAACTATTGCCCACAGCAAGTCGCCCCCGTCACCTCTCCTAACCCCTGACCATTGCTCCACTCAAGTCTCTTCTCCTTTCCTCCCATTGTTTTAAAAATCTGACAGGTCCTTGACCACTCAAATTTCCCCTGTGACCACTCTCCTCCCATTTTTTTAATAAGGCCTGAGATCATTTTCTCTACCAGTCCAATCTTCTTCCTCAAGATTTTTGCACAAGCTAAATATTTCCCCCAACTCCTTATCTTTTACTCCCTGAAGAAGTACCTATTTGGGTGGGAACTCTGATACATTCTTGGTGGGATTGCAAACTAGTGCAACCACTTTAGAAAACAATATGGAGGATCCTCAGAAGAATAAGAACGAACATACCATATAATCCAGAAATACCACTTCTGGGTATCTACCCAAAAGAATGGAAACCAAACCACCAAACTAATGCATGAGAATCTATGTTCATAGCTGCACAATTCATGTTGCCAAACTATGGAACCTGCCAAGATGTCCATCAACAGATGAATGGATTACAACACTATGGAGTTTTTACACAATGGAATTCTACTCAGCCATAAAGAAAAATACAATTACATAATTTACAGGAAAATGGATGGAACTGGAGAACATTATGCTAAGTGAGATTAGTCAGTCACAAAAAGTAAGAAATCGGATGCTCTCCCTAATATGCGGAAGCTAGGGAGAAAATGGGTCATAGGAGGAACTCTAGATGAAGAAGGAGATACAATAGATGAGCAAATAAAGTGACCTAAATGAGGAGATGGGAGGGGGAAGAGAGAAATTCTCTAATGCACTTGATGTACATTAACAAACATATCAATGTCAATCACTGAGCCAAACAGGAGAAGGAGGGAGGGCGAGGGAATGTGGAAGGAATTGAGTAAGGGCTAATTGGGTGATGTGTGCATGTATGACTCTACCATCTTGTACCCCATTAAGATGTATGACTACAGTGCACCAATAAAAATTAAAAAAGAAGTACCTGTTTTGAACCCTGATCTTCATTTTAATCCCTGCCTCTTTAAATATTGCCTTAAATACCTCTCCTCAAATAGGCCAGAGCTTGTAGGCATTTTTCTTCTTATTTTCAATCACATTTTAAAACTACATATGTATTTCAGACAGCAGAGACCACAGCTACATTTCTTTCCCCGTATATATACCTAGTAGTCTGTCTGGCAGAGGGTGGCTGGTAAGTACATATTTACTAAAAGGATGAATGACACTTAGAGTAGTTTATATAAACACTAATCATCTTAGTTCTTTTCAACTCTGAAAATCCCACAACGCCCAGTCTCATGTACTGTGTGCAAAAGGCAATGTTTGTTGAAATGAATACACTTGAACTATCTTTTTATTTCTTCTTCTCTTTGCTTAATAGAAAACTGCCAGCACTCTAGTCCAAAGCAATGATGGCTCTAGACCATAAAATAATTATGACTGAGAACAATTTTAAGATGACTCGTAGCACTTCATGTCCACTGACCACTCTGGGGCTAATGAGGCCCCAGACGACCAAGTGAACCTACAGCATATCACCTGACATCTCTCTACACTCTCAGATCTGGCCCAAGGGCAACACCACTGACAAAACAGTGGTGCCCTTTCTAGCCAAAAAAAACCTGAGAAGATTGATGGCTGAAACACATTTCTTCTAGTTTGGGTTTTCTAATAGCCTTGTCAGAAATAACAAAAATCTATAAAATGAGTTTGCCACTTCATTTAATTATCCTTAGAACATATAAGAAAAATGCCTTCCCTTGTATAATAAGAAAAGAGAACCCTGTGGTGGGTCACGTAAGGACACAAAGTCCAGGTGGACACAGGGCAACCACCCCAAGCTTCACACCTCTCATTTTTATGGTAAATCTAACTTAATTCGAGCTGCAGTTGAAGGACTTCCTGGTGATAACAGAGTCACAGCAATAAAAACCAAGCAACTGAAAGGAATTCTAAGGAATCAAAGAGCTGGCAATGAAGATTACTGGATATCAGTTAATCCGGCTCTCAGTCTTTAGGGGACTTGGAAGCCAGTTATAGATGGTGATGGGGTGAGGGGAAGGGATTTGGATGTCTAATAAGCTTGACAAAACAGTAGTTGATATTAAAAACAAATTCTCTTGTGCAGTAGTTTAAATGTATGGTGTTCCATCTGTTTTCAATATAATTACGATATCTTCCGGTATAAAATTTTTGATATCTAATTCAGCTGATCTTAATCCCCTCATTATTTGAAAGTCTTTCTCATAGGAACAAGGGGAAAGTTTATGTCAGAAACTACAACTAACTCTAAGAAGTCATTAACTCAGACATCCATCTCTAGAGTGAGTATTTATTTTGTGCAAGCTATAAAAAGTAGTTGAATAACATAGAGTCACCCTATTCCATAAGCCCTTAGGAATTCTGATTTCAGAAAGAGAAACCAACAAAAAGTAAATGCCAGTTGAGGGAGATAAGTGTTATAACAGAGGAAATGCAAAGACCCAGGGGGATATTGGCTGAGACAGCCTCTTTTCTTTTTTCCTCCCTTGCTTTCAAAAAATGTTCTAGCTTTTTTTTTTTTTTTTTTTTTTTTTTTTTTGCGGGTCTGGGGATGGATAGAACCCGAGAGCATTTGACCTCCGAGTTATACACCCTGCCCTAGTTTTTTTATTCTTTAATTTGAAACTGGGTCTCAGTAAGTTGCGGAGGACCTCACTAAGTAGCTGAGGCTGCCCTCGAACTGTGATCCTCCGATCTCAGCCTCCCAAATGCTGGGATTACAAGCGTGCACCACCATGCCTGGCTCCTGTTCTAGCTTTTAATCTGGTGAGGGAGAAAGCATACAGGAAATTAAAGCTGGGAGTAGCCATGCACACTTGTAATCCCAGCACTTGGGAGGCTGAGAAAGGAGGATCAAAGGTCCAAAACCAGCCTCCGAAATTTAGTGAGGCCCTCGCAACTTAGTGAGACCCTGTTTTTTTTTTTTTTAAGCATGAATATATTTGGCATAGAAAAGCAGGACAATATAAGTGAGCCCTGCTACATTATATAAGGAGGGATGAGAATCTTAGGGATGAACGGAGATGCTTTTCTAAAAGGTGGCAGCATTTGAGTCGAATCTTGAAAGCTGTAGGCAGGATTCTGGCAGACCGATTTGTACAGTGGCAAAGGGCTTTGACAGAAAGTCAAAGGGTTAAGGGAAATAAGGCATTGAGAAGCACTTTAAATTTTGGTTACTCTTTGCTTTTAACTCTCAATTTTAAAATGTTAGTAATTCTAAGACGTACTTAGGACTTCAACGTGTCCTTGCCAAGACTGCATGGGGTTTGCACAGGATTCCTTCCTTTGGGAACAATTTCTCCTTTATTCCCTAGTAATTCTGCTCAGTCTGTAGGGTGCTGGCGGGCTGACCCTGCCCAGCCCTCTGGCTTCAGGGGCGGCCACATGACCTAGTCCTGATCACAGTTTGAATGTCCCAGCCGCGGCAACTCTCACAGCAGCGCCCTGCAGCCAGGTGCGCTAATTGGAGTCTCCTGGGTAGAGCTGTCATGGAAGACACCCTCAATTTCTTTATGATTAAAAGTTGAAATAATAATGTAGGCTTTGGCTGCCAGTGTCTTGCTCCTGGAAAGAACCTGCCTGAGAATGAAGAGAGCAGCCCCAGGCAGAGCAGAGACAGAGACACAGCATTCAGAAGACTGTGGGTGCTCACAGGGATCCTGCCGTGGCCAGGGTGCACCCTCCAGGTCCCCAGGGAAATACCAAACCTCTATCATATACCTCCACCCCCACTCTCTCCTTTGGTTTTTTCTTAAGCTAGTTTAAGTAGGAAATTTTCAAATTACAACTGAAGAGGTCTTCACACAGACAGACCCTTTTTTCCCTTGAATAATTTTTTTTGTGTGTGTGGTGCTGAGGGTGAAACCCAGAGGCTTCCTACCTCCAAGCTATTCTCCCAGACCTATTTTATACTTTATTTGGAAACAGGGTCTTACTACGCAGCTGAGGCTGGCTTCGAAACTGTGCGATCCTCCTGTCTCAGCCTGCTAAGCGTGGGGATTATAAGCATGCGCCACCACACCTGGCGGATAAATTGTTTTAATCAGTATCGACACCTCTTGGCATGTCCAACTTTTCTTTCTTGCTTACTTGATGGCCTCAATTTATTCCTTCAGTTAAAAGGATAAACCTACCAGGCACAGGTGGTGTGTGTCTGTAATCCTAGAATTGGGAGGCTGAAATAGGAGGATGGCAAATTCAAGGCCAGCTTCAAAAACTTAGCAAGACCCTATTTCAAAACAGAAACAGTGGTAGCCGGGTATGGTGGTGCACACTTGTAACTCCAGCACTTGGGAGGCTGAGACAGGTTTGAAGTCAGCCTCAGCTACTTAGTGAGGCTCTCAACAATTTAGTGAGACCCTGTTTCCAAATAAAGTATAAAATAGATCTGGGAGTATAGCCCACAGGTAGAAAAGCCCCTGACTTCCACCCTCAGTACCACAAAAAGAAAGAAAGAAAGAAAGAAAGAAAGAAAGAAAGAAAGAAAGAAAGAGTGGTAGAGAAACCCTGGGTTCAATCCCCATTACCACAAATAAGTAAATAAAAAATAATCCCACTGTGGTTATAGAATTTGGTCAAGTGGCTGCCTAGACTTGTGTTTTGTAGATCAAAAGTACTAAAATTCTTTTAAGCACTCTTCATCATAATTATGTCCTTGATTTTAGTTACTTGAGACCTCGCATTCCAAAGAATCCTGATATAGTTTCCTATGAATCCTGTGTATAGTTGTTTCATCCACCTCTGAAATTCTCTGTTTCTCCTCGGCTCTTTCTCTCTCCCCTGTTCAGAAAGATGCAGCGGTGGTTACAGAGCAGGTGAAGAACGCACGTTTGTGAGAAATGAGAAAATCTAAGGAATCACCACATCCTTATTTCCATTGCCGAGTAACGGAGACTGCCGTAAGTGACACCTAAAGACGAGACCCTTGGGGTTTCTCTACAATAAATGCTTTGGGATTGACAGGAGCAAATAAATGAGGATGCATGCAGGAATTTGGAGGCTCTTGAAAAATCCCACCACTCAAGAATGGTATCAATTTGTCCTCTTCATTTTGTCCTTGGAGGTAACATGGGCAACGTGGCAAGAGTCAGGGCGAGGTGGCACTCACTGTCGGGTGTGTGTTAGCATGGCTAATTTCAGCGTCCGTATAAAAATTTCCATCAATTGCTTGCTGCTATCAAATATCACACTACCTGTGAAAGCTCTTTGAGGGACTGCATTTTAAACTCCTGGCTTGTTTTTCAAGGAAACTGAGAATTTTATTTGCTAGCTGCCTTGCCGACTGGGTTCTTTTGACCCTGCTGATGTATCTTTAAGTGCCAATAACAATTTTGCATCCTGTTAATATTCTTCCTAGGTAGGAATCTCATTTTCTATTTCAGTAAACATCCACTGGTAGAAATGTCAGGTTTCCGATTTTTCAGAAATATTATATCCTCTTTCCCCTCCCCATTACGAAAAAATTAAGCAGCAATAAAAGTTAAATACAAGTGAGATAGGTAAACCTGTCCATCTTTTATTGGGGGATACTGGTGGTTGAATCCAGAGACTTTCTACCTCTGAGCTACACCCCCAGTTATTTTTATTTTTTATTTTAAAACAAGGTCTTGCTAGGTTGCTGAGGGACTCATTAAGTTGCCGAAGCTGGCTTTGAACCTGCAATCCTTCTGTCTCAGCCTCCCATGTACTAGAATTACATGTATACGCCACCTTGCCCAGTTTGGCCTTTAAACCAAAGTTCAGAGAACAACTGTTTTAGACATAAGAAAACTAGAAGGACATAAGACTTTAAGTCCATCTTAGTTTTGTCAGTATTAGACACAAAGGAGTCTTAGGACTTAGACCTTATTTGTTAAGCTTCTGGGTCATTTCAGTCTAACAGGTGTCAGCTAAGTGCTAGGATTTGAACAAAGTGATGCTGAGGGAGACTTCTTTTCTGGGGTGTTGGAGCGGACACTATATATGTTTGAGCTGTTGCCATGTTTTGGAAGCATCTACTTGTGATTCTTTTGGATGCACTACTACTTCTGTTGCACATCACCTACCTAATGTTTGTGTGGGTGGTAGAATCAGCTTCAAAACTCAAAAACGGAAAATTCCGTCTTTATCACTATTGCTTTCCGCCAAGGATTTAGGCTTTGTCAATTTGATACATCTGACTTGGATTTCCTATTAGGTGATGGTAACCCAAAGAAAGGACCAGTGAAGATTCCTCTCCTCCTCTTGTGAAGGAGGTGGAGGCTACTGTGGGCTGACCTCCAATGGTGGCAAGAGGTGCAGGGAGAGACAAGGGAGGCTCATGCTCAGGGCAGTGTGGCCAGACCTGAAAGCCAGCAGCCGACCACATGGGAAGTTGTTTCTGGCGAGGTGGCCTCTGGTCAGGCTGTCCAGCCTTCCCAGAAGTTCTGAGAACTGCCCAATCTCCTTTTATTAATCTTGTCTCTGCTTATATTTCCCCCCCTCAGTGGATTTTATTTGCTAACAACTCTGAGGGATCCACCTTCTTTCAGTCCAGGTCATGGAGAATGTAATTTGCTAGCAGAGAAAAAGGCCAGTATAGGCAAAGAAGTAGAATGGAGGCAGAAGTGGGCGATCCACCAGAACTCTCTGGGTCCTTAGAGGCCCTGGGAGCAGCTTTAAGTCTGAACTTTTCATTCTATGAGCCAACAAATCTCCACTCTTGTTTGAGCTGGTTTGGGATGGTTTTGGTCACTTGCAACTACACGAGTTCTGGCAAACACAAATGAAAGCAAATAAAAATAATATTATATATCAGGAATCTAAAAAGTGTCCATCTCACTTGACATGGTAATCTTTTTCTATTCTTTGGACATAATTTAAAATGTTAACAAACAAAAATAGCCAGTCAGTTTGGGCAGGTGGTTGCATAAGAGTGCCTTTAGATACCAATTCCAATCAAGTGTAGAGGGGCTTGCTGAGAAGTCCATTCTCATCTTTTCCATGCCACTTGCATCACATTTTAAAGATGTCTTCATTGCTGCCTTAGTTGTATTCCGTCTCTCTGTGTGGCCTGTCCCCTGCGCATTTCCCGGAGGCTTGGAAAATTGCCCATTAAGGCTCAAAATTGGCATAAATTGTGAGATCATGCAAATGCTTGTTTGCTTTTCAGACCAAATTTCAGCTGAACACCAGAGGTCTAAAAGTGGATTCTTTAGGCTGCAATCTGGTTTGGAGGCCTCCGGTCCTAGCCTGACAAAATAATTACAATGGCCCAGGCAACAGTCAGGGAAGCTTGCTAAAATACAGTGTGCCTGGACTCAGAGTCAGAACCCTGGAGTTTGGTTCTTGCACATGTTCACTTGCAAATTGTATGACCTTGGAAAGTTCATTCTTCTCATTAAGAATTATACCCACAATTATAAAATATGACATTGGGCCAGATGTTCTTTATGGCCCCCTTCTTGGCTCTCAGCACCTGTGTTTTACGATTCCTTATCAGGTGGCATTTTAAAAGAAAGTCTGCAAGGAGCTTGGTTTAGGGTGTCTTTGATGCCACTACACAGTCCAGATCAGGCCCCAGGCACAACCATCGGGAGAATTTGCTTAGCTGAGCTCTCCTTGGAGGGAAACCTGACCCAGAGCACCACCAGGGTAGTGGGCTGAGTTGACTGGAACAATCTGGTGATTCAGTCTTAGAGGGTTCCCCTTCATGGTATGAACATTCCCTAGAAGTAGACATTATGACTTCATTGGGGAGGGAACTGAGGCTCTGAGAGTTTTAGTGATAGCTAGCAAGTGAAACAATTTAAACTCAGGCTTTCAGTTTTAATGACTGTGATTTTGCCTCTGCCAGATGAAATTCTGCAGAGGGATACCACTGAAGTGGATGGTGAGGTGCGTTCCCACCTTGGTCAGTTTTAATGCAATAATACAAGACTTTCAGAGCATTCACTTTGTCAAAAATAAGGTTTGCCTCTTGCTTTCTCTGGGTGACCAGAGCAAGCTGATCTACCAGGAGCCCGGTCTCCTTACCTATAAGATGGGGATGAAGATAATTGTCCCTGACCCTCGCAGAGGCTACGTGAGTTACAGTCAACAGTTTTCAGTAAGGTTAGTGATGTATAGAGCCCAATCTGCAGCGAATCCTGCTGTTCCTACTTCCAAATGTACTCTTAGGTCCATCTACTTCTCTCCATCACCACTACCATCTTGGTCTAAGCCACCCACCCAGAAGACCAGAATTGGTCTTTTACTTCCATTCTTGTCCCTCCCACCAATTTATTTTCTGCACAGGATCCAAAGTGATATTTTGAACTGAATTTATTTTTATACCCTTTTGGTGCATTATAGTCTCACATTACAACGTAGTTCATGATGATAGTGAGATACATGCACGCAGCACTTTGAACTGAATTTCAAAATCTTTCTCATTGCATCTAGGACCTGAACTCATTTTGTTACCATGGTTTCTTGGTCCCTCTAACCCTTCTCTGTAGCCTTATCTCATGCCACTTACTTCACAGCTTATCACCCTCCAGCCAGTTTCTGGAATTCACTGAGTTCTCTCCACCTTCAGTAAACAGGTTCAAGATGTTCTCAACTCTCTGTTCTTCATAGGGCTACCTTCCTCTCAGTCTTGGGGAATCAGCATAAATGCTTCCTGTAGAGAGGCTTTCTTTGATCAAAGATCTTCCCTTTACCTTTCATTTCACACTTATTTATATTTAGTTTATTTAGCAGACACTTAGCCACAGTTTGTGATGTGTGTGTGTGTGTTGTGTGTGAGTGTGTGTGTTGGTGTTCTGCTCACATATCTTCAGAAGCCTTTACCAATTAGGTAATTCAGCTCACCTCCAATGCCAGCACCTGCAAGTCTGTTAGAAAGCTTTCTCTTTCTAGAATCGACTTTGTTCCTGGGGACAGCCTTTAGCCAACGACTGACAGGTATGGAGTATAAGTACTCCATATCTCTCATCTCTTGTTTAGACTGATTCTGAGGTCTGAGTTTTACACTTTCCCGGGTCTTCTCCTAAAGATTAATCTTCAGTCCCCACTGTGGTAACTGGCTTCACAGTTGGCTACCCTCTCTTCTCTATGTGCCACCAACTACCCTCTCATGTCCTTACACCACCCGGAGAATCTATGAATGCTTGATTCTTTCTCAGGGTCTGCTTCTGGGAGAAGGCAACCAAGACCATGAATGTTTTTGTTTTTGTTCTTTATCCAAGTAGAGTGTACAGTATCTGTCTGTCTTGTTTATGGTTATATACTGGTGCTTAGTTCAGCATAGTGAGCACTCAGTATAGCTTTCTGTAATGAGTGATGCCAATGCTTATTATTTTGAAATGCAGAGTTTATTTCTTTCATGGACTTTATACTGGAAGCCTATATGCACACATAATGCCAAATATATGCTTTAAACTGTAAAGCAGAAATTTATTTTCTCCTATAATACTTTTAGGAGTCACCTTTCTGTTAAGGCATAATTTTAGCAAGGTTTCTCATGGGTAGGGGCTCTTTACAGGGAAAGGATCCTAAGAAAGATTCTCTTAGGAGTGTGGCAATTCTTCCTGGAGAGATCTGAATTCCCAGCAGAGAGATACTCCAGAGATGTTTGATCGAACAAAACCCTATTATGCTTATTTGTGGATGGCTTAGACAGAAAGCAGCCTAGGTATAGGGGGCACACTGTTAACCTCAGTGACTCAGGAGGCTGAGGCAGGAGTGTTCCAAGTTTCTGGGCAACATAGTAAGACTCTATCTCAAAATTAAGAAAAAAAGGGCTAGGGATGTAGCTTAGTAGTTGAGTGCCCCTAAATTTAATCCCTAGCACTGCAAAAATAAACAAAACCCAGAAAGCAACTAGACCTTAGACTAGGTGCTTTCAATGTAATAAAATGAGTACCTCCAGAGAGAAAGTGGCAATAATAATAATAACAAAAATTACTAATGTCTTGAGTGCATTTATAGTACAGTGCTTGAGCAGGTCAATTAATCATCAATGGAGGGGGTAGTTTATATGTTATTCCCATGCTTGATGGAAAATTGAAACTCAGGAAGGTTAACTAACTTACTCAAAGATATGTGGCTAACAAGAGAGGTGGAAATGGGATTTGAAATCAGCTATTGTAACTTTAGAGCCCCTGCTTTTAATTCTTCCTCTATCTTGTTGCTCTGGATTAAGAATCCTTAGAACTCATTGAGTGAATTAAATGAAGTAATTCCGTTTGAAGAAAATAAGAAAGAAAATAACATACTAAAATAAGATGTGACCATTTTGAGTTACCTTTAAAAACCTGTAGGTTGGCCAGGGGCATGCTTGTAATTCCAGTACTTGGGAGGCTGAGACAGGAGGAACACAAATTTATGGCCAACTTCAGCTACTTAGTGAGGCCCATTGCAACTTAGTGAGACCCTGTTTAAAAAACAAGAAATAGAACTGGTGGTGTAGCTTGGAGGTAGAATTCTCCTGGGTTTAATCCCCAGTTCTGCAAAGAAAAAAAAAATTAAAAAGCTTTGGCTCTTTATCAAAGAGGGGCAGATTTGCGGAAAAATGGATGAACCTGGGGAATCCTTTGTTGAATTAAATCAGCTAGTCACAAAAAGTGAAGAGTCCTATGTTTCATATGTGGAAACTAGGGAGTAATCGGAATATAAGAGGCGCTTTAGACAATGGGGGGGAAATCCCAGTGGGGGGGGAGGTGGTCTGAGTGGGAGGGAGGGAAATAAGTGAAGGAAACACTTCCACTGATGTTGTGTACACACGTGAGAATGACACTGCCCATCTCATTACCGTGCGTGGGGAAGGGGTGAGAAGGGAACGGGGCGAGCCCACCACGTGCTGTGTGCATGTACGTCCCCGTCACTGTCAATGTATTAGGATGACAGACTATCATGCACCAATAAAAGTATAAAAAAACCAAAGAGGGCACAAATGTGTTTGTGTGTCTCAGTTTCAGGAAGACTTTTCGAGGATTACTGTGCAGAGATAGAGGGAATAGAGTTAGTTTATCCAGGCCCTGGAGAGTTGAGTGCACCCGGTGTGTGGGGTTCTCTTTGGGAAGTTAAAGAGAATGGAGGCATGAGAGAGGTGGCTGGCTGATTTTGGGGATGTCTAAAACTTCTTTCAGATGTGCAATTCTAGAAAACAAGGGAATTAGAAAAGTCATACAGTACCTTCATGTGTGGTTGGTACTATGTAATTTTGGAGTGCTGAGATGTAAATTAGTAACATGACTTGTGAGAAATTTCCCAATGTTGTGTTAAGTAAAAAAAAAAAAAAAGACTTGTGGTGTGGATATTTTATGCATAAGGGAGGCAGATGAATCCGCATAATATGATGGTCAAGGACATAGGCTTGGAGTTAGTCTACATGAGTAGCTTTGGACAAAGTGCCTGTTTTGGAACCTTAGCATTCTTATCTATACAAAGGCGTTGCTTTGTGGATTAAATAAGATTTTGCAGTTAAAGAATTTAGCACAAGCTCTTGAAGACTGTAAGGGCTCAATAACAGTACCTATTTTTCTGATAACCTTTAAATTTCTGTTTTTTCCTTAAATATAAATAAATATATATATGCTTCTGTATCTTCTACATATTCTGTAAACCATGAAGGGGTAAATTTTACATTTGAGATGCTGGAATCCTGGAATTCAGAGCATTTTCCTCATCACCATAGCAATTGTTTGGATTTAGTAAGCACTCAGGCACATTTCATGACACAATGTTAGTTTTCAGTTAGACAGGATTTCAGGTTCTTCTTTATTCCACATATAATGGACCATTTTGCCAATCCAGAGACAGGTTTTTACAAGAAATGCAACATAAATATTTTGTTTTGACTGTTTATATTTCATGAAAAGCAGACCCGTTCTGAACCAGAGCTTGTCTTAGCTCCTGATAAAAGATCTCCTCTCAACATTCCTCCTTTGCACATTTGATTTCTGATTGGCTTCCCTCCCAGTTTTCCTCCTACCCTGGTTTTTATTTTCCAGGTCTAGATCTCTCCTGTATCTTTTCTGCCTTCCCCCTTTCTATCCTCTTTTCTCTTACTCCATTTCCCTCATTCTTGACTCCCGCTCTGTTCACCTAAACTTATTTTTACAACTTGAATTTTTGTGTGTGTGGTACTGGGGATGGAACCCAGGGGCATTCTACCTCCAAGCAATACCCCCAGTCCTATTTTTTTTTTTTTTATTTTGAAATGGGGTCTCACTGAGTTGCAAAAGGCCTCACTAAGTAGCTGAGGCTGGCTGCAAACCATGATCCTCCTATCTCAGACTCCCAAATCCTGGGATTACAAGTGTGCGCCACTACGCCCAGCTAAAACTTAAATTCTTTAATTTCTGGCCAAGTTGTACCTAATTATGACATAACACATCATTAACATGGAGCTAGATTTGCTGAGGATTAAATCATGCTCCTAAGCTTATCAACATTAGTATGGTGATGTAGGCGCCAACAGGAACCAACCAGCGGTGGTGGATAGTGCAGGGGCCACGGGGGCTCCAAGAAAACATCACACTGCTCTTGGACTAATCTTGCCAGAGCCCAGACTTTGGATGCAGCCAGATCAGGTTCCAGTCCTGGCTCTGCCACTTCCTAGCAGTTTTATCTGCAAAAAATGGAAAAATACCACGGACCTCCCCTTGGAGGAGGAGGAAGCATATTTACTTTCACAGTGTCTGGCACATGGCATATGTTACGTGGTGGTAGTATTTATTAAGGTGATGATTAACAACTACATCTACCTCTTCTCTGGTTTCCTTCTTTTCCTGCTTTCTCCCTTCTCGCCCAAACAGAGGGAGCACTCTGTGGGACTTGAGTGGAGTGCTTGATTTTCCAGATCTTGGGAAAGCAATAAGAATGAAGTAAGGTAAGAGAACCAGGCAGGTCTCAACCACAAAGACTAATGGTTGTGGAAAAAACCCTGAGTCTTTCAGACTACAGAAAATAAAAACAAGAGAATAGAATGAAATGCGTTAATTGCCAGTTCTCTTCATTTCTAATACAAAGGGAAGTAAAAAGAAGAGATGGACTTTTTTTTTTTTTTCCTGTTAAAAGGCAGACGCTTGCACCTTGGGGCCTTTTTATCATCTCTCAGGAGGAAGAGAACACTACTATCTCTTTCCATTCTTCTCTCACTTAATTTCTCTGTCCTTTAAGCATGGAGACAATGTAGTTAGATTTCCCTCATCCAGAACTCTCAACTCCAAGGAGATATTTGACACCTCTCTTGCTTCTCCAAAGAGGGGGGAGGGAAGCTTTTTCTTTTGCCCCTCGATTAATCAGCCATTTCTGTATATTAAGCAAAGTCCCAGGCAAGATGTACCTTGCCTTTCTCATATCCAGGCAGCTTGTTAATATTGCAGATAAACACCCTCCCCGAACACGGCCCTGCAGAGTTCTATTCCTGCTCTGTGCACAGTGATACTGTCACATTGCCTTGGCAACCAATTAAAATACACTTATGTGTATGGTGATATCATTCTTAATTCTGCAAAAACCAGGGCAACCTACTCACAGAAGGCTTTGGCATGCCAGTCAGTTGGTGTTCTTGCAATCTGGCCCCATTCTGGTTTGACTTCTTTTTTCACCTCCCAATTACTTCTGAATCCCCTTGCAAGCACCAGCGTGCCATTCCGAACACACCTGGCCCTATGTCAAGAAACACCCTTGTCAATAAGACAGGTAGAGAAGCTGGGGACAGAATGGCTCTTCTAGCCTTGGGGGAAGCTCTTCAACCTCGAAACTGGTGAATCCCTCTGCAGTTTCTTGCAATATAAGCAAGCATTAGACACTCAATAATTACGGAGTGAATGCTGGTTGCATTTCAGGCACTGTGCTCAGTAGAGGTGACAAGATATATCCTTATTCACAGAGCTGATGGTGAGTAGATGGTACTGTGCAGCCTGGCGTGCTGTGGAGGCTGGACGACAGCACTGGGCACCCTGGAGACCAGGAGGAACCTAGGGCTGGTCTGGGGTCTAAGACAGTGCTGACTCCCCAGAGATGAATGTAGGCTACAGCGAGGCCTGAGAATAGTTGCAGTCAACTACATAGTGCAGTCCCCAGACAAGGTGGTCCCTGCCATTCTTGGCTACCCCAACACTGGCAGTTTGGAGTCTTTGCATCTTTCTATTCACATGTGCATGTGAATGGAACCTGAAAGGCATATTTCCCAAAACCAGCACCATCGGGACCAAGAAGCCAGGACTCACCACCCAATGTACGTGTCTCTCAGTGTATTTGGAGGGTTGCAATCCTCAACATCAGGGACTCCTGTTAATGACGCATGATTAGGAATCAGACCATGTGCCTTTAAAAAAAAAATGCAACCTTGAGCTGGGTGTGGTGGCACAGGCTTGTAATTCCAGTACTTGGGAGTCTGAGATAGGAGGATCTCAAGTTCAAGGACAGTCTCAACAAGTAGTGAGACTCTCATCAACCTAGAGAGACCCTATTTCCAAATAAAAATAAAATAGGGCTGGGAGTGTAGATCAGAGGTAGAATGCTTCTGTGTTCAGTCCCCAGTCTCACACACACACACACACACACACACACACACACACACACACACACGCAACCTTGATAACTTCCTTGAATGCTTCTACAAATACTTCAGGGATGCCACAATTTGATTTGTATCATCTTCTCTTATTTTGTTTCCTTAATATTAGCAAAGAGCAGGAACCTCTAGTGTATAATGACACCAGTGGCACCCACCTCTGTGGTTTGTCTGTAGTCCAAGGGCTTAGCCCAAGCAGTGAAAAAGTAAATTCTCTGCACAGCTACTCTGATGGTCAAGTGGACCAGTCCTTCACCTGTGCTGCCTTAACACATTGTGAAAACTTTTATTTTAAGACATTAACTACATCACAATTATTAGTTTACATGTCGATCTCTCTCCCCAAAGACCATGAACTCTTTGAGGACAAGGATCAGCTCCCATCTACTTTCATTCTCCACAGGAGCCCACCAAAGGCATCCTGTACATGTCTGTTGAATGAATGAGTCCTGGGCCATATTAATAATAGCAATGCCAGAGTTCATCGTCACTGACCTTAATAACTGGCAGGCTCTGGGTAAGATAATTCCTGTAAGAATTAATTTATGCCCCAAATGATGCCATGCTCATTATTGTCTCCATGTCTACAGCACAGGGAAATGCTCATCTGTGGTAAGTGTGATAGTACTTTAAGAGATAAACCTACTTGGATGAGTACAAGCAGATAGCCTTACTACGGCTTATTTGATGTCCAATTTGTGCTAAGCATCCTATAGATATTGTCTTATTAAATCCTCCCAATAAACCTGTGAGGCAAGCTTTACTATAGCTTTGCTTCTCTTTTCTTCTTTTCTCTCCTCTTTTTTCCTCATTCTCTCTCCTCTCCTCTCCTCTTCTCTCCTCTCCTCTCCTTTCCCTTTCCCTCCCCTCCTCTCTTCTCTCTTCTTCTCTCTAGTCTTCATCATCTCATCTCATCTCATCTCATCTCATCTCATCTCATCTCATCTCAATCATCTTTTCTTTTGTGACACTGAACCCAGAGAAGTGCCCCAGTGCCCCAGTGCTAAGCTATATTTCTCTCCCTCCTGACATATATGCTTGATGTTGATAATTGCATATATATAGTGTTATTTGAACTGTTGCCTTCATCAGGTCTCCTTTCTCTCTTCCCCACTTTCCCCTGCCACTATACTACTGATGTCTCTCCTCATCTGTAGAATTCTACTGATGTCTTTCTTCATTTATCTGAAGTCCCTTTGATTCATTTTGTCTTCGTATTTTATTTTTATTTTTATTTTTTGTGGTATTGGGGCTTGAACCCAGGAGCATTCTACCTCCAAGCTACACCCAATCCTATTTTTTATTTTTTATTTTGAAACAGGGTCTCACTAAGTTGCAGAGGGCCTAAGTAGCTGAGGCTGGCTGTGAACCTGTGATCCTCCTCTCCCAGCCTCCTAAGTACTGGGATTATAAGCGTGCATCACCACGCCCAGATCTTGTTTAAAATTTGAGACAAGGTTTCCTTAAGTAGTTGAGATTGTCCTCAAACCTACAATCCTCCTACCTTAGCTTCTCCTGAGTACTGGGATTATAGCTTTGTGCCATAGCTCCCAGCTAAAATGGTGGATTTTATACTACATACATTTTATTATAATACAAATATAATTATTGAAAAAATGATAAATGTGGAATTTTTGCAGCTTGAGAGGTACAGGGGCCATGTCTTCACCTTCCTAGTGGAAGCCAGGTCAATTCAGCAATAAATTCTTTTAGAGTCTTTTTCTATTACTGGTTTCCATGTTACTAAATGTCAGTTAACTCGTGATAAAGTGTTTCTCCCAAGATCAGAGGAGCACATGGACTTTGTCACAGATGATGCTGGAGTCTACCCATATGCAGAATGGCATTTCTTCAGGTTAGTAATTCATGAGTTAAGTGATTTTGAACCTAGCCCACTGTGTTTTCCAGAGAGTGATGTTTGTCACCCAAAAGAGCACTTCATGAGGTGACTCACGTCAGAAGTATTCCAGTCACCACATCCTTTATCCTTGATACAGTGCACAGCTCATTCCCCACATAGCTCTATGATGGCTTAATTCATGAAAGGCTCATTTCTGCAAAAGGAGGAGTTATTCCATGATTTTATGACATCTTCCACAACTATCAATGTGTTTATGTATTTACTCTTCCACTGAAGAAATATTTTAGTTTCTAATAGGGACTAGGCTGTGGGCTACCTCCTCTGAGCACAGTCTTGAAATATAAGTCATCTGTTCTCTTGGTGCCTTGGAAAAGCTTGGAGAAATGACAGAGATCTGAGATGAACTCAGCTGCTATTTGAGTCCTGGAGTCTGGGCCCACGAGCACCCTTCGTGTGACTTTTAGACAGAGCCTGGCACAAAGCTAGCACAGAGGAACAGGTGGTGGAGTTCTCTGGCTTCTGAGCTGGGGATCCAGACCAGCGTGACTCTGGGGGCCGAACAGACCACGGCTACAGGAAGCTGCTCGTGGTGAAGGGCCTTGCCCTTTCTTGTCTGAGTTCTGTCGTTTGCTTTTGATTCTCTGGTTGGTATTCATATGCAGTTGGTTTATCAGGTACTTGACCATTTCAGTAGAAAAGAATGGCTCCATCTGCCAGTGACATGTAGTCTGCTCCTCGGTTACCCTGTAAGCCCAGTGACCCGTGTGGAGCAGAGATATCATGTTTTGCTGCTGAATCCATCAAGTTTCTGTAGCTATAGCTGATAGGGACATGCTGGCACGTAACCAGCTGGGCATGATGGCTGTTGGAGAGATTTTATTACGGAGCACAATTGGCATTCATCTTCCCCGTGGTATCTAGTCACCCGATAAGAAGGCAGGTATCTAGTCAGCCTATCTCTTCTCCATCTGTTTCCTTCTCCATCCTTTCCAACTTCCATTCTGATTCAGCATACCCCTTCTCTGTCCTGCCTTTTCTAGCATTCACATGCCCAGAACAGATCCTGCCTTTCCATCCCTTTACTACAATCTTCCCAACCTTCAATGCTCCTGTTTTTATTTTATTTTTTAGGAAGTTTCTTTTTCTATTGACCAAGCTTCATTTCCTTCAAACTGAGCCACCTTGCCACCTAACATTCTCAACTACTATAGTCAGTCCTTGACTCGAAGACTTGGGTTATATTTTACATACAAAAATGCATCCATTTTAAGTGTACAGTTTGATGAATTTTGACAAATCTCTATGCTGCAAACAAAATATTTCCATTAACCCTAAAATCACTATATAGTTTTTTTTTTTAGAATTTTATATACATGGAATAAGGCGATATTTCAGGAAGACACCTCTTCTTTCACCTATTAACATTTCTAAGACTGAATGTGTCTTACAGTGAGCATCTAACATGGTATTGTCTCTTTTATCCCCTCAGGGATATACTAAACAGAATGCATCTTATAATGGATGATATAATCAGTTATCCATATCTCTGATGTATATGTATACACTCGTGTGTGTATTTATGCACATATGTGTATACTAATAGTTGGTTTAAAAACTAGTCTGAGTTGGACAGTTAGCACTGCGAAGGTAACACCTTTGCTGTGTAGGTTACTATAGTGTCTATAACTGGAAACTGGCAGGAACTAAATAAATACTGCAGAAGGAGGTGATAGTGAGTTTCAGAGTTGTCTAAAAATATCTTTTGCATCTTCGCTGAGCATGTTAAGTCTGAGATAGCTGTTCCCAACTTTTGTTCCATGAACAATTAATATTACTGAGATGCTAATAAAAGGGAGGAGAGAGGATTGCCAGCATCACTGAACGAAATGAAATGGATTTCCCACTAACGTGTTGGGAAATGTTTCTTATTATGATCTCTCACTAAGAGATACCCAATCTATTTGCATGCTAAATGTTTTAGAAATAGCCTGGCAGCCAAAGTCCTACAACTTTCTTAAAAAAAAAAAAAAGTTTGGAGCCGGAGTGATGGAGCACACTTGTAACTACACTTGTAACTCCAGTACTCGGGAGGCTGAGATCGGAGGATCATGGGTTCGTGGCTAGCCTCAGCAACTTAGGCCACCTGCAACTTAGTGAGACCCTGTTCCCTCCTCCCCCAAAAAGTAGGTCTGGGGGTATAGCTCAGAGGTAGAATGCCCCCAGGTTCCATCCCCAGTACCATCACAAAAAAGTTTGATTTTTGTTTTAATCTCACATTCATTTGACCCTGGAGCAAATGTTGTGGAACATCCATTAAGAGTTTACAAAATATACCTTACTAAAGGCTGGTCTAAGGTATAAGCATGAATACAAAGAATGGGGAGGAAAGGGAGAAGAAATCCAAATAGAGTTGTATTTGAGCTGGTCTCTGATAAGCCCAAAGCAATGCCATGCACTCAGAACAGCTGGGATGAGGATGTCCTTCATGAGTCATGGGTTGAATAAGAACTTTCCCTCTCTCCACGTCTCTTTATGGTGTGAAGGGACAAGTGGGTAGACAATCTTTTCTAAGAGGAAGGGAAAGCAACACAGAAACTTGCATTGGTTAATACCTCAGGTGACATTCTCCCAGTGCACGTGGGGGTTAATTTAGGTCGAGTGAGGAAAACCTCCTGCCCCACCCCTCTGTCTCAGAGCTTAGGCCATCCCATGGGGAATGAGCTGTTGTGTTTGGCCAGACACCTTTACCCAACAAGAAAACTAAGGCAGGTAGTAGAATATTTGACTCACTAAACCAGGGAGGAGCCCACCTGCAAGAATGACCCTGATCATCTAGATGATAGCAGATTTCTTCCCAGAAATTGCATTAACCCAATACATGGAGAGGTGAAAGGAAATCTGAGTGGGTCAGGTGAAAATCAGACAGAGACTAAAATAAATGGACCAGAGTTCTCTTTCCCTTTTCCAGTATTATTTTTCCAACTACCACCTAGAAAATTGGTATCTTTCTCTTGATGTATTTCTATGAATTTTAATACATTCATAGATTCCTTGGACTACCTACATACTCAGAATGCAGAATAGCTCCATCGCCCCTTGAAACTTCCTCCCACGGCTGCTGAGTCGGATTTTCCCCAACCTGGAACCTCAGCAACCACTGATGTCTTTGCTATCATACAATTTTGTCTTTTTGAGAATTCCTTTCCTCTCGATATTTTCCTAATATCGTTTGCTTAGTTTTTAAAATGGGGCCCTCAATATTTATATGCGTGTGAAAATAACTCCAGTGCCTGAGACAATAACTCCTTCTCCATTGCTACTGTTGTGATTTTTACTGTTGTTAGCTTTTTTTTTTTTTTTTTTTGGTAGTAGGGATAAAAGCACAGGGGAGTTTTACCTCTGAGATACACCTCCAGACCTATTTTATTTTTTATTTCAAAACAAGTTCTCGCTAAGTTGCTGAGGCTAGCCTCAAACCTGTGATCCTCCTGTCTCAGCCTCCTAAGACCTGGGATTACAGGTGTGTGCCACTGCTCCCAGCTTGTGGCTAGCATTCATTAGCACCTATTATGCACTTGTGCTAAACTCTGTATATGCATTATCTTGTTTTAACCTCAGAATAGCCTTATGATACATGTATACCATTATTATCTCTATTTTATAAATATGGGAACTGAGGATCAGAGAAGTTACGTGACTTTGCCTAAGACCTCAAAGCTAATGAATAACTGAATCCCATTACAAACCCAGCTCCGGCTGACCATAAATCTTTACTTAAACGTTTACAGTTAGCAGTCAAATGGAGGAGGTTGTGATAGGAAGGTAGCGCATGAAGAGAGGCTGGAGCAGTGCCACTTTGGGACCATATGGCTTTAAAAACATTTGCAAGAGTGTGTGTGAAGCTGGGAGTCACCTGGTTGTCTGACTTCCCTCCTCAGCCTCTGCCTGTCTCCCTCCACCTGCCACATATGGTCCTAGCTGTCCCAGATGGCACCTGCCTGCTGTTTTCAGGGGTCTGGGGTGCTTTCAGTCTCCTTGCAAATTTAGCAGGCAACACTGTCTGTATAACAGCTCTATCTCAGAGCACATTTGGGACCCAGGAAAGGAGCTGGACCACCTTCTGTTTTCTATCCAGGCTCAGTTCCCTCAGGCGCCTTCTGACCTCATTTATTCTCCCCAAATGCTTGCAACACCAGCTGGAAAAGCTTCTGGGACAAAGCCACTGGTCTGTGCAGGTGGTGGCAGCTGCGTTCTCCCTGATATGGGGCGAGCGAGGTAGCAGAGAGTATGGTTCATATGATGCTTAATGGAGGCCGGACGAACACAGCCCTGTGAGGCCTGGGGTTGCAGCATTTGGGTTGAGGAGCTGAGTGAGAGTCCAGGGAAAAGAGAAGAGAGAGCAGAGAATGAAGAGGCAGTGATGCTGGGAGACGGCCCACGGCCCTGGCCTGTGCGTTGTTTTTCTTTGAACTGGCTGTTTGGGGAAGTCAAGCTAGTTGGGGAATATTGTCCTGGAATCAGCTCCCAGCTCCCTATGGCTCCTGGAAGTGATCCACAAAGTCTGCACATGTCGGGAAGAATCACACATCTGAATTATGGCACAGATAATCTGGGGGCAAAGAAAACAAGCCAAAAATAGGGTGCTGGGACCATCCCGGGTGGCCCTTGATTGATACCAGGGGTGAGGGAGGGCGCGTAGTGTGGAGTAGAAAGTGCGGAGTCGCCCCAGGAACATGGCAGCTGACATTTGTGGAGCACTTGATGTGAGCAAGTCAATGTGCTAAGAGCTAATTGATGTAAAGCATCTCGTTTACTTCTCACAAGAGCCCTCTGAGGTAGGTAGCGCTATCATCTTCAATTTGTAAATGGACTGGAGACCTGAGGTTTAAGTGACTCACCGAAAGTACACGACTATTGAGGGTCAGACTTGGGATTCGAATTTTGACAAGTCGCCAAACTAAGACTGTAAATTCTCTCTTCTCAGCTTTACTGCCTGTCCTAATTCAGAAATATTATTAAAGAGTAATAGAGTGAGGAGGAAGCAATGGGCTATTCAGGAACTCCTAATCCTTCTGATGGCTTGCAAAGTCCCTTCGACTTGACTGCATTTCAGAAAGAAAAGGAACCACCTGGATTTGCACTAAGAGGTAGGTCTTCCGGTGTCTGTCGATCTTACTTGTTGCTTTGAACTAATTGCATGAAGTAAAAACCTGCGGCCGTTTCTCAAGTTTTCTTTTTTGCACAATCAGCTTGGGAGGTATTTGGATGTGTAGGCACAATGGGCGAGTTTTCTCTCTCTCTTGGGCTGGCACCATGAGGCGTGACTATTGGTCCCACCCTGGCTGACACAAGATGCATCGGGCCTTCTTGAGCCAACAAAAAGATCTCGATGAGCTTGTTTTTTAAGTGAGCCAAGGTGAACAGAACAGACTTTGGGTTTAAAAAGCTCATGGACAGAAAGTTAAATGAACTCTTTCAGAGTGTCATTTTATCAGTGAGTCCCCTGGAAGAGGTGTTTTACCAAATGGTTCCCTGCAACAGCAGGTTATTTAGTGCCCTCTTAGGAGAGTACTTTATACTTAGTAGTATCCCGGCCTGGACTCATCACAGACTCCTGTTTAATAATGGTACCCGTCACATTCTCCTGCAAGGGCTAGCACCCTTTCTTAGTTCTATAGAATGCTTCATGCACGCAGGGCACAATAAACAGTCAATAATAATGTTTACTATGATAACGATCTTCCAAATGCCTTTCATCTAAGGCTCTCAAAGTGCTTTGCAAACACTAATTAGTTAAGCTTTACAATGGTTCTCTGTTTTTACAATACATTTTTTCCATTTTACAGAATTTTAAATTGAGACCCTGCAAACTTAAGTGGCTTGCCCAAAGTCCTGCAACAAGCTTAAATTAATGCTAATGATGATACTTTGCATTTACCTAGCAGGTATTTTCTGAGGTAATACAATATGCTGTGAAGATAATTTTCACACTGTCCTGGAAGAAGGTGGGGAGCAAGTATCGGTAGCTGACGGGTAGGGTAGGCTGGATAAACTGAGGCAGAGAGGGCAAGTAACTCCAGAGAATGTGGCCAAGTTTGCAAGTCCACTTCTCTGACCTCAGGCATTTTCTTAACTGAAGGATGCATGGTCGCTTTCACACTTACAGGAGAGATGGTTATATTTGGCCAGTAAAAGAAGGCGAAAAAATGACACCATATTTATAGCGAGGATGGGTTCGTTCATATCCCCATTGAGACAGGCAAAGGATGAGAGGAATACTTCAAGAAAGAAGGGCCAAGCCGGGCGTGGTGGCGCACGCTTGTAATCCTAGCATCTGGGAGGCTGAGACAGGAGAATCGAGGTTCGTGGACAGCCTCAGCTACTTAGGCCCTCTGCAACTACTCAGTGAGACCCTGTTACAAATTAAAGAATAAAAACTAGGGCAGGGAGTGTAGCTCGGAGGTTGAATGACCCGGGGTTCCTTCCCCAGACCCACTCCCACCCACCCACCCACCCCCACACAAAGGGATGAGGTGTAGCTTGGAGGTAGAATGCTCCTGGGATCAATTCCCAGCACCCCCACCCCACATATTAATAAAAAGAAGAAGAAAAGAAAGGAGAGCTCAGGAAATGTAGAAAATAAGGAGGGTGGGGAGGCTGCCCGGCCTGCTCTTCTGCAGAGACTCTATAAACCGGGTCCTGCCTGGAAGCAGAGGCCCTTCAAGGACTGGCTCTGCACTTCAGCCTCAAGGCCGGCCCTGCTCCAGAGAAGCTTGCAGAGTGGGTACAGACATACCACTCGTGCCTTAGTGTGCTGTTATGAATCCCTGCAGAAGAGTTCCAAGGACATGCTGTATCTTAACAGCTCTCTGCGATGTGTGGCTAGCTCTTGCCTCAGTCCCCTGTGCTGAGAGGGCCCTCAAATCCTCTCTGGCTCAAAACCTCGGTGGCTCTGGACCTACTCTTTGCTACCTTTTCTTAGCAACGCAGCCACAGGATGAAAACCTCAACAAAGGTATGTGAGGCTGGTAAGGGACTCGCCTCCTCCCACTCTGACAACTTCTCCTTAGAAAGAAATGACACCTTCCTGAAAGGCAAGCCAGACATTTGCAGCAGGGGAGGGCTGGTCCCCCCTGCTCACCCTGGGGTCTTCGGAATTCAAGGGAGATTTGTGATCCTGAGATAGAGCCCTTTCCTCTATAAACCAGGCATGTTTGAGAAAGGCTTGCTTCCCCACCCCCACTCTGCCTTTGCAGGCCCCTGGATTCTGATTGATGACTCAGGCAGGGCTAGTGGAGAGACTTCCAGAGGGGCGCCAAACCCTTTTCTGGAATGCGTTCACAGCGGTGAGGAAGTCACACCACCATCTCACTTCTCCCCACTCTCATTTTGAGTATTTGCACAATCCTACCAGAGGAGGCCTTAGAGGTGCACAGAACCCAAGGTGGCTGAGCTCCTGGAGGGGAAACTTCAGAAAATGTTTCTGAATCACATACTTCTTCTCAGTGAGGACCAAGTCCCGTGCAAAACCCTCCTACTCTTCAGAGCAGAGTCACGCAGGACCCTGCGGGTGCCAGCTTTGGTTGTCTAAGCATGCCAACAATGGGAGCTACAGCTCTGTGTCTGCTGTGACACACAGACGCCAGGGGTGACAGCGCATAATCCTGTTGGTCATACAAAGGCCATGTCCTTGTATGCTCTCAGGATGTACCCTTACCCAGCCTCCCACAGTGGGGCTCACTGCAGGTCAGGCGTACCCCAGGGTGTGTCTGCAGAGCTGGACAGGACAGAGGGACTTGCTGCCCATCTCCTGGGTGGCTTCACCCAGGCTGTTTGTGCTTCCACCGCAGCCTCTGATGTGCATTTTGTGTGCCTTCTATTGGTTTTGCCAAGTGAGACACATCTGCAGGGCTCCTCTGCACATCTGCTGTTTGTGGCCCAGCCTTTGCTCTCAGCGAGTCCACCCACATAGACACTCGCCTCTTACACCATCTCAGGTGTCAAGTATCTTGAGAGCTTTGAATAGATTATGAATGAGCATTGTCATAATAGTACCTTATGGGTGGATAATAGTGCCTTAATAGGGATGGGAAGACAGATTTGGGTAAAATTCGAACAATCTCTGGCATCTGAAAAATTCTCAGAGATCTTGAAAACAACCAGCAATTCCATTTTCTTTTTGTCTTTCTCACCCTCTCTCTGGCTAGGCCTCAGAACAGCAGAAATGAAAGACAAAACAATGTAATCCCAAAGAGTTTCTTTGCTCTACCTCTGGACAAGAGATAAAGAGAACCTAGGGAGCTTTAGAAGCCTTAAGGGAGATTCTCAGACGGACTAGGTGGTTCAGGATTCCACCAAATCTCAGTAAACTGGTGACCATTTCCCAGAAAGTTATCTCTGGGGAATCATCAGCGGCGCTCTAAAAGTAACTAAAAAAAGACGATCCCGTCTTCCCAATACATATACCCAACCTCCAGCCGGACATAATGTGAACAAGTAAGAGTGTTCTTACCCCATCCATGTGGATCTTGATGTTGGGGACCAGCTGGAAAGGGCTGGCCTGCAGGCTTCTGGGGCTGGCCCTGCTTTTCCTGCTGTCCCGTAAGGTCAGCACGCCGGGCCTGCGGAAGGAGCCCCCTCTCCCGGAGCTCTGCCCCGAGCGCACGCCATCCAGCAGGCGCACCAGCAGCAAGTTGGCCGGCAGTGCCTCGATGCTGCAAAACACCAGGGTCCTGCATTCGGGGCACCTCAGCTCCTTGTGGGCCTTGAAGATCCTCTGTAGACATGGTTTGCAGAAGGTGTGCTGACAAGGGAGGACTTTGGCTGTGACATCGAGCTTTTCCAAGCACACGGGGCACTCCAGAAGATCAAGTAATGTCAAATCATCCATTTTATTTTCAAACTCCAGCCCCGATCGGAAGCAGGATCCACATCGTAGGGACGGCTGAGTGGAGGGGGCAGAGCTGGCTTTCTTGAGAGCGGCAGGATCCCAAGCCTGTTTGAAGGAGAAAGCAAGGGAGGAAAGAACGTGACTGCTCCGAGAGGTATATCCCACCTACGTGGAGGCAGTGTCTCAGAAGAGACTCTGCAAGTACTTTGTTCCGGAACCCAACTTTCAGGTGACTCATTCTGCTTCAGTGCTGGCAGCGAGAGACTCATTGGTGCCTGTGCTGCCTGCAGCAAGGGTCAGAGGGAGCCCACAGGTGGCTGGCTTCAGGGAGGCCAAAGTGGCCAGCCCAGGTGGCTGCCCGCTCCTCTCTACCCCAGCCCCGCGAAAGCGCTGGGGCAGGTGAATTCTCAAAGCAAAGCCCCTCAGGATGTAATTCTGTTAGCTATCTACCTGTTCCTCCCTCTTTGATTTAAGTTTGTCTGTGGTCCGCATCATATGCAGATAAGTTTAATAATGCAAGTTTGTCTGAATCCCATGCAGCTGTAGAATTATTTCCTTCAAAATGTATCTTCCTCCACTGTTTAGTTCTAGCAAAATACAAGAAAAATTCCTACTAAAACCCGGTGTTCAAAATTGTTTGGCCTTAACTATGGGCCAGGTACTTGGAAGCTTTTTTTCTTTGAGATCCTCTCTCTCTCTCTCTCTCTCTCTCTCTCTCTCTCTCTCTCTCTCTCTCTCTCTCTCTCTCTCTCCTTCCCCAGATTATCTTAGCCTCAAAGACAATCTTCTCTCACGAGGCGAGGTGTGCAGCCTGTTGAGGTGTGCAGGCTGTTTAGTTACTTTGACAATTGTTCTCCTTCCAAGGGGAGCTGACAGGAATTCTGGCTGGTCAAGGTGAGGCCGCAGGCACAGGTAGGGGTGTGAGCGCTCTGAAAGCCATTTTTTGTCTCAGAATCAGTACCCTTTTGGATCGCTGAAACCAAGTCACCGGTTCAGAAAAGACTCCTGGAAAACGGCCAGCCGTGGGTCGCAGGAGCCCAGGCCTGGGTGGACCGCTGCCAGGTTTGGGGCCGGGGCGGGCGGTGAGGAGGGCCGCCCTGGCGCCCCAGGAGGAGAGATGGCGCCGCGCCTTCCCGGGGAGAGCGGCCACTGACCTGGGCTCTGCGGGGCGCTGGTCCTGTGCTCGCTGCGCAGAGGCGCTGGCTCCTCCGGTGGCCTTTCCCGGCGAGAGAGCCAGCCGCGCTGACTCGCTTTGAAAACTTTACAACTCCAGTCCTGCTCAGTTCTTGGGATCGCCTTACCCGGCCCAGTTAACGCTTTCACCGCCGGGCTGCCGCCTGCCTGCCGCGCGCGTCTTGAATTCATTGTCTGCCGCAGATCTTTCTTTTATGACCCTGCTTCAGCTTCTGAGAAAAGATTGTTAGAGGCAAACTATAAGTCAGCTCCTACAGCAAAGTATCTACCAAGTTTATATTGTGATTTTCTTTCCTACCCCAGAAGTTGAAACCTGCTCAGTAATAGACATGTCAAGGGGTTGTGTTTATTTAAACCTTTATATGGATTTCCTGAAAAGGTCAGACATATGAATGGTAGCTGTGATAACAAAGATAAGCTGGCCGCCTGGAAAATACTGCACCTTACAAACTCTGCTCAGCCCCTGAAGTTAGGAACGAGAGGGACTTAAGTGATCTTTTGACCCAATCTCTTTTAAGAAAAAGGTGTGTGTACATATACATATTTGAAAAATCAAAGGACAGAGGGATTTTTTTTAAAAAAGGAAAAGCAATGATTCCAGCTCTCCTCCTGCCCACGGTAGTCTTTTCAGACCCCCCAATAATGCCTCCCACTTCCATTTTTTGATTTATCAATAGCTCATCTCATGCACATTTACAAAGGTATCCAATTGAGTAAGTAAATAATAATAGTATTACCTAATGCAAGGGTAGCCCTTATCTGTGGCAAGCACTGTACTAAATACCTTACCTGTATTAACCTGCTTAACCCTTTTAACAACCTGAGGGTACACTAGACTCTTTACCTACACTGTCCAGAAGAGGAAACAGAGACAGAGCGGGGAAAGAAATTACCCAGAAATCACAGCTTGCGGGAGGCAGGTGGTCTGTGCTCTTGGCTGCATCATACATAGAGCCATCTAGCTTTAAGAGATGTTTCAAGGGAGCTAATCCTCGCCTAGGATGGCAGGAAGTCAAAAGATAATGATGAAAATTGACCAATCAACTTTGCTTGCAGAAGAGGCAGCTGGGCCCAGAGAGATCAAGAGATCCTTTGAAGTTGCTGGGTGAGTTAGAGACAGAACTGGGATTGGAAACTGAATGTTCTTTTTCTAATTTTTTTTTTGGGGGGGCAGTTCTGAGGATAGAACCTAGGGGCGTTCTACCTTTGAGCTACACCCCCAGCCCTGTTTTTTTATTCTTTATTTTGAAACAGGGTCTCACTGAGCTGCAAATGGCCTCACTAAGTAGCTGAGGATGGCCACAAACCTGTAATACTCCATCTCAGCCTCCCAAGTACTGGGATTACAAGTGTGCACTGCCACAACTGGCATGAATGTTCTTTTTTTTAATTTTAATTTTTTTTTTTTTTGAGGTACTGGGGATGGAATCCAGGTGCATTCTACCTCCGAGCTGCATTCTCAGCCCTGTTTTTATTCTTTATTTTGAAACAGGGTCTCACTGAGTTGCAAAGGACCTCACTAAGTATCTGAGGCTGTCTTTGAACCGTGATCCTATTGTCTCAGCCTCTCAAATGCTGGGATTATGAGTGTGCACCACCACGCCTGGCATGAATGTTTTTTTTAATATATATTCAGCTGTGTGTGATGGTGCACGCTTGTAATCCCAGCATTTGGGAGGCTGAGACAGGAAGATCACAGTTTGTGGACACCCTCAGCTACTTAGTGAGGCCCTCTACAACTCAGTGAGACCGTATTTCAAAATAAAGAATAAAAAAATAGGGCTGGGGGTGTAGCTCAGAGGTAAAATGCCCCTGGGTTCCACCGCCAGTATTGAAAAAATATATAAACATATATATCTTTAATTTTAACATGAGGATAATAATTCTTCATTACATGAAATACACTTAGATAGAGCTCCATGGACAATCTTACGAGGGGACCAAGACACCTAAAAGCACTGGGGTGGTTTATATGTATTTCAGAGTTTTTCCATGTCAATCCAAAAAACTAAATGTACACAAAGTTTAAAACATGGAGAAGCCAGACATGGTGGTGCACTGGTACTTGGAAGGCTGAGACAGGAGGATCACAGATTTGAGGCCAGTCTCGGCAACGTAACAAGACCCTCAGTGAGACCCTGTTTCAAAATAAAAAATAGAATAAGGCTGCAGGCATAGCCCAAAGGTAGCATGCCCCTGGGTTGAATCCCCAGTGCCACAAAACAATGACAACAAAAGTCCAAAAAAAAAAAAGGCAAAGGAGAGCGTTGGGAGGAAGCAGATGGAGTTGTCTCCTGAGCACTGAGTCCTAATTTTCATGCTCATTTTAGTCACAAATTTTAAATATTTTTAAAACTCCCCTTTGAGCTTTAAAAACTTTACATGCCGTTCTGTTTTTCTATCTCCTTCAATTAATTTCCACTCTTGATTTTGAGCCCAGAAATCTCCTAGAGTTTGAGGCTCTTTGCTGTCTCCTAACTCTGCCTCCCACTTAGCAAAGCGGGGTCTCCCGTGAGCCGCTTGGCGGTCGGCCCCCTTCTAGAGAGGACGATTCAACGCGAGAACTTCTGCTGCTGCGGGGGGCAACATCCTCCCTCAATCTCAAGTCCCCCCTTTCTTCTGGTTCTAGAGATTGAACCCATGGGCATTCTACCTCGGTGCTACATGCCTAGCCCTATATATATTTTTTAAGCTTGCTGAAGGCTTTTGCTTAATTGCTGAGACTGGCCTTGAACTTGGGATCCTACTGCTCAGCCTCCCAAGAACTGGGATTACGGGTGTGCACCACCACACCTAGTTTCCTCTCTTGTTCTTAAACATACTCTTTGTCTCCAGTGTTCCCGTATCTGCACCTGCGTGCACACACACGCGTACATAAGGATGCACAGAATGTCGACAGCAGTAATATTTATTGAGCACGTGCTGCACACCATGGACCAGTGGTAAGACTTTAAACAGATTATCCCATTGAATCCTCCAAATCACCTCAGACAGTAGGTGTTGTAACTTTCCCAGGGACAAAGCTTGTGATCTGAACTCAGGCTGGTCTAATTCCAGGAACTGTCTTCCTTATCACAATTGGTTTTCATGTCATAAAATCACATGCATGCCATAAGTACAGCCATATAGCTTTAATGAATAAACACACTTATACATAAATCCATAGCGTACACTTCAGCTGATCCCAGGGCCAACCCAAGACAGAATGAGCCCCCAAAAGCCACTGGACTCCCTGACTATCTCGTCAGATACAGTCTTTCTCGTCTCTCGGCCCTTAATGCCCTGCGTGGTTATGAACTCTCCCATCTCTGAGAAAACCCGGTCAAAGCAGCTCAGTTCCAGGAAGACAGGTTACTCTCTTCTAGCACATTTGGCAATTGGAAAGTCAGACCAACTAAGATATATGACTACAGTGCACTGATAAAAAATTTTAAAAAAAGATCATAAAAAAATCAAACCAAGAGAATTGTGATGGTAGAATTTCAGGACAGCTAAGTGTCCATGGACTGGGAGTAGGGGCTGTAGAGCCTCTCAGGTCGTAGGTGGTCCTGTAGTGCCTGTAGGTGGTCCCCAGTGTCACCTATGCGGTGTCTTAAAGAGGCTTTTTCCTTCTTTTTAAAAATAAAATTCCTAGCCGGGTGTGGTGGTGCATGCTTGTAATCCCAGCATTTGGGAGGCTAAGATAGGAGGATCACGGTTCATGGACAGCCTCAACTACTTACTGAGGCCCTTTGCAACTCAGTGAGACCTTGTTTCAAAATAAAGAATAAAAAATAGGGCAGGGGGTGTAGCTTGAAGGTAGAATGCCCCTGGGTTCCATCTATATGATTATATGATGGGTTCCATCATATAATTCCTTATTTATTTTTATCAAGTATTTTCTATTAAAATATGTGCAATTATATAAAAAAAACGAAAGCAGAACCAACAAAACCAATGTTATATGAAGGTTCTAAGCTGGGCTTCCATGTTATTTCATAAAGGGCCGAGGGAATTAGGTTTGGTTGAAGGAAAAGGATTGGATTTTTTTTTTATTAGCTTCTTGGTCACTGTATTCAGCGTAAACCAACATGTGGGATTATAAGAATAACGAAAGTACAAGTTGGGAAGCAAAGTTATTGGAAAGTGTTTAAACCGGAATTCTAATGTATTTCGGTAAAGAGGTTTAGAAATTGTGTTTGTGGAAGGTTTCAGGCATGGATTCCTCTTTTGAAATATACTTTTATTGGTGCATGTAATATCTCATCATAATGTAGTTGAGAGTGACAGGGACATACACGCACACAGCACCTGGGAGGCGCCGCCCCAGCCCGGTCCCTCTTTACTTTCTCCTCTTCCCTTACAAGATATTGAGTTCGGCTTCCATAACTTCACACACGTATGTAATGTCAATGGAAGTGTTTCCTCGTTCATTCTCCCTCTCCCTCCTCTCCTAGATCCCCTCCATTTCTCCACTGGGGGTTCTTTAAGGAGACATTTTCTTTTGAAGCTTTGGAAGAAGTGGGGGAATTTTAAACAAGGATTTCATCCCAGCTTAGCCAAATGCCATCTTGCCATTAAATCAGACGCATGTCTCGTCCTTAAAAACAAAAAAGATGAGCCAGGCGTGTTGGCACATGCTTGTAATCCCAGCGCTTGGGAGGCTGAGACAGGAGGATCGCACAGGTTCAAAGCCAGCCTCAGCTACTTAGTGAGGCTCTCAGCAACTTAGTGAGACCCTGTGTCCAAATAAAGTATAAAATAGATCTGGGAGTAGTATACCCAGAGGTAGAAAAGCCCCTGGGTTCCACCCCCAGTACCACACACACCCACACGAAAGATGAACTCTGTGTACCTTGCCAGGTCCCGGCCCCCAGTGTACCCACCCCACAACACTCCTGTTTATGCCTCCCAGATACATGGTGGTAACAGGCTGTGCTTCATTGCAACACCTGTGATATTTATGGGCTTCTGCTGCTTGCATTTACATCTTGCCTTGGGTATAAAAAAAAGCAAATCTGGCCATATTATTCCCTCTTCAAAACCCTTCAGTAGGTTCCCATTGACCTCAGGATAAAACCCAAGTCCTTTTTCTGACTTAGCAGACCGTGTGTGCTCTGGTTTATCTGCCTCCACTTGTGCCACCCCATCCCCAGCCCAGCACTCCGGGTCCACCGGCCTTGTCTCCTCGCTCTTAGGACAGCTGATGCTCTTATGGCATTGGGTGTACCTTGCTCTCCTCTCTCCAGTGCACAGCCCGATAAACTTCCCTTTCCTCTCTTCTTCCTCCTTGTAAATTTTCACCCTTTTCTCTGCACATTTGAGCTTCAATGACTCTTCTTCTTCTGAGATTTCCTTAATTTTCACGAGTAGAGAGTTTGCCGTCTTTCCCGTCTCCTTCCCAACAGTTATCACAGTTCAATGCAGTATTTTTAAGTCGTTTATTTATTGCCCACCTCTCTGAACAGTCTATAAAGAGCAAGGCACTTAGGTGTCTCGCCATTGTTCTGTTCTCATATGGGACACAGTGTCTGGTATGTGGCTGATGTTCAATAAATGCCCATTGAATGAGCTTATAAATGAATAAATGAATGAATGATTTCCTTAAGGTCTGGGTTTGGGCAGAGGTACATACAACTGTTGATAATTGGTTTACATCAGAAATGTCTTTCTTGCCATTTTGAAAATTCTTAGGCTCATCTCATACTTAAGCTAAAATTTATTTTTAAATTCCTTATATAGTCTAGATACAAATCCCTTCTCGGATATGATTTGTCAATATATTCTCAGGCGGATGTTAAATAATTTCCACTGATTGTTTTCTACAAATCACCCAGGGATAAGACTGTTCTTGCAGCATCAGCTTGTAGTCAAGTCAAATAAAGATAAGCTCTGGAAATAGAGATCCCCAGGAGCTGTCAATAGTATCCGTTCCCTGGGAGCTGTGTTTTTTTGGGGACCTCCAAACTTCTTGTACTCCAGTGTCTGCTACTGAATGCTTAAAGCATTTGGTTAATTTTCAGAGTTCTTAAAAAGTTGACTATGGTAATTTTTCCTGGCATTTTTATTGATTTTATGGAGAAGTAGAATTTTATTTTTCTACTTTATTTCATTATAAAGTTTTATTGGTCCACATTAATTACACAGAATAGTAGGCTTCATTGCGTCATATTCATACATGCATATACTATATTTTGACATAAATTTCATTCCCTAGTACCTTCCCTTGACTGTTCTTCCTCCCTCTTCCTCTATCTTAATGGTCTCCCTTCTATTTTTTTAAACATATTTTTATCGGTAAATTTTAATTATACATAGTAGTAGGTGTCATTGTGATATATTATACGTGAAGCTGAGAAATTTTACCAGATTCAGGTGGATGCCACCTGGCAGCGTCTCTCCTTGGTGCCCTGACACATACTTTTTGCCTTCTGCCCGGCTCCTCAGATGTTGCTACATGGGTGGCCGTTGGCAACTGGCTCTCCACTCTCAGGTATATAATCCAGAAGTGTGATCACCTCTGATTGATGGGTCATGTATGGATAGATGCTTCCTTTCCTTTGGGGAAGGTGGTCCTACGATGTCATAGAGCTCTTCAGGAGGCCCGCGAGACGGGTACCGACCGTTCACTCATACATTAGCCCTCCCTCAGTCCCAGTTTCACTCCCATTCCTAACTTCTGCTCCCAAATAAACTACCTTCGAGGAAGACAATCTTTTTCTCCGACTAAGAGAGTTTCTTTCAAATTTAAAATGAAATCGCAACTGTGCAGATAACTTTTACTGGTCAAGTTTACTTATGTAGTGGAATTATAATACTAGGGATATGCTATTTTCATTTGACTGCCTCAGCCTTTTGCTGGCCTCCAAATCTCTGCCATAAAGTTAATCATTTGTAAACCACAAAGGAACTGGGGTGGTTGGAAGTCAGACAGGTGGGGCTGCAGGGTCCTGCGCCCTCCCTGTGCTCTCACTGCTCTCTGGTGGGAGCCCGGGGCTTGTACTTCTTGCTCTTTGCCTTCAGTATCTAGTGTAAAGTCGGCCATATGCTTTAATATTCATGTAAGCTATGTTATGCGTTTCCTTTTCATAATGTTGAATTTGCCCTGTGATCTGGTTTTCTAATGATACCAGGGAACCTTTGGAACTATTCAAGGAGAGGAATAATGAGAGGAATGTGGGCACCTTTCCAATAGTGGGAATGGGAAGGAAGGAAGAATGACAGGGGTCGGATGACTATCTGACACTGTCTTTCTTGCAGGCCTGGGATGAAGTTAATTTTGAGATGGCTTCTGCAATCAGGATGATGTTTGCAGGTGGGGAGTACACTTTAGGGGATTCCTGCGCAATCAACAGATCCACTGTAAAATGATCCAAACTTCTGGCAAGGACAAAGAATCGTTATAAATGTTCTGAAGAGGACTTATGGTCCTTAAGTTGAATGAGAAACAGTTCGAATCAGCAGTCAAGAGCATAACTTTGGGGTCCAATAGAGCAGGTATGAAATCAGCTCATTGCAGAAAGAGCTGAAGAAACCCAGGTTTAGCCAGGTGTAGTGGCACATGTTTGGAATCCCAGTACTTGGGAGGCTGAGACAGGAAGAGTGCAAGTTCGAGGCTAGCTAATGAGCTAGCTAATCTTCAGCTACCTAATGAGGCTCCCTGCAACTTAGTGAGATCCTGTTTCAAAATAAAAAAATAAAATGGTGCTAGGGGTACAGCTCAAAGGTAGAATACCCCTGGGTTCCAACCCCAGTACACCACCACCACAACAAAGTCAAGTAATTTTTTAAATTGAAATAATTTATTTTATTTTATTTGTGAAATAATTTATTTTAAAATGGAAACAAAAAATTACTTCTGTAAATGGGAAACAAGTTTCACTTGGTGCAATTTGAAGGTAAAAGTACATGCACACTTAATTCAAGCAATGAAACTTTATTGAATTCCAGTTAAATTTTATTGCCTTCTCAGATCTATTTGTTAAAAAGGGAGAATATCTGGACCTGGTAGCCCACACTTGTAATCTCAGGAGGGATTATAGAGCTTGGGAAGCTGAGGCAGAAGACTTGCAGATTCAAGGCCAGCCTCAGCAATTTAATGAGGCCCTTTGCAATTAGTGAGACTCTGTTTCAAAATAAAAAAAATAAAATAGGGCTGAAGGTGTAGCTCAGACATCTAATGCCGGTGGGTTCAAGCCCCAGTACCGCAAAACAAGAAAAAAACAAAAGAAACAAATAAAAGGAGAATTAGCAAGTGTTAGAGACTAGCCCTAAGGCTTTCTTCTCCATAGTTCAGAGGAGAAAAAAGAAAACTACTTTCTCACTGTGTAATTCACAGTAATTACCTTCCCTTTTTTTGTTTTTTCCAGTACTAGGGATGGAACCCAAGGGCATTCTACCTTCAAGTGACGCCCCCAGCCCTACATATTATTTTTTATTATTTACTTTGAAATAAGGTCTCACTGAGTTGCAAAGGTCCTCGCTAAGTAGCCAAGATGTCCGCGAACCGCGATCCTCTTGTCTCAGCCTCCCAAATGCTGGATTACAAGCATGTGCCACCACGCCTGGCAGTAATTCCTCTTGTGTTATGGTAACCTAGGCTTTGGGAAACTGTTCTGGTGGAGCTGGGTGACTGAAGAATGAAGAGGATGTCCATTTTTTTCTTTCTAGCCCGCAGCAGTTGGCTGACCCTGGCATCCGGTGAGAGGTTCTTACCTGGATTTCCTCCTTGTGATTTTCAGTAGAAGGGATAGCCTACTAAGTATATTTGTATTTTTCCTTTACAGAAGATTAAGAAGCAGTCCTAAAGGCAGCTTCTTGAGAGGAAGAAGCAGAAAAGGAGGTAAGAATGCATTCTATAATACAGTTAGTATGGGAAGATAATATGGTTGCTGACATCAAAGTGAAGTCTGTAGTCTAGTGAATTGTATAGTGCCAGTGTTAGTTTTCTTGTTTTTTTTTTAAATCATGTATTATAGTTATCTAGAATTATCACTGGAGGAAGCTGGGGGAAGGGTGCAAAGAAATTATCTATGCCATTTTCACATAATCTTGTGAGTATAATTATTTCAAGATAAGAAGTACAAAAAAAATTAAAAATTTGGTGTACAGCCAAAGCCACATAAATATGTCCCTATAACCTGGGTACCCTGGCACATCTGTGGCTCAGGAGGCTGAGGGAAGAGGATTGTAAGTTCTGGGCCAACCTGAGCAACTTAGCCAGATCCTGTCTCAAAATTAAAAAAAAATAAAAATCAATCAATAAAAAGAGCTAGTAAATAGCTCAGTGGTAAAGTACCCTGGGTTTATTCTCTAGTTATTACCCCAGAGAAATGTTCTTTTGATCCTGAAATACCACTTCTAGAAATCTATACCAACGTAACAGATATGTACCCAAAGTTGCTTCTTATACGACAGTGAAAAGTTGAAAACAGCCTTCATAGGCAACAATAGAGCATGTAATACATATAATATGGGGATATTATACGACTATTAAAATAATAGGGAGATGGATATATAATGATACGAAGAACATTCACAACTGAGTGGCTATGGAAACTTATAACTTATAGCATAGGTTATTTAAACATGACACACATGTATAATATTGGGATGAGAAGAATATTGGCAAAATATCAGCAATAGTTATCTCTGGATGCTGGGCTTATTCATTCTCTTCTATTTTTTCACTTTGCTTATATGTATTTGAAATTTTTCTATACTATATATTACTGTGATACATTTTAAAGGAAGATAATAAAATAGCTTAAATCATTATAGATGTATTAAAACAGTTGCATTGGGGAGAATTAAGTTCTATAATTCTAGTAGCCCATGCCTTACAATTGATGTTGTAAATTATGAATGCCAGTCTCAAAGATATGTCCTCGGGAAGGGGAGGGAGGGAGTTAGGACCTGGAGGGAAATATTCCATGAATTGTGTGGGTATATATTCCCATCACTCTATATCTCAGTATAATTACAAGGCACTAATAGAAGAAAAAAAGTCAATGTTGATGAATAATAAATACTGTGCCTTAGAAAAAGGCTGTGATCAGCCATTTCACTCCTGCCTTCCTTCTTCTCCTTTATTACTTTATTTCTGATGAAACTGGTAAATATTTTGATTCAAAACCATGAGCAGGATGCAACCTTAATTCTTTTTAAATTCAGAGCAAGTCTGTGCAAAAGCTGACAATTTGCCTGGGCTCTTGTGCAACCATAATCTTGTACTTTTGATCACACAGATGGGAAAATTGCAAAACTCAGGAATTCCCCAAATGCTTTGAATGGGCCTAGATGTCTTTCTTCAGAGGTAAGTCTTCTAGTAAACTATGAAATATGTGAAAAATAAATGTTTCTTCTTATTCTTCAGAATTAGAAACATTTTTTATGACTGACCAAATAACATTTGTCAATTTAGGCATTTTGGGGGGCTCTGTGATGGTGCCGATTGTATATTAATTATATGATATTATGTATTAGTTATTATATATTTACCATTGGTATATATTTACCATTAATATATACATACATATATATATATATATATATATATATATATACCATTAATGGTATATATTTACCATTATAAACCATCTTTCACACAATCTATGGTCATGATATAGAAACCATGTCTGTGTTGATCGTTTGTGCCTGATATCAGTAAGTGCTTAATAAATATTTGCTGAGTGATGAGGATGATTTCTTTATGTTTAGAATTCTCCTTGAGTTACTAAGAAGAAAGCTTGGGGCTCAAAATCTAGAGATAGGTTCTGGATACTCCATTCCACCAGTACCAGCTCGGGACTCTGAGCATTTGATAATTCTAAGCCCTATTCATAAAACTGTGACCAGTGATATGCATTTGGGCTTATCATAAGGAATATGCTTCCTGATATATATTGATAACACTGAGAACAATGTCTGCTGTCTAGAAGGATCTCAAAAGATACTGGCTGACACTGTCTGCATTTGTCTTTTTGAATTGGCTGGAGTTTATCTTTTTGGCATTGTTTTGTTTCAGCTTATGCTAGTGGTGAAAAGCATCAGCTCTGGAGTCAGATGGCCTGTGCCACCCTATTAAACAAGAGTGTGACATGGAGCAAGTCACTTAATCACTCTCTTCTCGGTTTACTCATCTAAGAAAAAAAGACGATGATAATAACAACTCTTACCCCAGAGGATTATTGTGAGCATACACCAAGGAGCTGCTTATAAAATGCTTCAAGGAGTGTGACAGAGTAAGCCCTTAGTAAAGGTTAGCCATTATCCCCTCGCCAGGCCTCTTATTAGCTATCATGTTGCATCTAAAGTATAGTTTTAGACTGAACCCAACTCTGTCTTCTTAACCTAAAGCAGTTATTCATTCTGATTTGGCCATTGCATGACGCCTCACAGAGTGCCTGCCCTGAGGCTTGTGTAGTGGTGTACACCACAGCACCCTGTAACTTTAAGGGGGTGGGGGTTGGTTATTATGCTAGAGTAAAGAATAACAATTAACATGATTTCATGCCGGATTCTGTGCAAAGACCACTACCCTTGCTATTACCCTATCTTCTAGGTGAGGAGCTAATGCCAAGGAACCCAGGATTTGAGCCTTGGCCGCCTGTACCTTTAAGCTTCATGTCCTGCACTTTCTGTATTTATGATATTTAAAACCAGGCTATTTTAGTCAATGTCTTTTTGCAATTTTCTTTCTAAACTATTACGTTTAGTTTGATTCAGTAGAGTTCAGACCTTGGACGCAAGCAGCCTTCTCATGTTACTATCAGGTTAATTTACAAGCAGCATAAAGGGAAATAGGCATGAAACCTGAAAAGAATATGGAAAAATTTCTTCTTGAAATAAAATAATGAGAAATGTCCTAACTAAATAAACACTGGTCAATACATTTGAATAAAAAGTCCTTTGCTGTCCAAGAACAAATGAAGAATCCTACAGAGATAACCAGAATTATCTCATTTTAATTTCATGCCCAATTTATAACTGTGAATTAACTTTTCAGCTAGAATTCTAAAATATATTTGTCCTGTTAAGGCTGGCTCTTCCATTTATGATATTACTTTTGTGGTAATGAACTCAGGGTAGACTAGGAGTACAGGAATATAGTTGCTGGGGAAAAGGGCTAAAGTGGCCGGCATTCTCCTCTCTGTGTCTCTCTTCAACCTGAAACACTCTTTGCTCCTGCTTGGGGATAACCCTGGCTTGGATTCTAACCCAATCTCAGTATTTTGACATTATCTATTAAAACTTAGTGTGTGTTTAAAACTGCACATGCCCTTTCATTCAGCAATTCTTCTTACAGAAGTTTTTTAAGGGAAAATTTTACAAAGATATATATATATATATATGTGTATGTGTATGTGTATGTGTATGTGTATGTGTATATGTATATGTATATGTATACACACACATATATATTATACACATATATACATAAATACATCATATACATATGTACATACAATTCACACATATACACACATAAATATAAATATATTTCCCTATTTGGTTGTTTGTAATTGAAAAGAAGTGAAGCTAACCTAAACATCTGTCAAGAAAGGATTGGTTTTATACACACACACACACACACACACACACACACACACTGCAGAGAAATCCACGGGTAGATTTCACATAATGGAGAAGAATGAACATAATGGAGAAGAGAAGACCAGAGGCCATGTTTATAAGACTCAGGATATTGAAGAAGGATTTTTTAAGGGTACATCTCAGTAGTTGCAAACTCCGGTGTATGTGGGACCAGCCTAGTTTGGTACCTATGCCAGGTAAGAACTGTAACAACCTTGAGAACAAGCCTCATTCAAAGCAAATGGAACCAGTCAACTTTAGCTGATTATTGCTAATGTGCTGGCAGATCTTTGGATTTTCCTAGAAAAACTGGAAATCACAGTGCTTTCATGCTGGCTTATAATACTCACTTCCCATTCACCTCTAAAGCTGGGAGCTGGATGAACATATCTCATTTGAGTGAAACCTTTCTATTTCTATTTTGTGACAACTATTGAAAGTATTTTAAATAATATATTGCATGTGGTTATATGTGAATTGGCTTTGTCTGGTAGGCTTATTGCATATCAGTCAGTCTCTTTAGGACTCAACAGTTTTCTCTGCAGAATCACGTTATGGGTGAATATCAGGGTATACTCTCCCACTGCCTACTTTATACACTGCTTTATGTTGATTTTGAGTTTTTGACAGTAAATATATTGCTTTTATAACGACCCCTCGACCACATACACACCTAAAACATACTTATACTTCCTGTGTTAGGAAGATCTGAACCAAACTGAACTTTCAGACTATTCCAGACTGGAACTTACCTTTGGTTCCAGTTTTATTTATATTTACAGATCGGAGTTTGCAGTCACTGAGATGTACCCTTAAAAAATCCTTCTTCAATATCCTGAGTCTTATAAACATGGCCTCTGGTCTTCTCTTCTCCATTATGTTCATTCTTCTCCATTATGTGAAATCTACCCGTGGATTTCTCTGCAGTGTGTGTGTGTGTGTGTGTGTGTGTGTGTGTGTGTGTGTGTGTAAAACCAATCCTTTCTTGACAGATGTTTAGGTTAGCTTCACTTCTTTTCAATTACAAACAACCAAATAGGGAAAATAAAATAGCCTACCTTTGGTTTTGTAATTGATCTTAAAAACTTGCTGGATTCTTCTCGACAATGACAATGGGCTCATCTACATGATGCTATGGACCAGAGTTTCTGCAGCCTTGACACGCTTCTGGTCATGCTGGACCCAGGAATGGAAGCAACTTTTTAAAGATGTTGAAGAGAACAGTCATAGCATCATGTTTCTCATTTCCATGGTGTGCTTGGAGCCTATGGATGAATATTTAGGTGATCGTTATTCATTTTGTCATTCATTTGACAATGATGTTGCCAGCGCTTACCACGTGCCTATGTGCTGGGCTCTGGTGACAGTGATACTTGCATGGAGCTCCGACCTTTGGATGTGATGAGAAATAAAGAGATGATCATGATCTAGCATGAAAAAGGGTGTGGCGAGGTCAATATGTAAGGCCTTGGGAGCTCGCTCCAAGTCAGGGAAGACTTCTCAAAAGAGATGGCAGCTTTCAAGGGGCTAGTAGAAGTTAGCCTGGTGAAGAAGTGGAATCGGGATTCTAGGCTGACAGCCCAAGGGTGACGAGGGCACGGGGCGGGGCGGGAGGACTGGGACCCTGGGCAGAGGGTGGCTCTGGGAGTGTCAGACTTTGGGGCTGGTGTGTGAGCAGCCATCTGATCATAAAGTGCTTAGTAAAGCAGGCTGGAACACCTGGCTCTGTTCTAAAAGTGTCTGAGCGCCAGTCACAAGTTTTAAGCTACATAATGACAGAGATTGCCTTTAGATTTAGGGAGCTGTTTATAGATTTAGGGCAAGAAATATTTTTCCCTTGGAGCTTCCATCTTATGTATCTGAATCTATGAATTAAGAAGTAAAAATACTACATCTTTAAGTGAAAAAATAGTAAATTATTATTATTATTATTATTATTATTATTAATTATTTTGCAGGTCTGGGGATGGAACCCAGAGGCATTTGACCTCCGAGCTACACCCCCTACCCTATTTTTTATTCTTTATTTTGAAACCGGGTCTCACTGAGTTGCAGAGGGCCTCACTAAGTAGCTGAGGCTGTCCGCGAACCGCGATCCTCCGGTCTCAGCCTCCCGAATGGTGGGATTACAAGTGTGCGCCACCACGCCCGGCAGTAAATTATTTTAAAAAGACCAAAGGATGGCTTGGAAACTGTAGTTAATTATGAAAATGCATCCAAGTTTTGTACTGTCTTGTGCTGCTTGACTTAAACATTTCATGGCATGTCATAGAGAGTCTGAAAGTTAATTAAGCTATCAGTGTGCCAGGCCAGTTTCGAGGGCGTGTCTGTGTTTTGTGTGGGGAGCTGGTTCAAGGCATCCATAACATTAAGATAATCCTCCATGAATATTGCTAAGGCTCCAACTGGCACTTCACCCATTGCTGCTGGCATCATTAACCACGAAAGGCCTTGTTTCCCAGGAAGGTAGGCGAATGCTCAATTAATAGAAACAGAACCAACACGTTCAATTTTGTAAGGACTTGTCTTCCTCCATCTTACAGAGAGAAAGGGGAAAGTTGGTGGTTTTTGAGAGGGGAAGAGGGAGGAGAAGGAGCAGCAGTTTGGGGTGGCTGATGGTGCTGTCAAAATCCCACAATTGCCGAGAGGTGAATTGTTAGCCCTGGAGTAGGGTGATCTCATTTCCTGCAGTACATGCATTCATCCTTATTTTTCTGGCCTTTTTTTTTTTTTTTTTTTGCCATGAGGACACAGGGATTTGTTGAATGTGTTAATGTGCCCCACAGAGACTGAAGATTTTAAAAGATAAAACTAAGCAGCCAGTCGTAGTGACGCACGCTTGTAATCCCAGTACTTAGGAGGCTGAGACAGGAAGATCCCAGGTTTGAGGACAGCCTCAGTAAATAAGTAGTGAGACTCTTAGCAACCTAGCAAGACTTTTTTTTTTTTTTTTCCAAAATAAAAATTAAATAGGGCTGGGGGTATAGCTTGGAGGTAGAATGTCCTTGGGTCCAATCCCCAGTATTCAAATTCTACTCTGCCACTTCCTGAGCTGTGAGGCCTGGGGAAGCTGCTTACCTTTCCTGATCTGGTTTCACAATGCCTCGCTGGCAGGGCCTATTGTTAGCATTAAATGGGCTGAGATAGTCCTGCATGGTGTTTTAGTCTGTTTGGGCTGCTATAACAAATCTTCAAAATCTAGTGGCTCATCTGGGCATGGTGGCGCATGCCTGTAATTCCAGTACATTGGAGGCTAAAGAGGAGGATCGCAGGTCTGAAGCCAACCTCAGCAACAAACCCTGTTTCCAAATAAAAAATAAGATAGGACTAAGAGTATAGCCTGGAGGCAGAAGGTCCCTGAGTTCCATTCCTAGTACCACACCAAAAATAAAAATTGGTTGGCTCATAGGCAAGCCTCTCAATTAAGTGGCTCATAAGCAACCAAGATAAATTATTGCTCATAGCTGTTGGGGCTGGGAAGCCCAAGATCAAGGTGCTGGCCGATTCGGTGTCTGGTGAGGGCCTGCTGTCTGGCTCATAGTTCTCATACTTTTACTGTGTCTTCACAGACAGAAGGGGTAGGCAAGGGATCTCTGAGGAATCATCTAGGAGGTCACTAATCCCCCTCATGTACTAATCGCCTCCCAAAGATCCCACCACCTTGTGGAATTTCAACTTAAGAATGTTTGACTAGGAGCAGTGCCACACGTCCATAACCCTAGTACTTGGAGTTTGAGACAGGAGGATTGGAGATTTGAGGCCGGCATGCAGTACTTTAGCAAAACCCTGTTTCAAAATAAAAAATAAGAGCCGGGCGTGGTGGCTCACGCTTGTAATCCCAGCATTCGGGAGGCTGAGACCTGGAGGATCTTGGTTCGCGGACAGCCTCAGCTACTTAGTGAGGCCCTCTGCAACTCAGTGAAACCCGGTTTCAAAATAAAGAATAAAAAATAGGGCAGGGGGTGTAACTCGGAGGTCGAATGCCCCTGGGTTCCATCTCCAGACCCGCAAAAAAAAATAAATAAATAAAAATAAAAATAAAAAAATAAAAATAAAAAATAAAAATAAATAAAATAAAAATAAAATGTGCTAGGGGTGTAGCTCAAACACACACGTGCTCATGCACATGTGAGCACACACACACACACACACTTTCTCTCACACATACACACAGAATTTTGGAAATTCAGAACATTTCAGATCATAGCACATAAGTGAGATTAGATAAATGTTTCTTTCTTTCTTGACTCTGAACTGAAATTCTCTTATTGGTTTCCATAGGCAAAGCTGTTTGTGTCCCTGGATCTCTGTGTCATGTGTATTTTTCACCAGCAGGAAAAACATATTTAGGAAAGCAGAAACTTGGGAGGGGAGAATAGATTGAATTTCAGTCCTGGAATTATCATGCATACTGGACAAGTTATTCAGTATTTTTAAGACATAGATTTCTTTCTAAAATTGAAACAGTGATGCCCAGTGGTTTCAGAGCCTTCTAATTTTCTTAACCTTTGAGTAAGGCAAGGGTTCTCAAGTCTTAGAGTGTGTCAGAATCACCTGAAGAGCTTGTTAAAACACAGATTTCTAGGGCCATCTGTCACCAGCATTTCTCACTCAACAAGTCTGGGCGTGGCCTGAGAATGCACTCCTGTGGTGGTCTAGGGTCTTCCTTTAATAGTGCCAGGCACACAGACAATGCCAGGCAGGTGTGAGCTGCTATAACCCTTCATATTCTGGGACAGGAGTAATATTATAGACACTACCACCTGGCTGTAATTCTGATTTTAGGATCTTCATTTTGGCTAAGTCAATAATTTCTTGACTTTCAATTTATGTCTAACATACACATTGAAGAAGAGAGATTTAGTGTTCTAGGGGGCTAAAAACCATGAGTTCAGAGGATGTTTGAGTGACCTAGATACAGGACAGAGGCACCCAGATGACCAGGTGTCAATGCTGTTTTATCATCCTGGCTCCTTTGAGGAGTGACTGGGTTAAAAAACAAATTTCTGAAAATGTCCTCCTGCCTTATATGACTCTCTACCAGGTGTCAAGGGCATAGTTTGGGGGAACTGAGGCAAATAACAGGAGCCCTCTGGAGGCCAGTCTTTTTTGATGACGTCTAAAACCTCACCATCCCTGGGGTTTGTAAGTATGTGAGGAATGGGTCTTCCCACTGAGGAAATCATAGGCCCTGGCACTTTATTGTAGATAAGGTCATGGTGACACCTTAATGAGCAGCCTGAATTACATGTCTCAAGTTAACAGCTTCTCCTCCTCCTTCCCACCTACCCATTACTTATCCCTCCTCTGTCACTGTTGCTCAGAGCTAGCTATCCCATGGCAAGAAATGCTACTTGGATCTGCAAACCCCTCAAACACAGATTGGCAGGCATGGTTGGGCTCAGTATTGTGACAGGGTAAAGGGTCTGGGTTCTGAGGTCAGATAGATGGGCTCCATCTGCTTCCTGCTTAGTTTGGGGGTTGCGCCTTCAGCAGGGGACCTCTGCTTTCCTGTTTAAATTGAGGTCAGTAGTGGTATTTATTTCCAAGTTCCTCATGGGGGTTCATTAGATATGCATGTAAGGGCTCAGTAGATGACAACTACAGCTACTATGGAAACTACGGGGACTTTAAAGAAATCCCTGCTTCCCTCCCTGAGCTGTCACTTCTCCAGAATTATCCAGCAATGTTCTATTGGTTCGTGGGACCCAGGTTCTCTCTTTCTCTGATGTGCTTATATGAGTTTGAACTGAAAGGGAAAGGCAGAGCCTAGTGTATAGGGCCTGGGGAAAGGACTGGGGAGGAGACATGGACAGTGGCAGCTCTAGGAGGAGCCTGCTTCTGCCAACCCTGAGAACAGATTCTTGGTCCCTGGGAAGCAAGGGGTAGAGCCATAGGCTGCAGGACCTGTGGTCCAGGTGACATGGAGACCTAGTAGCTGGGAGACCCAAATGGGAGGAGGGCTACACATGGTGTGCCCCAAGGGTGCAGTGGTAGCAGAGGGGAACCCGAGTCTCTTTGACTTCTCCAGGGCTTGGGATCCTGGAAGGAAGCACCCAGGCAGGAACACAGTGCTGTCGTGGAGGCCACAGGATGTCGTGGGGATGATGCCCAGGCAGCAAATAGTAAGAACATAAGACTTGTTCTTGAGTTCTCCTCTGGACGAGTTGAGGGGAGACCTCCTGGTAAGGGGGTGGAGGGACTGCAGTTACACAGGTTGGGGCAGTTGAGGCTTAAGGACATTCAGGTGATGGAGCGGAGGCTGGACACACAGGAGCACCCAGGAGCTGGCAGGTGTTACCAGCTGTCCCCTGACGCCTATGCCCTCAGGATGGGGCATGCTGCTGTAAGTATTGAAGGACTGTGAACTTCCCCTTCTCCTTGCCAGGAACTCTCTGAAGAATGCAGGGTGGGCTGTTAACTCCAGTCCAAATCGGGTTATCTCCATCAGAACCACTCGATATTTTCTTTTGAGAGAAGAAAGTATGCCGTAGGCAGTAGGAAGCATGATGACCCCGGCTGAGTTTGCTGAACGCTGCTTAGCACTCATTTCTAGATCAGGGGCCACTATGTTCTTTGCATTCAGAGTCAGAAGAGGTCACTCACACCCCAACTTCATCATCTTGGATCTGTGAGGCCACTGGCCAATCATTTGACTTCCTCATCTATATTATGGGTACAGAATTGCCTGCCCTACCATCAGATATTAAACATGATTTTTTTGTAACTATAAAGTTTCACAAAGGGAATAAAGAGAAGGGGTTTTGGCATGGCGGAGAGTGGGGTCACTGGCTTTTGACTAAGGATGTTCCTTGTTCTGAAACGGTGGAGACCTAACAGGGAGTTCTGGTGTGGTGAAAGCGGGGGGACGGGAAGGCACTCACCAACCATCCTGAGGCTGGTCTCCAGCACGTGAGGCCAGTAGTCACATCAGAAGGGGTCACCGAGCCAATCCCAAGGCCTCCCTCCTGTCTCTGCTTCTGTGGTCCTTATTGTGGCCCATTGGACTTATAGATCAAGGGTCATGTCCTTTTCTCTTTGTTGTCCAGCACCAAGCACAGGTCCTGGCACCCAGAGACATACCACCTGTGTGTGTGGAATGATTCAGTGGGAGAAATTTTGGGGTGTGCATTGGGGGCATAGTCCTTGACTATATTCTACATGGTCACTGTTTTTTGGACTGGGAATTGAACCCAGGGGCTTTCTACCTCTGAGCTACACCTCTAACCCTTTTTATTTTGAAATAGAGTCTCACTAGGTTGCTGAGAGTCTTCCTACATTGCTGTGACTGGCCAAGAAACTGCGGTCCTCCTGTCTCAGCCTCCCGACTACTGGGATTAGAAGCATGTGCTGCCACATCTGCCTCTGCGTCCTCATGCTTATTCTTGTACCTCTTTTTTATTTTTTTATTTTTATTTTTTCAATTTTTATTGGTGCGTTATATTCATACATCATATTGGGGTAAAAAACTTGTGTGTACATACATGTACACATCACTGATTTAACCCCTACCCAATTCCCACCCCATTCCCTCCCCATCCCTCCTTCCCTTGCTTGGCTTAGTGATTGACTTCGATATGTTTAAGTACATTGTGTGTTTTAGAGATTTTCCTCTTCCCCCCTCCTTTCTCTTCCTTTAGGTTGTCTTGTTTGCTCCTCTATAGGATTTCCTTTTTCATCTACAGTTCCTCCTATGACCCATTTCTCCCTAGCTCTCATATATTAGGGAAAGCATCTGATGGAACTAGAGGACATTGTACCTCTTTTCTTTCAGAAATATCCTTCCAGTGATCCACAGCTCTAGGGAGACTGGATTGTGGAAGCTCAAATATGTGAGCCTAAAACACAGGGAAACCTAAGACGCACACTAAGAATTGTTTTCCTCTCTGAGCTGTTTGTGCTTTGTGGATCAACATAAGGGAAGAACAGATCTGAGAACTGGTCACTGAGGCGGAGTAACAGCCAAATCCTGTGTCTTAAACAGAGATGTCAATACCGGGGGCCTTCTGCTCTGGAAATGACTGCTTTTCAGCATGACCGGGAACCTACAAACGAAATCTGGCTATGACTTCTACCATTGTTAAGTGTGCACAGGAGATTTGTGTGTTTTCTGAATGCTGCTCTGCTTCAAAGTCACAGAACTTTTTTTTTTTTTTTTTTGATGGAACTGGACATAGAACCCAGGGCATTCTACCTCTGAGCTATACTCCCAGCCTTATATTTTTATTCTTTATTTTGAAATTGCTGAGAGCTTCATTAAGTAGCTGAGGCTGGCCATGAACCTGCAGTCCTCCCGTCTCAACCTCCCAGATACTGGGATTACAAGCCTGTGCCACCAGGCCCGGATGTCACAGAACTTCTTGATTTTAGGTTGGTTTCTAGTGATGACAGCAGATGATGACAGTGACGACAGCGATGATGCTGGTGGTGATGTGATGACAGGCCACTTTCCTTGAGGGTGTGCTCTAATGTGTTTGTGTGTTTCTTACAACAACTCTTTAAGGTTTACTATAATCTCAGTCCCATTTTACAGATGTGAAAAGCAAGGCTCAGCAGGGTCAAATAATTGCCACAAGGTAATATACCATGTCTCCTTGATTTGAACCTAGTTTAAATCTAGGCTTAAATTCTACAACTCTACCTTCCTCTACCCCTGAATTGACTCCTTTGGAAATTATAAGGTTGGGTTTATGATAAGATCATACCTATCTGGCTCTGGTTGTTCTAAGCAGTTCAAATCAAGCCCTTCAAAATTCAGATACCCCTCTGCAGAAAGAAATCTTCCTCTTCTTCCCCTTCCTTTAGGGATGTTTCCAGATTCTCCCGTAGGGGACCTGGGACCTGGTGGAGAAAACGGGGCAGTGAAACACCAAAGTAAGAGAAAGCAAAAGACCCTATGGCCCGTCATGGGTCATCAGTGATAGTATGCTTCCCCAGCCTGGAAAAATGTCAGTTGGATTCTCTTTTTTCTGAGAGCTCTGGTTTTGCCAAGCACTGGCTTCCCCCAGTAACAAGCTTTTTATTCCTTCTCTAATGACGCAGGCTTGTCTCAAGGAGCCTTATCATCCCTATTGCTCATCCGTGATGACAGACACGCACAGGGAATTTGTCGCTTTCTTTCTTTTCTCTTCCTTTCCCATCACACACGATTCCCACCCCAGCACAAGTAAACCCCCTTCCTCCGCCCCGCACTTCCCACACAGCCCTGCACAGCTGTGACTTCTCTGCAGAGAATCACCTGCCTTCCCAGGTGCCAGCCCGGCTCTCTTTCATATCCCTCCACAGTGACTTTTCTGCCAATGGGGTGTACAGTGGTACCTTTCCCCCAGAGACCCAGGATGTTAGGGAAGTTGTACATCATTGCAGATATTTATCTTGTATTAATTCTGCATCAAGTACACGCTGAGGGATTTGCAGAGATATTCCCATTTGCTACTGATGAGTTGGGTCTTGGTGGTAAACACTCTGTGCAGAAGAGGAAACTGAGGCACGAAGGACACACAGCCCTCCAGCGTCTAGATTCTAGAGCTTGTCTTCTCAACTGGCATGTTTAAGTTGTTCTGAAAACATCTATGTGGAAGTGGGAGGGATTGAGCATGCTCTCTGGCTTTTGAAGTTTTCAGCCCAACGTTCCTAGAATCCGAGCAGCCCAGAGCTGCAGGGACCAAGCTGAGGCACCAAGCCAGTGGAGCTTACCGTGTCTGCAGACTGTTTAAGATGACCCTAAAATGACCATTCCCTGCCTGTGGGGTCAGGAGCGGCCTCACTGGAAGTGTCCCCTGTTCCTGCGCTCACTGCTCCTCTTGCAAGACCTCCATGAGCCATCTATGGGTCTCCATGCTTCCGTGTCAAGAGCCACTAGAGCAGGGCAGGGAGTCTGGAGGACAGTGTCCCCTAGGGTAGCATCACTTAAAAGAGCTCACTCACAATATAGGGCCTGAAAATTTCAAGTCGGGAAGCCGGGTGTGGTGGCGCACGCTTGTAATCCCAGCATTTGGGAGGCTGAGATGGGAGGATCGCGGTTCCAGGACAGCCTCATCTACTACTTAGTGAGGCCCTTTGCAACTCAGTGAGACCCTGTTTCAAAATAAAGAATAAAAAAAAAAAGGCTGGGGGTGTAGCTTGAAGGTAGAGTGCACCTGAGTTCCATCCCCAGTACTGCAAAAATTTTTTTTTTCAACTCGGGAGGCACGGGCCAGAAGCCCAGGGTTTTTCATTCTTCCCAAGCACCTCTGGTGAGCCTAGTGCAACTCCCAGCCCACCATTTAAAAGTAACCCCTAGCCAGGTGTGGTGGCTCATGCCTGTAATCCCAGTACTTGAGAAGCTGAGACAGGAGGATCCCAAGTTTGAGGACAGCCTCAGCAAATAATGAGATTCTCATCAACCTAGTGAGACCTTGTTTCAAAATTAAAACAACAAAATAGGGCTTGGGATGTAGCTTGGAGGTAGAATGCCCCAGGGCTCAATCCCCAGTATTGCGCGGGCACACACACACACACACACACACAGAGAAATCCCTGCTCTTTGGATTACAGTATTAGGAAAAGAAGACCAAACGCACCAGCTGGTCAGGGGTGTGACTCTGCGGGATGCAGGTGGAGAGAGCACAAGCTGCCACCGCAGCATCCCGCAGCTCCTCACCGCTCCATTGCTGTTGAGGATGCTTGCGCTTCTATAAGCTGAAGAATATTTGTTATTCATTTTTAATCTTAGTAATAAGGATCAAGATTTCTATCACCTGTTCTAAGACCTCCTACCAGAGGATCCCCATTTAGACCAACCGAAATGATCAGGAAAAAGCAGGGAAGAGACACTGCAATAAAGAAGGTCATAAAGACAATTGCTTGCTTAGGTAGAAACTTGGTTTCCTCTGGCTAAATCATGCAGAAAGCCCCAATTTTGGTAGGAAGTTTTTTTTTTTTTTTTTGCCAAGAAGAGGAGTGGCCACCCCTCCCACCCCTGATAGGATCTCCTGTGCAACACTCCCCAAGTGTTGCAGGCATCTTTCAGCTGACGCAGGCACATCAAGCTGCCTTTAATCACCAGCTTCATCAGGCTCACAACACAGCTACAAACAGGTCCTCTGTAGTTAATTTGGTTTCCCTGGCCCATAGACTGTTTCTAAAACCAGAGCTTGTCTGGTGTCCACATGGGCTGCAAGATCTCCAAGAGCAGGAAGGAAACACACCTTTCATGAGTGTGTTCCATACCTCCTGACATATAGAAGATGCTCAGCAGATGTTTGTTAATTGATTATAATTCTGTGAATCCACATTTTTTTAAGGTCAGAGAGTATAAGTTCATATAAAATTTCACTCTTTTTTTTTTGTGGTACTGGGGGTGGAACCCAGGGGCTTTTCTATCTCCAGGCTATACTCCCAGACCTATTTTTTATATTTTATTTGGAAACAGGGTCTCACTAAGTTGCTGAGAGCCTCACTAAATAGCTGAGACTGTCTTCAAACTTGTGCGATCCTCCTGTTTCAGCCTCTCAAGCGCGGGGATTACAAGCGTGCGCCACCACGCCCGACAAGTTTCACTCTTCTTGAACAAAATGAGAATGAGAAAATTTAGGGCAATGTATTAAGTTTCCAGAAAGATAAATTTATTTGATGTGGTTTTTACCAGCTGAAATTGTGTTTTTCCTGACTCACAATGTTAAAATTCCATTTATTTTAGGTGGTAACAATTGATGTGACCATGTTGACTAAATTGTATGTACCATTTGAGGCCAAATGAACACTTAATCCTCCATTTGACCAGAGTGACCTTTGAAAAATATATAAATCAAGCTGGGCATGGTGGTGCATGCTTGTAATCCCAGCATTTGGGAGGCTGAGACAGGGGGATCACAGTAGCTCAGTGCAGAGCATGTGCTTATGTGGAAGGCCCTAGGTTGAGCCCAGAGAGTGAGAAAAAGAGGGAAAGAGGGAGGGAGGGAGGGAGGGAGAAAGAGAGAGAGAGAGAGAGAGAGAGAGAGAGAGAGAGAGAGAGAAGAGAGGAAATATTAATATCCTCCTTAAAACCTTCCATTGCCTTTGTGGATAAATCCCGAATGCATCTCATGCTGCCATAAAACTGGCCCTGCTCTAAGTCTGACCTTTCTTATCTCTTGTCCGTCCACCCTGCCGGTCACCTGGGTCCCACTGGCCTTCCTCCAGTTTCTTGACTCAGCTCGCCTTGTCTCAGCCTCAGGCCTTTGCACAGGACTCTGCCTTGAACCCTCGTCCTCACCTGGCCCATTGTGGTGCTCAGGGCTCTTTTCCTGCCTTTGCTGCCAACTTTACTTTTTTGTTTATAATTTTACTTAAAATATGTTTTTGTCATTAAAATTCTAACCATTTTTAATTTTTTTCAATTAATTTCTTTTTTACAATTTTACTTTAGTCAAGTAGCTACCTCCCCTTCCTGTCACTTCCCTCTGCTGTGCTCTTCAAACACTTAGCACCACCTCTCACATTGTCTAAATCACTGATTTGCTCCTATTTACTTCTTTGTGGAATCCCCCTGGCCCCGATATCAGCTCCAGCAGCGCAGGGACTTTGCTGTTTCCACTGTATCCCCAGTACCTGGAGCAGTGTCTGGACCTAAGAGGGGCTCTGCACTATTTGCTGACTGAACAAGAGACAGGACATTCCATGCAGGATGCCTGGTTAGGGCTGGGGGCCCTCTTTTCAGCTTCTGTGGCCTCCTGCCTCTCTCCCGAAGCTCTTGCTTCTCACCCATCTGTCTCCTCCACTGGGCCTTGGGCTTTGGTGAATGGAGTAATCTCTTTCTCCTTTGGCCTCCTGGGGCTGGCGCAGCACCTAGTGCGGGGCTGGTGTTCGGCATGGTGGAGCTCATGGCTTTGGACTCTAGTTGGTTTCCTGGAGGCCAGGCGAACTGATTACAGAGGAGATCAATCACAGAGCTTCTTTCCCTGGCTTGATTATTATACATTGTGTACAAATATCAAATCACTACACCATATTTTGTAAATATATATAATTTTTAAGTGTCAACTAAAATAATTTTATGTAAACCCTGCTTCATAGTATGTGTGTAACCTTTGGCAGGAGATTAACTTCTCAGAGCCTTGGCCTCCTCGTCCCCAGAGTGGAGATATGGCTATTGATGGATACATCACATGTACACACACACACACACACACACACACACACACACACTTCACATAACTGAACTTACTCTTTTTTGTGTGTGTGTGGGTCTGGGGATGGAACCCAGGGGCATTCAACCTCCGAGCTACACTCCCTGCCCTATTTTTTATTCTTTATTTTGAAACCAGGTCTCACTGAGTTGCAGAGGGCCTCACTAAGGAGCTGAGGCTGTCCGCAAACTGCGATCCTCTGGTCTTAGCCTCCTGAATGCTGGGATTACAAGCGTGCACCACCACGCCCGGCTTGAACTTACACTTTTGACCTTAGCTTAAATCTTATTTCTTTCAAAGCACTTATCACAGTTTAGAATTCATTGTTTTGTTTTGAAAGACTTGGTCCTGCTGCCTGAGAACTGGCTGCCGCTGATGGAAGGTTCCCAAAGACTAAAGAAAGAGGCAGAGAGACCCAGCATGGCCCAGGTACATCCTATTGGCGACTTATGCACAGAAGCCTGCCTTGGGCAGCAGCAAGACAGATAGAACCCACAGTCAAAGGCAGAGGAAGGGGTTTAGATGTTAAATAGAGAAAGGTGGGCCAGAATATATGTGCCTGGCCTTCTCAAAAACTATTAACATGCCTGACATCACTTAGCAAAGTCTGGGTTTCCTCAGTGGCTGGCATGGCATGGCACACCTGGCTAACTATCTTAATGACCTTGTTTGTCTTGCAGGGCTTGGGCTGCCGGCCGGGGTCACCTGGCAGGCAAAACGGCAGTTAGGAACAAGCTGGCTGTCGTCATGTCAAGCTGGAAGCCCAGATTTGTTTATCTTTTGTGCTGTCTCCAATTAGATTGCAGAAGGAAGTGCTGTCTACATCACCACGTGTCCTAGATTTCACCACAGTGGACAGTACAGAGCTGGCATGTAGTTATGCCACTATTATTACTTATATTATTTTTATTGACAGTGGGAAAGTTATTGTAAAGAAGGAAAAATTTTCAGCACCACAAGGTCCTCTTTCTTTGGTTAATGGAAAAGTTAAAGTTAAGCTGTGCTTTGAGGGTCTGGGACAGGGGAGCCTCACTTTCTAATGGGAGCTGGCATCTCTTTCATTGGTTGCCATGTTACAATCAGACCCCAGGTTTGGAAAGATAAAGGTTTTTGGAGTCTCCTCCACTCTAGCCAACTCATGTAGTTTCAATTTATTTTAGTAATGAATTCAGTTTGAATTTTCCCTCTGGAATCCTGTTATTAAAATAAACTTGCCAGAGCCTCTGCTTGTAGGTTCAACAGTGTGAGAACAAAATGAACTCCGATGTACGGTCTGAGCCCCAATATTGGTTCAGCCACAGTGTGACAGTCAGGATGAGCGAGAGCAGTGGGAATCTCGTTAAGCCTCACAATTTAGCACCAGCCTTTGGGAGAGGAGAAAATCACATCCGATCATACTGTCCTGTTAGCCGTGTAAAGAAGTGTGTGAGAGGAATTGCTGGGAGAAGAAGAGAGAGGAGGATTATTTATTTTAACTCCGCCATCATTTCCTGGCCGATCTAAGGTGGAAGATTAATTGAAAAACATTTAGAAGAGGAATAAATTGAGGTCAAAGTCCAAAGGCTTAGATAGGAGATGAGAGAACTGCTATCAGGCTGTCATCATTCATTTATTAGCATCTACTTAGGCATCCTTATTATTACTACTACCATCATTATGGTGCTGGGGATCAAACTCAGGGACTCGCCTATCCTGGGCAAGTTCTGTCAGTGAGCGACACCCCCAGCTCCTCTAGGCAGTGGGGATAGAGTGGCGGAGAAGCCACAGTTCTTGCCCTTAATGAGCTTATAGTCTGAAAAGAAATAGACAATAACCAAATGAGAAGATAATTAATAACTTCCGTAAAGAAAACAAAACAGGTAACATTATAGGTAGTGACACTGATGCGGGTGGCAGAGACCACTCTGGGCTGATGGTCAGGAAAGGCCTCCGTGACACGGTGACACATGAGTGATAACTGGGCATTTGGACAGAGGCAGCTGCCTGGAGATGGGAAGTCACAGTCTCACGCTGAGAACAAGGAGGGAAGCCTGCAACCAGCTCAACACTAGGGAAGGCCCAAAGGATGGCTCGGTCCTCCTCAAATGCTGAAATACAAATGTTTATGGCATTTCCTTTCTTTAGTACTTACTAGTGATGTTTATTCCTTACTAGTGATGGGATCTTAGAAGAGTTATTTAATCAACCTCTTTTGATAGTTGTAACCTGGTAGTATTCAAGACCACACACCTCATAGTCTTGTGAGAATCGCCTATGGTAGCAATAAATACTAATAATTATTATCCAGTGATATTATGTGTCGGACACTATACGAACTCTTCATATATAGTAGATCATTTAATCCTCTTAATAATCTCCTTATCAAGAAAATAAGAAATATTACTGCAGATGAGGTTATTTTAATATATATATATTTTTTGCAGTACTGGGGATGGAACCCAGGGGCATTCTATCCCCAAGTACACCCCCAGCCCTATTTTTTATTCTTTACTTTGAAACAGGGACTCACTGAGTTGCAAAGAGCCTCGCTAAGTAGCTGAGGCTGCCCGCGAACTGCGATCCTCTGGTCTCAGCCTCCCGAATGCTGGGATTCCAAGTGTGTGCCACCACACCTGGCTGAGGATATTTTTAATATACTTTTATTGGTGCATTATAGTTTCACGTCATTATGGCAAATGAGGATATTGAATGCAAACACAATCTGTGCCGTGACTTAGGTCACCTAGCACAGGCGGCAGAGATGGATTTTGAATCCAGGTACTCATCTCCCAGATACCGAAGCCTCCTCTAGGCGCTCGTCAGGTGCCTGACCCGCTGCCTGCAGGTGGCGGCCCTCAGCGCTTCTGGCTTAGTCATTACTAAGCTCATTGTCTTCCTTCCCCCGCCTGACAACTGGGAGTGATTTCAGGATCTGCATTTTCAAATGTGACATTCTGAAGGCAATGATTTGCTGTAGAGCTGGAGCTGGAAGCCACATCTGGTTTCAAATCCCCAGGTCTTTCCCTACAGTGTGCCTCCTGGAGTTTTGCTTATTATAATTAAACATATTTTGAAAGGAGCCCTCAGAAATGCACACTGAATTTGCTTCAGTAGATCCAGCTGTTTGCAAAACAATAGGGCCAATTTTCTTTCTTAATATTGCTTCCATTAACATTTAGCAGATTCTTCCATATTCATTGTTCCTATTTTAAGCAAAAAAAAATCATCAGAGTATTTCAGCATTCCTCAGCTGATGAAACTCAACAGGATTCTGAGTTGTCACCTCCTCCGCCACCTGTCAGCGCCGGTGTTCAGCCCCCGTGTTACTCTCTGTGCGCTGCTCTCCTTGTGCGTGTCCCAGGAATTTCCAGGTTACCTTGAGACTGCTTTGGTGGGAAGCTTTGTGCCCAGAGAGTTTGTTTGTATCGGTCATCCCTATTCCCTTTGATTCCTAGAGCTGAACTTTGAAAATTTAATGGCTTTTGGAAACTAACCTCTGAGACTGGAGGAGAGAACATCTGAGCTCATTGCCGGGCAAGGCGATTACAGCTGCAAATGGGAGTGAGAGGAGGTGGCAGAGGACAGGCAGGGCAGCTAGAGCATCTTTCCCTATTACTGACGACCAGGAAGTTCTCTGATCTTCCTCTGAGCCTTAGAACTGCAGGCCAGACTCTTTTGTATGTGTGTGTGTGTGGATGTCAGACTCTGATATTCAACTACCTACACCATGCCTCTGCTCAGAAGCCTCACAGGTATCTTAAGTCAAACATGGCAGAATCAAACCCCTGACCTTCATCCTCAAACTCACTCCTCTCTTGGGATTCCTCACATCTACTAGTAACAGCCCTGTCCTCTGTCACCATTTGCTCATTCATTGACTTATTCATCCATTCATACTACTTATTGAGCACCTTCTGTATGCCTTCTACTCTTTGTTCATTTAGTGACTGATTTCCCAAAGGCATCTTGCTTTCTCTATGTATATTCAGGCAACACATTTTTTAATGGTCCAGGTTAAGTGCCACAGTTTTGAAGATATCCCAATTCCTCTCTTTGCCTCCATGCAATTCAGAATGATTTATTTTCTCCATATTTCTCATATATATATGATATATATATATATCATATACATATATATGGCACATTCTACCTCTGAACTACATCCTCAGACTTATTTTCTTTTTTATTTTAAAACAGAATCTCACTAAGTTGTGGAAGGCCTCCTAAGTTTCTGATGCTGTCTATGAACCTCTATGAACCTGTGATCCTCCTGTCTCAGTCTCTAGTATTGGGATTACAGGTATGCGCCAGTATGCTCTGCTTCCATAATACTTTATTCTTCTCTTGAGGGAGGCAGTGATTTTTTTGGGGGTCCTTGGGTTAGTGTTACATATGCACATTATTTTCTCCATTGGAATTTAAGTCTTTTGAGGACTTGGACATCCCTTCCTCTTAGTTACCCAGGCAGTTATAATGTGTTGTATACATGGTCAATATATAATAAGTATTTGTAAAATGAATGAGAAACAAACTGAACTGGTGTAAACTTTTGGTTTCTCCTTGTTTCTTAGCACTGTGATGTTTATTTTTGTAGCGTATTTTCAGGCCTTTTGTGTTATTTCTTTTCCATAATGGCATCCTAAGCTAGGAATGATGTCTATTTTAAGGATGAGGAAACCAAATCTCTAATAAGTCAGGTGACATTTTTGGTTGCCCAGCTAATAAACGGCGAAGACGAGAATTGAATTCAGATCCAGTACTGACTCTATATTCATCACGGATATTTTGGTGACAAGTGACAGCAACTCAAACTAGCTTCAGCACAAAGAGGAAATGATTGGTTCAGTGAGGGCCCTGAAGGAGCCTGCGCTTCGGCATTCACTCTCCTGCGTGGTTCCCTCCTAGCGGCTGAGCTGGGACGGATGACTTGCTCAGCTGCAGGATTAAGGATTTTGATGTGAGCAGCAGCTAGGCAAGCTGCTGGCACACTGGGACGTGCCTGCTTGGGGCGCTCCCTCTTTGAACCTGGCCGCAATGCCCTGGAGCACCAGCCACGTGGAGAGGAGCTACACTCATCCACAGCCCCAGCCGAGTCCTCAGGGGCCACCAGAACCAAGACCATGTCAGTGAGCATCCAGAACATTCTAGCCTGGCGCTCCCTCCAGAGGCTGAAACCACAGCTGCAGAACCGAGAGAGAAAGAGACAGTACACAGGTTGTCATTGAAACCATTAGGTTTTAAAACAACTTGATACTTCAAAATAGGCAACAGAAATATCAGGCAAGCATCTGATTTATCCTGCCCAACCTTGGAACCAATCACGGTGCACAGAGCAGTGGGGTGGTCTGCCTCCTGCTGGATCCATGTGGAACAAAGGAAGAGTTTCCCCAAGAAAAGGGTGTGGAGAAGCATGAGGGACTGATAAAGAAGGGGCGCTCTAGAGCCTGGTACAAGCTGCAAAATCCAACCTGCCTCCTCGGTGGGTCAGCAAGGTGTTTATACATCAAGGAATCAGAGACTAAAGGAAGCAAAAAGCCTCAAGCCCACGGTTTTTGTTTTTATTTTTTTAAATAGATGCTAAAATTTGGCTTGGAGAAGATCATTTCCAGGATTAAGATCCCACCAAGTGTCAGGCAAGAACCAGGGGTGACACCTGCTCTGAATCTACAACTCATCTTTCCTCAGCCATGAAGTGCGGTGGAGGTGGTGTGTGTGTGTGTGTGTGTGTGTGTGTGTGTGTGTATGTGGGGGGTGTTTGGTGTCTCACCTGGGTGGGGTGGATGGGTCTTGGTGCCAGTGACATAACTGTCCCAGAGCTCTGTCTTCAGCACCCAGTTCCCTCTGGGCAGACATACACACACACACACACACACACACACACACACACACACACACAGCCAGCTTCCTGGGTCTGGATTTGCCACCCAGCGGGCTCTAGCCGTGTGCCCCTCAGCCCTTCACAGACACACTGCTGGTGACACCAAGCAGTCTAGGGCACTTCTCCCAGTGTTGTGGGAATTTATTTCGGAGAAGTAGATAATGTTCAGGTTCTCAGGCTTCATGGTGCTTTACCTGGTGTGAATTTGTGACTCTTTACACAGTTTGGAAGCAATTTTTGGTGAAATTTCCCAGACTGTTTTGTTTCCTCAGGCAAAAAAATGGCTTTTGCTGCATGAGCCTCACTTCCATGTCTATTCCAGAGAAAGACAATCAGCTGTGGCCTCGGAGAAATCAATAAATATTGGTAAGAGGCCGAGTTCTTCGTTTTCGCTGTGTCCATCGTCCTCTTTCTTACTGTCAGGACCAGAAATAGAGTTGTAGGATGTTCATTCTAAGGGAGAAACGAGAGGGATTTAAATCCTTGATGCTAGAGAAGAGGAAGCAGTGGTCCAGGGAGGGCTGGAGCCCCCTGCCCCAAAGCAGTCTCTATGGATTAAGTTGGGATTAGAGCTCTCTTCTTTTGACAGACTCATTCCGCAGCCCTGGAAACTTGTGGTGGCTTTAGTGGCTCTGATACAGGACAGGGTCGAGGTTTTGAGGAAGAGACATAGGGAAGAAACTGAGAAAACTGAAGGACCTCAGGAGGTGAAAATGATCTAGATTTCCCCAGTCTCTGCTCGAGAAATCACTGCCAGTCTTTAGCCACCAACAGGATAATTCGATCTAACATGTTTAAGATATTTTTTTTTTCTTTTGGTGGTACTGGGGTTCCTGGAAACCCTTCTCCCTCCAGGCTACACTCCCAGACCTATTTTTATATTTTTATTTGGAAACAGGGTCTCTTAAACCAGTGCGATCCTCCTGTCTCCGCCTCCCAAGTGCGGGGATTACAAGCGTGCACCACCACGCCCAGCCAAGAGATTTCTTTTTTATACTCACAGGTTCCCATAGAAAATTAGTCATGCTATATCTAATTTTCTTGGGTCTGTAGCCCACTCTCTGTGGTTCAGAGATGTTAAACAATCTGCCTAAGATCCACACAGCTAGGAGTAGCTGTTTCTAAAGTGTGTCCCCTTCGTGGACCCCACACTGTCATTATGGGTCAGGTATAAGCCTTATTACAAATGGAATTGAAAGAGTTAGTCAATGCTTATTTGTCTCAAGGGGAAAAAAAAAACCCATAAGGATCTGTAGGAGTCCGTTAATATTTAAAAGCCTGCAATCCCACACTTGGGAGGTGGAGACAGGAAGATGACTAATTTGAGGCCAGAGCATGACAACTTAGTAAGACCCTGTTTAAAAAAAAATAGAAATCCTTAGTTTCGTTCTTTACTTGTGTCTCTGGTTTTTTAATGCATTTACAAAGAGAATATAAATCTTTCACTCGTGGGCCGGGTGTGGTGGCACATACTTGTAATCCTGGCATTTGGGAGGCTGAGACAGGAGGATTGTGGTTTATGGACAGCCTCAGGTACTACTTGGTAAGGCCATTCGCAACTCAGTGAGACCCTGTTTCAAAATAAAGAAGAAAAAATAGGGCTGGGGGTGTAGCTTGGGGGTAGAATGCCCCTGGGTTCCAGCCCCAGTACTGCAAACAACAACAACAACAACAACAACAAAAAAAAAACCCAAAAAACAAAAAACCTTTTACTTCTGTTTTTACATAGATTTTCTAAGTTGACATTACATCCAGAAAAGTTAGCATCTTTGCTACATTTTCCTGGATCAATTAACCTGGACACATTGTTAGCAGAGAGGTTTGAAATGGGCCGGGAGTATCTCTGACCAGTTGGCCTGACCCGCACCTCTCCCGAGCCAGCCACAGACTTCCAGCACCTCACTGTGAGCTCCGTGGGAGAAGATTGGCCATGACTGTTCAGGTCACTGCTGTGGCCCATGGTGCTGTGGATGCCTAGGTACACAGGAGAGATACATCCTGCCCTCGCTCATTCTGCGATACAGCCTCAGTTCTCTCTCCTCCCTGAAGGTGGCGCTGCCTCCATCCACTTGAACTGAACAGGCTCCTCACTACAACAGGGCTGCCTCTCTAGCCATCCGACACAAATGCTTTCGGTAACATGCATTTCCCAACACCCGTTTCCTATTCTGGAATGGAGTTAACATATTGAATAATTACCTAAAAATATAACGTCAGAGAAACAGTACAAGTGACCTTGGCTCTGATATAAAGAGAAGAGAAAGACAAATAATTGATAATAAAATACCTATTTTACTAGCAAATGCCTGGGCTTGATTTCCCTAGAAGTTATCACAAAACAAATGCTGTGCCTACTTGGGGCTCCTGTGAACATGACTACTGCAGCTGCGGCCTGACATAATTGCAGTGATTTAATCAGTGAAATAATTTTCCACAACAGTGGGACAACACTTGGTAGTACTCTGAGCAAAACGAAGTTCAAGCTTCTCTTGATTTTCATGCATTTTCGGTTCCCCCAAATGTGTTGTATATCAAAGCTAAGCTCCCTACTCCCCCCCCCCACACCAAATAAGTAGATGAACAGCTAGGTTCTAGTGTGAGACTCTGGGAAAATTGGAGGTTGTTTAGAATTTCCCTCATTTTGTGGGGTATCTAGCATCCCTGGCTTTCCACCACTAAATGTTCTGCTGTGCATTCTCTGCTAGTGCAGTACTAAAAAATGTTTACATAAATCTCCATAATGACCTCTGGGGGGCACTACTGGCCTCATTAAGAACTTTTGACTAATAGGGTGGCCACGGGATGTCTAAAAGGATAGTCACTGGTGTATGTGGCTACTGGCCTTGAAAGGTAGCTATTTTCACTACAGACATAAAATTTTAATTTAATTTACATATGAATTTAAAAATGGATACTTCAGTTATTGGAAAAATTTTAACTATAACAACTTGGATGTGTGCCAACTATACATTTTATGAAATCTGAATATAGATCAAACATTCCTAACTGAAAGCTTAGTGAATGAATTGAGATACTTTAAAAAGATTAAATATACAGGAGTTTGAAGGTTTAGTAGAAAAAAAAGTAACACAAATACTTTTCTTACCTTGAATTACATGTTGAAATGTTAAAGCTGTGGATATATTGGATTACATAAATATTAATCAAGTTAATTTCACCTGTTATTTTTTAAACTTTAAGTGTTGCTAGCCAGGTATGGTAGTACACATCTTGTAATTCTAGTATTTGGGAGGATGAGACAGGAGGATTGTAGGTTTATGGACAGCCTCAGAAACTTCATGAGACCCCCAGCAACTCGGTGAGATCATGTTTCAAACTATACAATAAAAAAGAGTGGGGCTGAAGCTCAGAGGCAAAATGCCCCTGGGTTCAGTTCCTAGTTAAACAAAAAATATCTACTGAGCTGGGTGTGGTGGCGCACGCTTGTAATCCCCACGCTTGGGAGGCTGAGACAGGAGGATCACGCAGGTTCGAAGTCAGCCTCCGCTGGCTTAAGAGACCCTGTTTCCAAATTAAAAATATAAAATAGGTCTGGGAGTGTAGACCAGAGGTAGAGAGCCCCTGGGTTCCATCCCCAGTACCACCAAAATAATAATAATAATAATAATAATAATAATAATAATAATAATTATTATTATTATTATTATTATTATTATAATTAATGATAATCTACTGGATGAGTTAAAAATATGTATATGGCTTAGGCTCTATTTCTACGGAGGGGTGCTGGCCTAGAGAAACTGCCCCATTTCAAGCCACTGAGTTTACTTCTTGCTTTCTGTCTGACAGGAATGAATAACAGATTAGAAATGAGGCAGGGGTGAGAAAAATGAGTCCTCCAGCCACAAACCAAGAGCCCCAGGCACACGGCCTTTGAATGGTAGAATATCCCCAAGTGATGATGATTTTTTAATGAGGTCCCAGATTTGGGCCTGTGGTTTCTGGCAGGGCCGAGAATTTTCCACTATACTCACCCTCTACCAGGTGCTCTGAGACTCTCCCCTTTACTTTCTGACGTGGGTGTTTGGCCTGGGATAGGAAGACTCCTGCCAGCTTGGCTCAGAGGCAATGAGGAAAAGTCATTTCAAAGTACAAGGGAGATGACCTATCCCTGCCTGCTGGAGATTGACAGATAATGCAGGTGGCTGCATTTCAAAGCAAACTGTGGGCTATGCCCGAGGCAGGTCTTGGGGAGGCAGGCTTTTTAAGCACACCGAGTAGCCAGGAGGCCTCCCTGAAGGTGTAGACAGAAGTCCAAGGTGGGTCCCAGAATATGCTGACACTAGTTGAAATCAGCTGTCTACTATTTTTAAGAAATGATGTCTCTTTTTTCAAGTGGTCAGTTTCATGACACGAGATGAGCCTTTCATGGTGAGAAGAAGGAGCTCTGGGGTCAGACCTGGGCTAGAATAACGACTGACATGGCACGGCTCTGGGGCCCCGCACAGGTAATTTAACCTCTTGGAGCTTGAATTTCCAGTTGTCCCATCTGTGAAATGTCTCCTTTATAGACAGTAAATGCCCAATAGGAAGTAGCTGTGTTTCATCATAAAGGGGTACAAGTAGGAGGTGTGGAGAACTTTTAAGCAGGGAAATCTTTTAAAACAGTATCTCCCAGCCTATTTTTCTCAGAATACTGGCTTGAGGAAATTGAATTCCAAAAACAAAAAGTTTTTTTTTTTTTTTTTTTTTTTTTTTTTTTTTTTTTTTAGTACTGGGAATGGAACCCAGGGGCCTTCTACCTCCGGGCTATACTCCCAGACCTATTTTATATTTTATTACAGGGTCTCTTAAACCAGTTGAGGCTGGCTTCAAACCTGTGCGATCCTCCTGTCTCAGCCTCCCAAGTATGGGGATTACAAGTGTGCACCACCACACCTGGCTATTTTATTCTTTATTTTGAAACAGGGTCTCACTAAGTTGCAGAGGTCTCACTCAGTAGCTGAGGCTGGCTGCAAACCTGCGATCCTCCTGTCTCAGCCTCCCAAGTACTGGGATTACAAGCGTGCGCCACCACACCCGGTTCAGACACCTTGTTTTGAAAATGATGTGTTCTCCAGTGAGATTAATAAACATTCTCAGACATATTGCATAAGGAAATCAGATCCATATGGTTTCACTCGGCATTTTATTAGAATTTTTTCATTTATTTGATTAAATAAATAACCATTCGCTCTGTGGGTCATAGTTTGGGAAATGACATGTAAGAAATGGCTTCCCTTCTGGTTGGAGTCTTGAAGGTGCTCAGACAACCTTGGGAAAATTGTAAAAAGGTGATGGTGAGATACGACAGTGTCTTGATGCATTGCCTTGGAAATTTCTGTTTTAGGTGGTGATTGAGCAGGGGCAGATTTGAACCTAGATGTTGTTCATCATGTATTTTATAAAGCCCCATGAACTCTTACAGCTCTCTACAAGTGATCAATAACAACCTTCTACCATAACAATATTTCAAAAAGAAATTCCAGAATAAAATTTAAACACACACACACACACACACACACACACACACACACACGTACACTGTGTAGTAGTATGAGCAGATTAAGAGGATATGTTTAATTTAGAAGCCGTACTCTGATTAGAAATGATAGATGTGGAAGGATCGCTAAAGGATAATGTTCATACTCAATTTGCAGTAATTGTACATTTCTTTCATCAAGACACATATCTAATATAATCTCCCAGATCCCCAAATAAACATAAAGCCCAGTAAATGGCATCAGACATGATGGGATAGAAATGCTACTTCTGGAAAGATTTACAACACACTCTAGTTTAAATAAAAACATATAGAAGCAAATGAGGTATCTGTAAATCTTTTGACAAAAGCATTAGTTTCCCACAATTTTTATAAGGAGCATTTCAGACATGCAAAAAAACCTTTGGGACAGGGTATAATAATTATCAAGAATTGTGAACATTTTCTTATTTTTACATCATGTACATGTATTTAAATGTGCATCTACATATATTGAAGGGGATAAAGTTTTTCCTCATTAAATTGTAGATACCATGACATATCACTTTAAATACTAAGCATGTATTGCCTACAAAAAATATTGTCTCATATACTTGTATAACATCTTAACTCTGAAATTAATGATAATTCTCTCGTTACACTTGACATGAACTCTAGAGTTAAATTTCCCCAGGAAGTACTCAAAGTGTATATGTTGCTTTTGGTTATATTTCTTTACTCTCTTTAGATCTGAAATGTTTCTCTTACCCTTAATATATCTATATTTTCCCTGACTTTTTTTTTTTTTTTGTGGTACTGGGGTTCCTGGAAACCCTTCTACCTCTGGGCTACACTCCCAGACCTATTTTATACGTTTTTTTAAAATTTAGAAACAGGGTCTCTTAAGCCCGTGTGGCTGGCTTCGAACCTGTGTCGTCCTCCTGTCTCCACCTCCCAAGTGCGGGGATTACAAGCGTGCGCCACCACGCCCGGCTTCCCTGACATATTTTTGATGAGACCAGTGTCATGGAGATGTCCCACAGAGTGGCTTTGTCTATCTGATTTTTCCTCTTGGGTCATTTAACTTACTCCTCTGTCCCTTGTCGATTTTGTAAACCAGAAGTTAGGCTTGATTAGACAAGTATTGAAGGCTTTAATCCAGAATTCCTCAGAGGTGGGTTTACTCTGGTTTGCATTCTGTTCCCATGGAACTGCAAATCGTGCCCCCTTTTGCCGTCAGGATTGTCCTAGTTTGGATCTAGCTAAATTGAATTCAACCTGAGAAAAAAGTGGCAGAATACTGAAGATTTCATTTTCTCCAGCTAATGATAAATACTTATCTGTATTTTAAAATGTAAGGCATTTCTAATATTAAAATTAGTACTTGATTATTATGGAGAATTTAGAAAGCTATAGAAAAGCATAAAAAAAAAGTAAAAATTACCTTATTTTCTTTTTAGAGAAAACTGTTAATATTTTAACGTATTTTATATAGCTTTATATGTGAATCCTGTATCACAGAACACAAAATTCTGTGATACTTTTTTTTACTTAATTGGTTTCATGAACATTTTACCATATTACTTTATACTTTTTATAAATCATTTAAAAATATTACCTAGTCTTTCATATTGTAGAATTCTTGCTGTTGGACATTTCAATTTTTTCTAGTATAAATAATATTATGGAGAACATTTTTATCTAGATAAATATTTCTCTCTTTTTAAAATTATTTCCTTAGGAGAAATTATTGAGATGAAAGGAATGGATTTTTAAAATTTATTTTTTCTTCCTGATTATCAAAGTAAGATGAACCTATCATGACAAGTAAAATACAATTAAACTGGGAGAGAAAAGAAAAGCATTCAGTGTCCTCCACCCAGAGGCAATTGACATTAGCATTTTGACATGATTTCTGATACAGGCCATTATTTTCTTTCTTAGCAAGGCTCAAGGATATGAACATTTAAAAGGCTTTCGATAATACTGCTATAATTGCTTTCAATTTATCAGTTTGTCCTCCTTCTGAAAGTATATGAATTGGGACTATTCCAGAACACCAATATCAAAAAATTATCAAGTAAGTATGGTTATTTCAAAAATTCCCAGGACTTTGGTTGACCCACTGGAAAATCTATGTGTAACATGGGCATAAAAAGTATTGAGAAAATGTTACTTGGAAGACTCATCTCCATCTTTTGGTCTAGTTGGGTTCCTGCTTCTGGAAGTCTACCGTTGTGAATGTGTCAATTTTCAGGGCTATTGGGACATTTGACATGTAACTGTGGAAGTCATCTTACTGGTTTCTATAGATGAAGATAGGCATTGTCATTTTATTAATAATTGCTTCCCGAGACAATTAGAAGATGTTTTTTAAGTTGGATTTTCCAATCTTTTTCACATGGCATGGCATACATAGTAAATAATGATATTATTCTATACACTGGAGTAAATGAGGGTAAAGTAGTTCTGGGTCCCAACTGGCTGCCATGAGGGCTGAAGAATGAAGATCTCAGCTTCCTGTAACCTATTCATGGCACATCTGGGTCAGCTCTGCCTCCTAGGAACCTAAAGGAATGTGTCTTTGGATGTTAGAAACAGCCTTCCTTCTCTCTCCTCCTCTTCTTCCCTTCCCCTTCCTCTCTCTCTCTCTCTCTCTCTCTCTCTCTCTCTCTCTCTCTCTCTCTATCTCTATCTCTATCTCTATCTCTATCTCTATCTCTCATCTCCTTTCCCTAGTTTTGTGTCTCCTACCTATTCCTTGTGCTGATTACACAGGGACTTTATAACAGTGATACCTTTTCTTAGTAGAAAGGTGGTGTCTGTTGTCCTTACAAACTTCTGATCCTACCTTTTCACTAGTCTCCATAAATACACCTGATTCCTATTCCTAAAGTTGCAAGTGGCTTTTCTCATCTGTAATCATGAATTCAGCAACTGTTCCCAGACACTCTGCTAAGCGCTGTATAGAGAGATGGTGCAGACAGCTTCTAGCTCTAAAATGTTCACAGCAAAATGGAAGGAAACCCTAGAAGGATCAGGGAGAGTGGCAAGTACTTTAATATGGTAGTCAAAGTTGCATGGCCTGCTCCCTGGGGCCAAGGGAAGGCTTCCCAGAAGCAATGACATTGGAAGTGTCACTTGAAGGAGGAGTAGAAATGTTATTCACAAATCAGGAGTCAGAGTACTAGGTAAGAGACAGAAGAAACCTGAGGTTTTGTGAAATGATGTATACCAAGAAAAGTGACAGAGGAGAGGGTGGAAAGAAAGGAAGGTGAAGCTGGTTTTGAGGAACTGAGTCACGTGGAAGAGTTGGAACTTACTCGCTGGATCACTGGAAAAGATCTTTCAGCAGGGGCTGGCATCGGCAGATGCCTTTGGGGTAACATCTTTTACCAGCATGGGGAATGGAATTATGTATGGGCCAGGGGAGTCATTAGGGAGCAGCTGTCACTTCGAAAAGAGCGGTGAGAAGGCCTTCACTTAGGGCCAGGGCAGTGGGTGGGTGAAAGAAGGCAGTAGTGACAGATTCCATGGGAATGGCTGCAGGGGTGAAGGAGTCAGCTGAAGGTGATGCCATCAGCAAAGACAGGGAGGTAGACTGTGTCCCACAATCCCAGCTGTTGAGATTCAAGCCATCCTTCAAGGCACAGCCCAAGGGCACTTTGCTTTATAAACCTTCTCTGCTCCTTGTCTCCTGAGAGACCATTTCTTTCTCAAAATAGCTATTGAGGGATTCAATAGTGAATGGTTTGCTCCCTAAGCACGAGGTCGCTGGTTTCTAAACTGGACGGTAGGACTGGTCTCATGACCCGCATCTCATGCTTTTCTGATAGTCATTCCACTGACTGTCTCACAGTGTTGGACATTTATTAGGTCCAGCAGGCAGCAGGGATCAGTGCTGTGCTGGCCAATGAAATCTAGCATATAAAATACCTATAAAGTGGAGCTTTCTGGTGAATACTTGGGTGGAAGATCTAGAATCCAGGACCCTTGGCCTCTTCTTATTCTAACCAGCAGCTCCCAAAAATCTCTACTGTATTTAGGTCCCCACATGACACAGCTTGGAAACTTTCAGCATGGTGGACTGATCATGGGTTTTAGAGTCAGATCTGAGTTCGAATCCCTACTCAGTTTCTTACTTAGCTGTAGAAAAATGGGGAAGGAGCTCTAAGCACCACTGTTTTCTTTGTAGAATAGAGATACTTTTTCGTGGGGTTATTTTGAGGATAAAGAAAGATAATGTGTGTAACAATCTCTGGTACTTATTAAATGCTCACTCTATTATAGTTGTTGGTAACAAGAAGCAACCGCTGATTAAGTATCTGCTCTTTACTGAGTTGGTGCTTGTTTAGACTGATAAACATATTTATCATTGCTTAAGAAAAGCCAGTGTTGGTTGACATTATGGGTGAGCTTGAGACGAGTAGGGGAAGCAGTCCTGTCTTATGTTCCATCCACTCCATAAGCCCACGATCCTCTGCCTTTTCATGAGGGTCGATCAATATTTAATGCCTGGGTGTCAGTTGCTGTAAGCTGATCAGACCCTAGCAGCAACCTGAATTAATCATACGTAGGAGGAGAGAAAATAAAATGGCTTTTTCTCAGAGGCCCAAGTTTCACCGACTACACTGAACCCTGTAAATCCCAGGGTGAGCTTTCTGCTGATGGAGGACGCCGAGAAGAAGCTGAATCAGAAGAGCGACGGCAAACCCCGGAAAGTACGGTTTAAAATCTCCTCCTCTTACAGTGGCCGAGTGTTGAAGCAGGTCTTTGAGGACGGGCAGGAATTAGAGTCACCAAAGGAAGAATACCCTCACAGTTTTCTCCAGGAGTCCCTTGAGCCAATGGATGGTGTTTATGGGTCTGGGGAAGCCCCCAAGGCCCCGCTGTACTCCCCTAAGCTGACAGCTCAGAGGATCAGTGTGTTCAGAGAGGGCGATGCCTACACTCTGGCGGGCAGCCAGCCTCTGTTCAATGATTACAAGGCGAATGACCACAAGGTTGGTATTGTGTGTGGTTATAGCTTTAAGGGTAGGGCTTCCTAAAATGCGTTCAGAGAAACACTTAAATGCTTCAGATTTGTGTCTTGCTCCCGCTCAGCTACTAGCCAGAGCTACAGGTGTACCAAATGGGAAGCTTTTATTAGGATAATATTTCTGGGACAAAAATAACATGCTTGTTGGCTACTCATTGGAAAGTGCAATGAGCATAAATAGCGTTCAAATTCCATCCAGGGTAATACATTGTAATTGGGTCTTTGGCTGAGTTTTCTGGGTGTGTAAATTAAATAGAAGTGCAGTGATTTCCAGGACGCCAGGCTGCTATTTTAGAAAATTATGCAGCAGTGGGTCGTTTGTTTCTTGAAAGAGCTGCGTGTTTGAATGCGCCCCTTTACTGCGGCCAATTATTCAGCTTGTGGTTTATCCATGTCTTGTTTTTCCTGCTATCACCTTCCTACTGCCTTGCTTTTTAAAGCATTTGTCTATTTATTTATTTTATTTTTTGCCTTTCCATTGCTCATTAGCATAAGCCCTGGGTAGAGATGGTGAAAAGCAAATCAAGCAGAGGCAATGTTACCTCGGGAGAAGTTTGAGCTAATAGTTCAATGGAAGCGTGTGTTTTATCTGTGAATTTCAATTATCTTCTCTGGTACCATGGATAATCAAAAGCCCATACATGATTTTCTTTTAAGCTAGGAGAATCTGGAAAATACTTGCTGATTTCCAAAATTCATAGGGGATGTGTTTATGCTCATGCCAGTGGGACCATGAATGCCTTCTTTTTCTTAGAGATTAAATATAATTATACAATGTATCCAGGTTATTAGTGAATAGCACACCAGGATGTGTTCTCATCTTTAAAGTGTGAAATTCAGATAATTACTCTCTAATCATTTTTATTGTTAGTTTCCTAAGAGAACAGATACTAATCTATTGCAGACAAATGTACTGGACGTGCTGATATTGGCAAAATTATGGGCATGTCCACAATTACCAAGTTAATACCAGCTATTTTTATATTAAAAGGAGCTGGAGTGAAAAATCTCTTATGTTTGTGGAGTAACTTATGCATTACTAAGTGACATCACATATTATGTCTATGTCTATCTCATTGCATCTTTTCTATAATCTCGGGGAGGAAGGCAAAGTATGGTTATTCCCATTTTTCAGGTGAGAACACTTGAGTGCCAAGTTGATAAGGGGCCCACGTGGTGGTAGTACGGGGTCTTTAGGCACAGAGTCAGAATGAGGACCTAGACCTTCCAATTTCTCATACTTTTTGCCCTATGGCATGTTCTTTTTACAAGAACAGATCATTATATCATAATCATGATGGTAATAATACCTAACCATTTAAACTGAGAGCTTGTAATGTTCTAGGTACTCAGCTATCTTTATCTTAAACTATATTTTATTTGTAGGCATATAATTTACCAAGCCACACTTCATAAAAACCTTGTACAAGGCCATGATAGATAATTTGGGGTTGCTTCATAAGTCATGTGCCAAATTTTACACTGATGTAAATGTATGATTTGAAGTAAATGTATGAGTTTACAAAACCCAATAAATGAGTCTTCATGGCTGCATGGGTTAGTGGGTCAGAACACAGTCTTCTGGAGGATTCCTGCATGGTCTCATTATCTTGTTTTCTTCCTTGCCAGATAGTTTTATATTAAAAGTGCCACATCCCAATCTTACCAGGCTTTGGGTTGGAGGGACCCTGATGAGTCGTGGGGCTCCACCAACTTACACGGTTATCAGTGTGCTATTCACAAAAACAAGGGTACAGGAGCTGTAATTATAAAATAGCCAATTGTAAAACAACCCCTAAATACTGGTTGTGGGACCACATTGCATAACAGTTAAATAAGATGATTTAAAAGAAGGTCTCTGAACTTGGACAAATATTTGTATAACAATGTTGTTAGCAATTCACAAATTGCCTAAAGGTGAAAATAACCTGAATGTTCCTTGACCAATGAATGGATAAATGTTACCTACAAAACAATGCAATGTTATTCTACTTTGAAAAGAAAGTTTTGATATTTCACAATGTGGATGGGTCTTGGAAGATATTAAGCTGAGTGAAATAAGCCAGTCACAGAAAGAAAAATACTGTAGGATTCCACTTACACGACGAACATGGAATAGTGAAGTTCATAGAGACCTAAAGTGCAATGCTGGTTGCCAGGTGCTGGGGGAAGGGAAAAAGGAGTTGTTGTTTGATGGATTCAGAGTGTCAATTTGGAAAGAAGAAGTTCTAGAGACAGATGGTGGTGATGGTTGCACAACAATGTGAAGATATTTCCAGGCGTGGTAGTGCACGCTTGTAATCCCAGCATTCGGGAGGCTGAGACAGGAGGATCGCGGTTTGCGGACAGCCTCAGCTACTTGGTGAGGCCCTCTGAAACTTAGTGAGAGCCGGTTTCAAAATAAAGAATAAAAATTAGGGCTGGGGTGTAGCTCGGAGGTTCCATCCCCAGTACCGCAAAAACAACAACAACAACAAAACAATGTGAATATATTAATGTCACTGAACTCTTGGATGCTTAGAAATGGCTAAAATGGTAAACTTTATGTTATACTTTACATAATAATAATAGTAGTAGTAATAATATTAATAGTAGTAATAGTAAAGCAAGGAATCTGTTAGTCAGCTCTGGGCTTGTTGTCCATTTCTACCCACTTACTGGGTGACCTTGGGCAAACTACTTACCTTTGCTGAGAATCAATGTCATCATCCATGAATGAGGGTAACAGAAGTACCTACTTAAGAGGGTTGTTATGGTAATTAAAAAAGATAATACGCAGGAAGCACTTAGCATTGTGCCTGGCTCCTTGTATCTTCAGAAAATATTCTCCACCATTGCAATAATGAGCAGGTTCTTATCAAAGAAATGTCAATTCTTCTTTTATTTTACATCACAGGTAGAGAAAGTGGCTGTAAATAATAAAAATATTTTCAGGAATTAAAGCTGACTGATATTTTGTGGTCCTTATGGTCCACAAAAAATGGAAGGGAAAAGAAAGGGAGAGGTAACATTTACCGAACACCCATTTTATACGTATATAATTTCACCTTTATAATATTTTTGCGAGAAAGAGTTTTATAGATTGAGAAAACAAAAGTTCACAGGGCTTAAGTAGCTTGCACATCTCATACAGTTGTTAAAATGACATTTGAATAAAATTTAAATCAGGTCTGTCCCATTGCGTTTCTAGTACTCAATAAGGCATTTCTGCGTTTAAAAACAGAGCAATAGAAAGATTTAATAGTCCCAGAATAACCATCTCTCGGCATGTTGCCACAGACAGTGGAATATTTACAAATGCTCAACCATATAGGTTGCCATTCTGGACACTACAAAAGGAATTGAAAAATTCCTGGCTCCATCCTGGCCCTCTATGATGCAAGACTGGGTTTTCTTTAAGGGCAATTGGATGTAACCAAATAATGTGAACCTCAGTTACACCCAGAGAGTTTCCTTAGACACCAGGAAGAATTTGGCTGTCAGAATGACTGAAACTTAAACACACCTTCAAGATGATTTGGGATCTTCTATTTGTAGAGTACATTCAAAAATACTGATTATGCTGATTGTCTCAGACATTGACTACCCGAAGCAGGGGTTGGGGCTGGTGATTTGAGATTCTCTTAACATATTGAGAGAATTTTGCCTTCAAAAAAAGAAAAGAAAACTGAAAATGAAAAGACAGCCGCTGTAGATGAGGAAAGCTTCCTCGTAACTGAACCTCTTTGGCTATTACTGGAAGTAGAAATGGAACCTTCCAAAAGTACCACTATCCTTATCTTCTGATGTTCAGAAACTGATATTCCAGAGTGTGAAATAGGAATCCAGTGTGCATAAAACAATAGGGAAAGGAAGCTGCTACATGATCCCTTGAAGAGAAGAGAGAAAACAGGGCCAGACAGGAAGCTCTGTGACTGTTTCAAGTAAGGGAACCTGAATATTGAAGTCTTGTTCAGGTCTGGTTTGACTGACTACATGAAGACTTTGAGTAGGAGACTCCTAGGCCATAGCATCTAAATGGATCTGGTTGATGCAGTTGTATAAGCAGGCTGAAAGACCTCATGCTGAGGTGCCGAGTTGCATATGCACTGTTCAAGAGTTCCTAAGAATACCAATTTTAAGAGTGTCTACAAAGCTGGGCGTGGTGGTGCACGCTTGTAATCCCAGCATTAGGGAGGCTGAGACTGAAGGATCGCAGTTTGGGGACAGACTCAACTACTTAGTGAGGCCCTCCACAACTTAGTGAGACCCTGTCTCAAAATAAGGAATAAGCTGGGCGTGGTGGCGCACGCTTGTAATCCCCGCGCTTGGGAGGCAGAGACAGGAGGATCGAGCAGGTTCGAAGCCAGCCGCGCGTGCTGGCTTAGGAGACCCTGTTTCCAAATAAAAATGTAAAAATAGGTCTGGGAGTGTAGCCTGGAGGTAGAAGGGCTTCCAGGAACCCCAGTACCACCAAAAAAAAAAAAAAAAAAAAAAAAAAGGAATAAAATAGGGCAGGGGGTGTAGCTCAGAGGTTGAATGTCCCTGGGTTCCATCCCCAGACCTGCCAAAAAAAAAAAAAAAAAAAAAAAAGAGTGTCAACCATTAGCATATCATCTCCAGCTTTTGCAAAACCTGTATGATATGATTTTATAGCAATAGCACCTCAGGGGTAAGAATAAAAATATTTAACCAAGGAACATGACCCAATTACCACAGAAGACAGCAAAGAGGTGGGCAAAAGCCTGGGTCCTGGAGTCCTACGCATGAACTCTTAGCTGCTGCTTTTAGGTATTAGAAGCTCCGGAAGGAAGGCTGGGTAACAGGAAGGTGCTCAGGAGCCTCAGGACAGTAGCAGTTTACCATCCAGTGCAGAAATATTTTTATATTTAGTAACTAGCTTGTCTATGGTGATGCCTACCAGCTGCATGGCAGCCCATTTGCAAATGCGCAAACTGGAGTTCTGAGAGGTATGTGATTCCCCCTGAATCTCACAATAGGTAGAAAGTAAAGTTGGAATGCAATGCTGTTTTCCCCTAAATTATCCTAACTCTAGATAGAAATATGTATTCTCGTCAAGTAATCCCTTAACATTTGTTCCCAGGGGGGTTTCCTGACTGCCATTTTTGTTGTCTTGGTGACCCTCCCCCCCACCTCCTCCTCCTCCTCTGCCTTCATTTTCAAGCTGGGGATTGAACCCAAGACCTAGTGCAGGCCAGACAGGCTCTCTCGTACTGAGATGAGTCCTTAGGCTTCTCAACTGCATTGTGGTATTGCCCACATTTATTTCTGACCAAATGATTAACCAAGATCAATCCATGCAAGGGAACATAAGTTATTAGTAAAATCATGCTTTAGAAGTATATTTATTGACATACATTTTTTGTATTATATGGATAATGAAAAAGAGGCTAAAAGCCGGGCGTGGTGGCGCACGCTTGTAATCCCCGCGCTTGGGAGGCAGAGACAGGAGGATCACGCAGGTTCGAAGCCAGACGTGCGCGCTGGCTTAGGAGACCCCATTTCCAAATAAAAATAGGTCTGAGAGTGTAGCCTGGAGGTAGAAGGGCTTCCAGGAACCCCAGCACCACCACCAAAAAAAAAAAAAAAAAAAAAAAAAAGAAAGAAAAAGAGGTTAAAACAGAATGTCTGCATTGATCCTATGATTGGGGTGGAGAACTGCTTGTGAATAATGCAGGGCAGACGTTAAGAGTCCATGCTTTAGTAGAGACAGAGTTGGAGTTGGATCCCAGACACACTACCTGGATAACTGCACCTTGGCTAGGTACTTAACCCCACGGAGACTCAGTCTCTTTCATCTAAAAAGTGGAAATCACAGCATCTATTTCGTAGGAATATTTGGTGGGGGGAGTAAAGTAATGTTGGTAAAATGTTTAGCATGATTCCTGACATACATATAGTGCTCAATAAATGGTGTCTACTATTGATTGATTAATTGATTGATGTGTTTATGTACGGTACTGAGAATTAAACTCAGAGGTATTCTACTTCCAAGCTATACCCCTATCCTGATTTGTTTTTATTTTTTGAGGTACTGGGGATGGAACCCAGGGGCATTCTGCCTCTGAGCAACACCTCTGGCCCTATTTTTTTTTTTTTATTCTTTATTTTGAAACAGAGTCTCACTGAGTGACAAAGAGCCTCACAAGTAGCTGAAACTGTCCACAAACCAAGATCCTTTAGTCTCAGCCTCCCAAATGCTGGGGTCACAAGTGTGTACCACCACGCCCAACTTTCATTTTTATTTCGAAACAGGGTCTTGCTAGGTTGATGAGAGTCTCACTACTTGCTGAGGCTGTCCTCCAACCTGTAAGTCTCCTATCTCACCCTCCTAAGTACTGAGATTACAGATGTGCACCAGATGCTTGACATTACTAATATTACTTATGCATAGAAAACTGGAGTGATATTTAAGTAAAAAATTAAAAAAGCATTCCCTTGTATTCATTGAACACTCATTGTGTCCAGCCCTGCGTTAGCTGCTATGGTGTATGGAAGCTCTAGGCCCAGCCCTCTGGAGTCTTACACTCCGAGTGGTTCATCTTTGACAGCATCAACAGGAAGCCAGAAGCAGGTCTCCCTGGCTTTCAGAGCGTAGACAAGCCATGGATGAACTAGAGCTTTGGGGATTGATGAGATAAAAAGCCTTGGATGATGGAAATTCCTTCTCTCCTAGTTCCTGGGATGTAAGACTGGTTCTGTAACCGTGTATTTGGTAATCAATGGTGAAGTTGTCATGTCTTCTCTGTTTCTCTAGCCCCCACCTATTATAGATTTTGGAAAGATAATCATCTACACAAATAACCTGAAAATCATTCGAACCCCAATGGACAAGAGGGATTTTATGAGGAAAATTCTCCAGAAAGAAGAGGTAGCTGAGGAAGAGTCTCTGATGAGCAAAGAAGAAAGCTATGGAGACAGGGAACAGAACAATGGGCCTTTGCTGGAGGCAGAAAGCACCTTCTCCCACAATCAGTACACACAGGTGCGTCAGGGTGCCAGACTGCCCTACTCGGGGCTGGCCCTACAGTGATGGTTTACAAATTGTTTTGATTGTGCACTGTTTAAGTAAAATCTTTTAGGTTTAAAATATCTAAATGTTAAAAATGTGAGGGAATTTTAATATTAATTCTATTTAATGGCATGTCATTAGCAATAATTGTTATAAATCTGTATGTCAAATATTCATAATTTTTGGCTTAAATATTTTCAGATACAATTACGTGTTCCTTGTTTTCACCATGTATCGTGGCGTATAAACAGCTAGTGTTAGAGGTACAAAGAATCAGGTCTGTCCTCCTTTTATGAGTTCATTTGTGTTTCTATTATGGGTGTTATCTTTAATCTTCTTGAAGACAACATATAAAGTCATGTGTTCATTTTTGTAAATGAGTTTAAATTAAGTAAGATAACTTGTAAACCCAGGAGCCCAGGTTTGTTGTAATATAATGAAAATGAACAAATGATAATAGCAGACCCTGCTGTTAATAACGACACTGAATATCTTGCTTCCCCAGGTCCCACACCTGTCTAGGGACTGTCCAAGCAAATGAGAACAGAAGCCGGTATGGTGGCACATGCCTGTCACCCCAGTACTTGGAAGGTTGAGATAGGAGGGTCACAGGTTTGAGGCCAGCCTCAGCAACTTAGCTAGGCCCTGTTTCAAAATAAAAACTAAAAAGGGAAAAGTGGCAAGGGGCTTCCTGGAGCCTGAGTAGTGTCTGGAGAGGGTGTTGTGATGAGGGAGACGGTCCTAAGTGGGCATTGAGTGATGGCCCTTTGCCAGGGCTTCCTACCATCTTGTTTCTCTTACTCGTCATGCTACCTAGCTATCTGCTACTCCTCCACTAGAATCTGCCTTCCTCCGTCCCCTTCTCCCTCCCCTCCATGAGAGCACAAGCCACTGGCCTCCAGCAGATGCCCAAGTTTCTGTTCACACCTATTCATGTCTCTTTCCAACCCAATCTCACATTTAATAAGGTATTTTTGAAATGCAAATCTGACTCTGTCACCTACTTCATAACCCTCCCAGACCTCAAAGCGTTCAATGTCTTCTCATGGCTGGAGATAAAACCATGACTCCTTACTTCTTCTAGAATGCTCTAGAATGCTCTCCAGCTCATCTCTTGCACACCTCTCTTCATGCTCTCTGCTCTAGACGGCCTGCTCATCTCTCCATCCCTGGTATGTTCTTAGCTCATTTGTGCCAGACAAATCCCCTCTGCTGCCAGTGTTGCCCAGGTTCTCTGCCACCTTGTCGCTGAGATCTCAGAGGAAGGTCACCACACAGAGGGCTGGTCCCTGGCTCCCAGGAGGATAAGCGCCTCCGCAGTAGACCGGTCAGGGCACTCTGCACCCCTCCCCTCCGCGGCAATCTGATTATCATGTGTGTGATTATCTCGTCGTGTTGCCCTTACCCACTAGGATTTGGTCTCCATGAGGGCAGGAAACATGTTTCTGTTACATGCCACATAGTAGTTCTAGTATCCAAAAATGAAAAAGAAAAAAAAAAAAAACAGAGCCTGGAACATAACATATGCTCAGTAAATATTAGTTAAATGTTTATGGAAAGAACCAAATGTTTATGGAATTTGGAACCAAAGGGCCAGCTGGTAAGGAGTACTCTGCCCTGCCTTCTCTTGTCTCTGACATAAGGTGAAAGAACCAAGCAGGGTAGCAGGCAGACGCCCACACGTTGTGATCTTCGAAGCACCACCTTCCCAATGTAAAATTCTGTATTTCTCCTATCACATGGTAACCTGCAGGAACACATATTTTTGGAAGGGAGCTAGATATGGAGAAATACAGGTCCCACTGAGGGCCTCAATGGAAAAGCAGCAGCAGGCCTGTTGGGAGGATTCCCTTTAAATTCAGTGTGAAGAGACCAGTGCTCTTAAGCTGTAGTGTATAAACTAGGACAGAGCTGTGCAGCAGAAGGTTGCTGTGAGAGGTTATATTGCACTTCTCTGTCCTTTAAATTCTCTTTTAAATTGCTATTTGTTTGCCGGAACCCTCATGCAATAAATGCCTAGACAGATTTTATTCTAAAAAAGAGGGTCAAAGAACATCAATGCCCCCTTCTGCCCGGAGACTCTTTGTTCTGTTACCTGGAACCGGGAAGCAGTCAGGGCCGGATGAAAGAACTGGGTAAGGCTGAGAGCCCGGCCACGCTCCAACCTCTCCTCAACACAAAGGAAAAAGAGAAGGGCAAGGGAATCAAGCCACAGAAAAATGTGCAGGGGGTGGGGGGAACAAGCTTTGTGCTAAGTGGATTTGAGGAATAAATCATTTAGGCTTCTTTATGCCATCCGAGACTCTCCTTTGAGAATATGACGATGGTGACGAGGATGATGACTAGATATAAGGTTTGCGAGTTCCACAGACACGCGAGATCATCCATGCAGGTGCCATAAGTCTTTATTAGTCCAGCCCACTTGTCCCGGGCAGCTCCCTCCCCCACCCCCGTGTCGCGGGTGCGGGGTGGGGGTGGGGGAGATATGTGGAAAAGAGCCTTCCAAGAGTGCAGGAATCTCTCTGTCTCGCAAGCTTCTTCTTCCTCTGGATCGTTCCGTCTCCTTTTTATCAAAGGGGAGTGGCTTTCCGTGAGAAAATCCTGGACCTTGCAGGGTAAGGAGGCGGGTCAGCCCCGCCCCTACCCTGTATGGGGGTGGGGGTCCAGAACCTAACAATGACGACGATGGCGCTGATGATGACAGCTGCTGTTTGTTGAGGGCTCACAGCAGCCAGGCCCATGCCCCGTGCTTTTCACGCACTGGTCCTTTTCATCCTCAGAAGGACCCCAAGCGGCAGGTATTATCTTAGGCTGCAGTTGGGGAAACTGAGGCAATTTTCCAGGGGTCACTAGAGCCAGTAGTCAGACCCAGGTCCATCAGTCTTTCAGTCTCATGATCTTGAGCACCATACTATGCAAGCTGTGCTTTAAAACTTAAGTTTTAAAAGTTGTGCTTGTGTTCTAAGCCGGGAGTGGTGGCACACACTTGTAATCCCAGCACTTGCGATGCTGAAACAGGAGGATTGCGGTTCGAGGACAGCCTCAACTAACACTTAGTGAAGCCCTTTGCAACTCAGTGAGACCCTGTTTCAAAATAAAGAATAAAAACTAGGGCTGGGGTTGTAGCTTGGAGATAGAATGCCTCTGGGTCCCATCCCCAGTACCGCAAAAAACAAACAAAAATAAATTAAAAAAAAACAAAACTGTGTTCCATGTCCTCCTTCTAAATATTTTCTGAGAAAAAAATTTTAAATACTGAGAAAGGAAGAAAGAAGTATATATATATATATATATATATATATATATATATGAAATATATAAGAACATATATTTCTTTGTATATATATTTATATATTTTATTTATTAAACATATATTTATATATTCTTTATATAAAATATACTATATATAGTATATTCAATTCCCAGGACCACAAATATGTATATTTGTGGTCCTGGGAATTGAATCCAGAGGCATTCTACCTTTGAGCTACCAGCCTGATTTTATTTCTTATTTGGAAACAGGGTCTTGCTAGGTTGATGAAAGTCTCCCTACTTGCTGAGGCTGTCCTCAAACTTGTGACTCTCTTGTCAGCCTCTTAGTACTGGAATTACCACTCTCAACAAGAAATTTATATTTCATGTGCCTTATGTAGAATGGGGCTTATTAAACATTCACTGGATTAAGTGAATGATTTCTTCTTTTTTGTGGTCCTGGGGTTGGAACCCAGTGTCCTCTACCTCTGGGCTACACCCCGACCTATTTTATATTTTATTTGGAAACAGTGTCTTACTAAGCTGCTGAGAGCCTCACTAAGTAGCTGAGGGTGGCTTCGAACCTTTGTGATTCTCCTGTCTCAGCCTCCCAAGCGCAGGGATTACAAGTGTTTGCCACCATACCCAGGTAAGTGAATGATTTAACAGAGCATGTTCATAGTGGTGTATGCCTATACTCCTAGTAACTCGGAATGCTGGGGCAGGAGAAACACAAGCAAGGCGAGCCTGGGAAACTTAGCGAGAACCTGTCTCAAAATTAAAAACAAAACAAAGAGGGCTGGGAATATAGCTCAGTGGTAGAATGCTCATGGGCTCAATCCACTATTTCTCTCTCTCTTTCTCTCTCTCTCTCCCTCTCTCTCTCTCACACACACACATAACACATACACATATGCACAAAAAGTATTTTGGCAAAAATATTTGTTTTGAGTACTTTAAGGGAAGAAAAAAAATATTTGCGTTGTTAATATATTAAAATATGGCAAAAACTAATCATATATTAACAAGCGTACATAGACATAGTATGAGTTTTTACCAGCTAGGTAATCACTTCTGTTACCTAGATCTAGAATAAATAGAAATTTATAAAATATAATTTAATGTATTTTTTGCATTTGAAACATTATGGAGCGATTTTCGAAATGTCTACTTTCTCTTTTCAGAAATTATTTTTATTCTTGGATTATAAAAGAAAGCTGCCATTGGCTGGGTGGGCTGAGGCTCCCCAATGTACTCAGCTGTCTTGTTTTCAGGATTTAAGAAAGGAAGGTTTCCTCAGACACCACTGCTGCGCTTGTTTACTCAATGGCCAGTGTGTGAGCAGCATATTTAGTGCCGGCCCTGCGCTGGCTGTCAGGGAAAGCTGGTGGAAGGCACTGTCCCGGCATCCGCTCTGCCTCAGCCACACTCGGTAGAGCAGACCTGCAGGCCAGGTGGGCGGCCTGGGCAGGGCTCCTGCTCTGGGGTGGTGGGCGAGGCTCCCTGGAGGCGAAGATGCTCAGCTGACCTCTGGGAGCAGGGGGAGGTGGCCCAGCTGGGAGTGGGGAAAGGTCCTTGGGGACCAAGTGCGGAGTCCCAAGCCTAGGAGCCTGATAAAGAAAGTGACAAAAGAAGTTTGAATCGGTTCCGGAGACTCAGCTTTCTCCTGCAGTTTATCTGGAGGGCAAGTGTTTGAGGCCAGCATCAGTGGGAAGAACATCCCATAAGACCTGAGCCGAGGGCCACACTGAATTCATGCCAGAGTGTGTGTTGGGGGGCGGGCAATAGAGCTAGGACTGTAGCTGATGGGGCAGAGAAAACGGGAGGGGTTTGAGATGTTTAGAAGAGGAATGAAGAGAAATAGGACTGATTACTGGATTTGCCTGATATCACCACTAATTTCTTGGGAGACTCCCAGGTGACAAAGATGTGGAACTGCCCATTTCCTTGAGATGTTTTAGGGGAAGAGTCAGGCAGTAGCCAAGGCCTAATTTCTGGAGAGTGAGAATCAAGTACTTGAGACTTCCTGGCAAGACTTAAGAGGGAACTGACTTTTAAAAAATATACTTTTATTGGTGTTTTGTAATTATACATTATAGTGAGGTTCAAAGGGATACAAACATACATGCGCACAGCACTTGGTGAGTTTCCCTTTAGATCGTACCCGGCTACCCATCCCTCCCGGGACATATTAGTGAGATTGCACGGACGCAGCATAATTTGAACTGTTTCATTCATCAGTTCTTCTTTCTTCCCTTCCCACCTCCCTCTCCCAACCCCCTTCTATTATTTTACTGGGTTTTCTCCTCAATTATCCCAAATCCCTTTTGTTTCCTGTTTTTTTTCTCTAGCTTCATAGAGGGAAGCTAGAGAGAAAACATTTGAACCTCGACTTTCTGATCTCACTTCGCATTACATTCTATTGTTCCATCCATTTTCTTGCAAATGGCATAATTTTGTCGTTTATGAGGAATCTCTGGTATGCCAGAGATGATTGTATTTACACAATTCTATAATTTAATATTCCAGCTACTGGGAGGGGTAAGCATTATCATCCCCATTCCACAGGTAGAGAAAGAGATAAGGAAAGACGAAGGGAACTGCCTGAGGTGTAGGGCTGTGCCAGCCACCTCAGCCTCAGTCTATTGACTCCAGAGACAGGGCTCTTAATCACTGGGCCTTACCCACCTCCCCAAAATGACAAAATATTACAAGATTTAGGATCTGAGCTTTGGAGGCTGGCAACACTGGTTCATTTATTCATTCATCCACATAGTCACACAGAAGTCTTTCTTGAGTATCTACTGTTGGACAGCTACTATGAGGGTTTGCATGCATAGTCACTGGAAGCATGAGTTCTGGTGCTGGGACCAAAACCTGCTGCCGTCTCCTCCTCCTCCTCCTCTTCCTCTTCCTCCTCCTCCTCCTCCTTCTCCTCCTCCTCCTCCTTCTCCTCCTCCTCCTCCTTCTCCTCCTCCTCCTGTGTGTGACCATTGCCAGTTAGCTTCTCAGCATCTCATTGTCCTATCTGTAACACACAGGCGATAATGCTCATTCTATCTCACTGGGATGTTAGGAGGATTAGATGACTGATATGTAGAAAACTCTTAGCACAGCATCTGACACCTGCCAGGCATGCTACAGGGGTTCACTACCAGTCTTTGGCAACGAGTAAAATAAAGTCTTTGTTCTTCTGGAACTTACAGAAGCAACATGTCAGATGGTAACAAGGGCGATGAAGAACATGTGTCTCGGAATGCCAGATGTGGCAGCAAAGGATGTTCATTTGAGAAAGCCTCTTGGTGAAATTTGCTATGGTTATTCTGTGTCCTGGCCAATTCCCTCACTGGCATTTGTGGGAAGCATTTTTCTTTAAGTTCATCCCAGCCTTTGCCAAGGCCTGGTGTGATTTTGACCTGCATGTAAGCCAAGGACTTGTACTGCTGCTCTAACTAAACACTGACCTGTCTCTTGCAGGAAGGGGAACTTCCTGAGGACAACTGTTTTCACTGCCGAGGGTCGGGCAGTGCCACCTGCTCTCTGTGCCACGGCAGCAAATTCTCAATGCTGGCCAACAGATTTAAGGAATCCTACCGGGCCCTGAGGTGCCCTGCCTGCAACGAGAACGGCCTGCAGCCTTGCCAGATTTGTAACCAATAGTTGTGGATTTTACATGTCCACTTTTATTGTATTCTCCCTAAAGTTATTTTTAATAATCCTCCTCCTCGTCTTCCTCCTCTTTCTCCTTCTGTTTCTCAACAGGGAAACTGCTGCAGCTGCAATCACTTCTACTGCTAGCAAAAATGCAATTATTTGATGACATTTTATGAGGCTGGTAACATCTCCATGTGGGTCTAAGTAGCAGGGGCATTTTTGAATCAGAGTCTGCTTTGAAACGGATTCTAAAATTATCCTTCAGGAATGCATGCATGTATTTCACTTGACTTAGCTCGGTTTCCCCCTTGCACCAGTGAACAAATAAATGTACACTTCAAGCAGCAGGTTCAAGTCATTTTCTGGTTGAAAGTTATTTTGTAAAATTATGCAGTAAGAACAGAATAAAAAGGAACTGAATTCCTGTTGCTTCTAATGCATCTGAAATTGTCCTTGGTCAAATGGAATTTCTAATTAAGCAGAAAAGGAAAGGGATTGCCCATTTGGAACACACTGGTATGGTAGAGATGGTCAAGCCGAGGAAGCCTTTCCTTCTAGAGTCTCCCCGTGTGGTGTGCCTGGTAATACTCAGGCAGGCAGACAGCAGTACTACTTCTTAGGTCAAGATGAGGTGAGACATTTTTGAATGCCTCTAACTACTGAGGTTACAAGCCAAGTCAAAGCTGTTTAACATAAATTTGGTGCTCAAGTATGTGTGTGTGTGTGTGTGTGTGTGTGTGTGTGATAGTATTCCTTCTAGCTTCTGAATGATTACCAATAAGTCCAAGTCTAAAATGTAGTCAAAATCTTTTTATAAAAGACTGGGGAGCTGGGCATGGTGGCGCACGCTTGTAATCCAGCATTTGGGAGGCTGAGACCAGAGGATCACGGTTCGCAGACAGCCTCAGTTACTTAGTGAGGGCCTCTGCAACTCAATGAGACCCTGTTTCAAAATAAAGAATAGAAAATAGGGCAGGGGGTGTAGCTCAGGGGTCAAATGCCCCTGGGTTCCATCTCCAAACACACACACACAAAAAAAAGACCGGGGATATTTTATAGGAATCTATATAGGAAACTTCTGAGAGAAAAACTAACCAAGGTTGACTTTTTGCAATTTTATTTCTACTGTCCATAGATGCACATACTGAGGACAATTCTTTTTTCTTGAAGTTGGTTAGGAAATTAGAAAACCACTTTTGTTAATGAACTTTTGTAGCTTAAATACCCACTTTGCATACTCCTTGAGAATAATAACACTGTAAAATCTGTTATCTATTGAGACCTGTTGCTCTTCTATGATAATGATTTTGATTTCATAAATTAATAATTTTTCAAGATTTGTTTGTTGGTATTCAGCTGTTAAGATAACCCAGCGATGTAATGCTTTTTGGGTAATATGCACCCTCATAATAAAAAGGTGAACCTGTTTTGAAGACGTGATGCTTTGCCTGTTCTTCCTCACATGGCTCACGGGCTTCCTGCTCCTGCATATACTCACCATCTGCCTCTCTGGGTGTTTGCTCATAAGCATCTTGACAAGCTGCTGCTTGTCAAGAACACGAGAGGCAGGAGTAATGTCCAGGGACATTTGTGTATAGTCTGCTTTTGACTGGGACATTTGACCACAAAGTTAGGCTGAGGCCCACTTGCCAGCCAAAGGACAGTACCACTAGGGCTTGATGGATAGTTATCCCAAGGCACCAGCCCTCTGGGACCTCATGGATCTTACAGTTTCAGTGCAGGAGATAGATATATAAACAGATAATTACAATATAGGACGACAAGTGCTAGATAGGATAATTACAGGGTACATTTGGAGCACATAGGAGGGACACCTTACTAGCCTTAAGGTCTTTTCTTTTTTTCTCTTTTTTCTGGAGATTGAACCCAGGGCTTCACAAAGCAAGTGCTCCCTTAGTGGGTTTAGGGAGGGGGCCCAGAGGAGAAGGTGTGACTGTGTTAACTTTTCTTCCTAACTCCTTGTTCTTAAGTGCCTTTAGCATTTTATACATCTATTACAGATTATGCCTCTTTTATTCATTCAGCAAGTATTTACCTATTTATCATTGTTTTAGGAACATAAGTCTACCCTCTTTGTTAAAAGTTGTTTAAAGCCAGGCGTGGTGGCGCACGCTTGTAATCCCAGCATTTGGGAGGCTGAGACTAGAGGATCGTGGTTCTCAGACAGCCTCAGCTACTTAGTGGGGCCCTCTGCAACTCAGTGAGACCCTGTTTCACAATAAAGAATAAAAAAAATTGGGCGGGGGTGTACCTCGGAGGTCAAATGCCTCTGGGTTCCATCCCCAGGTCCACACAAAAAATAAATGTTGTTTAAAATATACATTAGTGTTGACTATCCACATGTATTTATTGAACACCAAGAATATATCAGAAGACCAAACAGACCCTGTGGGATGACAGGGTGGTGGTGGAATATAGATAACACATACATTAGTATAACAAATGTATTATAAACGCGATGAATACATAATACATTACAGAAAAAAAACTTATTACACTTAATACAACATTATACAGAATGTACAGTATGTTAGAATAAATATTTGATGAAAAATAGAACACCAGGAGAGATGGAGAGTTGGAAGTGGATGCAATTTTAGTTTCCAGAGGCTTAAAAGGTGTCATTTAAATAAAGGCCTGGCAGCTGAGAAGCTGTTAGGAGCTGCTGTCAAGGTGTGTGGGATAAGATCACTCCAGGGGCGAGCTGGGAAGTTCCTGGGGTAAGATCATCCCAGAGAACAAGCAAGTGTTGGACTGGCGGGGAGAGCGCCTAGGTGCGAGGTGCAGAGCAGGCAAGGGGGCTGAGTGGGCGGCTGGCGAGCTGGGGGCGCTCCTCCCCCTCCTCCCCCATCTTCCTCCTCCTTCTCCTCCCCCCCTCCTCCTCTCCTCCTCCTCTCTCCCTCCTTCCCTTCCCCCTCCCCTTCCTCCCCTCTCCTCCCCCTCCTCTCCCTGCTCCTCCTCTCCTCCTCCTTCCTCTCCTCTCCTCTCCTCCTCTTCCTCTTTCTCTCCCCCTCCTCCCCTCCTCCTCCTCTTCCCTTCCCCTCCCCTTCGTCCCTACCATCTTCCTCCCCTCCGCCCCTCCTCCCGGGCCCTCCCTTTCTCTTCTTGCTGGGGCAGGAGAACGCAGACCACAATTCCCGGGCGCCCTTGCCTGATGGCTTCCGTGGGGTTCCGCCAGGGCGAGGAGCGGGCAGGCGCCCCTGGACCGCAGCGAGGCGGCGCTCTCCTCCTCCGGGATAGGTTTCAGAAGCCTGGCCTCCTCAGCCTCCTCCTGCCAGCACATATTTCTGTGGCTTTGATTACAGGCTCCGTGTCTCACCGTTTTCCCTTGGATTCCTCCAGCCTAGGGTGGTTGCGGCTTCCTGCAGCTACTAATCTTGGTAACCAAATCCTGTAATAGATTCCCTTGGTTTGAAATATCCAGAGCGGTTTCTGTCTTCTGATTGGATGCCGACACTTTGGAGCCAAGAAAGATCAGGGTCGGGTTTAACAGGCCGCGGTTGCTGTGTTGAGAGGAGACCCGCCACTCCAGGGTGGGATTTTCTCAGTCTGATGACTTTGTTTCCTCTGCTTGGCTAGTCAGGCCTAGTTTGGTGGTTGTGTACAGAATGCATTTACTTTTTTTTTTTTTTTTTATGGCACTGGGGATGGAACCCAGGGGCCTTCTACTTCTGGGCTATGTTATGACAGGGTCTCACTTAGGTGCTGAGAGCCTCACTAAGTAGCTGAGGCTGGCTTCGAACCTGTGCAGTCTTAGCCTCCCAAGTACTGGGATTACAAGCGTGCGCCACCACGCCTGGCACATTTATTTAACAAGCACACAGCAGCCTTACTGTGTGTAGGACCCTGCTCTCAGCACTTTACACTTTCCAACGCCTTGAATCTTCTCAACAATGAAATTCATTCAGCTTAGTGATGCCTCTTGGTCCACACAGGCTGCTTCTTCCCATGCGTCACCCGCCCAGACTACACAGTGGGCGCTTTGTGATGCTCACAGGCACCTGGCCTTCCTAGGGTCTGTGGAGGCAGCCTGCTGGGGAAGGGAGCATAGTCCGGGGGCTGACATCACATCACAGGAACAGGCTGCCTTTCAGACTCTGCTGACTGGGCATCCACTGGAGCCATCCTGCTGGTTCCTCCTTCCTTCTCTGCCCCTCATCTTAGTTTACTGCACCCTTATTCTGTTGGCAGAATGGCTCATGTCTTTGGCCCCTGCTCCCAGCTGAGGCCCAGCATCAAGGCCTATCTACACCTTTCACACAAAGATCTATAAAGCCAGGGGAAGTCCATTTTCAGGCCTACCCTTCTTGAAAGATACTCTTGGTTTGAAATGGCAACAAGTATGCCTCTCTGCTGCTTGAACAGGTTCTGTGGGGCAAGAAGGCAGATGGAGTCCACAGGCCTTAAACGCTTGTTCTACAGCCACTCTAGGTTTTTTGTTTTTTTTTTTTAGTGTGTGTGTGTGTGTGTGTGTGTGTGTGTGTGTGTGGCTTTCAGGTAAGATCTACAGTGAAGAGTGAGTTGCACAATTAAACACTTTTGAAGACTACTCAGCATTAACTTTGTGACCCATAATTTACCTTTCCAAATTAAACTGGCCCCAAACATCAATTACTTATGTCATGGGGAAGATAATATTTTCTTTTTCTAAGTCTCCTACAAATATGAATCACTCAGTAATACATTCATTTGAATGAGGGCTGGTGACATTTCTAAGAAAAAATGTCTGCGCTTCACTAGCGCTTAATCGGAGTGAATTTTTGTGCTAAAAGTAAATTTGAGAGAAACATTTGCAGTTGTTTCTAATCACCTGTCCTCATTAGTTGCATCTCCTCATTTTCTAATTAAACATAGTAATTATAGAGAGTTCACATTCATGCAATTACGTGAGAGAGAAATTGGAGTTATGTCAGTGTCAAAATTATGGCATATAATTACTGCCTGTGTTAAAAAACACAGGAAACCCAGAGAAGAAAAGCCCTGAAACCATACTACAGTGGAGCTTCCTTGCTGCTTGAAACTTGGGATAGAGAAACAGGCGGTTAAGCCCAGCTTTGACAAACCTGGAGTTAGTGCTTATTTCCTCTAACACAAGTTTCGTCTTGAACAGTCTCCTTAGTATCACTTTTATCCAGCTCCCAAGCACTTCTTCCCCTATCAATAATTATTTCTCAAAGATCGGGACTATTAATTTATGCTAAAGTACAAGTGACTTATAAGCACTTGGCCTTGCGTGCTTATTTTATTTTATTATTTTTTATTGGTGCATTGTATTTATACATCATGATGAAGCCAAAAACTTGTGTAGACATAAACGCACACATCACCCAGCCAGCCCCCACCCAGTCCCCACCTCACTCCCTCCCCACCCCTCCCTCCCATGCTTGGCTTAGTGGTTGATATGATATGAATTAGTACATCGTGCGCTTTAAAAAGTTTCCTTCTCTCCCCCCTCCCATCCCCACATTTAGGTTGCCTTATTTGCTCCTCTATAGGATCTCCTTTTTCACCTGGAGTTCGTCCTATGACCCCTTTCACCTTAGCTTTCACATATTAGGGAAAGCATCCGATTCCTTACTTTTTGTGACTAACTAATCTCGCTTAGCATAATGTCCTCAAGATCCATCCATTTCCCTGTAAATGCTGCAATTGTGTTTTTTTTAATGGCTGAGTAAAATTCCATTGTGTATATATCCCACAGTTTTGTAATCCATTCATCTGTTTTGGACATCTTGGCTGGTTCCACAGTTTGGCTATGGTGAATTGTGCAGCTATGAACATAGATACACACGCATTAGTTTGGTAGTTTGGTTTCTTTTCTTTTGGGTAGATACCCAACAGTGGTATTGCTGGATCGAATGGTAGATTTGTTCCCATTCTTCTGAGGATTCTCCATACTGTTTTCCAAAGTGCTTGCACTAATTTGCAATCCCACCAACAATGTTTTAGAGTTCCCTCTTCTCCACATCCTCGCCAGCATTTGTTGTCGTTTGTGTTTTGAGTGGCTGCCATTCTAGTTGGGGCCTGCTTGTTTTATATTCAGAGTGTTACATACTCTTTGGAGGCTTGCTAGGTATTCTGTCATGTGCAAGACACAAGTGGCCCTGAATATGAAAGAAACCTAGTATCTTTCCTCAAGGATATCATAGTTTCACAGACAGCCAGAGATGTAAATGAATACTTGCAAAATAAAGTGAGAGGTGCCAGGAGAGAAAGAGTAGAGGGTTAGCTCTCTTTAAGGTGTTAGACTCCTTCGTTCAGCTGTGAGCTTTTTTCTTTTCTTTTCTTTTCTTTTTTTTTTTTTTTTGGTACTGGGGATGGAAACCAAGGGCATTCTACCTCCGAGTTACACCTCCAGCCCTATATTTTTATTCTTTATTTTGAAACAGGATCTCACTGAGTTGCACAGGGCCTCACTAAGTAGCTGAGGTTGTCTGTGAACTTTGATCCTCCTGTCTCAGCCTCCCAAATACTGGGATTACAAGCATGCACCACCACACCCGGCTCATCTGTGAGCTTCTTATACACAGGAACTGGGCCCCGCTCTTCTCTGTGTCGCCAAGATCTTACCACAGGGGCTGGCACATAGGTGTTCAATCAATATTTGGTTATTTATTTGTTTTTAGAGACACGATACTTGCTTTCACCCACTGGGCCTTCAGTGTGTTGTCTTATGGCCCAATGTCTTTAGAAAACTTTGAAAGGTGATAGCTTCTAAAACAGTTCCCAGGATCTCCCTCCTGAGTTTCCTGCCCTTATATAAAGGCCTCCCTCTGAGTGTGGACTGGACCTAGTGGCTTACTTCTAACAATAGGGTAAGACAAACAGATGGGATGTCTGAGATTAGGTCATGAGAGGACAGCTCTCTCCTTGTTTTTCCTTGCTTGTTCATGTGCTGAAGCCAGGTGCAGTGGTCTCAGCTGCCTTTTGGAGAGGTCCAAACGGCAAGGAGCAGACGGTGGCCTCCAGCCAAGGGCCGCTGAAGAAGCTGAGGCCCCCATTCCGCAACCTGCCAGGACCTGCATCCTGCCAGTGGCCACAGGACTGAACCTGGAAGGGGCTCCTTCCCGTTGAGCTTAAGGTGACCGCAACCTTGGCTGCAGCCTGTGGGAGACCTGGAGCTAGAACCGCTCACCTGAGTCAGGCCCAGATAATAAATGGTGGGATGGTAAACATTGCTTTAAAAAGATACGTTTTGGCATGATATTTCACATAGGAATAGATAACTAATGTAAAGTAAGACCAACTTCTATCTAGGTCTTTGTCGATTGAGCCTTTTAAGATGTTGGACTTAGACTTTTTTTTTTTGGTGGTACTAGGGATGGAACTAGGGCTTTCTACCTTTGAGCTTCACCCTCAGCCCTATTTTTTTATTCTTTATTTTGAAACAGGGTCTCAATGAGTTGCAAATGGCCTTACTAAATAGCTGAGGCTGGCTTCAAACCCAAGCAATTCTCCTGTCTCAGCCTCCCAAATGCTGAGATTATAAGCATGTACCACCACGCCTGGCAGACTTTTATTTTTTTAATATGGAGAATAACACTCATAATCACTTATTCTTTGTTTGGTGTTCAATTTATTAAGTTCATGAATCTGATACCCCAAACTGAAAGCCAATTTTTCTTGGGGCCCGGTAACATTGATTACAAATTCTTTAAGTCGGTCATCTTAAATAATTTAAGCTAACTCTCATTACATGTTTAGAATATCTAACCATTATTAAATGCTTTGAAATTTTAACTCACCAACATAAAAACAAAGATTACAAAATTTACGACTATAGTTCCATTTAAGTCTACTTGAAAAGGTCAGTATCAGGGATTGGATGCATTTTGTATTTCTATGCTTCTTTTTCTATGCTCATTTTGATATATCCTCAGGGTTTTGGTATTATTATTATTATTATTTTTCATTTCTGGGGTCACAAAAGTTTTAGCCATCAAAAGAAAAAAATTATCTTATCGGAACAGCTTAGATTGCAGACCGTGGTGCATCGACTGCTTAATTCTTGGTCAGACTTGATTGCTTCTCCCATGGTGATTCAAACCCACACCACCCTTTTCTAGAAAGCTGTTCTACAGTTATAGAATATCTGTAATTCTAGTTAGACTAACTCAGGCATTATCTCATGCCTAGGGTTTACTCTGTGTGTGTGTGTGTGTGTGTGTGTGTGTGTGTGTGTGTGTGTGTGTGTGTTTTACTGGGTACGGAACGCAGGGCCTTGCACAGGTGAGGTAGGTGCTCTGCCACTTCTAGGGTTTAAATTTAGCAACATAGAATCTACCTCTGAAATTGTGTTTAAAAAAAGTTCATCACCTGGCCATTGTCTTACACATTCTATTAGTATGGTCTACTAATTAGTATGGCCATGACTCTTACACATACTATTAGTGACTCTGTTATGGTATCACAAAAATTAAAAAAATCAAATAATTATGATACAACTAAAAACTCAAACTAATGTGTTAGAGGAATCTTCCCAGTGGATTAAAAATTTAAACAAGATTTTTCTGGACTCAATGTATGCATTTGGACACTGATAGGATTTGCTATATTAATACCACTCATTCTTCTTATAGTAATCAGGAGGCTCCAAGGCGTGATTCAACATCACCACAAGACAAGAGAAAAAATTGTGGCCTTCATGAAGCTATATCATCTACAAAAGCAAAAAGGGGGAAATGTGGGAAACTGTTCTAAACCTAAAAAATATTAAGGATATCCAGCTCCTTGCCTGCTTTGGCAGAAGCCTGCGTCTCTGGAGGGAACTGAAGACAGTGTCCTTGATGCCCCTTCACTATTTAGGTTTTGTCCTTCTGTTTTACTGCACCTTTTGCTTGCTTTGCTTAAGGGTGGAAGACCACCCTAAGGAGGGAGCTGAAGACAGCAACCTCTGCAAAACAGCCAGATAACAACTTATCTTGGAAAGTATTCCTAACCAGCGCTCTACTCCTCAGCCAGAGGCAATTAATGATTTGATGACCCAACCTTAATGCTGTAAACCTGTAATAAAAGGAAGAGCTGAGTTTCACATGGGGAGTTTGGCTCTCTTGCCTTCTCCCCTATTACCTCTTCGAGACCAGGAATAAAGTCTCAAAATCATTTATTTCCTCTTGTTGTCCCATGCCCTGCTGCGACAGAGCCCAGATTATGGTTTTAATACCCAAGTTATAACTTTATCTTGAGAGGCATATCTTTTTTTTGTGTGTGTGTGTGTGTGTGTGTGGTACTGGGAATGGAACCCAGGGGCATTCTACCTCTGAGCTACACCCTCAACCCTAATTTTTATTCTTTATTTTGAAACAGGGTCTCACTGAGTTGCAAAGGGCATCACTAAGTAGCTGAGGCTGACTGTGAACCACAATCTTCCAGTCTTGGCTGCCCAAGTGCTGGGATTACAAGCGTGCACCACCATGCCTGGTTCAACATACTGTCTTTTTAAAAACGGGCAAGACAAAAGCCGTGTGTGGTGGTGCACGCTTGTAATCCCAGCACTCGGGAGGTTGAGACAGGAGGATCGCACAGGTTAAAAGTCAGCCTCAGCTACTTAGTGAGGCTCTCAGCAATCTAGTGAGACCCTATTTCCAAATAGAGTATAAAATAGGTCTGGGAGCATAGCCCGGAAGTAGAAAAGCTCCTGAGTTCCACTTCCAGTACCACTAAAAAAAATAATAAATAAAAAAAAATAAAAAAAAATAAAGGGCAAGACAAAGCTATAGAGTACACATTTGAGTGATAAATCAATAAAATAAAGTTATTGTTTTTTTGTGGTACTGGGGATGAAACCCAGGGGCTTTTCTACCTCCAGGCTATACTCCCAGACCTATTTTATACTTTATTTGGAAACAGGGTCTCACTAAGTTGCTGAGAGCCTCACTAAGTAGCTGAGGCTGTCTTTGAACCTGTGCAATCCTCCTGTCTCAGACTCCCAAGCGCTGGGATTACAAGCGTGCGCCACCATGCCCAGCTAGTCCCTTTTATTTTTGAAACAGGGTCTCATTGAGTTGTGAAGGGCCTCACTAAGTAGCTGAGGCTGTCCAAGAATCGTGAGCCTCCAGTTGCCGCCTCCCGAATGTTGGGATTACAAATGTGTGCCACCTCACCCCACAGAAGTTATTGTTATAAGGTGAATACATGCAGAGAGGGAAGGAGTTATGATTAGAATGAGGCTCATGGAAGGTTATAGGGGTGGGTGGCAGAGGTGTTTTTTGTTTGTTTTGTACTGGGGATTGAATGCAGGGACATTCTACTTGCAAGCCACATCACCAGGACTATTTTATTTTTTGTTTTGAAACGGTGTCTTCCTGTTTCAGGGTCTGCTGAGCATCTCACTATTTGCTGAGACTATCCTCAAACCTGTGATTCTTCTGTCTCAGCTTTCCCAGGAGTTCTATTTTTTGGCCTGGGCATAGATGTAACTTGTTATTTGAGCTTCATTTACAATAAAAAATTATTTTAAAACATTTCTCACACTGGGTGTGGTGGCACATGCCTACAATCCTAGTACTTGGGAGGCTGAGACAGGAGGATCACAGATCCAAGGCCAGCGTTACCAATTTAGCAAGACCCCTTAGCATCTTAGCAAGATCCTATTTCAAAAAAAAAAAAAAAAAAGGCTAGGAGTATAGCTCAGAGGTAGAACTTCCCTGGGTTTAATCCCCAATACCAACCAACCAACCAACCAACCAAGCAACACTCATTGGTCTATAGTCACTGGGTACCTTCTATGTTGGTCCTCTTAGCCTTTTCCCAGTGATCCTAAACATTCTTGCCTTTCAGCAACAAAAGGATGGTGGAGAAAAGTTTTATTTTATTTTTTTTCTGTCCTGAGCCATGGAATTAGCTATCCTCCAAAGGATCCTGCTTTCTTTTAGAAGAAAATATTTTAAAAGGCCCAGAATTAGACTATGGGAATGCACTAGAATGTGCTTTGTGCCAGAGTGCATTGACACTGATTGCTGTTGGGTTACTCAGAGCTAAGAAAAAAAAAAAAAAAGATTTTTTTTGGGGGGTACTAGGGATTGAGCCCTGAAGCATTCTACCTTCCAGTTATATCCCCAGCCCAATGTCATTTCTTATTTGGAAACAGGAGTCTCACCACTTGCTGAGGCTGTCTTTGAACTTGAGATTCTCTTGTCTCAACCTATCAAGTACTGGGATTACAGGCATGTACCACCACACCCTGCAAAAAAATATTTTTAAAGGCTATTATTTTACACTGTGTTTCCAATTTAACTTACAATGTTCCATACTTTTCTGTTCTATTTTCTCTCTAGTTTTCACATATGAAAGAACCTAACAACTCTCTGGGCGTGGTGGCACACACTTATAATCTCCGGGCTTGGGAGGCTGAGACAGGAGGATCGCACAGGTTCAGAGCCAGCCTCAGCTACTGAGTGAGGCTCTCAGCAACTTAGTAAGACCCTGTTTCCAAACAAAATATAAAAAAAAAATAGGTCTGGGAGTATAGCCCAGAGGTAGAATGCCCCTGGGTTTCACGCCCAATACCACCAAACAAACAAACAAAAAAACTAACAACTCATGACCCTTGATTTTCTATGTCTGACTGATCTCATTTAGCATGATATTTCCTAGTTACATCATTTTTCCTCCAAGGAACATAATTTGTTCTTCTTTATGGCTGAGTAAAACTCCATTGTGTGATTGTGTGTGTGTGTGTGTGTGTGTGTGTGTGTGTGTGTGTGTATTACATTTTTCTCTATCTATGCATCTGCCAATGGACATCTTGGTTGATTCTATAACTTGGCTATTGTGAATTGTGCTCCTATAAACATGGATATGCACCTGCCAGTATAGTATCCTAATTCTTTTGGAAAGATACCGAGGAGTGGTGTAGGGTTTCATCAACTTATAAACCTTTCTCCTGAATTGACAAGCCTTTATTACATGAGGAAACTCCTAGATGGAGCCAGGGCATACCTTCTATCACAGTCTCCTTATTGGTGTAGTAACCCCCAAATTTCTTTCATCCATTTAATTTATCATATTTTGCCGTATTTTCTAAAGTCATAATTTTATACTACCTTTGTTATTGTTTTATCAATAGTTTGGCATCTTCAATATTAAGAATTTAGCTTAAAAGAATTAGCTTCATATTAAGCTACAGTATCTGTGGGGTTGTCATGCTTAATTAATTGATCAGGTTCTTCAGTACTCATTAAGACTAATACATAAGTATTAAAATTTGAGGGGACTCAAGAAATGTCATTTTGTTCATGGCTTTTGAATTTCAAGTGTTTAAGGGGCTTCAAGAAATGCTACTTTATGCATGCCCCTTAACTATTCAAGTCCACCACCTGAAAGATAGAGCAGAATCAGGAAGATGGAGCTCAAAAGATCAACCTCATTACTAATGAAAGTTGTACTGAAGGATGTAGCTTAGGTGCTGGGAAATTATGGATTCTTAAGAGTGGACAGACATTCCTACCCATTCCTTCCATACAGTGTGGCCCCCAAATTTGCCTCACGGCCGAGAACACTGCAGAAGTATCTTCACTGAAGGAGAGAGGTTCCAAATGGCTGGGAGGAAAAGAAACTTTATTTAGCTTTCTCTTACAACTGGGTGGGAGTGAGCAAGGGAACAGGTAGAGGTCTGAAACATCAAGCCAATGGATATTCCTGTGATTACAACACAAAGTCAGGGAAAATTACTACTAATAATACATGTTTGTCCGTATGTGGAGTCAAAGTATCTCAAGTACAGGTTTTGGGAAAGTCTACTCCACTGAGGAGTGTGGCAGTAAAATGCCTGTGAGGCTTACCTTGTTAGATATTGCTCGAGCACCTCTTCTGCGTCTTGGTTCATTTGTTATATTTGGAAGAACAGATTTGATGGGGAAGAGTATCTGAATACAACTTGGAGTGAGGCATGTTGAAACAGCAGAACATTTTCCAGACACTTGCTGCTGTGATTGGCTAGCAGAGGTCACGTGCTCATCCTGGACCGCTGAACCCTCACTATGCCCAGGGTGATGAACACACTCTTTGGTTGCATCCTGGCAACCAGGGGTGCCAGAAATGTCTTCAAAGCACGTAGGCTGAGAATGTGAGTGGATTATCTTCTCTAGAAAGACTTGGGTCATAGTTATAAAAGTATGTGCCTGGGTGCTAGGTAAGGATAAATTGCAAGACATCTATAAGACATCGATGACTCTTTTCTTTCAGGTTGGTGATTGATGTTATTTCCTCAGGAGGATTTCTCTGGGCATACACCCAAGCTGAATTAGGTACTACTTTTATCCCCTCTCAGCCCTTCCCTCTCATCCAAGGCAGAGTCTCTAATTTCTAATTGCTTATGTGATGATTTGTTCAGTGTCTCTTCCTCTCACTAGGAGGTAAGCTCCTTGGATTTTTGTTCACTATCTTTCTTCAGCATCTAGAAAAGAGACTAACACATTATTATTTACTCAAAGAAGCAACGGTACATACTATCTATCTGCATATTTACTGACTTTATTCTCTCACTCTCTCTTAGTATTTACTGACTTTAAGATAAGGACATGCAGCGTGTGATAGTTAATTTTATCTGTCTACTGGACTGGGGTAAAGGATGCTATAGCCGAGAGTGGTGGTGCACGCTTGTAATTCCCACACTTGGGAGGCGGAGGCAGGAGGATTGTGCTGGTTCGCAGCCAGCCTTGCTGGCTTAAGAGACCCTGATTCCCAATAAAAATATAGAAGGGTTTCCAGTAAAAAAAAAAAAAAAAAAAGATGCTCAAAAGATTGTGAATGTTCTTAAAGTCATTTATGAAAGAGATCAGGATTTGATTTAGTCGACTGAGTAAAGAAGATCTTCTCTCACCAAAATATCATCCAATCCAGTGAGGGCCTAGATAGGACACAAAGGCAGAGAAAGGGTGAGTTTACTCTCTCTTCCGGAGCTGGGGCATCCATCTTCTGCCTTTGGGTATCAGAACTTCAGGATCTCAGGCCTTTGGCCTCTGGGACTTTTCCCAGCAGGCCCCTGGTTTTCAGGTGTCTGGCCTGGGGCTGGGAGTTATGCCATCAGCCCTGTCAACAGGACAGAATTACACAGTGGGCTCTCCTGATTGTGGATGGCAGATCATGGGACTTCTGAGCCTCTGAATCACATCAACCAGTTCCCATGATAGATCCCTTTTGTATATCTCTAGATATTCTATTGGTTCTGTTTCTCTGGAGAACCTAGTAGATTCAAATATTGGGGGTTTTGATCAAAGGTACGTGCCTTGGTATGTCTAGGTTAATAAGTAGGTACACTTTAGTAAGATGGTACAGTAATAGATTGGATTAATAGAAGCATGGCTTATCAAGTACTTCTCTGATAACCTTTACACTACAGTAATATAATAGGCTTCAAAGAATCTATAAATCAGCAAAATACATTAAAGTGTTATAAAAAAACTAGGCAAAACTATATTTTTGTCCTTTCATTCTGTCTATAAGATAAAATATTCTTATTGTAAACTGGCTTAGATAAGTCCTACTGGTTGAAACACGAGACCTAAAGATTTTAATTTTTATTAGTGATTAGTTTTTGACTGCTGAAATTTTTCATCTTCAGCAAACCATATATATAATATATGTATATATATATATGTATATATATATATATATCTATCTAAGCAACTATTTTTGCCTCAACTCTGCCTGTAAACTGGATAATAACAGTATCTGGCTATTGCAGTGAGGATTAAATAAATTAAATAAAGGATTAAATAAATAAATTATAAATAATTTATAACATAAATATACATAAATTATAAATTATAAATAATGAATAAATTAAATAAAGGATTAAATAAGGGATTAAATAAATTAACACATACAAATATTTTATACAATTACACAAAGAACATATTAAGTGCTCAATAAATGTTAGCTATTATTAATAAGAGCTCGTGTTAGTGTCTTATTTTCTTTATCGTTTTATTTGCATATCAGCTTTAGTACTGGAGCACTTCTTTATATACTATTTGTCTAAACCACATCAAGCATCTGCATTTAGTGCTCACTGGGTGCTAGAGATACAAAGCAATATTATACTCAGTCCCATCTTTGAGAGCTTTGCGATCTAGTTCCAACCGAGTATTTTATATGATGGCTTGATTGTAGGAAAGGTCTCTCTAGGGGAGCTAATTCTGGACTGTTAGCTTTTTAGTAATTAGATTTTTTTTTTTTTTTTTTTTAGTTTGCAAGGAACAGTCTAAATTACAAAATGGCTTAAACTAGAAAGTGAATTTGTTCATATAAGGCTATGAGTGTGATATTTAGCAGTGGTTGGCCCAGGGCCCCTAGAGTTCACTGAACCAAATTTTTCCCTACTCTTTGCCCCTATCAGCACAGGGATGGTGTCTGTTCCAGTTTGGATCTTAAATGCCCCCCAAAGCCATGCATTAAAGGCTTGGTTGCTAACCTGTGGTGCTACTGGAAGGTGCTGGAACTGTCGGGAGGTGGAGCCTAAGGGAAGGAAGGCAGGTCATTGGGGGCATATGCTTGAAGAGGGTGTTGAGATCCCAGGCCTTCTTCTCTTTTTGTGCTCTGGCAGCCTTGAGGTGAACAGCCTCCTCTTCTGCACGCTCCCCTCCACAATGCTCTTTCTCACCACAGGCCCAAATGCAGTGGGGGCAGTCAGCTATGGACTGAAAACTCTGAAGCCAGGAGTTAGAATAAGAAGCCTCTTCTCCTTTGAAGTTAGTTGATTATCTCAGCATTTTGTCTCGGCTGCAGAAGACTGACTAACATAGGGTGTTTGCTTTCTCCAGGTGGGGACACTTCCTTACTCGTGTCTGGGGAGGCAGAGCTCATTTATAGAAGCCCTAGTAAACCTCTCTTCGTTTCTGTTGGTCCACACTGGGCCATATGCCCACTGCATTGCCAGTTCCGGGCAGTGGGGCTTGTGGTGGGGGCAGTAGGGTCCATCAGTCAGGACCAACCCTGAAGCTTGGGGTACGTCAACTTCCCTCCAGGTCTCTGAGCTCTAGTTAGTGCTTATTTGGGGTGGGTGGAAACCTGAAGAACAGGTTGTATTTTGAAGACAGAAAGGTAGAATAGATTTCCAGCCTACTCTCTGAATGGAGAACATTATCTTTCTTTTCTTTATATTCTAATATAATTATTCTGTTCCAGATGCATAGAAAATGCTTAATAAGACCTAGTAGAAAGAGCGTATGGTAAATTGATCTACCCAAAATTTGCTTATTCACCTTATGTCCTATCCCTGGAATGCTTGTCCTGGGAACTAGCACTGTCAGTCTTTTCTTGTTTAACTGGTCTCACTCTTGAAAGCTCCACCTAGTCCCAGGTCTCTAGAGGGGAGGTCTATGCTGGCCCTTTCTTTTGGAGTTGACTTGTTGATTAATGATAAGCTGTGACAGTTGTCATTCATCCCAAGGTCATGGGGGCACATATTGGCTGCCTGGCATCAAATGTTATGGTAGATGAGTCAATCTTTTAAGATTTGTGCCCAGAAAAATTGCCAATTAGGCTCCCCTTTATTCTAGCTCTGAGGCTAGGGAAGCAGCTGCTGCTGGACTAATTAGCATCTTAGGGGAACCAAGAATTCTCTCCCTATTCTTTAACAGTCGCTTAATTGGTTGTCCTAAGGAGATTTTGAGAACATCACTGGAATGTTATTTCATACAGAGAGTACAGGCTGGCCAGGCCTCCTGGTCACCATATGTAACACAGTGGAGATAACTATAGTAAAGAAAAGCAAACTGTAATTCTTGGTCACATATGAGGATAATATTAGAGTGCATGTGATATAGAAAAATTATTTCTGCAATTAACCTTTCAACTTTGATGCCCGGCATCTGTTTTGTCTCACATATAAGTAATGGAGGGTCTACGCTCAGGAATAGATGCAGAGTAACAAAGTACACAACATACACAAGAAATGTACACAAAAAATGTCTTATGCAACAGTCAAACTGTTGGGAAGCTAAAGCAAAATCAGGAACCACTTTATTTTATTTTATTTTTATTTATTTATTTAATTTATTATTTTTTTTTGGTGGTACTGGGGTTCCTGGAAACTCTTCTACCTCCGGGCTACACTCCCAGACCTATTTTATATTTTTATTTGGAAACAGGGTCTCTTAAGCAAGCGTGGCTGGCATATATTTTTATTTGGAAACAGGGTCTCTTAAGCCAGCGCGGCTGGCTTCGAACCTGCGCGATCCTCCTGTCTCCGCCTCCCAAGTGCGGGGGGTACAGGCGTGCACCACCATGCCTGGCTTTTTATTTTATTTTTTATGTTTGCAGTACTAGGGATTGAACCCAAGGTTATTCTACCTCTGAATTACACCCCCAGCCCTGTTTTTACTCACTTAGCTGCAGAGGGCCTCATTAAGTAGTTGAGGCTGGCTGCAAACCTGTGATTCACCTGTCCCAACCTTCTAAGTGAGCATCATCATGTCAATCTTGGAACCACTTTATTTTGAGGCATCATTACCACCAATTAGAAATGCTCTTGTGCAATTGAGCTTCGTAGTGCATGCCTGTAATTCCAAATATTTGGGAGGCTGAGACATGAGGAATGAAAGTTTGATAGTCAGGGTTGGTTGGCACACCCTTGTAATCCCAGCATTTGGGAGGATCATTGTTCGCGGACAGCCTCAGCTATTTAGTGAGGCCCTCTGCAACTTAGTGAGACCCTGTTTCAAAATAAAGAATAAGCCGGGCGTGGTGGCGCACGCTTGTAATCCCCGCGCTTGGGAGGCTGAGACAGGAGGATCGCACAGGTTCAAAGCCAGCCTCAGATACTTAGTGAGGCTCTCAGCAACTTAGTGAGACCCTGTTTCTAAATAAAATATTAAAAAGGTCTGGAAGTATAGCCCAGAGGTAGAAAGCCTCTGGGTTCTACCCCCAGTATCACCCCCCAAAATAAAAAATAAATAAAAAATAAATAAAAAAATAGGGCAGGAGGTATAGCTTGGAGGTCAAATGCCTTGGGTCCCATCCCCAGACATACACACACACACAAAAAAAAAAAAAAAAAAAAAAAAGAAAAAAAAAAGAGGCTAGCCTGGGCAACTTAGCAAGACCCTGTAAAATAAATAAAAATACAAAAAAAATAATGAAAGCAAAATAAAGGTCTGAGAGTATAGCTCAGCAGCTGAATGCTTGCCTAGCATGCACAGGGGCCTGGGTTCAATAACCAGTACCAAGAAAAAAAAAGAGAAAAGAAATGTTCTTTGGTAAAATTAGCTTATCAACTTGCTGTGTGAGCTAAGATGGGAATAAACAGTTGCTTGAAGTGAACCTCAGTATTACACTTATAGGAACAGATTTTTTTTTTCCCAATGGGAAAAATATTTAAGGTCATTACATGAGTTTTCTATTTCTAGGGGGCAATTTCTCCATTGTAATAATTTACCTTTGGAGTTTTATTTTCCCGTGATTCCATCAGTCACCCACATTTGTTCTGAATGGCTTATCCTTTCCTTAAGAACATCAGTGCCCTCCATCTGGACACTTGCGTGCTCTGGCTTCAAACTATTCCAGTTTTCTGAACATACTCTGTGCCTATTAGATTATATCATCGCAGACAAACAAGTGGGAAACCAGACTCTTTGTTTGGGTGAGTTAATTAGCTTTCCCATACTTGTTTCTTCATCTCTAAACTGTGGACAAGAATGGTAAGAATGTGGCGGTGCTCCGCTCATAGCCCCTCTTTGGGGCCCGTGCTCCTCACTCATGCAAAGCTGTGCTCCCTCTGATGCCTGTCCTTCATGTCAGTCGGCTTTCCCTCCAGTCCTCTTGCCTCAGTGGGCACCACTTGGCTCCAGAGTTTCCTGTAGGATTGACATAGGCCTCAGATAAAACCAAATTTGGGGGCAGATTATCTTTCTGCCCAAGCCTGCATACTTTGCTTCTTCATGAGTGTATCTCTTGTGCCCTGTGTATAAATTCTTGTCTCATAGTCGGTTTCTGTGGAACCCAAGTTAAGACAAATACCTCTGTAGACTGTTGCAATGATTGAGTGAGTGTACAAGCCCTTTGGACAGCACTTGGACTTATGATTTGATAGCCGTCATTCTTGGTTGGTACTTTACTGACTGATGATATTCCCATTTTAGTAAATTTCATCAGTCAATCCTTTGGGGGGGAAAGTAATAACTTAGGGAAGGCTATTGTTACAAATAACTCAGTTATTCTTCCTTTGTCCTGGGGCCCCTCATGGTTGTCTCCAATTCCTCTTCCCCAGCCCATTCTACCCCCCCACCCAGATCTTACTGTTCACACCTTCTTCTCCTAGGAAAATATGTGGGAGATGGGGGTACAGCTCAGAGGTAGAGCATATGCCTTACATGTATAATGCCCTGGGTTTGAGCCCCAGCACCACAAAATAAATGAATAATAAAAGTGTGTGTCTTCTCTTCTCTCTCTCTCTCTCTCTCTCTCTCTCTCTCTCTCTCTCTGTGCAAGCTTAGCATGTGTAAAGCAAGAGACCCTGCATTTAATCTCCAGCACTCATATTAAGCTTAATGTGTTGTTTCTCTTTATTTGACATAACTCTTTATTTGAAATTCTCTCAGCATGTCTTTTTTGTTTTAACCATAATGACTATCTTTAGTAGGACTACAACTGCCCCTTGATAATTTCTGGACTTCAGTCTGATGTGAGATCAATCTTTTAAAACTGGTTTTCCCAGGAAGGAAGATGCTTTTAAAATGCATGCTATGAATCACTATTGCTAGTTACAAAGAAAATTTCTCCTTTTGCACTTAAAGTGTGAGCTGAGTTGGCCTTGAAGGGTACAATTTTACCGAACAAGCAAAAGGGATACGTTTCTCATTGGATTTTAAAGGTGAATGAAAACAGGAGTTGAAAATGAAAACGTGAACGGCGACCATTTTCAAAGGTCTCAGGAACTGGGCTGATTTGGAAATAGAAAAAGACTAGTCATTAAAGGGTCTTTTTTCTTTTCTTTTGGCCTGTAAACTCACAATAGCTCTTCTATATCATAGGTAGGAGTCTCCGTTTAAAATAATAGAAACAACTCAAAGTAAATTAAGCACCAGAGAAGAAGACTTAGGAAGATCCTGCTGAAGCTCAGAAAAAAAAAAAAAAAAAAAAAAGGCAAGAAACAGGGACTTAGGGCTGGAGCTAGAGATTCATTGCTCCTTATCTTGCATTTTTACTCATTTATGTCTGGTGTTACGGATTCGATTGTATCCCCCAAAAAGATGTTGGAGTTCTCACTCCCAATACCCTTGAACATGATCTCACTGGGAAAGAATGTTTTAGCAGATGATTAAGAAGCTGTATGGGTTTGCTGGGTGGTCATGCAAAGTCCTGCAGCCTGGGTGGAGTGAGCGATGAAGAGCTGGAGGCTGGGGATTCTGAGATGAAGGTTTTAGCAGGTTGATTTCTCCTTGCTTTACAGATGTTTGTCTTCTCCCTCTGCCTTCATAGAAATCTTTGCCCGTGCATGTCTCTACACTGATCTCACCTTCTAATGACATCAGCTATACTACGTTAAGATCCACTCTTACAACCTCATTTTAACTCAATCATCTTTTCAAAGGCCTTGTCTCTAAATATAGTTCCACCAGCTGAGGTTGTATCTCAGTGGAATGGTTCAGTGTGTGTGTGAGGCTCTGGGTTCAGTCACTAGCAGGGGGTTAGGACTTTTAACACATGACTTTTTGGAGTGACAAAATTCAGCCTGTAGGTACTGCCCTATAGTAAGTACATTCATAAACCTATTAACTGTGTACTATGTGCTAGGTATTATACTAGGCAGTGGGTAGAGAAGAGTGGACGACACAGTTCCTCCAGGCCTGAAAGCCTCACAGTCTAGTAAAGAATTTATATACACAAGTACTTCCCATACTAGACGAAGAAGATCAAAGATAGAGAAGTGGTCAGCATGGTTAGAAGAGGAAACTGAATCACCAGGAAGGTGAGAAAAGTAGAGAAGGGAGAGGTCATTCTGCAGCTCCTGTCTACTTAAATCTCCCAGCGTTTATAAGGGCCAGTCATTCATTTATTCAACTAAAATGTATTGAATGTCTACTGTGCCCAAATTATTGTGTGCCACTTGGAAGATACAAAAGATACTTGTTTTCTTATGAAAGCTGTTTAGTAAGATATTTGGTCACTTAGAGACAAAAAAGGTCATGAGCTTCTAAGGTTGGCCAGCAAATTTCCCTACTCAAGTCCTAGACCATTTAAGCCACCCAGTTGCAAAGCAAACTGGTTTCAAAATTCCTTTCCACTCCCTCAGGGAATATATATAGCAAGTCAGGTCAGACCTAGACGAACTGGCTGTGATTCTTCTTTTTTTTTTTTTTGGTACTGAGGATTGAACCCAGGGGCGTTCTACCTTCAAGCTATATTCCCAATCCTTTTTATTTTCTGTTTTGAAATGGTATCTTCCTAGGTTGTTGAGAGTCTCATTATGTTGCAGAGGCTGTCCTCAAAGCTGGGATTCTCTTGTCTCAGCCTCCCAAGTACTGGGATTATAGGTGTGTGCCACCATGCCTGGCTCTGGCTGTGATTCTAAGCCACATGACCAAAGGCCTTATTTGTGAAGCTTGACCTGCATTTCTACCCTTGGAGTGGCCTGATGTCCTTGGAATGGGTAGGTGGCATTTGTTCTTTGACAAGTCACTCAGCCAACTAGACCCAAATCGTGCCAAGCAGTGCTGGACCCTTTAACCTTCCAGGCACAGCCTTGGCCTTTGTAATCACCTGGTCAGACATTGGTGAGCAGCTGCCCGAGGATACTTTCTGGATGAAAATAGTGATCAGTCTCCTGGGTCTGGATGCCAAACACTTTTTAGAAACAGAGGTAGACAGATAAAAGAAACTGTAGGGTTGCAGAGAAATTCTCCTCTGCCCTCTGAAGGTGTGTCAAAATGAATAGACAACAAAATTAAAAAGAGGAAAGGCATGTAAATTTATTAATACATAAAAGGGGAAAATAGCAGCTAGGGGAAATCGCAGGAGTGTGATTACCCACTGGCCCAACATGATTCAGAAGTCTATGTACCTCTTTTATATAGGGAAGGGAGAGAATGTGAAAATGTAGACAAGTTTTAGGGGAACAGTAAATGATTTTCAGGGGAATCCAATGGGCTAGAAGAAACATAAAATGGCCTGGGGTAAAGTTCATGGGACCCCTAGAACAGACAGCGAATTGTAAATGATTCTCTTTACAATATCAACTAAACAGAAGACATTGGTGTGTGACAAAAGTCTATTCAGCTGGGCATGGTGGGACACGCTTGTAATCCCAGCATTTGGGAGGCTGAGGCCGGAGGATCGCGGTTCACAGACAGCCTCAGCTACTTACTGAGGCCCTCTGCAACTCAGTGAGACCCCGTTTCAAAATAAAGAAGAAAAAATAGGGCAGGGGGTGTAGCTCAGAGGTCAAATGCCCCTGGGTTCCATCCCCAGACCTGCAAAAAAAAAAAAAAAAAATGTCTATTCAACCCTGCAAAACACACACACACACACACACACACACACACACACACACACACACACCTATTCAGGTGTGTTGACAGACTTTCTTCCTGTTATTGGTTAATTAAAGTTCATGGAAGAAACCAAAGGTCATTGTTCCTTCTGCTCCACACCATAAGGGAATTTTATAGACCGCCCCTCCCTTCTTTTGTGGGGAGAAGCAAGACAAGTTTAGAGGAATTTTGACTTTAAAACTGCTTTTAAGGCCTTTTAACTTCCTTTAGCTTAAATTGCTCACCGTGTCGAAAATTGCCATATTGTGGGGGCATAATTCTCTAAACCCCAACAATACTATTAGCCTATACAAGCCAATGGTCTCACCTTTGTGGACCTGTGCAGCCTCCCAGGGATACTGTTTCTTTTTTTTTTTTTTTTTGTAAAGAAGGGCTGGTGACACAATGCAATTGCTTTATACATGATGTCAGCACATGCAGGAGCCCTGGCACCTGACCCCCACCCCGGTCCTCACGCAGTATTTCAAGGAAATGATTCCCCTACTGAGTTGGGGATTAAAAATTAACTATTTGATTTAGCAATTTAGTCGTTGGTGACCTTGACAATAGTAGTTTCAGTGGAGCGAAGGAGGCCAAAACTGATTGGACTTGATTCAAGAGATTATAGGCCACTCTTAGGAGGAGGGAAAATGGAGCAGAGGTTTGGAGCTCAGGCAGAGAGAAATAGAGGACTAACACTGTTTTTTTTTTTAAGGTGGAAGTAATTTCAGTGTACTTGTATGCTGCTTGATAAATGCTGCTTGACAAATACTGACAACACAGGAAGGAGGTAGGACATTTCTAGGAAGATATCCATGCACAAGAAAGAGGATCAGAGTGTTCAGTGATGTGCTAGAGCTGCTTGTTTAGCATGGCTATTATTAATATTGAATTACATATTTTTTTTTCTGTGGTGCTGGGAATTAAGCTCAGGGGCATTCTGTTTCTAAGTCCTATTCTATTTTATTTTTATTTTAAAACAGGGTCTTGATAAGTTGCAGAAGGCCTCGCTAAATTGCTGAGGCTGGCTTTGAACCTGTGATCCTCCTGTTTTAGTCTCCCAAGTACAGGGGTTACAGGTATGTGGCCCCATGCCTTGCTGAATTATATAAATGTATTTAACAAATTATATTTCAAAGGTAATACATCTTCAAAAATCCTTCTCAGACAGAAGAAATAAAAGGAACAGGCAGAAGGGAGACAAACAGGGAAGAAAAGGGAGATTGTCACTTTAAACCTAAAAACCCCATAGTCACGTGTTACCAAAAGTACTATGTAAATTAGTGCATCAGAGAGAGCTTGGTGCCAATCTAAATCTGTATTCCATTTCACTCTAATTGAATTAAACAATTTTATATGATAATCAGTAGAGGAATTATAATTTAATTTCATTGGGAGTGAGGCAATGCTACTTTTCCTGGAAAAGTTAGATTTGTATTATTTCACACTTATCACCTTTTAAAAAACAACTAGTTACTTGTCATTGAAAACATCTAATACTTTGACACTAAATTTGCATATGCATTTGAGGTTAAGAATGTCAAAGCACTTTGATTCACTAGTCACAACCCTAAGTAGTTGAGCAGTTTTGTCATATTCCTGGAGAATGTTTTGGAGTTATGAATTGTTAGACTTTTTGCCTCATAATTACAAATTAAACTTTTAATTCCAAGTGCCGCTTCTTTTAGAGGAAATTTTGTTTATCTTACCTTTTGACTTCTTCTACCTTGCATATATCTGAGTACAGACGAAAGCACCAAATAAATACTTTGTGAATTCTATGCTTAGTAAATATATTAAACTGGAATAACTTTTTATTTTTTATTTTTTTGCGGGTCTGGGGATGGAACCCAGAGGCATTTGACCCCCGAGCTACATTCCCTGCTCAATTTTTTATTCTTTATTTTTGAAACAGGGTCTCACTGAGTTGCAGAGGGCCTCACTAAGTAGCTGAGGCTGTCTGCGAACCGCGATCCTTGTGTCTCAGCCTCCCGAATGCTGGGATTACAAGCGTGCGCCACCACGCCCGGCTTTGGAATAACTTTAAAAAAAACAAAAAACAAAAAACAAACAAACAAAAAACTCCATGATGGCTCCTATCTTTACCCTGAAGGTCTGCTTTCTCCTAGGCCCACATTTCTAAAAGTTTCAGTAAATAAAAGATTCAGTCAGTCTTACACTATATGTCCAGTTAATCAGTGCATATGTGTTTTGTTAGCCTACAAAATGAAATTTAGACTGATAAGAGAAGTCTAGGCCAACATTCCTAAAAGGTTCAGTAAATCCTAGAGCAATATTTGCCTAGTTAATTTGGTGCTTATATATTTTGTTAACCTACAGAACATATTTTACATTGATAAGAGATGTCTAGAAAAAGATACTGTTAAAAGTTCAGTGCTCTCCATCAACCAGGTAACATCAGGCTGGAGCGTCTGAGAAGACCCAGACTGCCATCCCCGCTTGGCGCTGCACAATCTAGGGATTCAAGCTCACCCCTCACATGCTCAGCATTTGCCTGCCCCTCGTCAAAATCTCCTATAAAAGAAGGGTCCTGCATCCCCAGTGGCATGCATTCTCTCCTGAACATGCATTTTTTACTTTCCTAAATAAACCACTGTCTATGTCTCTGGCTTGTGCTGAAACGCTTTTCAGCCATGAAACACCAGGGCCCCATTGGTCCTGAGCCAGGAAATCAATGTGTCTCCTGTGACAACCTCTTCCTAATTATGCTCTATAGTTTATCTAGGTTATTGTGGTTCTATATATCTGTACATGTGGATAGTGGAAATAATATATAATGCTGCCCTTCTGTGCTTCTGTTCCTGACCCCATAGTGACATCATGTTGGCAGTTTTAAGCGTGACAGGAGTATTTATACCACAATAATTGGCAACTCTTAGAAATCAGGGATTTGGTCTTGTCTTTGCTTTGTTTCTGCAATGCTGGGAATTGAACCCAGGGGCTCCCACATGGCAGAAAACACTCTACCACGGTCTGGGCTATACTTCCAGCCCTTTCTATTTTTATTTATTTATTTTGTGGTACTGGAGGGACATTCTGCCTCTGAGCTACACCATTAGCTCCTATTTTTATATTTTTAAATTTTGAAACAGGGTCACCCTAAGTTGTGGAGGGTCTTGCTAAGTTGCTGAGGCTGGCCTCACACCTATGATCCTCCTGTCTCAGCCCCCCCACCCCCATACTAGGATTACAGGAGCAGAATACTAAACTCGATTCCTTTTTATTTTGAGACAGGGTCTCCCTAAGTTGCTCAGGCTGGCCTTAAACTTGTCAACCTCCTACCTCACCCTCCCAAATAGCTGGGATTACAGGAGGGTGCCACTGCACCCATGTTGGTTTGTTCTTTTAAAGGAGAGCTGTGTGTTAAGCATTTGCCAGTCCACCTCTACCTAGATTGGGGGACAAATGGAGAAATTGTCCCTAAACTAACCTGTTTCTCACACACCTGTGGGTCCCTACCGGTCACCCACAGGTGAGTGGGGGAAGGCAGTGCCTTTGGATCAGTGATGAGGGTTCCTATTTACTAAGTGAAAAAGAGGTAGCCAGCTGAGACTAGTTATGGGTAAGGAGGTATTTAAGGTTTGCTTTGCAAGGAGGAGTGTGGGAGTATAAATAGATTAATTTAGTATTTTAGTAGCGTATTGGCCTGGCACCATTACAAAGCCACTCAGGTTAGTGAAAATGAATTTTAAAAGAGGCCTGGCACAATGGGTGTGCATTTTCCTACAACTTTTTAAAAATATATTTTCGTTGGTGATTATAATTGCAATTCTAACCGCAGTGTAGTCGCACATCATGATGAGGTTTGGAGTAACGGGCACAGACATGCTCACAGCACTGTGCGCTCAGGGGGCGCGTTCCTGACCCTTTCCCCAGCTGCTGTGGCGCGCACGAGGGGAGTCACCCGCGTGAGCAAGCATGGCCCGAGCAAATGTAGAAGTCAGGGCTCCCCTCGGTTCCTTGCTCCGCGGCGATTCCCCTTCATTGAGCAGAGGAACCTCAGTACACCGGCCACACAAGCCAGCTATTTGCCGGACGCTCCCGGGTCGGCCCTGGAAGCCCCACGCGAGCCTTGGGCGCGGTCGCCCTGACACCCTGGGGCTCTAGCACCACCCTTGAAGCTTCAGGGCGGGTAGTTTATGTATGGATGACTTTCTTTTTTGGTGCTGTCAACCGCGGGCTAGGTTTGTTCACAGGCAGCGATGACACAAAAACTCGACCCCAAAGTCCAGGGCGTGGACGCGGCCCAGCGCCTTGGAAGGGGACGTGGGTGCGGCTGGCTGTCTGTCCCTCCGAAGGGACAATAAAGTTTCCAAGTTTGAAAGAGGGGAGGGAAGTGCACGCCCCCTCGGCGGCCGGGCGTGCAGCCTGCGCCGGGTGCAGGCGCCTGGCCCGCGGAGGCGTGGCGGCCCGGGATGGGGGTCACGGTGGAGGTGCACCAGGTCTACAAGTACCCCTTCGAGCAGGTGGTCGCCAGCTTCCTCCGAAAGGTACCCGCGCTCTCGGGACCCGGGATCCGACCGACCTGGACCCCTCCCTCTCCCTCCCTCCCGCGCCCGGGCTGCTCGGGGAGGTGCGGGGTGGGGGCCCGGGCATTTCCTCGAAGATCCAGGACTGGGATGTGAGAAGAGGCGCCGCAGCCGGCTGGAGGGAGAAGCCCGGGGCAGAGCCTCCTTGGTCCACTGACTCGTGGACCATTTTTAGTTCAATAACCCCGTAAAAGCTCGAGGAGCCACCATCCCGATAGACTCAGCAGTATCTTCCACTGCGGCAGCACTTTCTCTTTTATTACACAGCGGTGGACTTGGAGCAGATGTCTTACTGTCTCTGTACCATAGTTTTGTAATCTGTAAAATGGGAGAAAATAATGGTACCAAGCCTTGGAGTTGTGAGGATTCAAATGAGATTGCTTATTACAGACTGGTGGTTAGTAAAGGCTCGGCAGTGATGACATTTTTTGTACTATTGTTTGTACTAGTGCAATTGAGAATCCTACCAACAATATCAGTACCCTCTTTCAACCTAGGACCACGTAGCTGGAACTAACAGGAAAATGGGGAATTTCTTTGACAAATTGAAAGGACTCAGATGTGGGAGTTACTCCGACCTCTCTTCTCTAGGCTGCTTTTATGTTTTGTTAACTTCTCTGGGTAACCCTGGCCAAAGGTTTTCTCTCCTGGACTTTGTAAGATGAGAGTGTTGGACCAGAATATCTTTTAAGGACCCTTATATGCTTCCGCATTCTTAAGCAAGATTTGCAAAAAATTAGAGTTAGGCTCACTGTCCTCACTGGTCAGTGAAATGTATGCCACCTGGAAGCCAGACTGAGGAGAAAAAGGTGTATTTTTGGTGGTACTGGGGGTAGAACCCAGGTGCTTTTCTACCTCCGGGCTATACTCCCAGACCTATTTTATATTTTTATTTGGAAACAGGGAGGGTCTCACTAAGTTGCTGAGAGCCTCACTAAGTAGCTGAGGCTGGCTTCAAACCTGTGTAATCCTCCTGTCTCAGCCTCCCACATGCTGGGATTACCACGCTTGGCTTTTTTTTTTTTTTTTTTTTTTTAAGTCATAAAGCTTGGCCTCTATTACAAGAGACATGGTTAGGGACCCAGGTCACCAAAGAGTTAGTAGGATGCTGGTTAACATGGTGTGCCTTTAAAGGCCTTTTCATAAGGGAAGGTCAGTTTGTTGATATTGTTAATTGATCTCCAGTATCAAGAATATTGCCTAGTACCTACTCAGTATTCAGTAAAAATATGACTAATAAATAAATTAATGAAAGACTAAATTATGAATTTGGCATAGACTTTGCTTTAGGCTTCTGGGTTCATGAAAGTAATGACCAAACACTCCACATTTTTTAGGATTGATATTTTAGGGTGTGGATCCTTTAATGCCACATATGATAGTCAGAAACCCACCACAATAATGACATACCTGAGATAAATCACTCAGAAAGAGGAGCAGGTTATTTTTGGCTCACAGGTTTGGAGGTCCCAGTCCATGATCAAAAGGCCCTGTTGCTTGAGCTTGTGGTGAGTCAGCATATCATAGCGGGAGCGCATGGTGGCGCAAAACCACTTACATCTGAGCCAGGAGCAAAAAGGATTGTGAGGAGGGAGCGGGGTCCCACGATCCGCTACAAGGCCATGGCCCTGATGCCCTAAGGAGCTCCCACAAGGCCCCTACCTTGTAAAAGTTCCACCAGCAACCAGTAGCAGCACCCTGGGGACCAAGCCTTTAGTGCATGGTGTTTGGGGGACATTCAAGATCCATGGCACTGCTGCGCCTCTGGAAAGCCTTGCTGGACTGTCAGCATGAAGAGGTGAACTCTGCATGTCCAGAACTCAGAAGCCCCTCTGTCTAGACCTTGCTATCTACAGGCTCAGTCACTTAGGTACATGTCTCGTTTCCCCATTAGACTAAACTTTTTTTTTTTTTTTTTTTTTGGCGGTACTGGGAATGGAACCCAGGGGCATTGCACCTCTGAGCTACACCCCCAGCCCTATTTTCTGTTCTTTATTTTTGAAACAAGGTCTCACTAAATTGCGGAGAGCCTCACTAAGTAGCTGAGCTGTCTGTGAACCGTGACCCTCCTGTCTCAGCCTCCCAAGTACTGGAATTACAAGTGTGCACCACCATGCCTGGCTAGACTAAATTTCCTAGGCAGCACTCCTGCGGAGAAGCAGGCAGCACAAGGCGATGGTCTCATTTATAGAGTACATTTAATTGAAACGCAGTCAGCTTCAGTTAAATGTCTTTCACTGAACAGGTGTTTCAGATACTTTTGTGTGACAGGCTCTGTGCTAGGGCCTGGAGAGGCAGGGGGCCACGGTAGGCAGACCCTCTTTTCATGAAGTTGGTGGTCTCTAGTGGATGAGACTGACAGTTATTCACCAATGGAGAGATGAGTGTGAAATTCCCATTGATGATGTTGACTAAGGAAAATGCATGGTACGAAGCCTGAGCATGACAGGAAGGCCTACTGAAGTCCCAGGAGTTGTCTGGGCGAGCTGTGTGTGAGTGAGTGTGTGTGTGTGTGTGTGTGTGTGTGTGTGTGTGTGTGTGTGCAATGGACTTCACTCCCATTTCAGTGTGCAGAAACTGAGCTGCAGAGAAGTTTCAGTGACTTCCTCAAGTTCCCACAGCTGGGAGGCAGGAGAGCCAGGATTTCAGCACATCTGCATTCAGAGCCCACACCTGGAGCTGGCTGGTGGCACTGCCTTGCACACAGCGGGCACTCTGGTGATTACCGAGGAAATAGAATGCTTCGGGATCCACACTGTCTTGCTGTTTGTCCCACCTCACTCTCCTTTAATCCAGTCTCCTTTCAGGGTCTGCTCACCTGAGTGGACCTTGTCCTGACATAAAGGTACAACTTTGCCGGGCGTGGTGGCACACGATTGTAATCCTTGTGCTTGGGAGGTGGAGACAGGAGGATGGCACAGGTTCGAAGCCATTCTCGCTGGTTTAAGAGACCCTGTTTCCAAATTAAAAAATATAAAATAGGTCTGGGAGTGTAGCCCAGACATAGAAGGGTTCCATCCCCAGTACCGCCAAAAAAAAAAAAAAAAAAAGGTACAACTTTGATGAGTTAGGGTGAGAACATGGAGTGTCTGTCTACTGCTTCGTAACAAATCACTTCAAAACTTAGTGGCTTAAACCTATAACAGGCTTCTAAAAATGTTTTACTTTTTGGCAGTGCTGGGGATTCAACTCATATGCTAGGTAAGCACATCACCAGTACTTTTGATTTTGAGACAGGGTCTTGCCAAGTTGCCCAGGCTGGCCTGGAACTTGTGATCTTCTGTCTCAGTTCCCTGGGTAGCTGGAATTACAGGTGCGTGCTGCCACACCTGGCTACAACAGGCTTGTAGATCTCATGACTCTCTGTGGGTTGACTAAGCTCACGTGATTGGTGCCGTGTGGTAGAAGGTCACTTGAATGACTGCATTCATTTAGGATCTGGTATGATTTCTGTCAGATACTTTGTAAAGTGCCTACACATGGTGAAACCCTAACTAAGAAGGACATTTCCAAAGGTAAAGTTGTTCAGAGATTGAAACACAGTGTTTGGTCTGGATTCCAGTCACTGTACCTTAGTTGTTAGGTGAGGTCCTTAAGGGAAAATGGCTTTCACTGTGCATTCAAAGATAAGTAGCACTATACCAAGTCCTTGTGCAAATTAAAAAAAGGCATCACTTAGGGGTTTTCTCCATGAGCTTTGGGTACATGGGGCTAATAAAAAGCAACTAGTTTTGCAAGTTAGAAAAAGGCACTCCTTCCTCCAGGTGGCTATAACCCTACTGACAGGGAGGCCCTGCTGAGCAGTATGCACAACTGTATAAAACAGTCCCGTTTTGTCCTCTGAAATGGTAACGTCAACCACCCCAAATACCTCCCAGGGTTGTTGTGAGAATCAAACATGTAACACTTTGACAAGCATATGCTTTCCTAAGATAGCAGGAATTATATTTTTGGCAAAATATGCTTTATTTTATATATATATATATATGTATATATATATATATATATATATATATATATATATATATATATATATATATACATACACATTTTTTTTTCAAAGGAAAGCACTTGGTAGAAGAGACAGTCGTATGAGAATCTCTGGAAAGCATCTCGTCTGATTTTGCACAATGATACGTTTGAAGCCACTTTAGAACTGAGGAGGCTCTATTTTAAATAGAATCTACTGATCTATGGCTTTTGGTATGTTAGGACTTGCCATCCAAGTTATAATACGCTACTATTTTTAAAACCTGAAGAATGTTTGTTCTTCTTACACCTGTCTCTTGGACATCACAGGCAAAATATTAGCAGCATGCTTCCAAAGATAAGTGGTACCTTGTACAAACAGTACAATATTCTTTGTTCAAGGAATATACTGCTTCTCAATGGACTCTTCATGGAGGGATGTTAGGAAACCCAAATGGTTTATTCATCAGATGCTAAACTGTGTTTTTCCATGAACTGTAGTGTCAGCGCACTTGACAATGTGTTTTGGTTTCTTTCTTTGTATGACTCTTAGCTTTGTAACTCCTACCACTTACAACTGTTTTCTTTTTACTTAAAAATCACCTATGAAAAGAACACAAAGCTGTATAGATGAATGAGGCAGTGGAGAAGGTCTGACTTCTCTGGAAGCACAGACAGGGCTTTTTAATGGGCTTGCCTTTTATGAGCCGAAGGGAAGGGAACTTCTTGCATTTCATCGGCCTGGAATTTGTAGTCATTAAGAAGAACTCAACGAGCCATTGCACTGACCAGATTTTCTTGTTTATATCTAAATGAGGCCAGAGAGGTTCAGGATTTTCTTCCCCTAGTTGTCCAGGTTAGCTTGCTTTATATACTATATATGCAAAAGAGTCATTGTGAATAGACTAGAAGCTTTATGGGAGGGAGTTTGGTCATTGCTTAGCTGTATCCCAAGTACCCAAAGAAAGCTCAGAAGCATGTCCTTACTTTGAATACTGTAATAAAATAAACAGATTAATATAATTTCTCTGCTCCAGTACATGACCTCAGGTGTTATTTATTCTAGCCTGGAGCCTAATGTGCTGAATAAAATAGCTTGAGTGTTTACCCTTAAGCTCATAAATGGGATTTATGAATGGCTATTTCCATTTAGAGTAGAAAGTTGATTGGGTAATTAATAATGCTTCTGTTTCTGATCCTATCTTTTCTCCTTTGCAAATCTGACACTTACATGCGCAGAACAACTTTCCTTAAAGGCCTCCAAAATATTCAGGGTGAGCTTATATTTGCAAAATATATGATTTGATAAATCTTAGACCTCGTGTAACATGATAGCTATTTATCTTTTTCTCACATGGTAGTAGTCTTCTTCACTTTTATCTTCCTATCTTTAATTCTCCCAGGAGATGAAGTGGGACTTCCAGGAAATGGCCCAGTTGGGAGGGATGTGGACTCTTACATTAGGTTGAGTGTGACCGGCCGTGTGTGAACAGGCCAATTCACTTTCTGTGCTTCGATTTCTTCCTCTACAAAATAAGAGGAATAGTAACTATCTTCTGGAGTTGTTAGAGAAACTAAATTGGATAATGCATGTATGTACATACACACACACACACACACACACACACACACACACACATATATATACTATGCCTAGCTCAGTGTTGTCGGTGTTGTGCCAACACTGAGCTAGTAGTTATGTTTTTGGGTGTGTTAGGTGGTAGGGATGAACCCAGAGCCTTGTGCATGTTGGGCAGGAACTCTGCCAGTGAGCTACCCTCCCAAAACCATGGTAGGTGCTTTTAAAGTACTTGTTCAATAATAATAATGATAATAATAATAATGAAAATTTATTAGGTTTATTCCATGAAACTGAAAATGAAAAGCTGAGAGAAGTAATCTGTAAAAATCTTTACTAACTCAGAGTAATAAAGAGAAGAGTAAGCATGGATAAAAGTACACATTTGAATGATAAATTATTATTATTATTTGGGGGGGGGGTCTGGAGATAGAACCCAGGGGCATTTGATCTCTGAGCTATACCCCCTGCTCTGTATTTTTTTTTTTTTTTTTTTTTTTTTTTGGTGGTACTGGGGGTGGAACTCAGGTCAAGGGCTTTCTACCTCTGGGCTATACTCTTAGACCTGTTTTACACTTTATTTGGAAACAGGGTCTCACTAAGTTGCTGAGAGCCTCTCTAAGTAGCTGAGGCTGGCTTTGAACCTGTGCGATCCCCCTGTCTCAGCCTCCCAAGCGCGGGGACCTATTTTTTATTCATTATTTTGAAACAGGGTCTCACGAAGTTGTGGAGGGCCTCACTAAGTAGCTGAGCTGGCCGTGAACCGTGATCCTCCGGTCTTAGCCTCCCGAATACTGGGATTACAAGCGTGCGCCATCATGCCCAGCTGAATGATAAATTATTTTTAAAATGCCATTAAGTAAATGTAAAATGTACTTAGACATTTATCTAGTGAGGATTGTGGCTTAGTATATGAAAGCAGAGTTTTGATTATCAAAGTCTTGATATTTGCACGTTCACTATTGTCTGTTGTTCAGCACTCACTGTAATTCTGTGCACTGTTTTGCCCCTGGGACATGTGAAGAAACAAAACATGGCCGTGTCCTCCAGGGGCTTCACTGTTGAGGAGACAGAGAGGAACATATTCATTTTGTGACAAATGCTTTCTCAGGGGCATATTGTAGACCTACAGTGTAGGGCAAGTTTCATATTTTATTTGTGAACCTAGCTGAGCTTTTAAAGTACCTAGAACAAGTTCATCACCTTTTTATTAGAAGTAAATGCTCTCTCTAGCACTTTTCTTTTACGATGCAGAGTTTTCTCTAATGAGAGTGTAGAAGGAGGTGCCAGGGAACCATTATCCTACCATCTACAAATTCTGAATTGGTAAAACATGAGTTTGTGGGGTTTTGCTGGTCTAGGAAAATTGGGATTATTATTATTATTATTATTATTATTATTATTTTTTTTTTTTCTTTATGGTACTACAGATTGAACCCAGGGGTGCTCTATCACTCAGCTATATCCCAGCCCTTTTTATTTTTAATTTAATTTAGTTATTTATTTGTGTTTGGATTGATCGTAGGGGTATTCTACTTCTGAGATACATTTCCAGTCTATTTTACTTTTTATTTATTTTTTATTTTTTATTTTTGGTGGTACTGGGGTTCCTGGAAGCCCTTCTACCTCCGGGCTACACTCCCAGACCTATTTTTACATTTTTATTTGGAAACAGGGTCTCCTAAGCCAGTGCGCGTGGCTGGCTTCGAACCTGCGCGATCCTCCTGTCTCAGCCTCCCAAGCGCGGGGATTACAAGTGTGCGCCACCACGCCCGGCTACTTTTTATTTTTGAAACGGGATCTCACTAAGTTGCTGAGGGTCCCAATAAGTTGTTGAGACTGGCCTCAAACCTGTGATCCTTCTGTCTCAGTTTCCCAAGTACTGGGGTTATAGGTGTGTGCTATCCCACCTGGCTCTATTTTTTATTTTAAGACAAGGTCTTGCTAAATCGCCTAGGCTGGCCTTGAACTTTTGATCTCTTGCCTCAGTCTCCTGAATTGCTGAGATTACAATTGCATGCCACCATGTCCAGTGGGAATATTATATTTTTAAATAATTTTCATTCATTTAAGCATTTTTGGGTTGCAGATAGATGCTAGCAACATACTTAATGGCAGACTGCAGTGGATTGCAAGGTAAAATCAATGTCTGGACTCCTTTTTCAGTGCTAGGACCAGCTCTTATTGAGTATTGGCACAAGGCTGGCATTACGATCTATTTAAAACTACATCTATTAATTCCTATAATAACTCCTTAAGGTAGCATTTATTTTCATTTTTGAGGTAAAGAAACTAAGGCAGATTAAAGATAATTGCCCCAAACTACCTTCACAGATGGACTTCAAACTCAGGTCTCTTGGACTTCAAAACTCACTGTACTTTGGAGCTGCACCCCCAGCCCTACTTTTATTTCTTTATTTTGAAACAAAGTCTCCAAAGGGCCTTGCTAAGTAGCTGAGACTGTGTGCAAACCTGGATCCTCTTGTTTCACCCTCCCAAATGCCGGGATTACAGGTCTGTGCCACCTACCATGCCTGGCAATGTTTTAGCTTCTTATTTAGAAGTAGTTTGACTTAAACACATTGAAAAAAATAATCATCCTAATTTCCCTACACCACAGCATACTTTATTTATATTTATTTATTTATTTATTTATTTATTTATTTTTGTGCTGGGGATTGAACCCAGGGCCTTGTGCATGCCAACCTTGCCCTCTACCACTGAGCTACACCCTCAGCTTCTAATTTTTTTAAATTTGGAAAGTAGCATTGATACTATTGACTAACCTAGAGACCTGTTTAAATTTTGCCATTGTTTCCTGTTATCTTTTTATTAGTCTAGTATCCAACCTAGGATCCCACATTGCATTTAATTGTCATGACTAAGTCTCCTCCCAGGTGGGACTGCTCCTCAGCTTTTCTTTGTCCTTCTGGACTATCGTGCTTTTTTTTTTTTAATTTTTTTTTGGTGGTACTGGGGTTCCTGGAAGCTCTTCTACCTCCGGGCTACACTCCCAGACCTATTTTTACATTTTTATTTGGAAACAGGGTCTCCTAAGCCAGCGCGTGCGGCTGGCTTCGAACCTGCGCGATCCTCCTGTCTCTGCCTCCCAAGCGCGGGGATTACAAGCGTGCGCCACCACGCCCGGCGACTATCTGCTTTTTAAGGGTGCTTGTCAATTATTTGTATTTTCTCTCTCTCTGTACTGGGGATTGAACCCAGGGCCTAGCGCCGTGTTAGACAAGCAGCAGCTCCTCTACTGAGCAACACCTCCAGCTCTTTGTATTTTTAAAAACTTTGAGTGTATGCATTCATTTAAAATTGAGATACTATTTTTTTCTGTAATGTAAAGATAAACTATCCTTTCAGAAACCTTCACTATGCACTTGCTGATGATTTGGACATTTTTAAAATAACTTTTCTATTGTTATTGGAACATTTATGAACAAGAGAGATTGCTGTGATCTTGGCAGGTCTTGGTTTAAACTTGTAGTCTGTCCTTGGTGCATGAGGATCAGGGGGATTAGCTGCCCTGGCTCCACTCGTGGCAGCATCATGAGCTGTACGTCTTAGATTCCGTTCTTTGCTTTTGCTGCTTCATCATAGTCCTGGTATGAAAGACCAGTGAGCAGCTATTCAAAATATCTATTTAGTTGGGTGTGGTGGCGCACTCCTGTGATCCTGGTACTTCGGAAGAGTCTGAGACAGGAGGATTGCAGGTTCAAGGGTAACCTCAGCAATGTAGTGAGATACTGTTTCAAAGTAAAAAAATAAAATAGAGCTGGGAATATACCATGAAGTTAGAATGCCCCTACCTTAAATCCCCAGTACCACAAAGGAAAAAAAAAAAAAAGAAATCAATTAAATGTTTAGTCCTTGATTATTGAAGTTTTGATTAATTAACGTTTCATTTGATCTTCATGTAAAATCAACTTTGGTTTTCTTTTGAGATAGGCTATGTCATGAAGCACAAAAGAAGGGTTTGGCATGGCTCTCAGTGATTTCTTCATGTAGATAAACACTAAATCTCTTTTCAGCAATTCCATCTCTTTGCGTATGTTTGGAAGCAGCCTGGGTAACAGATTCCCTTAAAGCTTATAAAGCAAATATGTATATGTTAATCTGCCAGACTTATTTTAGGTCTTCATGGTCTTCTTTGAAGGACTAATCAGCAGAGCTGTGAGCTCACCTGCTGCCTCTCTGCCTTCTCGATAACCCCATTGGAGTGGCCCTTTGAGGCCACTGACCCTTCTGGGGAGGGTGTAGCAAAAAGCAGGCACTGACTTCTGAGCTTTTTGAAAGTAGATGTTTTAATACCTCTTTACTTTTAAAAGTAGGCTTTCTGAATTAGAAAACATTTCTCTTGGCAAATAATAAAGGTAAATGCCAAATTCATATAGCTCCATTCACAAAAATATTGACTATTAGTTCTTGAGTTTTAAGGACTCAATTTCTTGGCCTCTCACCTTTCATAGTTGTGTTTGTCTTAATGTACATTTCTGCCCAGCATCCTATAGCTTTGACCCTCTTACCTTTTACTTATTTATTTATTTTTGGTAATAAGGATTGAACCCAGGGATATTCTATATTCTTAATTGAAACAGGGTCTTGCTAGGTTGCTGAGGGTCTTGTTAAGTTACCGAGGCTGGCCTTGAACCGATAATCTTCCTATCTCAGCCTCCCAAGTACTGGAATTACAGGCATGTACACCATGCCTGGCTTCTTACCTTTTAATGTTTAAGAAATAAGTGGAAGCAGGGTATATGACAGCCTAAGTGTACCAGTATTGGGAATGACTTGGGAAGATTTGAGAAAGCTCTGATTATTAATAGATATATTTCAGAAATAATTGTGTCAAAATGGCAGACCTGGAGAGAGAAAGGCTTGGCTTCAGTCAGGAAGCAAATAGCTATTGAAACTTAGATTGACTTAGCTAAAAGTAATTAGCAAGTTGATAGGAGAGGAGAACTAGGACTTTCTCTGTTTAAAGACAGATCTACGTGATTAGATAATCTAGCTAGGATAGGAAGAGGGGGTCGACCTGACCTTTGATCATGACCTTCCTGAAAAGAGACCTAGGCAGAAAGGACACCTGGGCTCCACCTTGGCAGGGATATAAGGGGACTGCATCAGAATTACGTGAACAAGATGGAGGTCATGTGTATAAAAAAAGCCGGGTCCACTTGTGGTCCATTTGGTGAATTCGCTCGAATAGCCCCCCCACCCCACCACCCCCCGTGCCATTTCTGAATGGTGTGGGGCTTTCACTGTCTTTTTAATAAACTTCTTTAAATCTTCAGCAAGAGCCCGGGCTAATGTGTATCCACCCTTAGCTCAAGACAAGAACCCACGGTTTTTCTGTTTTGGGTTTTTTTGTGTGTTTTGAGGGAAATTGTGTCCAGAACCCTAACAGGGGTCCTCGGGGACAGTTTCCCCAAAACTATATCATCTCAAACCGTAACATTAGGAGAGTCTACATATTGCCTTTGTTAGACTGTTACACACATATACTGTGTAAAGTGATTTTTGTAGAAGATATATATCTTGGTAAAGGAAAAGGAGTTCGCTTACTCATTTTGTGAAGAAACTATAAATCATAAGATCAAAATGAAATTAAATGAACCTTAAATATTTCTTAAATTGTCACGGGAAAACACGATAATTCTGTGGGTTCTCAGCTTCCATGGTGAAAAGAATTTCAACACTTGCCAGTCAGAGACAAAGACAAGAGGTTCAGTTCAAGAAAAGTAAAGCTATACGTTCAAGAGGAAATGCGGACTATCTCCAGAGTGTGAGAGGGCCCTGGGATCTTTTACAATCCTTTTCTTATAGGGCACTTAGAGAGGGGGTTGCTGGGGCACATGACAGGAAATGGGGCAACAGGCTATGGCAGTCTTCTTTCCTTTGAATCTTTAGGTTGACAAAAGGTAATGATTCCTTCAAGATAAGAATCCTAGGGAGCAGAGGTATGAAATCATGGAGCCAGGCTCCGGGGTTGAGCAGAGGGGAGATGGGGTGAAACTTTTTTGGAATCTAAATGCATCAGGAATTTCAGGTATGGAGCTAGGCCATATGATTTAAAAGTGTGGGCCTGGCTTTTGTCCAAGAGCAAAAGAACTGGGAAGTAAAACCAAAGATTATAGAGTTTTTTTTTTTTTTTAGATTTTAAAACTTTATTTTTCTTTCCTTCCTGATTTGTCTCCTTTCTAGCTAAGATTGTATTTCTTCTATCCTACCTCAAAATCGCACACTGATGGTCTGTGATCTGCACACTGTGGTCCGTGATCTGCTGAGCCAGGTTCAAGAACGGGAGAGACTGTTGGTAGAAATCTAGGTCATTAGACCCCTTTGCTTGCAGGAGTCTTTAGTATGGAACGGGACTGGAGAGTCCCAGCATGACCCTACCTGTCTGTAGGGTTGTGCTACTAGGTTCTTAACGAAGAGACTTCAAATCTTGATACTCGCTCATAGTTTCTTTGTTTTGGGGAGGGCTAGGTCAGCTTGTACCAGGGAGCTGCTAGCTAGCGTAGCACCCTCTCTGGACATAGGTGTTGTCTGTGCTGGGTTCCATCCTGACTGGCTCTATGAGTCCCATAGTCATGCTATACTTGAAAAAGTATTCAGGGAAACCTGGACACCTGAGTCCTGTCTTCCCAGGCTGGTGTTCCGAGTAGTGGTCTTCTTTAAGCAGCCTTCCTTCTTTCAACTTTTCATTAGTGAACTTTAAATTTTCATAAATTAAAACTTGATTCAAGTAACCACAAGGTGGCGTCAGATCATTTCAAGTAATGCCAGATAGGGGGAGCCTCAGTTGAATACATCTTTAATTAAAAAAAAAGAAAACAAAAATGTAAAATATATGCCATTTCTTTTATCATTCTTATATGGGGGATTGAGGCTCATGCCTATTTAATTTGAAAAGTAGTTGTATAGGAAAATGACTTGAATTTTGCACATGATTATTTACTAGAGTGAACAGTTGATGGTCTCTTGTGTTTGGCTAATACAATTTTCATTTTACCTTTGTTAATTACAAGCGTTGTCTGATGAGTGATCCTTAAGAATTTTACAATGCCCCTCCATGATTTTGCATCTCCTTATCATCCCTCAGTCTGATTTGTTTTTCCCTGCACAGATCTGGCATATTTACTTATTGTTTGTTCCTTTAACTAACATGCAAACTCTGTAAGAAACTACAATTTTGTTTGTTTTGTTACTATCTCCTCTATTCCTGGAGCAGTATCTTTCATGATATGTGCTAGAAACAAAAACCAAAAACCTCAAATAAAGAATAACTAACTAGAGGGTTTTTGCTATTATGTGAAATAATATCTTTCTTTTAATAAGCAGATTTCACAATTATGTAAAAATGTGAAATATTTGAGTTTTTAATTTTTTAGGAATTTCACTGACAACTTAGTAATCAGAACTTGAGACGTTTTATCACTATTCTTTGGTGATTATATCTCCAACTTCTTTTTTGATTTAGTTTAGGAAGCTTTCTACAGTGTATAATGTATTTATAATATCCAATCTGAATATATTTATGGACATACAATGAATAAATCGGAATGTGGTTCAAGAAACAAGGAGGGTTGCTTATAGTCACCCCTGGCTCTAGCAGTGGCCGGCTGGGTGACTGTAAGCACTCTAGCCTTCTATTTCTATTTCTAGGCTTTTATTTCTAAAAAACTGGGGATGATGATAGGATATTGGATAAGCCATTCACCACAGAGTGGCTGTTGGATTTAGATGAGATTGTGCAGTTACAGCGCCTAGCACGGTGTCTGGCACAAAGAACATGATTATGTTAGGCTGGTTCAGTATGAAAGCATTATTATGTAACTAGCTTTTCTTTTACTTCAGTGTACAGGTTATAATTTGCACACGTACGCATGCAATTCAGGGAAGATGGCACCAGTCTCAGGTGCCTCCCTCGCTTCAAGGGCCCCATATAGGTGAAAGTCTCTCTGCTGACAAATAGGTTATATAAAGCTGACCCTCTGGGATGGACATGTATCTCAAAAGAGCTGAACTTTGGGGAAGCAGTCAGGGTAATTTTGATCCTTTTTTTGTAGGGCTAAAATAAATGCATGAGTGAATGAGTGCTTTTAAAAGTATTTTTATAAACCATGCTTTTAATTACTCAGATTGCTGTAGCCAGATGGAGGTGTGAGTGATGCTGGCCAATAAGGAAAGGGGTGAGGTGTAGAGGAAGCTGAAGAGACTGATCTCTGAGCAGGAAGAACTTCTTTTCTACACTAATTCCTGAGTAGACCATCAGGGTCTATATTCCAAGCCATTCACTCACTCAGTAAATAGTTACTGAGTTTACATTGTGTTGGATGACTAAAAAAGACAATATCCCTGTCCTTACAGAGCTGACCTTTGAAACTAGGGCCTTTTGGGGCTTTAGATACTGGGATCTTTTCCCTGAAAATCAGTCTCTCTCACACACTGGTGCTTGAGGCTGCTGTGGGGTGGGGGAGACCCACACTCACAGAGTTTGGTCTTGCATTCCCAGTATTCAGGAGACTTAAAGCTCTAGCTCCCTGGGTCAGGGGGCCCTCTTCTCTCCCCCATCAGTGTGTCTGTTGCTCTCACCCCTTGCTGGGTACATCATAATATCCTGATATCCTGGGTGAGGTTACCCACCAGTTTCCTTTTCAGATCTGATCACACGATGAAGCAGGAAACCTCTGTGGGTAGACTCAGCACCACCTGCACTGAGGGCTTGGAGGGGGCCACGCCACTCCTTCCCTTCCCCCTCCACATCTGAGCAGTGGAAGGGGTTGGGATGGGCTTTGGAAAAGGCAGGCAGAAAGTATCTGGGGGTAAATTATACTACTCCAGATACATTACTCATTAGCTATTTTGAACAAATTATTTATCTAAGACTTATTTCTCATGTGAAATGGAAAAAATCATATATACTTTATGGAATGGTTTTTAGAATATGATAATGTATGTAAATTGCTTGGGATGAAAGTGGTAGCTCTTTTTTACTTGGCTTCATCCAAGCTGCCTTTCAAGAGAATTTAATCAATAAATTAAAGATTTGTGGAGCATCTATATTCCTGGGATGATGTATGTCTATGATTATTCTTCTGAGATGCTGACCCAGACACCAGGCAATGATGTAGGTCAGTAGTGAAGGGATTCTCTCTCAATTAAATAGATTGGGTGAAATTTCCTGGCTCCAGCAGCAGCTGGCTGGGAACTGTAAGCAATCTAGCCTTCACTCAGTTTTCATTTCTGAAAAGTGGGGATGATATCTTATAACCCATTCAGCAGAGGGTGGCTATTGGACTTAGACGAGATGGTGCCATAAAACACCAAGCACAGGGTCTGGTTCAGTATTAGAGTGCTACTATTTAAATAGCCTAACTTCATCCTCCCTCTCCACTCAGGGCTAGGATGGATCTAGAGGTTTTCCCTGGACTTCACACCAGTTTAAGTGTTTCACTTATCCAAGCTCAGTGGTGGAATTACCATCCTTGATCTAAAACTGGCCTTCACTTAGAGGTTTCTTGAAAAAAATACTTAGGGGTCCTGCAAATAGCTGTGATTCCTAATGACAAATTCATTTTGGTAAGTGGTGAGTGGTAATTCTTCTTTTATGTGTTTTTATTCAGTATCCAAACCCCATGGATAAAAATGTCATCGCTGTAAAAGTCATGGAGGAAAAAAGGGGTAAGTACTCTTAATATCTCCTCATTGCAGTGACGGTCATTAAGTGAGGTTGATCTTTGCTAAGCTGTGTGTTTGTATGCTTGTGTATATATGTGTCCTTTTATGTCTTACACAATGCTCTTCACTTTCTAAGTTGATTGTTGGCAAGACCAAGCTACATGCAACCATTGGGGCAACAATTGGGGACATTTAATATGTGTCAGGCACTCTTACTTAAGTATTATGATTTTCCAGCTTAACAATTGAAATTGATCTATAGAGGTTAAGTAACTTACCCAAGGTTGCATGACTATGTCTCTATTATAGATTCATATATCATTTTGTTGATGGAAAAATGGCTATAATTAATAGCATATATATGAGATGAAACCATGAATTCATTATCTTATGGACTCATAACTATTTGGCAGTATGATTCAGTATTAACTGGAGATGGGGTTGACACCTGATGGTCCATGAGGCTTATTTTTGTATAGAGTTTATATTTGACTATAGCCAAACCTATTTGTTTACCAATGGTTGCTTCCTTTCTGTGCTCGTATTGGGAAATGGCTTCAAAATGTATTTGAAAATGCCTTTGGTATTAATGTATCAGAAAATGAATTTGGTATTAATGTATTGAAAATTAGTGTCAAAATATAAAAAGCAGTCAGGGCCTGGTTATTGCCAGGCACTCAGGCAGCTGTTATAATGCAGAGTTCCCTCACTAAAAGTAATTAGCAGGTAGACAGAAGAGTTAGGACCTAGGGCCTTCATAATTCTAAAAACAGGTTTACATAATAAATAACTTATAGCAGATAGGCTAGAATCCCCCAAGAATATGGGAGGAGGCTACAGGCCTCTGTCAAGAGGGGGCACATACCACATGACCCTGAGTTTGTTCATCATTCTGGTCCTAACAAAGACTTAGGCTTATACCTGCATTGAGGCAGGAAGGCTTTTGGGCTGAGCAAAAAAACCCCATAATCATAATCCCCATAATCATAAAAAAAGGGCCTGCATGGAGTTAATGGGTGGGCTCACACCTAGGTCAAAAGATTATTGGTTAAGCAAGATGAAGGATAATATATTTTTATAAAAACTGTTCTGTATCTAAAAACTTTAGTAACTTATTTTCAAGTTACTCCCCTACACCCCCTCTGGTGTAGGACTTTAATCTGTCCCTTTTTTCTCTTTGTAATAATAAAATTACTTAAATTTACAGCAAAAAAGAGTTCTGGCTATTCTTTGGACCCACGGCTGCATCTCACACTGGTTATAGTTCACACCGTTATAGTTCCACCATAACACTTTCATAGTGCAAAGTTGAGTATTTTCCACAGACATTATTGCACACAAAATAGGAGTTGTTTACAAGGTGGCTCAATTCAGAAAGTGTTTCCTGGGCTAGAGCTTAGGCATCCTTTCTATTCTTTGTCTTCCCCATTCCAGTGGGAGTGCTGTCACCACTGGTGTTTGAGCTTGAGAAAGGAGCAGTAGGAAGCTGTGGCAGTGCACAGTTGGTGCACAAATGTCTGGAGATGTCTCCTGCTCCCCAGGCTTCTGAGAAGTCACAAGATGCTCTTGTTGGTCATGTGACTCTGAGCCCCCTCTGTGCTTGATAACAGAAAATTGTCTTACTTGTGAGGGGATTCTCTGTATTTCTACAATTATATAAATATATTTATCTTTTCTCATTTATCTGCATTTAATGTGGGAGAAATTTACTAGCTGGCCTCAAACAAACATGACTCAAGTCCTGATTTTGTTATTACTTTCATGGCTTCACTTCTTGGAGCCTTGATTTTTCATTCATCAAATCGGAAAACAACCTGTTTTGTGAAGATCAAAACGAGAAAACAGTATACATATTCTAAGGTGGTATAGGAACAATAATATAATTTCTATCATTGTCAAGAGCATTTTTGTCTCCAGGAGTGGCTAATCTAACTTTAAGTACACCTCTTGCAAACTTGGAGTGAAATGGGGCAGAGGGTTTCACATCTGTCAACAGCTGCAGGGCACTGGGGATGTTTGCAACAGGGATTGTGATTCTGATAGCCAGAACTTTGAGAAACTCTGCAGCAGCCAAGTCCCTTAAAATATATATATTTTTTCCTTCTCTGCCTCTCTCTCTTTTTCTTTTCTCACATTGGTTGTGTTTTTTACATCTTGGGTACTGTTTTGAAAACTTCTCCAAAACAGAATAGTGCTAGTCACAGGGGGTCTATTCCTCTATGAGAGAAGAATATGACTAATATAATTAATTAGTTTAAACTTGGCAGTCAGAAATCTGTGCTTCAGATTGTGGTACAGAAGGTGTCAGAATTGGCTTCTCCATCCTATTGTTAAAACAGTCTCTTCATTGGAGTTGATTGCCACTAGAGTGTGGACACTGGTGTAGAGTAACACACAGTTTTTGATTCTTTCACCCTTGACTTCAGTGTGTGCATTGTGAGTTGCTGTTTTACTCTCATTTCTTCATTACACGTAAGAAATACCTGCAATTGGGCTTAGAAAAGTGGTCAAGGAAACTGAGTTTTGGGTTGAACATTTTCTCTAGGAATTTTACATGCAAAAAATTGAGATTTATTTAAAAGATTTTATTGACATTAAGACAAGAATACATTTTTCTAATTAATTTTTAAATGTAAAATTTTCTTTTCTAGATGAATCAACAGGAATTATCTATAGAAAGAGGATTGCAATCTGTCAGAATGTGGTTCCAGAAATTTTAAGGAAGGTAAATTCATTTCAAAATTTAGTCAGAGTGGGTGTAATACTGAGTAAGTTTTAATAATTGTGGAAAGAGACAGAATTTTCTGAAATGAAGGAGTTTTGAAATGGCAGAATCAGCTTCTCCATTCTATTGTTAAAACAGTCTCTTCTTTGGAGTCAAGAGAAGCCTCATTGGTCATTCTCACTGGAGTGTGGACCCTTGAACTTCTTCGCCCACCCCAAACCTCTTCAGGGGAGGAAAGCCTTTTTGTATCCAACACAGTTTTGGAGATACTTTGGCATGAACAACACAATAACTCCTGCTGGTTCTTGGCTTTCATGGCGAAAAGAATTTCACCACGCTCCCGTCAGAGATAAAGGCAGAGGTTTTAATTTAAGCAAAGTAAGAATACATGTTCAGGGGAAACGTGGGCCATTCAAGAGAGCAAGAGAGTGGCCGTGGGGAGAGAGGCCAAGAGCTCAAAATAGTGCCCAGAGTGTCCACGAGCTGACCCAAATGGCCCCAAATGGCTCACTGATCCAGAGCTCCTCAGAACTCTACTTTCTTGTAGGGCTTACTAGAGAGAGGGTGGCCAGGGGCACATGGGTTGGCAGGCTCCTTCAAAGCTTTCTGGTTCACAAAGGGTGAGAATTCTTTTGAGCTAGGAGACAGGAAGTCAGGAGCAGAGACAGGGCTGTGGAGTGTGGAGCTCTGTTAGCAACAAGTGTGACTTTTGAGGGTCTCCCTGGAGGAAATAGAACTTGTACAAAGGGTGAAGCTCTCAGGTTTTAATTGCCTCAGAAATTTTCTTTTTCTTTTTCTTTTCTTTTCTTTTTTTTTTTTTTGTGTGTGTGGTATTGGGGCTGTAGAACACAGAGGCTTCCTACCTCTGGGCTGTACTCCCAGATCTATTTTCTACTTTGTTTGGAAACAAGTTCTCACTAAATTGCTGAGAGCCTCACTAAGTAGCTGAGGCTGGCTTCGAACCTGTGCGATCCTCCTGTCTCAGCCTCCCAAGTGCGGGGATTACAAGTGTGGGCCACCATGCCCAGCTGTGCCTCAGAAATTTTCTGAGCCATCCTTTTTTTTTTTTTAATTTAAAATTGTGGGTCTTCCTTTTTAAAAATAACCAAGCTCTGTCACCTGAAGATTTCAGTTTTTAGAACCCTATCTTTTTTTCCTTCCCAATAGTCTCCTTTCTACCTAAAATTTTATTTCTTCTATTCTACCTGATCACTTTGTCTCCATCTTTTCAGTGAAGGGATCTTAATGCATATTGAAATTTTCTATGATTACTTTAAAGATACTTTTGGCATTTGGGGGGAAGTGACTATTTTTTTCTAATCTGTCTCTGGTTAGAAATGACTCTCAGGCAAAAAATGATTAGAAGTGGGAAGATTATAAATATTTAGTCTGATTTTAAGTAGGAAGATAAAAGCTTCAGCTTCTAATTGACTGTCAGAGACAAGTTATTTTGGGGAGTATACTCTTCTTAGTGATCTGGGTAAGCCTTTGTTGTGTTTCTGTAAAGTAATATAGTTGATCATGAAATCTTCATGACAGCAAATTGTTTTCTCTCTTTGAAACCCTTAAGCACTCTGGTGATTCTTGGTTGGGAAAAGGTGAGTGGTCAATTTTAATCCCATTGTCTGACTCTCAGAGGGATCTTCCATAAGATAGTCTTTTATATTGTCAGGAAGTAAGAGACCAGCATCGTGACATGCACTTTTAAAAATGAACTGATGGTTGTTTCAACCTGGAAGAGATTCTGTGTGTGATTTAGAACTCAGCTCAACTTGGTTCCTTCTGATTAGCTTGCAAATTAAATTGCTGTGCTGTATGTAGGAAAAATGACAGCTTCTATCACTTCTTTGCCATGGCTTAAAAGACTCGATCACATTCTTAGCAGAAAGAAAGCTAGTATGTCAGTGAAAATGAACTATCTTTTATTTTCCAGATGGTAAAATGTGTTGCACTATAGCAGCAAATTATTACTGGCTTTTTCCGCAGAGTGCATACCCTGCTTTTGCCCTATATACACACTTTGAATCTATTATTTAAAAAGGCATTCAACTTTGTCTTGTATCTCAATTCTTAAATAATTTATGGATACCTCTGACTTGTACAATTCTGCCTTTGTAGTTTTCCGTGTCTTCTCCGCATAGGAAAACATACATATCTAGGTATTCTACAGAGTTTAAAATGAAGAATATATTTTACCTGATACCGTCCTGCATGTGAGCCTGTAAGTGGGCCCAATTAGAATCCATCAATTTAAGAAGGCTATAACCTGCCCTAGAGGAGACACGAAGGAGGCTGATAATTTGTTTTACTGTTTACTGTTAGGGAAATTAGGCCAGGGACTGTGCAGCTTACATAAATGCTGTGCCATTTGCATGTCCTCACCAGCACTTAGTGAGGTCATGGTATGTTGATTACCAAAGACTCAGAGCCTTTGGTGAGCTGTCATCCATATGTCAGGACCTCTTGCCCTCTTTGTGATCTAAGTCTGAAAGCAGCTCTGGATGCAGTTTCTAAGTAGCTTGATGCTTTTAAATTGACAAAGCCATCCTCCTCTATTGGACAGGTGAGCATTTTAAAGGTACCTAACATCCAGTTAGAAGAAGAATCATGGCTCAACCCTCAGGAAAGAAACATGGCTATACGGAGTCACTGCCTTACGTGGACACAGTATGCCTCCATGAAGGAGGAGTCCATTTTCAGAGAGAGTGTGGAAAATCCAAATTGGTAAGATCACCTCTGTGCCTGTGTGTGTGTGTATTTTGGGTGCAGGGATGCACATGTGAGTACATACATTGAAACATTTTGATTCTATGTTTATGGCCTTTGTTTATAGCTCATGCAAATTTCACATAATTATTTTTTGATCATATAAGTAATAAGTGAATATAAATTTCTTTGGAGGAAAACTGATGGAGCTCAATTCCTCTTTGACCCCACCTCACCACCAATTCTGGTTTCTTCAACTTAGTGAGACCCTGTTTCCAATATGGGTCTGGGAGTATAGCCCGGAAGTAGAAAGCCTCTGGGTTTCACCCCCATTACCACCAAAAAAAAAAAAAAAAAAAATCTCATATCTCTAGATAATTATATGGGCTCACATAATTTACTTTGCTTCTCTAACCCTTAGTGTCTTCATTTGTATGATGGGGTGCCGGGGTCCAGCCTTGGCCGGTCCAGAGGTCTTGAGGGAGATGTAGGGTCAGCAAAATTGAAGAATAAGAGACACCCTGCTTATTAGCAGGGGGAAGGCATCTCTGCCTGTGCCCTAGAAAGTACTTTATTTATATACGAATCTGACAAATTACAGCAAACCACATCATATGTATTTTGTTTCTCATGTAGTTTTTCAAAACCAGATTATATGTACATTGGTTTTCATTTAGTTTTTCATTAACCTAAATTCCACATAGCAGGCACATCTTGAAGCTACATGTTTTTTCTGTTTTTTATTAATTTGTATTGAGATGACCTACAAAACTTACTACTATTCTATGTCAAACATGATAAACTTTTATTTATTTATTTATTTATTTATTTATTTATTTATTTATTTATTTATTTTTGGTGGTACTGGGGTTCCTGGAAGCCCTTCCACCTCCGGGCTACACTCCCAGACCTCTTTTTACATTTTATATTTGGAAACAGGGTCTCCTAAGCCAGCGCGTGCGGCTGGCTTCGAACCTGCGCGATCCTCCTGTCTCTGCCTCCCAAGCGCGGGGATTACAAGCGTGCGCCACCACGCCCGGCTTTTTATTTATTTTTTATTTTTATTTTTTATAAGTGGAACATATTGAGAGTGGTGTACATTTAGGTTGTGCTTCATGCCCTTCCCTCTCCATTCCCCTCCTCCCTCCCAATAGAGAGTGTCCAGGTTAACCATGTTATATTTATACTATTACACATATTTGTATGTAGATCCTCCATTGAACAACCTCAGCTTTCTTCCTCTCCTATCCTTCCATTCAAGCTTTGCTGAGATTTCCCTTCCATCACCTGGAGTCCCTCTGGTATTACCACTGCTCCCTAGCTTGGGCATATTAGAGAAAGCATATGTCCCTTCTCTTTCTGTGCTTTCATGATAAATTTTTAACTGAACGTATCCATCCTCTATCTTAACTACTAAGTGTTAGACTTACAGTCTCCACTTCTAAAATTAACTGCTAATTTTAGCTGCTATTTTGACCACTAGGTATTCTATTAACTTATTATTATTATTATTTTTGGTGGTACTGGGGTTCCTGGAAACCCTTCTACCTCTGGGCTACACTCCCAGACCTAATTTTATACTTTTTTATTTGGAAACAGGGTCTCTTAAGCCAGGGTAACTGGCTTCGAACCTACACTATCCTCCCGTTTCCGCCTCCCAAGCGCAGGGATTACAAGCCTGCGCCACCACGCCCGGCTTAAATTAACTTATTTTGACCCAACTACCAAACCCCCACTAAACTTATTTTATTTCTCTAACATACAATCTCTACACCTAATTTTCTATAATACCTATTAAATTGTTTACTAAAAGAATTATTTTATGCTTTTATGACCAGGTACTAAGGAGGTCCCTGCCTGCCCAACCTTCTGTAGAAATGGCAGAATCTTGATGTCAAGCCATTTTCCCTTAACCCTTACTATCCATTCTCCATCCTTATATTCCTATAAAGGGTGGTGGGGGCTATGTATTGATTAGCTCTGGCCCCCTGAAGTGGCAACCATGGACGCTCTTTAATCATATAAGCTGGCTCTAATTACTTTTGCAGGCATCATGTCAGGCTTTTCCTCAAAAGACTCAGCATCTATAAACAATTGTAATTTTTTCAGTTTCTACTAGACAGGTTTTTACTATTTGGGACTTTATGAATTTCTGAGCAATTCCCACATTTCTTAATACCCTTTTTCCTGTAGCATCTTCATATGCAAAGAACAGCATGTCTCATTGAGACTACCCAGATCATTTGGCTTGATTAATAATCCAATTAGAACACAGAATACAAAACAGGGTCAATGTGAGTGTAGTTATTGTGCTTCTGCTTTGCAGAAGTCCTCCTCTCCCTGGGACCTTGTCAAGCAGCTTGAGGGACCCAGGCCTCGACAATGGGGATAATATCCCTAACTCAGAATATTGTCATGAGGATTAAACAAACTAGGACATAAAGTTGGGCATGGTGATACATACTTATAATCCCAGGGCTTGGGAGGCTGAGATAGAATGATTGTAGGTTCAAGGGCAGCCACAGCAATGTAGTGATATCCTCAGCAATCTAGTGAGACCCTGTTTCAAAAAAAAAAAAAAGAAAAAAAGAAAAAAAAAAAAAGAAGAAGGTGTAAGGTGTTTGGAAGTAGAATGTCCCTGGGTTCAAGCCCCAATACCACAGACACATAAAAAAAGAAAAAGTAGCCGTGTGTGGTGGCGCATACTTGTAATCCCCGCGCTTGGGAGGCTGAGACAGGAGGATCGCATAGGTTCGAAGCCAGCCTTAGCTACTTAGTGAGGCTCTCAGCAACTTAGTGAGACCCTGTTTCCAAATAAAGTATAAAATAGGTCTGGGAGTATAGCCCAGAGGTAGAAAAGCCTCTGGGTTCCACCCCTAGTACTACACACACATACACACACGGAGGAAAGAAACAGTAAGCCTGGGTGTGGTGGCACACTTTTGTAACCCCAGTACTTGGGAGGCTGAGACAGGAGGATTGCTGGTTCACAGCCTCAGCTACTTAGTAAGACCTTGTTTCAAAATAAAGAATAAAAAAATAGAGTTTAGGGTGTGGCTCAAAGGTGAATGCCCATGGGCCTCAGTACCACAAAAAAAAAAAAAAAAAAGAAAAGAAAAAGTACATAAAGTTGTACATGGTGGCACACACCTGTAGCCCTAGTAGTTAGGAGACTGAGAGACAGGAGGATCACAGGTTTGAGGATAGCCTCAGCAACTTAGTGAGATTCTGTTTTAAAATAAAAAGGCCTGCTATGTGTGTGGGGCTGTAGCTCAGAGGTAGAACATCCCTGGGTCCACTCTCTAGTACCAAAACGAAACAAAAAATAGTACACTGGGCTTGGAATCATGCTGCCTGTAGTAGTTAGTAAATCACAGTGTTTAATGTTAGTGTTTAGTGTCTTGTGATTGTAAAAAATCATAAGACTGTGATTCTAATCCCTAACATGCATTTTTTAATATAGAAATAGTATTTATAATTATGCATTATTATACTGAAGGAATGTGTTTTGTGTTGAGATTTTTTTTTTTTTTTCCTGTCTACGCCATCTCTCAAGGTAGGATGGGCTCTTTTAATTCAAGAGCCCTGGAACCAGGAACCTTCTATTTTAGTTTAGTTCGAGTGGGATGTGAGCGCTGGGGAGAAGAGTAGTCAGGCTCAGTGCAAGCATTAGGTGTGGACTGAATCCCCCCTATTTCTGGTTTTTGGTTCTTAGAGGGACTGTGTTGCTCGTGGTCATGGGTGTCAGGCAAGGTGTTTTGTGGAGGGACCTGACTGTCTAGTGTCAGAGACCCCAGGCTGATGCTTTGTTTTGCCTTAGGACCATCGGGAAAAGTCAGAAAATAGAAAATGAATCTCAATCTGAAATGTAAAAGTAAAATGAAAGCCAGTCCTCGCAGGCATGTGGTTTTATTTATTATGTAAAGCAGGGCACAGGCATTTACTTTGGAAAATGAAAAAATGAAGTTTACTGTTCTAGATATTTTTAGGAGAAAGTTAAGAGTTTCTGCTCCCACAACCTCATATTCTGAGATAGGCTTATTAATTTCTTACTAATTTTGTGTTTCTAGCTATTATTTAATATATATTTACTTGTTAGTTTTGAGGTCTTATTTATTCTTCTCTGCCTTATAATCAATTTTTGTAATAGTATGTGGAATATAATTGGTGTGCAGTTGACTTGGTTTTAATAATTCACACCTTATCCAGTTAGTATAATCCTAAAAGGTAATCATCTTGTCAATGTGTTTCCTTGGACTTTCCTTTCACCCTAACTGTATGTACCTTTGTGACATATAAACACTTTTCTGGAATCTTCCAGTGTCACCGCCAGTGAAGTCTTACTGTGTTCATGATGTTACAGGTTACAGAACTGGGGATTTTATTGATTTTTGTTTACTTATTTATTTTTTGCTTTTGGGTAACAATACATATATACATATATACATATATATATATTTTTGTTTGTTTGTTTTGTTTTGTTTTGTTTTTGTACTGGAAATTGAACTCTGAGGCTGGTTTCACGCATATGATCCTCCTGTCTCAGCCTCTTAAGTACTGGGATTATAAGCATGTGCTATGGTGCTGAGCTAACAACATCTTTTGAGTAACAGATTCTAACATACCAAGGGTAGCATCTCTATTGTCCATGCCTTCATCTTCCCTTGTCTGAGAACTTCTGCTTATCCTCTGAGGGATACAAACTTTTCTTCTGAGATTGAAAGTGCTCAACCTAGCAGACTATGTGTTAACATTGAGTATATTCTTTGGATATGTTGATTTAACATTTGTAAAAATACCAGTGAAATTCCTCCTGGTTACAGTAAAAATAAATACAAAATCCTGAATCAAATTTTATAAATAGGCCAGGTATGGTGGCACATGCTTGTGATCCTAGTACTTGGGAGGCTGAGACAGGAGAATCCCAGTTGGAGGCCAGCCTCAGCTATTTAGTGAGGCCATCCACAACTTAATGAGACCTTGTTTCAAAATAATAATAAATGGTGGCACACGCTTGTAATCCTCATGCTTGGGAGGCTGAGACAGGAGGATTGCACAGGTTCGAAGCCAGCCTCAGCTACTTAGGCTCTCAGCAATTTAGTGAGACCCTGTTTCCAAATAAAGTATAAAATAGGTCTGGGAATATAGTCCAGAGGAGGAAAGCCCCTGGGTTCCACCCCCAGTATATAAAAAAAGTAGGTCTGGTGGTGTTGTAGCTCAGAGGTAGAATGTCCCTGGGTTTCAGCCCTAGTAATGGAAAAAAATTACAAACAGATTAATGGGGTGAGCAGTCATTCTTAGTTCAATAAATTTTTGTTATTATTGAAGTGACTCACGAATACTTTTCATCCTAATAAATAGGTATGTAACTTTTTGAGTTTTTAGTTTTGAATTTTTGGATTAGAACATACTAAGTCTCACGTAATTATCTAATAGTATAATTGGCAGGTTTCAAGGGCTGACTGTTGGGCATTTTCTTTGTGTATACATCTCTTTCCCTGGAGTCTTTGTTTTTTTATTTTTCTTAGAAGGAACTTGGCCATTTGATGACTTCTATGTATTTTTAAGACTGGCATTGATCTTTGGGACCCCCAAACTTGCTTTTACTGACGTATTAAAATTCTCTGTTTCTGTTAACTTAGGAATGATTTGTAAGAGTCAATCCTGGTGCTGAAGGGCTCGAGGGTATAGGTTATCTAATAGCTTGAATAAATACTGCCGTATTCATCTTCAAATCTGACTCCCTATGCTCATATTGACCTTGATTTCCAGTACACCATTGGGTGATCAAACAATTAGCAGAATATACTGCCAATTATAACAAGCATATTAATAAGTCCTTTTCTGTGCAAAAATGACATCTGGACTGCAAGTTTATTTTTTGGCTTAATAAGATTGCACTTCAGAAGACTATCATTTGCCTTTTGATGTCTGTGTTCATTGGTCAGGGTCTTCTTTAGTTTCATCCCCCAGTTATCATCTGGAGCTGGTTGTGCCCTTGGATCACAGTTTTCCTCTTCTCTCAGTATCTGGTATAGCCTTTGGCTCACAGAGGATGCTCCGTGGCCATTTGTCAAGTGAATGATGGATGCTTTCAGGGATACAGATAGTACTCCTGGTGGGCCAAAATGGGAATGAGGGGAGGGAAGGGGAAAAGGATGGCACTGGACAGGCAGAAAGTACAAGTTGGGAAGTTAATAGGATTTGGTAGGAAATAGGAGTCTTGAGCCAGTAATATGAGGGCTGGCTCTAGACTAATCTGCCAAGTAGTGAGATTTGGAAACCTCTGATAACTAGTCAGCAGCAGCCTGTGGTCCTGGTGATAAGCAACCTACAGCTGGAATACCTTTTGGGAATTCTTTTTTTTTTTTCAGCATTCTTGTTAATTTTGTAGTGTGATCAGTTGATAATCTAGCTTTCCAGTAAACACTTTCAGCAGAAACACCCTGCTGAAAAGTTTAGCAAAATTCAGGTGAGGGCCCTCTTGAATTTATATTAGAAGACTAAACAGTGGAAGCGAGGGATGAGAAATGGAAACTTAAGTGAACCTGATCTGTGTCAGAATTGTAGTGTGATGTTCTCTGCCGTTACAGAGCAGACACACACCGGCTAAGTTTTCTCTCCTTTGTGTTAGCTTTTGCATCTATAGTAAGAAAATTAGGCATTAAAATTATAGTGTTTTATCAAAGAGGCATTTGCACAATGCAGAACAACCTAAAAGATCTGGAGACGATAGAGAAGGTCCTGCCTGTACCTCCTCAGCCAGAGTGTGCTCAGCACCTGGGAGTGTGTTTGCTGCCAGGGCTAACGTTGGTAGCTAAGAGATGGAGAATAAAACTGACAGGCCGGGTTCAGTTTTCAGGTTTGTGTTGTTTTCTGTGCTGGAGATAGAGGCTGGTCTATTTCATGTGTCAGACCTCAAGAGGGTGTGCACTGAAAGAAGTTAGTTGGTTATTCCTAGCTTGTTCTGTTTGATTCTCCCTTTTGAAAGGAAGTTAGCTGGTTATTTCTAGCTGTCTTGTTTGATTCTCCTCTTTGCTCTGGACTTATTCAATAGCTTGTTTTGTGAAGGTAAGAAAACCTTCCAGCCTTACATAGGTCCAGCTGAAATGAGTGCTGCTCCAAGAATTCCTTATTAAGTATTTTTAAATAACTTTTCACATGAGTGAGGCATGGTGGCGCACACTTGTAATGCCAGCATTCAGGAGTCTGAGACAGGAGGATTGAAGTTTGCTGACAGCCTCAGCTACTTAGTGAGACCCTTTGCAACTCAGTGACACCCTGTTTCAAAATAAAGAAGAAAAAAGAGAGGTGGGGGTGTAGCTCAGAGGTAGAATGCCCCTGGGTTCCACCCCCAGTACTGCAAAAAAAAAAAAAGAACAAAAACATTTTTCATACACCTCACAAATATTTATTATTTGTTCACTATACAAGAGTTACGGAATACTTGTAAAAGAAGCAGGGACATTTATACCTTCTTCACTTTTGTACCCTTTCTCCTTAGTGACCCTAGAGGAAACCAATACCCTGATCTCAGTCCTTATAGATTAGTTTTTTTTTTTCCTGTGTGAAGAGAGGGGTAGCACTAAAAAAGTTTCATCATGAAGCGATGTATATATTTCTTAGTGAAAATAAGGAAAGTCTGAATTAGCAACTTTTCAGATTGAGAGAACTAGTTTAAAATCTTAAACAATCCTTTAAAAGTAGTCCTTAGCCAGGTGTAGTGGTGCACACCTACAAGTCCAGTACTTGGGAGGCTGAGACAGGAGGATTGTGGTTCTAGACTAGTGTACTATGACCTAGCGAGATCCCGTCTCACCATAAATAAAAAGGCCTGGGGGTGTGGCTCCAGTGATCTTTGAAGACTAGTTCTGCTTGCTGGTCTTCATATGAAGTGGAACCCCCAGTAGGTACTTGTTGAGTTCAGTGTCGTGTCTGTGCAGCATCTCGAGTGTGGTGTTGTTAGTTCTTTCTCTGTTGCTGGGTAGCATACCATTGTACAGACACATGCATTTGCTGCAATTTATTTGCTCATTCTGCAGAAAAATCACCCAAGCATATAGATATAAAGTTACTGTATTGTACGTAGTATCCTGGCTTTTGCACTAACTTTATGCTACATTTGAGACAATCTTTATTTTATTTTACTTTTTTTTGTGGTACTGGTGATAAAACTCAGGAGTGCTCTACCAGTGAGCCAAATCCCCAGCCATTTTCATTTTTATTTATTTATTTTTATTATTTCTTTGTGGATCTGGGGATGGAACCCAGGGGCATTTGACCTTCGAGCTACACCCCCAGCCCTATTTTTTATTTTTAAAAATTTTTAAATTTTTAAATTTTTTTGTGGGTCTGGGAATGGAACCCAGGGATATTCAACCTCCAAGCTATACCCCCTGCCCTATTTTTTTATTCTTTATTTTGAGACAGGGTCTCACTAATCTATGGAGGGCCTCACTAAGTAGCTGAGGCTGTCCACGAACCGCGATCCTCCAGTTTCAGCCTCCTGAATCATATTTTATTTTGAGACAAGATCTTGTTAAGTTGCTCAGGCTAGCCTTGAACTTGATATCTTCCCTTAGCCTCCTGAGTCTGGAATTACAGGTGTGCACCACCACACCAGGATTCTTTATTGTTAGTATATAATTTTTTTTAGTGATCTTTTAGTGGTTGTTAAGATATTTTATTGTATGAAATTATTGCAGCTCATTTTATGAAGTATCCTAGTTAGTGGGTATTTGCATTGTTTTCAGTTATTTGCTCCTATATACAATGGTGGGATAAATCCCTTTATAGATTGGTATAAAACATCTTCTAAGATTATTTGTGTAGGTCACATTGTTAGTACTTGGAAGGTTGAGACAGGAGGATCGCAACTCAGCAACTTAGCGAGACCCTGTTTCAACATAAAAAATAAAAAGGATTGGAGCTGAGTGTGATGGCGTACATTTGTAATCCTAGCATTTGGGAGGCTTAGACAGGATTGTGGTTCACAGCCAGCCTCAGCTACTTAGTGAGGCCCTTTGCAACTTAGTGAGACCCTGTTTCCAAAATAAAGAATAAAAAATAGGGCTGGGGGTGTAGCTCAGAGGTAGATTGCCCCTGGGTTACATCCCCAGTACCAGAAAGAAAAAAAAAATTGGAGCTAGAATGCGCCTGGATTTAATTCCCAAGACCAAAAAAATTAGATTTTATGTTTTATTGGTCCAGGGATTTTGTTTGAGGTTTTTCAGTAAGTATTTCAGCTCATTTCAAAACACATATTCTTAACCATCCCAGAAAATTCCTCAGACATATGGCCTTCGTCAGTGTTTTATAGACCTACACTTGAAATGGTATTATGAGCACTGATGACATTATAATTGCATAATTTGTGGGGCCCAGTACAAGATCAAAATGTAGAGCCTCTTTTTCAAAAATGGTTAAGAATTTCAAGACAGGGACATTAGCGTCTTCAGCCCAGCCTGTGACCCTTATAAACGCTGATCCCTCTGAGACCACAGAGGTGACTTCTCTCAAGGGCCATCAGTGTGGGATGCCTGCACTGGTAGGCTGATAACTAAAGACAGCCTCGAGCTGGGCCAGTTCACACACTGCTGGATGTTTTGAGCTTGGCGCACCAGCTCAGGATGCCAGGAAGCCTTCACTGAATGGGCATTTTTCTAGCATTAGGACTTCAGGAAAGGACACGTGACCTGAAGTTAGCTGTGTGTATTCAAATAGTGACCCTGCCACTTCTTTTTGTGTGACCTTAAGCAAGTTTGCATCGTCGAACCTCAATTTTTTCATCTATAAAATGTGATCTCCAGGCGTGGTGGCGCACGCTTGTAATCCTAGCATTTGGGAGGCTGAGACCGGAGGATCACAGTTCATGGACAGCCTCAGCTACTTAGGCCCTTTGCAACTCAGTGAGACCCTGTTTCAAAATAAAGAATTAAAAATAGGGCTGGGGGTGTAGCTCGGAGGTAGAATGCCCCTGTGTTCCATCCCTAGTACTGCAAAAAAAAAAAAAAAAATGTGATCAATATTACTGACCTCATTATTTTTTGAGAATTAACCAGAATGTATGTATATAAAAGCTTAATACAGTGACTTACCATGGAAGACTATTATAAAGTGTTAGCAAGATGGGGCCAGATCATCCTAAAATATGTACCTGCCCTAAACTGCTGAGCCTCTGAGATTCCACTGTTGGGTTTAGCCCTCTGTGTTACATGGTGTTCCTGCTGGTACCCACTGTCAATGAGTTAAAAGCCCCAGCGTCTCAGGGGGATGGGGCTCTAGGAGGGGAGGTTGGAGAGGGTGGCAGGGGTGTTATCTCCAGGGCTGCTGCTGAGCAGAGTGTGGCCACTGATGCGGAGGCAGGGCAGGAGATGAGGCTGGGAAGATGGCAGGCTTCTGCCCCTAACACTTCAGATGCCAGGACAGGGGGAGGGCATGCCACTGCCTTCATCGCTAAGTGGTTGCTGGCGATTGAGGGCCACCTAGAAGCTAATGGAGTCCAAGAGCTTGGGGTTCTTTGTATAGGGTTTACACTGCAGTCATTGAACTTCTCTACCACTGTGATTCTCTTACTAAAAAGTGAAAGTACTGATGGCAGTGGTGGTAGAATAGGGTTATTATGATGAGTGGCATAGTATTGTCTGCTAACACTTGTTGAGGACATACATGTGTTACCTCGAGTGCTTTACACAGGTTACCTTACTTATCCTTGAGACAACTCATGAAATAGGTTTTAACCTCATTTTACAAGGAGAGCCAGCATCATAAAGCTTTAGGAACTTCCCTTGTGTGGGCAAGTAGGAAATCAAATGGTATGATTCCAGAAACATCTTACATCTATCTATCTATCTATCTATCTATCTATCTATCTATCTTCTATTAATCTATATATGTATATACACACATGCACATAAATATATAGGTCATGTTATATATATACATATATGTTTGCAGTTTGTTTGTAAATAACATTAACATATATGTTAAGGCAAAAATGCATGACATTTATTGAGAGCTATGTAAACCACACTGGTGCTCTGAGGAAGCACAGTTACATAAAAGGGTTTAGCCAGACAGCATGGGAGCGATCGCATAGTCTGTCTGTGTGGCGGAGTGCCAAGAGGAGCCAGGCAGTCTCTGCAGCAGCATTAGACTTGTGTAACTGCACAGGCGGGGAGTGAGCAGTCTAATTGAAGACTCTGCATTTCCTTTTGAGTACCCCTCTTTCTGTGTGGTTACAGGAGAAGGCCCAAACACTGTGATAGAACTGAGATGTCATTGTAACCAGACTTATCCATGGAACATTTTTTTCCGTCCTCTCAAAGACACTTTAATTAAGTTCCCATCATGAAAATAGAAAAGATTTGCGATACCTAGCCAGTCAATAATTCAGGGACAGGATCTCATTAAGAGCTTTTGCTTTTCCGGAAACTGCTGTTTTGAGGATTCAGAGTTGGTAGCTACATGCTCCAGGGATTAATTTCAGATCCACATTTTCCCGGAACATTATTTTCCCAAATCCAGAAAGAAAAAAAAAAAAAATGTAAATGACTCTCAAATAAGATACAGGTTGTATAAACTGACATTAGTTTTCACAAAGGTGTTCCAAAATTCATCTATTATGATTCTGGTGTGTTCTAGATTCAATTATGCACATTGGGCAGGCAAAGTAGATGTGACTAGGACAGGACACCCTCCCGAGTGAGCGAGCATGACTCCCAGATGCTGTGGGTGGCTTACCCCTCGGCCAGGGGAAGGCTGCCCCCTGGTGACCTTAGCAAGCAGGTGGAACTCCTGAGATGGTTTAATTTTCTCATAAATTTATGGGGATGTTCTATCTCTCCCTTTGCTTCTTCTCTCCTTTCCTGTCCTTTCTCCTTCCCTGCAACCTTTCCTTCCTACATGCAGTAGTGATTTCCTACCATGTGCTAGTCATTGCAATTGGAATTGAGGATGTAATGAAGAAAAAAAATAGATGCAATGTCTTAGAAAAACAGTTGGCATTATGTATTAACATTGAAATTGTGCATATCCTATGGTCCTGATATTTAATTGCTTACAGCAATTTGTATGTACATATGTATATATATTTGAAAGCAGTATAAATATTTTCCTGACAGCACTATTGGTAACAACCCTAAATGGGGTCCATTCTAAATGTCATCTTCAGTAGACAATAAATAATTTGGAGTGTTTTCAAATAGTAAACTCCTATGCAGCAATGAAAATGAACAAACACAGCTATGTGAAACAGCATGTGTGAGCCTCTCAAACCTAAGCCTGAGCCGGCAGGCTGTTTTCTGTGTGTTCGTAAGCAGGCAGAGGCGTGACTGCTGTGTGCTTAGGATGCTGATCTTGGGCAGCGTGGAGTATTAGGGACTCCGTGCTTGAGACAAGGACCCCAGTGGAGGCAGTTGCTATGGTTTGAGAGACAGCAAGCGTTGTGCTATGCCAGGCAGTAGCAACAGCAAGGAAAGACTGGATTGTTGAGTGCCATTAGAAGTAAAATGAACTCGATCTGGTGACTGGCTGTTTGGGTTGATCATAGAGAGGGAACCAGAAAACTCACTGATATTTCTGATCTCGTGGACTAGGAAGATGTATGTATCATTAACTGAGAGCCTCACTCAGCTGAGGCTGGCTGTGAACCTGTGCGATCTTCCTGTCTCAGCCTCCCAAGTGTGGGGATTACAAGCATGCACCACCACGCCCGGCTTTATTCTTTATTTTGAAACAGGGTCTCATCAAGTTGCGGAGGGCCTCACTAAGTAGCTGAAGCTGCCTGTGAGTTGCGATCCTCCTGTTTCAGCCTCTCGAATGCTGGGATTATAAGTGTGCACCACCATGCCAGCTTTTTTTTTTTTTTAACAGAGTGAAATTAAACTGTATTTTGTTGTATATCCTGCTGTGTTGTGTACACAAACTTAAATGGAGACTAATTTTGGCAAGAGGAATTTAGGTTAGCTTTGTATAGTAAGAAGAATATGTCTGATTTGCTTTATCAATGAGTTACTGAGGGAGAAAGCAACATTTCCTCTTTGACAGTCTTAAAGTCCAGTAGGATAAACTCACATCTCACTGACGCAGGGACACGACCCCGCTTTGGTGTCCTGTCTGTCTGATGTCTGGACAAAACCTAAGAGCACTGTTTTTGAGAACTTCTCCCAAAAGTGGCAGAAAGAAACAGCAGTTAGAATATGATGTAAGAGAGACTTTTATTAATCCCTCACCTGCACTTGCCTTGAGGAATGAAGAGTTCATCTCTCCCAAGTGTGTGAAACTGCTCAACTTGCCACTTTTACATATTAAAACCACTGTAAAATTGTGCTCAGAGTAATCCAGAATAAAGACAGGAAAGATTAGTGTCACTAGGATATAGTTTTACATGAGCAAATCATTTTAAATAGGCTTAAATCTAAGAGACTGCTTAGACTGAAGGTATTTATGTCAGATTGGATGGGATAACGTGTGTGTGTGTGCGTGCGTGCATGCACGTACAGAGAGAAAGAAAGAGGGAGAAAGAGAGGGGGAGGGAGGGAGAGAGAGAAAGACTGACTGGTGAGAAGGAGGAGTTGGAGATAAGAGTTCGGAAGGTATCTTTTTACTGCTATTAGAGAGAAAGTCTAACTAAGGGGTCATAATAGCCATCTTACTAAGATCAGAGCTTGTTGGTGATAAGTCGGGGTCCCTTCCACACTCTGCCCCATGAGCAGTATCTCGTGAGAAGAGTGCAGCCTCATGAGTAAATCTCCCCACCCTGAGATACATACCTTAAAAAGGGAGGTCCCTCCCTTTCAGCCTCAGATGGGCCTGGGTCTCCAGGACTGCTCAGCCCCCATCCCCGGGAGAACTGTATCATTAAAAGCTGATACCACACGTACTGGACCTCTCTCATGTTTTGCATGGTATATGGACTTGGATTTTACTTTATAGTTGGGTCAAGTAGTTTTCCACTGTATCTCTTTTGGCTTGTCAGTGTGTGAACTCTCACACGTATGTGCATCCCCACACATGCAAATACACATACTGGAGCTGGGCATGGTGGTGCATACTTGCAATCCCAGCATTTGGGAGGCTAAGACAGGAGGATGGTAGTTCACGGACAGCCTCAGCTACTACTTAGTGAGGCCCTCTGCAAATCAGTGAGACCCTGTTTCAAAATAAAGAATCAAAAATAGGGCTGGGGGTGTAGCTCAGAGGTAGAATGCCCCTGGGTTTCATCCCCAGACCCACAAAAAAACAAAACAAAACAAAACAAACAAACAAACTAAAAAAACCACATACTGGAGACCTAGCTCCCATCTCCTTCCTATAGGGAAGTAGGAAGATAGGGAAAGTATTTTCTTTGTTGAGTATCTTTTTTTCTTTTTCTTTTCTTTTTCTTTCTTTCCTTTTTCTTTCTTTCTTTCTTTTTTTTTTTTTTTTGTGGCACTGAGGTTCCTGGAAACCCTTCTACCTCCAGGCTACCCTCTCAGACCTATTTTTGATTCTTTATTTTGAAACAGGGTCTCTTAAGTCAGTGAGGCTGGCTTCAAACCTGCGCAATCCTCCTGTCTCTGCCTCCTAAGAGCTGGGATTACAAGTGTGCGCCACCACGCCCGGCGAGTATTTTTTTTTATTGCAAGAAAACTAAATTTATTTAATAAATGCTTATTGGACTCATTAAATGTAAGCACTGTGTTGAAAACTGGGGATAGGAGATTGTCTAAAAGCATTAGGGAGTGACAACAAAGTTTTTAGTCATCGATGCAAACGTAACTGTCAGTGTCTGTTACTTGGTCTTTATAGAAGTTCTATCGCCTTCAGGATAACTCCTCAGCCTGACGCCATTTTCCATCTAGGTTCTGCCTATCCTTTCAGCCTCCTCTCCTAAGATTTTCCACACCCACTTTTTCTCCAGTCTTTCTTGGGAAGATTATGGGAAGGACTTAGAAAGCCCTCAAACTTTTGTGGCTCCTTAACTCTTCTCTGTTACTTCATGCCTCCCTGCCTGGGGTCCTTGTGGTTTTCCTTTGGCGGAATGCTTTGCTTCTGTTTGATGACATTTACCTCCACGTCTCTTAGTAGATTGCACTAGACAGTGAAGTTCTGGATAATGAGATCATCCCTTGCACTGTGGCCTCTAGCACTCAGTATAGTGTGTTTAGCATATAGTAGTCATGAGTCAGTTTGTTAAACAAATGAATGAATGAGGAAAAGTGTTATCCAAGTCTCTAGTGGTTTTTATGTATCTAATTTCTTAATTTAATTTTGTAATTTCTCTTTCATTTTTAAATGATAGTTTTGCTAAATTCTTGGTTTGCAATCTCTCTCTCTCTCTCTCTTTCTTTTTTTTTTTTTTTTTTTTTTTGTTTGTGGTACTGGGGATGGAACCCAACGGACTTCTACCTTCAGGCTACACTCCTAGACCTATTTTAGATTTTTATTTGGAAACAGGGTCTCACTAAAGTGCAGAGAGCCTCACTAAGTAGCTGAGGCTGGCTTCAAACCCATACAATCCTCCTGTCTCAGCCTTCCAAGTGCTGGGATTACAAGTATGCACCACCACACCAGCCTTTTCTTGGCATTTTGGATATATAATCCCATTATTTTCTGGGCTGCAAAGTTTCTGATGAAAAATGCACTGAAAACATTATGGAAGCTCACATATATAATGAGTTGTTTTGCTGCTTTAGATATTCTCTTTGTGACCTTTTTATTTTCTGCCTTCGGGCTATACTCCCAGACCTATTTTATATTTTTATTTGGAAACAGGGTCTCTTAAGCCAGCAAGGCTGGCTTCCAACCTGCGCACCTCCTGTCTCTACCTCCCGAGCATGGGGATTACAAGTGTGAGCCACCGCGCCGGGCTCTTTGTGACCTTTGACAGTTTGATTATAATCCACATGTGTCTTCATGCTGATCTCTTTGGATGTAATGTAGTTGGCGTTTGTTAAAAGTTTTAAATCTGTATGCCTCTGTCCTTTTTTAAAATTGGAAAGTTTTGGGCTTTATTTCTTCATATAGGTGTGCTTTGCCCCATTCTCATTCATTTTTCCTTCTGAGACTTCCATAATATGTTAATTGATCCACTCGATGATGGATCAGGTCCCTTAGCCTCTCCTTACTTCATTTTTTTTTCTTTTACTCTTCGGACTCAATAATTTCAAATGACCTATTTTCAAGTTTGCTGTTTCTTTTTTGCTGTTCAAATCTGCTGTGGCACCACTATAGGGAATTTTCCAATTCCATTTTTGTATTCTCCAACTTCTGAGTTTGTTTGGATTTTAAAAATAGTTTCTTTTTGTTGATATCCTCATTTAGTTCATGAATTATTTTTTTATCTTATTTCGTTGCCTAGCTGTGTTCTCTTTTTAGTGTACTGAGCAATTTCAAGATGATTATTTCAAATTATTTGTTATAGGATCCATGGGTTTCTGTTTCTTTAGGGTCAGTTTTTAGAGAATTATTTATCTTCTTATTAGGTTATACTTCCTTGTTTCTTTGTATGCCTTTTGCTGTTTTGTTGTGGTTTGGGCATATGAAAATTATCTATGTCCCAGTCTTTATAGATTAGCTTTGTACAGAAAAAGACTTTACCAATCAGACCAGCTAGAGATTCTGGGGGCCTCTAAAACCTTTTCTGAGGACGTGTCTTCTCTGGGCTTGTGTGCTTGATTTCCCAGTAAAAGAGATCTGCTGCTGTTCTCAAGAACTCATGGTCACTTGTTCCTTCTGGTGTCTGTCTGTGGAATTGCAGACTCTCTAGAGCTGAAACAAGTTACCAGTTTTGCTTCTGTTATCCAGGGCCACTAAGCACCCAAAGTATGCTGCTGTTGTGTTCAGTGCCCATCGTCATGCCTTAGGCAGCACCTTGTAAAACTAGAATGTGGATGCACTTTTAGTTTTTCTTTTCCCTCTTGAGGGGTTGGGAGTTTTTTCCTGATTGTGCTATCCTGTGTTGGGCAGGAGGGGAGCTCTTCTGAGTGAATGCAAGAAACTCCCATCTGCTTTGATGTGGATCATTTGGCTTTTCCCTTCACTGGGTGCTGCCACCTCCGAATTGATTTCTGGACTTCTCACAAAGGACATTTAGTCTGTGTACTCTTGTTCAGCCGCCATCTTTATGGGGTGGGGGGTGAGGGCTTGCGGCTTCCTGTTCAGCCATCTTAACTTATTCTTAAGTATGATCCAAATCTCTGTTTTGTGAGATAGAGATAATATTGTAGAACTTTGCTGATTAAAATTGGTAGAGATGGCAGCACATCTCTTCTCTCAACCATCTTTTCAGACCTCTGGCTTTGTAGTCTGGGGTCTGTCTGTCGCTCTTTAGCAGTAGTGGCTACTATTTATAAATGCTGATTATGTGCCAGTCATTTTTCATGTTTCTGTTATATGTATTAACTCATTTGTCAGAAAAGTTGTAAAAAGAAAATGCTACGAATATTTCAATTTTTTCTCAGGGAGAAAACTGTGTTTCAGATGGTCTAATACCCAAGGTCTACAGGTGATAATGGTCTCAGATTCAATTTTTAAAAAGCACTTTGCAGCGTGAAAATACTCTTTAGTTAGAATGACTGTTATTTATGTAACTATAAATAAGCTTTAAACAAAATTATTTATTGTAATAGGCAATTATTCAATTATTATGGGTAGTATTTTGTGTTGATTATAAGTGGTAATTATGTTGCTGAAAAATCTATAATTTACATATCAAATGTAGAATAACATTAAAGATGTATTTTTTTTACTTTGTTTTTTTGCAGGACAGAGTTTATTCAAAGAGGGAGGATTTCAATTACAGGGGCTGGATTTCTTAATTGTATTTTGGAAACATTTGCCAGCACATTCTTAAGACAGGGAGCTCAGAAGGTAAGCTCATTTCCACTTTTCAAGCAGTATTAATTTTAAGAAACCATCGAGATTCCAGTAGGACATTGAATGAGACATAAGAAAAAGTGTCATGAACAGACATAGTGAGAAAAAATACAGTTAGTAAACAAATGCACCCAAAAATGCTTTCAATAATTATTACATAAATCTAAATCAAAATTAAACTAAAATATAACTTATGGTCCATTAAATTAAGAACACACCAATGAAAATGTGAAGAGGTAGAGGACACTTAAAGTTTAAGAGAAGTAATCAAAATAAACAATTATATTGACAGATGCTCAATAGAAAGATAATAATCGTTAATATTTTTGAGCACTTGCTGTGTGCTACTAACTACCAAAATAATTTTTATTATTATTTCATTAATTCTTACATATCTTTGATGTGTCTATCATTCTGGTATTACAGATGAGAAAAATAGACCTGGAACTCGAGTACATTCTTACAGTTTTCAGACTCTATTCTTGAGGGAGCTTAGGCTTCCATGAATGTGATTCAGAAACCACTTTGGAGTTCTGAAGTTCTGTATACCTGTTTTTTTTTTCTTCTTCTTCGTGGTACTGGGAATGGAACCCAGGGGCATTCTACCTCCAAGCTGCACCCCCAACCCTATTTTTCATTTTTTATTTTTGAAACAGGGTCTCACTAAGTTGTGGAGGGCCTCATTAAGTAGCTGAGGCTGGCTGTGACCCTGCAATCCTCCTCTCTCAGCTCCCCAAGTACTAGAACTACAAGCTTGTGTTACCACATCCAGTTTATATATGACATTTATGAACCCTATTTTCTTGTCTTCACAGTACTCTTTTAAAATCTTCTTTAGTTTATTTAGTTGAAAGTTGGCTCTTTATGCCTTTTCTTTTGCCTGTTGCAATGCTGATTATAGAGCAGTTGTTCCAAAATGTTTTTCTATTATTGTTGCTATTACTTGTGATAATAATCATATTCATTTATTTCCAGAATTTACTCAGAACATATGCATATGTTACTTCATTTTGTTTTGTGGGATAAAGTTAACCGATGGTCTAAAGAACTATTGTTATAACTCCCAAAGATTTCTGGATAATGGACTCTCATTTTCATTTTTGAAAGGTTAGGTTAAAGATGAGTCTCACTAGGAATCTGGAGAGCTAAGGGTGATGAATCGGTATTCAATGTTGTTGCATACGTCATAGACACACTGTTGAGATTGGGGATGTGTTCTTGGCTCAGAAGTGGTTCCTGGCACATGTCCAAATTGGCCTACTCTATTTAAACTTGGGCTTGAAGGGAGTAAACTTCTGGAAGTTCTCATGTCACCATTACTCACGGAGACATTATTCTGGACTTTCTACTCTATCACAATATGAGCATTTGTAACCCGCCTGCTTTACAACAGAATTGAAGGTGGTAAGAAATAATTTTATTGCCATATCTCTGACTGAGTGGACTTCTTATGCATTCTTTACATCCTTCATATACTACAAATATATATGTATACATAATATGTACAAATATGTATATATTACAAATATATAATAATAATAGAGTAAAATTCTTTATAATACAGGTCTGTTAATTAGAAGAATGGAATTCTTTTGGGCTGAGGGAGAAAGTGGGTATTCTCTATCATCGAATCATTTTTTTTTTTTTTTTTTTTGGTGGTACTGGGGTTCCTGGAAGCCCTTCTACCTCCGGACTATACTCCCAGACCTATTTTTACATTTTTATTTGGAAACAGGGTCTCCTAAGCCAGTGCGTGCGGCTGGCTTTGAACCTGCGTGATCCTCCTGTCTCTGCCTCCCAAGCGCGGGGATTACAAGCGTGCGCCACCACGCCCGGCCCTTATCGAATCATTTTAATGTTCATTTGTAAACATCATTCTTATCTGTGAGCCATATAAAAACAGAAAATGGGGTGAATTTGGCCTGTAGGCTATGGCTTGTTAATCCCTAAATAAATAACCAATCAACCCAAGTGGTTCTGCATTTGATCTGCTGATCTGTCTGAATGTATTAGTGATGTTTAATCATACTGTGATTGTATACATCTTGATCTTGTGTGTGAGATGCAAAAAGTGAATACTTAAATTCTTCTTTTACTAATGACAAATTAAAGAGATAAGTACACCCGATATTTGGGTAACTGCTTGCTCACCTTCTTTTTTCTAATAAGTATATATTGAGTACCTGTTTTGAGCTGGGCACTGTGCTAAGTGTGGGCTAAATGTATTTATTCCAGGTCTCAGAGCTAGTAAAGCAGAGTCTAGATTCTAGTCCCCATCTTTGTCAACAAGACTTACTTCTTGCTACTCTACCATGTGGTCCTCACATGAATGAAACAGAATCTGAACCTTCTGTTACCATGACATTCACAAATACTTCTGTGCATTCAACGAATCTTTGTTGTGAATCTTTCTTTGTTTGTTCCTCCCCATATATTTATTAGTATTTGTTGGTTGCAAGTAACCTCAATCCACTTTGGGCTAGTCTAGTTTCCTCTGATCTCCGCGCTATGCAATGGGATGCATGCTTACGGTGTCCACGTGTACATGTTATGTAGAGTTCTGGCCAACAAAAGATTGCTGTTTTTCTTTTCTTTCTAAATTCTGTAGAAGGGATCCCTGTTGGCCTTTCTTAGGTCAAGCATAACCAAGAGGGTGAATGACAGGTTGTATAAGTACGGCTCCTCAGCCGGGCATAGTGGCTCATGCTTGTGATCCCAGCATTTGGGAGGCTGAGACAGCCTCAGGTACTTAGTGAGGCCCTTTGCAACTCAGTTTCAAAATAAAGAATAAAAATTAGGGCTGTGGGTGTCCCTCGGAAGTAAAAAGTCCCTGGGTTCCATTCCCGGTATTGCAAACAAAACAAAACAAAACAGAACAAAAAATCTGGCTCTTCCTTGGCTATGATCCTGTAGTTTGGGGTTGGGGTCACTTCTCAAAAAATGCTGGTATGTAGAACAAATATTCCCAAAGAGTTTTGGCATGTTCTCACCGAAGATGTGGAGAGGGGGTTCTATTGATCATAATCCTGATTTTTAATGAGAAATGAGTAGAAAATAAATGGAATGCACATTGAGGTCCATAGTTGGTTTCTGCTGAATATTAACTGGAAAAAAATCAAGTGACTTTAACTTTTAAAAGTGATAAGCCCAAGTGATTCCTCTCTATTCTCGCTTTTTTTTATTATGCTTAGAAGTCAGAATATATTTTTCCAGCTAGTTTTTTTTTTTTTTTTTTGCCTTTTCTGCCTTTACTTTTTCTTTTTGAAGAGGCCAAGTTTAATTAGCTTTTCAATTTTAGGAGCCACTCATGCTTAAGAGTCTCTTCCCTTTTATCCAAGTGGTGATGTTTCCCACTATCAGCCTGACCTGATAAACCTTCACAGCTGAGCCCGCATAAATGGCTTCAGAGAAGTCCTACGTCCCAGGAGAGTGTTTTGGGTGACTTTATTTTCACTTTTGGACTTTATCCCTGAGGCTATTTAGTAGTGGTAAAGGTGGGATCTGACATCTATTACTTTTTGTTGTTTCTAGTAAAAGCAAAACCAGGCACTCACAAACCTTATATTCTCTCTGTTGTTGTGAACTAAAGTCTGGCTCTAGCTGTGGATCCCCAAGCTGAGGCCCTGTGTTTCTCTGCCTCTGGGGCTTGTTCAGTTGCTTATGTCTTTCTCCTCCCTGCTCTGAAGCAGCTTGCAATTAGGGGGCTTCTAACACATATGCTGACTTTTCACACAGCCGTGGGAACCCACTCTCCTCTTGGATTGAAAATATGTGGCCAGGGGTTTGGGGGTTTGCCTTTGGTGGTCAAGCCAGAAGATGTGCCCTGGAAACAGAAGCAGCTCTGCACTCACAGCTTGCTGGGGTTTCTCCTGTCGCCTTTTTGGCCTGGCATGAGACACTCTGCCCCTTCCATCCTAAGTTTGTTCAGCTGCAAAATGGGGATTTCAGTGCATTCCCATAGCTGTGTCTGAACGCTGTGTTTGAAAACTTTTAATTAAACTGAAGAACCCAGGTAAAATACACAAAACATATTATTTTTTAAGAATTAAAAAATCATAATCACATGATTCTTTGTCATACTTTATATTTTTTGTTATGTTTTTTCCCCTTCAAACTTGTATGAGCGAGTACAGTCACACAGCTGTATTCTAACCCCAACTCCATAGGCATTTTTGGGGTGTCAGTTGTGTGTAACGCATAGGTAGAATGCTGGAGGCATACAGGAATATGATGTAATTCACAAGAAAGAGACTATGGTGTAGCAGCTTTAATTCTTGGACAACAAGGAAGGCAGACAATGAATAATCATCTACTGATACTACGCAGTTGCTGAGCCCTGCTTGGTATGCAGTGCTGAGCACTGTGATCCATGCTGAGGAACATGCTAAAATAACAGCAAAAAGCTAGGCGTGATGGTGCATGCCTGTAATCCCAGAACATGGGAGGCTAAGACAGGAGAATCACAGGTTTAAGAACAGCCTAAATAATGTAGTGAGACTCTCAATGTAGGGAGACCCTGTTCCAGAACAAAGCATAAAATGGGCTGGAGGTGTAGCTCAGAGCTAAGATGCCCTTGGGATTAATCCCCAGTGCCACACTCAAAAATAAAACAATGAAACAAAACAAGGCAAAGCATCAGCTAGTACTTATAAAGGCTTATTAGATGCCACACCCTTTATCAAGCACCCTAGCATCAGCTGTCCAGGCCTCTAATTCCAGAAGTTATAAAAATAACCTCACAGCCTGGAATCTTAGTGTTTTCCAAAAAGAAAGAAACAAACATTAATGGGCATAACTTCATCCTTTTGAGCACAGTTAATAAAATGAGTAGCTGGTCTTCTTCCAACCTCCCCACTAGCCTGAATGCCTCTATGTAGCAGCTCTGCCTGGCCCTCCAGCAGTCTCTACCAATATGAACTTCACTTGTGCCCTGCAACTCACACTCTATGGTGTTTACCCGATGTCCCCCCTCTGCCCAAAGCCTCAGTCACTTTCCCAGTGTCAGTGTTGCTCATGGTCAGTTTATCTATCACATACAATAAAAATAGCAAGAGTGATGATGATGATGATGTTGATAATGATAATGGTGCTGTAGCCCATTGCCTTATTTTAAGTTTCTTTACCTGTAAAATCTGAGTAACCCTAGAGAGAAACTGAGGCTCAGAAAAGCAATCATCCATCTGGCAGTTGGCAAAGCCAAGATTCAATCACATGACTGACTATTGTGAATCATGCTGCAATAACATGGGAGTGCAGATGTCTCTTTGACATAATACCAGATCCTTTCAGGAGTTGCAGGATCACGTGGTAGTTCAATTTTTAGTGTTTTGAACAATCTCCAGATAGCTTCCCAAATGGTTGCACTAATTTTTCTTTCCACCAACAGAGTACCAAGGTTCCCTTTTTTCCAGCACTTAACTTTTTGATAAATCTATTTGCACAAATGTGAAATGCTATCATTGCTGTTTTACTTGGATTTTTCTTTTGATTAATGATGCTGAGCATTTTTTTTTTTTTTTTTTTTTTTTTTTTTTTAGTTACTGGGGATGAAACCCAGGGGCATTCTACCTCTGAGCTACACCCTGGTCCTATTTTTTAGTCTTTTTAGTTTTTGAAACAGGGTCTCACTGAGTTGTGAAGGGCCTCATTAAGTGACTGAGGCTGTCTGCGAACTGCGATCCTCCTGTCTCAGCCTCCCAAATGCTTGGATTACAAGCATGTACCACCATGCCCTGCTGAACATTAAAAATATACTAGATGGACATGAAATATCTGTTCAGGCCTTTGCCCATTTTTTTTTTTTTTTTTTTTGGTGTGGTGCTGGGGCATTCTACCTCTGAGCTACACCTCCAGCCTGATTTTTTATTCTTTATTTTGAAACAGGGTCTCACTAAGATTCAGAGGGCCTCACTACATAGCTGAGGCTGTCTGCAAACCTGGATCCTCCTGTCTCAGCTTTCCAAGCACTGGGATTACAGGCGTATGCCATGACGCCCGGCATCCTTTGCCCATTTTTAAGGAGGTTGTTTTCTTAATGAATCACTTGATTTATTTTAAATATTTTGGGTATTAACACTTAAGGTTTATGAGTATTTTCTCCTATTCTGTAGGTTATCTCTTTATTCTACTAACTGTTGCTGTTGCTATACAAATGCAATCCCATTTGTATATGATTTTGGGGTTAAAAAATTATAACCCAGACCAATGCCATGGAGCTTTTCCTATGTTTTCTTTTAGTAGCTTTACAGCTTTAGGCTTATGTTTAAATTTTTAACATGTTTTGATTTGATTTTTTTACACAGTATGACATAAAAGTACAATGTCATTCTTTTTTAACATGTGGATATCCAGTTGTTCCAACACCATATTTTGAAGTGACTGTTTTTTCCCAATGTGTGTTTATGGCATCTTTGTTAGAAAGCAATTGGCTATAAATACATAGGCTAATTTTTGATATTTATTGTATTTTATTTGTCAATATGTTTATTTTTATGCTAATACCAATTTGATTACTATAGCTTTACAATATATGTATTATACATATAGCGTTTTATATTTTTATTTTTGGTAGTCCTGCCCTTTTATTTTATTTTTTAATATATTTTTATTGGCGCATTGTAGTCATACATCTTAATGGAATAAAAAAAACTTTTGGAGATATGCATGCACACATCACCCAATTAGCCCTTATCCAATCCCCATCTCATTCCCTCCCCCTCCCTCCTTCCCATGCTTGATTTAGTGATCGGCTTGGCTTTGATATGTTTGTTTCAGTATATCATGTGCTTTAAAAAGTTTCATCTTCCCCCCTCCCATCTCCTCCCATATAGGTCACCTTAATTGCTCCTCTATAGGGCCCCTTCTTCATCTAGAGTTCCTCCTATAACCCATTTCTTCCTAGTTTTGTATATTAGGGAAAACATCTGATTTCTTATTTTTTTGTGTGTGACATTTCCCTGTAGATGCCATAATTTTGTTCTCTTTTATGGCTGGGTAAAATTCAATTGTGTTCATATCCCATAGATTTGTAATCCATGCATCTGCTGATGGACATCTTAGCTGGTCCCATAGTTGGGGAATGATGAATTGTGTAGCTATGAACATAGATACATCTGATCAATTACAGTTTATCTCTTCCTTGGAAGTCTCTCTTTTATTTTCCACACTGATTACCATTTGATGAAATCCTGAGTGCCAGAAGGTGAGTGACTCTGATGAGATGATCCACTCACACCCAATTTTTTAATAGAAGTCAGTTGGATCTGGGAATCTGCTGGGAGATGGTGTGAGGCAATGGCAGCTTAAAGAGCTTCCTGACTGCATGACGGTAGGGACCCACTGGCCCTTTGCTGTGCAGCAGACCCTGGTGCTGGCCTCTCCACTTGGCAGGCCTCAGCTCCACAGTCCCTGGTCCTGGCCTTTCTGCTAGGCAGGCCTGTTCCTGGCCTCGTTGGCCCTGATCCCGGGCTCGCTGTGTGGCAGGCTTCGGTCCTCTTCACCGTGGGCAGGGTGTCTACAGAGGTTCCCATTTTTTCTTCCAAATTTTCTTTTTCTTTCTTTCTTTCTTTCTTTCTTTCTTTCTTTCTTTCTTTCTTTCTTTCTTTCTTTTCTTCTTCTTCTTTTTTTTTTTTTTAGTAAGAGAAAACAGTACGTGTCTTTTGCAAAAGCTGGGAGTCCGAATACCTAGCAACAATGAATTTTGTCTCCCCTCCGTAGGCGGAGGTCCACAACTTCACCACAGAGAGTGGGATCTGCTGCTCCAAGCGCACCATGGTCCCCAGTGCTGCGTAGAGGAGCACAGTGACCATGAGCACTGAGGCCTCCCAGGATGGGCAGCCCAGCTGGACTGGTCTGGAAATGCAAGGTTTCCTCCATCGCGCCCCGAAAATTTTTCTTACATAGTATGATGTCCAGAATTCCTGAGCATGTGGGGCAGGAACAGTCTACTTTCGGGGAAATTTCTTTAACAGTCCAAGGTGGATTGGATTGGATCTGTCTGCCTCTCCCAAATAGTGTCCACTGCCATTGTTGCCATCTTGGTCCATTTCTTCTCTCTTATATTTTAGATAGGAAGTCATTACTGAAAATGCCTCTGTATGTTGTCCCAATCAGATATTAAACCAAAATCTGTTGTCTAGGGTTTCTCAGAGGAATACATGTCCTATTCAGTCACTGCCACCTGCTGCCATCTTGGCCGGGCATATATATAGCATTTTATATATGATAGATAACATTATATATAAAATATTTATCCATAAAATAAATATTGAATAAGATAAACTTTATATATATATTTGATATATATGTATGGATGAATCAAATGTGATCCCTCCAATTTTGTGCTTTCTGCTCAGATTTTAGTCTATGAACATGGGATATCTTTCTATTTATTACCTTAATTTCTTTCATCAGTGTTGTGGAGTCTTTAAGGATTTTTATACATAAGATCATGTTATCAACAAATAGACAATTTCATCCCATCTTTTTCTGTTCAAAGGCCTTTTTTCCTCTTGCGTAATTACTCTGGCTAAGACATTTAATACTATGTTTAGTAGAAGAAGTGAGGGTGGCCCTTTTTATATATAACTGTCTTCAGTGTGTGTGACAGCTATAAGTTGTATCATTACTTTCTTAAGTCTGTACAAAAGAGTTAGTACATAGATACTAAGCTCTCAGCCAGTGAGTAATAGTGAATGTGCCATACAGTGTTGGTTCTTAGTCTGAGAAGCATCCATCCATTCATCCATTAACTCTCTCATAGTCTCAGTCTCTTAGCCTTGATTTCATGTTCTGATGGACAGTTTTGGCCCATGACGGCCAATAGAAGAAGGGTTGGAACTGCTGAAAACATATCAAGAACAAATATCATGTTGGATGGCCTCTCAACATTTACTATTGTTATTACCACCCTCCTAAAAACCTTTTTAAGGTATTTTTTCTTCTAATTCCTCACCTTATAATGAAATTTTAATACCATCGATGTTCCAATGATATGTTTATGTACTTTATTATCTCTTTGACTCATGTACAGAAATTGTAATTTTTCTCCCCAAAACAAACTTTGGATATTGCTCCTGTTGAGAAAGTGTGTATTGTCCCAAGATAGTGTAACTATCTGGTGGGGCTTTTGCCTCCACCACTTTAAGTTCAGGCAAAATGATCATTAGCTCACCCTCCAAAACCAAAACAAAGCAAAATTCCAGATCAAAATCAGAGAACTTTTTGATGATTTCCCACATGGTTACTTACAAATTTCACATTGTTTTTTTTGAGGCGGCTCAGGAGAGAGAACATGAGTATTGACGATTCTGTCATGCAGGTGTCTTTCTTTAGCCTTGTTTATCTCCATGCTTAGGGGCTCCTACAAATGCTGTGAATCATAGAGCTCTCATGATGATATCACACAAACATGACTTTCAAAAAGTTTTTGAAATACATTTCACTGTGAGATCAAGTTATTTGCCTTTTTAGCCACACTCACTCCTAGCAAGTTTCATCCCCATTATAAGTTACCATATTGACCAGAGAACCAAGAGAGATTGGATTCAATAGCATGTGAAATATTTGTCACTGAAACAATGTGGACTAATTGAACAAGCTATTAGACTTTTTTTTTTTTTTTTTTTTTTTTTTTTTGCGGGTCTGGGGATGGAACCCAAGGGCATTTCACCTCCGAGCTATACTCCCTGCCCTGTTTTTTTATTCTTTATTTTGAAACAGGGTCTCACTAAGTTGTGGAGGGCCTCACTAAGTAGCTGAGGCTGTCTGAACCACAATCCTCTGGTCTCAGCCTACCAAATGCTGGGATTACAAGCATGAGCCACCATGCCCTGCTTAAACATTGTTTTAAAGAAGGTCTGGCCTAGCTGAAAAACCTGAATGTATCTGTTGCTCGTTTAGGGTATGTACTTGTGATTTGAACCTTACAAAAATCTATTTTAATGGTGGAAGATAATTTCTGGGGATTGATGAAAAACATGGAGACACTATATGTATGTAGTTCAGATGGGAATTTGAAAAACCTGGCTATTAGTTGGTTGCATTATTTTTGCCAAGTATATTGCTGTATAAACAGATCAGGTCAACTTTGCAGCCTAAAACAACATGTTTGTTTGTTATCTTTGTTTCTGTGAGTCAGTAGTCTGGGCACAGCTTAGTTGATCTACTTCATGGTCTCACAAATTGGTAACTAAGGCATTGGCTGGGGCTGCAAACTTAACTGAAGGTTCAACAGGGAAGAATGAATTCCAGATCCCTCACATGGTTGCTAGTAAGAGTCAACAGGCCCTCCCATGGTTCTATGCCTCGTGAGTCTCTCTATAGCGCATTCCACTACATGGCAATGAATGAACAAGAAAGTGTTACCAAGATGAAACATCACAGCTTTTTGTGACCACTGAAGAGACAGCCCTTTAATTTTCTGCATTCTATTCATTCTGTCGTCCACACTCAGGGAACAGTGACACAGGGCATAAATACCAGGAATCAGGGGCTTTGGGAGCCCTGTCCAAAGCTGCCTGCCAATGGAAAGATCTCCCGTGCTCATGGATAGGCAGAATAAATATCATCAAAATGGCCATTCTGCCAAAACTGATCTATAGGTTCAATGCAATTCCCATTAAAATACCAGTGACATTCTTCAGAGACCTAGAAAAATCAATCATGAACTTCATATGGAGAAAGAAAAGACCTAGAATAGCCAAAGCAATTCTCAACAATAAGAAACATTTAGGAGGCATTACAATCCCAGACTTCAAACTATACTATAGAGCAATAGTAGTAAAAACAGGATGGTAATGGCACAATAACAGATATACTGACCAGTGGATTAGAATAGAAGATACAGAAACAAACCCACACATCTTTAGTCAATTAATCTTTAACAAAGGGGCCAAACACATACGCTGGAGAAAGGACAGCCTTTTCAACAAGTGGTGCTGGGAGAACTGGCTAACCATTTGTAAAAAGATGAATCTAAACCCCTATATCTCACCAAACACAGGAATCAACTCAAGATGGATCAAAGACTTAGAAATTAGACCCGAGACTGTGAAGTTAGTAGAGGAGAGCATAGGTTCAACACTACAACATATTGGCACAGGCAGTAACTTTCTCAACAAAACCTCCAAAGCTCAGGAAATTAAAGCAAGAATAAACAAGTGGGATAACATCAAACCAAAAAGTTTCTTCTCATGAAAGGAAACTATCAATAACCTAAAGAGGAAGCCGACAGAATGGGAAAGGATCTTTACCAGCCACCATTCTGATAGGAGGCTAATATCCAGAATATACAAAGAGCTCAAAAGACTCTACACTAGCAAAACAAACAACCCAATCAAGAAATGGGCAAATGAACTAAATAGACACTTCACAAAAGAAGAGATACAAAGGGCCAATAGATACATGAAAAGATGTTTAGGGAGATGCAAATCAAAACTACACTGAGATTCCATCTAACCCCAGTCAGAGTGGCAAGCATAAAGAAATCAAACAACAACAAATGCTGGCGAGGATGTGGGGAAAGAGGAACTCTTTTACACTGTTGGTGGGAATGCAAACTAGTTCAACTACTATGGAGATCTGTGTGGAGATTCCTAAGAAAGGTGGGAATAGATCCACCATATGATCCAGCTATACCACTCCTGGGTATCTTTCCAAAGGGGTTGAATTCAGGGAAATACAGCAACATATGCATACCTATGTTCATAGCAGCACAATTTGTAATAGCCAAAATATGGAACCAACCCAGATCACCATCAACAGATGAATGGATAGCAAAACTGTAGGAAATACACACAATGGAATTCTATTCAGCCATAAAGAAGAACAAAATTATATCATTTGCAAGAAGATGGAAAGCCCTGGAGAACATTATGTTAAGTGAGATCAGCCAAGCACAGAAGGAGAAGGTACATATGTTTCCTCTAATATGCCCAAACTAGGAAACACAAAGGATACCAGTGGGACTCCAGATAGATAATGGAGGGGAAATACCAGCAAAGTTTGAATGGAAAGATAGGAGAGGAGGAAGGCTGATCTTGATTAATGAAGGTCTACATCTGAACATGTGTAAAATTATGAATAAGACATGGTTAACCTGGACAACCATTGGTGGGAGGGGGAAAGGGAAAACGGGGGCAGGGGGAAGAGGGCACCAAACATAGTTTAAATGTATACTATTTATGTTCAATAAAAAAATTGTTAAAAAAAAAAAGCTGCCTGCCGTGTTGACCTAAGCCAGTTTACATGCCACCATGTATACATAACTGTTAAATTCTGAGAATTGGGGATAATTAGAGGTTGTTGAGGGTCAGCAATACCCCCAAAACATTACTATAAGTTTATGAAAAGTTTCCGCAACACCTCTGGGCGTTTACTAATAACTTATTTGCACGTAGGCATAAAATAATGATCCGTTCTGTAAATTGAACCAAGTCTCCATCCTTTTGGGTTCTCTGACCATGAATTGCATGAATAATTCACTAAAGGTAGAGCAGGGAATGTTTCAAGGACAGGATTCACCTGATTTCCAGAGAGTATCAGGCAGCCAGCATCTTCTGAATGGCCAGCGGCTGGCCAGGGGCTGGTTTAGGCTTGAACTATGGGTGCCACCTCTCAGGTACAAAGATGAAGGGCTTACTTGGTAAAGACTTTCATCCCGATTACGGAAGGATGGGCATGTTTCTAGAATTTTGAGATTATCTCCATATCTTAAGTCCATTCATTGTGCAAATGAGTCATTTCTCAGATCTATTATGCTAGTTATTAAGCCACCAATTTCACCAGTAAAAGTTCACAACTTTAACATTCCTTGTGTTAATTATCAAAGCCTTAGGTGTCTTTCAAGAATAAAGATGACAAATTCCTAGAGAGTGAGGCTGCAGATTGGAGTGCTCACAAAAGCTGGGCGTGGTGATGCACATCTCTAATCTCAGTACTTGGGAGGCTGAGACTGGAGGGTCGTGGGTTAGGATCCAGCCTCAGCAACTTGGTGAGGCCCTCAGCAACTTCGTGAGACTCTGTTTCCAAATAAAAAATAAAAAAAAAAAGGCTGGGGTGTAGCTTGGAGGTAGAATGTACCTGGTTCAATCTCTAGCACCACAAAATAAGCATAGAAAGGAAGAAAGAAATAGAAAGAAAGAAGAAAGAAAGAAAGGGCTGAGGATAAAACTTGGAGACAGAATGCCTTTGGGTTCCACCTCAAGTACCCAAACCAAAAAAAAAACTCCACAAAAAACAAAAAAACCAAACAACAAAAAACCAAAAAGCTCGCAGAGAACTCGTGAAGTGTGAAGCCCACATGAGGGTGACTGACTGTACCTTGTGTATGAATTTAACTAATGCAAAGATCATAGTGTTATCCTCTATTTACTAGACTGTTTTAAGGCAAATTATAGACTAAAACTATGTGCCAAATACCATCTTTTGAACCAAAAGCATAATATGTCGTACCTTTCAAAGGATTGTTAAGTGTGGACCAAGGTGCTGGCTGTGTGTCTAGCCTGGAGAAGGATGCGGCACTTTCAGGAAAGGCCCCTGGGTTCCTGCTCTGCTTCCTCACTTCCTAGATGTTACACTTACCCTCCCCTGCCCTTGCCTTTCCCTCTTAAAATGGAATGATTGTGGTTCAATTTCACAGGGTTTTTAAAGGATTAAATAAAGCTGCATATGTGAAACATGCCTGGCACACAGTAAAACCTCAACAGTTACCAGCATTAAGAGAGATTCTCTGCTAAAGGTCCATTTATAGGTAAATAGACTTTTAAATATTTACACGAACAAAATTTTAGATATATGATGGTAAAGGGCAAGTTTGTGTTGTTTTTTGAAAATAATTTTTCAATCATTTTCTTAAATTATAAAAACATTGGGAGGACTGAAGAAACAGGTCAAATAATACTAAGGCAATATGTGAAGGTATTAACTACCAATCTTACTGACTCCTGTGGGAATGGAGGTGGGGGATGGGAACAGGGTGGGATGTGGAGGGACATAAGTGAAGAGCCGTGTGCATGTATATTTTTAATACATTGAATGCAGCCACGATGTATAATTGTACTGCACTCATAAAATGATTTAAAATCATAAAGTATTAAATAATAATTTAAAAATTTTGGCTAAATACAATAAAAGTAAAGGTCATAATTCTACTGCTCAGTGTATCCACAATTAAGATTTTGATGTAGATCTTTCCTTTGTGTCTGTGTTTGCATAATTATGTGTATATATCTTTTTTTTGAAAAAAGTTGAGATTATTTAACCCAACATTAAAAAAATTTAATTGAATTGGTACATTATAGTCATACATCTTAATGGGGTGCAAGATGGTAGAGATATACATGCACATATCGCCTAATCAGCCCATTCCATCCCCCTCCCTCCTTCTCATGTTTGCCTTAGTGATTGACACTGATATGTTTGTTAAAGTATATCATGTGTATTAGAGAATTTCCCTCTTCCCCCCTCTCGTCCCCTCAGTTAGGTGGCCTATTTGCTTATCTATAATATCTCCTTTGTCTAGAGTTCCTCCTATGACCCAGTTTCTTCCTAGTTTCCGCATATTAGGGAGAGCATCTGATTTCTTATTTTTTGTGACTGACTTATCTCATTTGGCATAATGCTCTTCAGTTCCACACATTTCCCTGTAAATGACACAATTGTGTTTTTCTTTATGGCTGAGTAGAATTCAGTTGTGTACATATCACATAGTTGTGTAATCCATTCATCTGTTGATGGACATCTTGGCTGTTTCCCTAGTTTGGCAATGGTGGATTGTGCAGCTATGAACATAGATACACATGCAAAAACATACACTGGAAAAAAAGATAACCTCTTCAATAAATGGTGTTGATAAAACTGGTTAACTATATGCAGAAAAATGGAAATAAACCCCACTTTCTCACCCTGCACAAGAGTCAATACAAGATGAATTAAAGACTTGGAAATTAGACCTTGAGACTCATTGAAGAGGGCATAGGTCCAACATTGCAACACATAGGCACAGATAAAAACTTTCTCAACAAGACCTCAAAGGCACAAGAAACTAAAAGGCATATCAATATGTGGGATTGCATTAAACTAAAGAGCTTCTGTACATCAAAGTAAACTATCAAGAACCTCAACCGAGAGCCAACAGAATAGGATAAGTTTTTTGCTACCTACTCCTCCAATACAGGACTAATAAATTTTTTAAAAATTTTTTTTGGTGGTACTGGGGTTCCTGCAAACCCTTCTACCTCTGGGCTACACTCCCAGACCTATTTCTATACTTTTTTAAATTTGGAAACAGGGTCTCTTAAGCCAGCGCGGCTGGCTTCGAACCTGCGCGATCCTCCTGTCTTCGCTTCCCAAGTGTGGGGATTACAAGCGTGTGCCACCACGCCTGGTCAGGACTAATATCTAGAATATACAGAGAACTCAGGAAACTCAGCAGTAAGAAAACAGATAACACAATCAAAAATGGGCAAGTGAACTAAATAGACACTTCATGAGAGAAGAAATTCAAATGGCCAATAAATGCATGAAAAAATGCTCAACACCATTAGCAATCAGAGAGATGCAAATCAAAACTACCCTGAGATTTCACCTAACTCCTACTAGAATGGCAATCATTTAAAACACAAACAACAACAAATGCTGGCGAGGATGTGGAAAAGTGGAAACTCTAATACATTGTTGGTGAAATTGCAAATTAGTGCAACCACTTTGGAAAACAGTATGGAGGATCCTCAGAAGAATGAGAACAAACTTACCATATGATCCAGCAATACCCCTTCTGGGTATCTACCCAAAAGAATGGAAACCAAACTACCAAGTAAGCCAACATTTTCATTTATGGACATATTATCAGTGTTTTTCTGTTTCATTACATATTCCTTGAAAACATGACATTTGGTAGCTCTTAATTTGTTTTCTTTTTTATTATTATAAATGATATTGGGCTAAATCCTTAAATATAAATACTTGTGTCTATTTCACATTGCTTCTTGGGTTGATACCTTTGATTCATGTTGCCAAATTTCTGACCAAAACTCTGTTAATTTGTAGTCATCACCACCAGCAGGTACTTGGGGTCATTGGCTTTCTTGCTGTGTCTTAAATGAGTGACTTAAGTTCTTAGAACTTGTGTTTATCCATAGGAAAGTAGGGCTAATTTTTCTCACCTCATAGAATTATGGAGAAGAAGCTAAACTGTTAGCGCCTGTCTTCTGTTATCTATTCTGGAGATGATTAAAAGTTAATAATTTTATCATTAACTAGTTGTTTAACTGCAGTCCCTTCTAAACTTTGGGTTATATCGGCCCGGTCTCTGCAATGTTCACCCAGTTTCTTAGCTGTGAATTGAATGCACCGTGTACACACATGCACGAGTAGTTACCACCCTAAAAAGAAGTGAACATCTCAAAACTCAATAATTTCAAGACAAAGGAAAAGAAGAAATACAACTGTCATTCCACAGAATAAATAAAAGTCACGGGTAATGACATGAGGACAGCAGTGTAAGAGTGCCGATGTGTTGGGAGACTGACATTTCCTGCTTGTTCTTGTTCATTCTTGTAAGATTCTTTACATTACTTCAACAACTTGAAAGAACTGATAAAATATGTTCTCTCTCTAGTTTCCAGAGGGCTTATTTCTCAGCTCAGTTAAATTTACCTCTGCTGATAATACTTTTTAATCCTACTCTTGAGTGCTCAAATAGATTTAGTTGATATTTATTCATTAGAGGCCATGAGAACATTACCGAGAGTTGTAATTTTTAACAACTTATTTCTGGATCAGCTGCAGCACAGTGGCTCTGCCTTCCTATGCGCGCCCCCTGCCCCATCAACTTTGCTCATGCTATTGCCTCTGGAGTCTCAGTCTTACAAAACAGCCTTTGCAGGGGAAACATCTTGGAGAAAATGAGTATGCTGTGAGTGATAACAGGTTTTTGTTCCTTCCACTGAGTTTAAATCGATGCCTTTACTTTGACTGTGAGACCTAGGAGTCTAGAAATCCCTGGATGGCTCATTTGAATTCATCTGGGTTATAATAGACTTTGCTCAGTGGTAAAGCTTTTGGGAATCCCTTAAGTTAGCTGGCTGAAATTCTGGGACATGTCTTCGACGAAACTAGAGGAAGTCCGGGAAGTTAAGCCCTGTCAGAAAGCAGTTTCCAGAGCTTCAGATGTCTTGGTGTCATTATCTGTGTAATGATAGGAGAAAGTGAGTCTCCACACAGTGCGGAGAGAGGGTGCCCAATGGCCAGGGGCTGAAATGCGGGCTCCGGCCCTGTGTTGGCTCTTCTCTGATGACCATGTTGCTTATTCTAGTTGCTCTGAATTTCACTGTCATTTTTTGTAAAATCAAATTGCACTAGGTAAGTCATTTTAGATTCTGAAATGTGTATGCTTTGTTCTATTCCCCTAATCTCTAAATACCATGATTGTTATTGTCCCTTAGTCTTTAAGCTGCTTAAGATTCAGTCGTTTAAGCTTAAGTTGAGACCCAAGAGCATCAGAGACAATTCATTTAACAACTAGATGTTAAGGGCCGAAGAAATAATATATTAAAAATATTCAATAAACACAACTTTTTAAAATACCAGTTAGCAGAGAGGGTGATAAGCATGGCAGAGATATTATACAGTTTTATTTTATATTTCCATTTATCTGAGTTAAACTATATTGTAAAGACATAGGTCTTTGAGGTATTGATGCCCAATGATGGATATACTAATTTATTTATTTGTTTATTTATTTATTTATTTATTTGATATTTGGACATTCTACCTCTGAGTTACACCCAAACCTTTTTTGTTTTATTTTTAAAAATTTGAAAGAGTTTTGCTAAGATGCCAAGGCTGGCCTTGACCCTTCAGTCCTCCAGTCTCAGCCTCCCAAATACTAGGATTGTAGTCATAAGTGACCATGCCTGGCTGTTGCTTTCTTTTAATCCACATCTATTATAATTACACTGCTCTGGAAACCTTGAGAAAGAGCAGATATAATTCATTAGTAGCTATAAGTATTTGGGTGTTTGCCATAATTCAAACACTGCATGGTTCCTTGTACCTTTAGTCCTAATAACCTGATAAGAAACTATTGTTATTCCCACCTTTTCATTTGACAGATGAGGACATAGAGACACACAAAAGTTAAGTTACTTGTGTGCAGTCATTGGGCAGCATGTGGCAGAACTGGAATTTCCAGGTGGTCTGATCCCAGAGCCTACTCTTAACTGCCATTCTCTTTCAATCTTCAATGTGGAGGATTCTGTCTCCCCATTCTCAAAATATTTAGGTGGGAGATAGGACAAATGTATGACCATCTCCATCAGCCCTGAGCATACAAATGACCTTGAGGTAGACACTTAGACCCTAGAGAGTGACCTTGTCTTCACAACACTCACTGTGGTACTCGCTTTCCTGATGCTCCTTTATTCTCACACCCAGCTAGGGAACTGTAGATTTATAAGTTGTGTTCTCCCCACAATATAAATATAAGTTCTAGATGGACTTTTCAACCCATATATTAGTTTTCTGAGCTTCTTTTCTCACTGTTTTGTGCTAAGCTCAAAGACAAAGACTATATTATCTATCTATCTATTTATCTATCTATCTATCTATCTATGGCCACCATAAATTTTCACCGACCTCATAGAAACCTAAGGTAGGCACAGAGTTGAAAGCTGAAACAATTCTGGCCAAGCTGCATTGAAGAAAAAAAAATAAAAAAAGGGAAAAAGAAAGGGGGGCTGAATCTGAATATTGTATAGACTAATTGCATTTGAGATACAAATCTGTTGTGAATCAAGAAAATATTACTTATAGGATTGGGCTTGGATTTAGCTAGGTTCTTTGTGTGAAATTAAGGCTCTTAGTTTGATAAAATAAAACTAGGAAAATGTCATTCAGTCATCTCAGCTCAGGGGTTAATAAAGATTGCTGGGTAGAGCTACTCGAATTGGAAAGGTAATTTCATTTCTTAAAGGTACATCCAACAGTTAATCTGTAGTTGTGTGCTTAAGCCCTACAGCATGCTAATTAGAAGCTCCTGGGGCTCTCTGGGGTGTCCAGCTGTTCCTTTTGGTCATTTTCCTTCCTTTGTCTCTGGTGATTTCTTATCCTGATTTGTTCTCTGTGACAGGATTTTATCTTTTCTTGAAGGACCCTTTGTGGGACTCTGCAGTAGACAGAACCCCAGGAAGGTGATGGGGATGGAGCTGTAGGGTCTGCCTGTTGTTAGAGGAAAAAAGAATTGTGTCTGGTCAGCCAGGTTTGTTGGAGTGATTTTTTTTTGTCATGTTCATTTTTTTAAAATTGCATTCGCTGCCTAGGATTTGACCCCTTATTCCATAACTAGCTGTCTTCCTTAGAATCTAGCTAAACTGTTTTTCTATTTTTTTCTGAGTTCCATTAGTGAAGGAAACTGGTGGCTTTTACATAGTTAATTAACTGCTTTCATATTGATTCCTAGTGTAAGTAGAATTTAAAGGCTATAATTAAACATTTTCTTGATCAGTGGCCTTTCTGAGGTATAGCTTTTGTTATTTTTAAAGATATTAACATTTGCTAAAAGCTACTGGTTTTTCTATTATTCTCCAATCTTCTTGATATGCTTAAAATCATTCAGACTTAAATTATTACACTCCTCTCCAAACGACTTTTAATATTTAAACAAAAATTTAAAAACTTCTTTAAAGTGTTTTTGTAAGGATATACCTGCACATAAATATTTTAACCTATATTTCTGATAAAGCCATTTGTGTTCTTTGGCCTTAGCTGTCTTTGAAATCAGCAGAATACCCTGCACTGGCTAGCTGTGTCAATTTGGGAAAGCCATTTAATTTTCTATGTCTCATTTTCCTTATCTGTAAAATGTGGACAGTAATGGAACCCACCTCAAAGAGTACTCGTGCGTATGTGAGTTACATACATAAAACAGTCAGGACAGGACTTGGTACATAGACAATGATTGGTTGTTTCTGCGTTACTATTATTTAAAATGCAAAATGCAAAAAGTTAAAGAAAAGACTTATTCTTCCGATTATGGCATTATAAATAGAGGTTTAGTGGCTATAAGGAGACTGTTTTTGTTTCGTTTGGTGGTGGTGGGGATATAGGAGGTTTATTTAGAGAAACAAAGACACCATATGAGAAAGGCTATTAAGAGAATGGGTCACATTCCAGTGGGAAATGTGTCTGGAATGGGCCATTCCCAGGAATGGAAAGACAGCTTGGGACAATGGGTTATGCACAAGAGATGGGGTCTGCTTGCTTGCTTGCTTTCTTTCTTTCTTTCTTTCTTTCTTTCCTTCTTTCTTTCTTTTTTTTGGTGGTACTGGGGATGGAACCCAGAGGCTTTCTACCTCAGGACTATACTCCCAGACCCCTTTTTAAAAATATATATTTTATTTGGAAACAGGGTCTCACTAAGTTGTTGAAAGCCTCACTAAGTAGCTGAGGCTGGCTTTGAACCTGTGTGATCCTCCTGTCTCAGCCTCCCAAGCGCGGGGATTACAAGCGTGCGCCACCACGCCCGGCTAAGAGATGGGGTCTGGAGTGGTCCATTTCTAGGAAAGCGTCATGGCGTGTTTCTCCGGACACCTTGTTTATTATATTTGGGGATGGACTGCCCTTTTCAGGTCATACTTTAGTGACCCTGGCTTGTTTCTCTGCCCCTTTTCTTCAGGGGAGGAGGTCAAAGTGAGTCTTTTTGGGTCCAGTCCATCTCCGCTGACCCCATCTGCTAATGTCTAGCTAGCTTCCTTACACTCAGTCCTCAAGAGCTTCTAGCCCTGAATTTTTTTCGGGGACTAGCACTGGAGGTCATCTTCTGTAGCTTCTTCAATCTGAATAGGGATGTTGCTAGGTCAGGGCCATCCACTCTTGCTTTCTGTCAGACAGGGCCTGTTGGGAATGGGCTTGAGACTGTCTTTAGAGTCCACCTGAACTAGTTTAAAATCACAGTGCCTTCCCTCATAGGATGTGTACAAATCCAGCTTCTCTGAGTGAAATGTGAATAGTACTGTCTACCTTATAAGTAGGAGAATTAAAGTAGATAGTGTAAAGGAGTTCATACAATACCATGGCACACAAGACATATTTCCTTATTGATATTTGTTATCTTTCCAATAAAATCCAAATTGGTATATTTTCTTCTAGTCTTTTATGTGCAGATTTTAAGCAGTCATCTTTACAATATTAGTACATTTTCATGTCTAAGATATTTCAGGTAACATCACCAATGCCTCTCACAATAACTACATAAACTTAATTAAGTAGTTATATAATAATTTAATTCACTCTTGTATAGTGAGTGTTGAGATTATTTCCAGCCTATACCATTATAAATATCACAATATAAAACATCTTTATAGAAAGAGCCTTTCATGTTTTGTACTGTTACCTTAGGAAAGATTTTCTGATGTACTCTTATCTGTATGTGACTGTTTTCATGATTTAAAAAAATGTTTTCTTTGTCTGTCTCATTGACTGACTTCTGTGTGAGGCTTACCACTTTATTCTCAACACAAAGCACATTGTCAGCGTTTAATAGGTATTTATTGACTTAATGAGCAAATGAACGTATTATTATATTTTTTCCCAAAGTGGTAAGACTTCTTTGTGTTTTTATTCTATTTTAACAGTAGTCTTAAAAGCCAAGGGAAGTAGGGAGAGTAGCAGTACTTTTTGAGCATAGGTAATATTTGCTGTGTACTTTCTATGCCACAGATGTCATCCTGAGTGCTTTGTATGTTTTACCCTAGTCAGTTTGCTCAGTAGTTCTCTGTGGTAAAAACTCTCATACCCATTGAAAGATAAGAAGGCACGGAGAGGGGAGTTGACTTGCTAGGACCACACAGGTGGTGAATGATATTACCCAGATTCAAACCAGGCAGTTGGACCCTTGGTCTGAGCCATTGATGATGAGGCTTTAGACCCTGAAAATTTCCTCTCGTTTTACTTTTCCAACAGCCACCCCTTTATTTCACTAGTGTAAGTTTATTTCCAGAGAACCTGGATTTACTGACCAAATTCCAAAGGAGGCATAGATCGGGATTTTACACCACTTTCCAAACAAGAACTAGAATTGCTCTCAGAGCTTGTTTTTTTTTTTTTTTTTTTTAAAGTAATCCCACCTTTGCAGTTCACAAAGTGAGGAATTGTGAACATATATTTTTATTAGCCTTGCTTTTTTATTGAAGGAAAGAATTTCATTACATTAATATTAGAGACAGCCGGTAGATTTGGAACTTCATTCTCCTGAGAATCGCTAATCCATGGAGGAATATATCTGAAAATGAGCAGCAGGAAGGATCTCACCCCAGGGAATAACCAGTGTTGTTTCCAATTTCATTAGCAATGGACATAGTAGAACAACTTAGAAAAAACTAACAATTATGTCACCGTTTTTTCCATTTCTCCAATCTTGCCTCTCTCTTTATCAGTTTATTATGGTGTCTGGGAGTTTTAAAAACATTTGTATGTATAAGCACTGTAAAGCATTTTTTCCCCATTTACAAGTAATTGACTTGGGTATTACAGGTGGTTTATCTTTGGCCTAATCACCTGCATACAGAGATTTTATTCTTTAGTCATTTAATAGCTTTTCTCTGTTTATTCTGGTTATGCCGGTTAATCTGTAATGTTAAATACTTGGAATCTTTTCAAAAAGTATCACTTCTTAACTTGCCGTGGACTTACTTTTCTCCCATTCCTTGGAGAATGTGAAGGGTGCCAGGCAAGGCAAATCACCGTGTTCATGCTGCTGCTGTGAAGGCCAGCACTCAGCCCCAAGCTGCAATCTGATTCTTTGCTCACTAACCAGGAGTTTTGTCTCAAGAGTGATGATCCTGTTTAGCACCAAAAAGCCATTAGTGGGAAGTAAAGGGATTTCCTGGTTGGTGTTAGACTGTAGACCGAGGAATTCTAATTGGCAGATACCGTATTGGGATGGAAATGCTTTCTGTGGACATGCTTGCCCTTTGGCTTCTCCGGACTGCATGAGCAGGCTTCCCCTAGTAGAAACTGAAATCAAGCTAGTTAGAGGTGTACAAAGTGCTTGTGTTCTTCAGGTAATTTCAAGAACTACATGTGGTTTACTTTCACCCTGCCTTTATTACATTTGTAAAATGAAAACCACCTAGACGGAGATGGAAATAATTTCAAGATGGCAGAAAGGACAGTGTCTAAAGTGGCATGTCATTTTTGTTGTTTTTGTAGTTTGAGAAAAGAACCCTGTAAATACACATTTTTAAGCAGAAACTTGGAGTCACAAAAACCTAGCAGTTTTGGATTCTTTATGTACTATCTGGGTGCTCTTGGCTGACTTTCTGTGCCTTTCCAAGTTTCCTTTTTGTCATGTGATTGACTCATAGCCCGGGTGTGAGGATTCGGTGAGGCCAGGCGTACAGTGTGCCCAGCACAGCCTAGTGGAGGCTTTCGCCCACTCAGTCATCAGTTCTTCTCCCAGACCTGGACTCTAACTTTGTCTCTGTTCCTGACAATTGCTGTGACCTGGGATAAGTTGGTTTTATGCTGTTGATATTTCATTGTCAAAGCATTAGTAACTTATTCCCCTCTCTACACCCATTTCACAGCCAAACAACAAATTTAGCAAGGTAGGTACCCATTGCAGAAAGAGCTGAAGAAACCCAAATTTAAATCCTAGGCTTGAGCTGGGTATGGGGATGCATGCCTGCAATCTCAGTACTTGGGAGGCTGAGACAGGAAATCACAGGTTTGAGCATGGTAACTTAGTGAGACCCTGTTTCAAAATAAAACATAAAGCAGGGCTGGGGTGTAGGTTGGAGGTAAAAACAAAAACACCCTAGATTCATCTCCAGTACCACAAAATCAATCAGCCAATCAATCCTAGGTTTGACTCCTGCTAGCTACGTGATATTGAACAAACTTCTCACCTTTTGAGGCTGTTTGCAGAAGTGGGTAAGAGTAAAAATAGTTTACTTCATAGGACTGCTGAGAAGATTCAATGAGATAATATAGGTAAATCCTTGGCATGTAGTAAGCACATAACGAATTGTCATTAATCTCCATGTTACTGAGACTGGCGAGATGGGTTTGTGACGGGACCATGGCCTTAGGGAATTGTATTTTGTTCAAAGGGAACATCTGATCCACAGGCACAGCAGACTGTCCCTGCATGTAAAGATCGTCAGCTTACAGAAATACATGAGTCCAGGGGAAAGAGAAGGGTAGAAATAAAACATAAAAAGGGAATTATCCAGGGATCTGTTGGATTTATTTATTATCTGGGTATCAGTTGGATTTATTTATTTTGTTAGAGACAATTTATTGGTAAAATGTGTAGGCATTCTGCTCACCATTTCATCTCTCAGAATAGGGGAGGAACAAATAGAAATTATGACTGAATTTAAATCTGAAGAACAGTAGAAAAAATGGGTGATAAAAGGGAATTACTAGGAACTTTAATATCACAGACAAGAATGGGTGGGACCCTCTGATGCCAGACACTGGAGTAGTTCTGCTTGAGCAGAAGGGAGAGTGTCTTATAATGAGGACTGTCTCAGACTGAATGAGGAGGAGCCAGCTTTCTATGAATGGAAGATTCCAAGCAGGTAACATGATCAGTTGCCAGAAATGTCAGATAGGGTGTGGCCCCAGGCACGAGGCTGGCCTTGATTAGAGGAGAAAAATATTTCACATAAAATTCAAGTCAGGAAAAATAACACTATGTACAGGTCACTTTTTTTTTTAAAGTTCAAAATGCAAATGGACTAACTGAGTGGCATCGGAAGTAACTTTATAAACTAGAAACATCTGTGATGTAAATGTTAACCTCAACTCAGGATTTATTTGGAAATTGGCACTTTAGAAATTACTTTGTAATTCTACTATTTAATCATAGAACATTTTTCTAAATCATATGGGCCACTTTCAGTCCTTTGCTGAGAATTTTCTGTCTGGACTAGATTTAAGGTTCTTTCCAATTTTTAGATTGTATTATTTGGGGAATATATTCTTTTTCTGTTAGAAGTAATGAGAATTAAATATCCTCTTAAAAGGAGAAAGATTTATAATGTGAAACAAAGATATCTGAGTTATTGTATTAGTTTAATGTTCTGAAGTTACACATAAAGATTTTGGGTTACTAATGAAAATAAAAATTAATCTTACTCAAGAGTGTATTAGCCACTGTGGGGAAATTATAATGCAGGCAGCCATACATTCTATCAGGCTATTTCCACTTGAAAAGTATTGTATTTAAAATAATTCATAGATGTGATTAGATATTGACTCATAAGATTCATGGCATTTTGTTTTGGAGCAGGACTAAAATATCTGATTTATCAGAATTTTTGAGGACAGTCAACAGAGAAGGAAGAAGAATTCTAGCTCTCTACACAGCACTGTAATTGTGGTTTTCAATTCACCTTCTCATTTCAGCTTCCCACCCCCCTTGTGTCAGAGCTGGATCCTAGTTGCTTTGAGTGAAATCGAGGCTCTGTTTCTTAGTTACTATGTGATTGGGGCAGTGTTGAATTTCTCTAAGATTTGGGGGAGAGAGAGGAAGAGGAATTGTTGAAGGCAGTTAAACGGGTAAAATAGGTTAATTCAGGTAAAACAGTCAGCATACTGCTTGGCACACAGTATGTGTCAGTACATTATAACTCATTTTTATTGTTATTTGGTGTTATTTCAGTTTTATAAGCCAGGAAAACCTAAATATTTTTTTTGTAGTACTGGGGCTGGAACCCAGGGGTATTGTTCCTCTGAGCTATGCCCCTCAGCCCCATTTTTCAGTCTTTTTATTTTTTGAAACAGGGTCTCACTGAGTTGCGAAGGGCCTCGCTAAGTAGCTGAGGCTGTCTGAGAACCACAATCCTCTGGCCTCAGCCTCCTGAATGCTTAGATTATGAGTGTGCGCTACCATGCCTGGTGGAAGCCTTAAATTTAAAAGTTGGACAGCATCAGATTAAAAGGTGCTTTATTGTGGTGAAAGGACTCTTCCTTGAGAGCTTTGTTTAGTGTTTCTCTTACTTATTTCTTTTTTATCTTTTGCAGTACTGGGGATAGAACCCGGGGGTATTCTATCTCTGAGCTATACCCGCAGCCCTGTTTTTTATTCTTTTTTTTTTTTTTTTTTGAAACAGGGCCTAAGTAGCTGAGGCTGTCCGCAAATCACAATCCTCTTCTCAGAATGCCCAAATGCTGGCATCCCACTATCACGCCCAGCTCTTCTCTTGCCTTTTGACTCTTACCTTTTGACCAGCAAATTGAATGCACTTCCCTCCCTCCCTACCTCCTCTTAACCTCCTCCACTCCCTCCTTCCTCCCCTTCCGCCCTCCCTCTCTCCTCCCTCCTTCCCTCCCTCCCTTCTTCCTAACTTCTTTCCTAGATGGTACCCATCCTGGCTTGGCTCTAGTGTAGGTGCTGGGGATTCAGCCATGAACACTGACCAGATCTCTCTTGCCTGTCATGGAGCGTATCTCCTAATGTGGGCAGCAAACAGTACAAAAGATTTTATAAGAATGAGCTTTTCTTACCGGGATGAATGCTGTGAAGACAGCAGGATCAGGCTGTGTGATCCAGGGTAATCAGAGGAGGGTAACTTCAGGGGAGGTGCTAGGTGAGCAGACATCTCACTACTGCAAGGGGCTAGCTGGCCACTAGCCAGCCACTTGAAGATCTGGGGATGTTCTTCAGAGAGAACAGCGAGTGCGTTCCCTAAATAGGAAGTAGCCCTGAGTGCTGGGAGTGGTGAGGGGTGAGTGCAGCTCCCACCCTTACGCCGTTTCTTAGGCCTCCCTCTGTATGGTCTTCTCCTTTATCTCTGTGAGTCAGACTCAAGGCCAGACTTTGTGTCTTACCCATGTCTCTTGCAGTGGCTTCTGCAAGTTCTTCTTGCCTGTAAGATTAGTCTCCACTCACTCTATTTTATTATACTCTTTTCCATCTCTAAGGTCTCTTTGTAGAGATCCTCTTGCCTTTACCTTTCATTCCTCCATTTCTAGGAGACCAAGGAACCCTTGGATACAGGTTTCTGTTTCTGCGCATCCCTGTGCCGCTCAGCTCCCAAGCAGCACCTCCCACACAGTGGTGCTGATGCTGTTCATGACGTTTGCTCAGCCTTGGCTCACAAGAAGGCGTTTCTTCCCACGGGGATCATTAACACCGATCTTTTTTCACCGTGATAATTAAGTGAGCAATTCCATCTTGTTAGGAGTTTTACATGAATGTGCCTTTTGAGAACTGCTTTGGAACTCTGTAAACTCTGTAAGGTCTAATTTGAGGAAGCATCGGTTTGATAACAAAATAAACATATTGTCTGGATTTAGCCATCTTTGGTTCTCCCTTACTTTTGTTCCTCTTACGACAAGCTTTGTTTTTCTATTAACAATCAGCTCTTCCTCAGAAGCAGAGTGGGGAATTTGTGAAGTGTTTTGAATCTGAAAGGCTCTGAGCCTTCTTTGTGGGACTATGTATGGGCAGGCAGTACAGGTCTGGGATTAGGGAAATGAGACTGTGAGATAGCTTACTTATCTGCACATTGACAAACAGAGAAAGATAGCCGTGTAATGGAGGGAAAAAATTCTCTGAGGGAAAAGAAATAATAAAATTAAGCTGGCTTAAGTTTCCTCAGTCCAAAAAGCTTTTAAGCCGTATCTATAAAGGTGTTTCTACTTAATGTTTGTTATGATTTCAGGCACCACTGTGTGATAAGTGGTGTAAATTTAGTCCCTTTAAGCCTGATGTCCTGGGGACTGAGATTTAAGTGTGGGAACGAACATTATTTGAAAGGACTCTATCGATTGGTCTTTGATTTGGTCCTTCCTTACCAAAGAAGGTGCTAAATAAAGGCTGACCTTCTAGTTCGTTTTTTTAAAAAATTCACTTTATAGGTCTATCTTCTTGCCCCTAGTCTCCGCCTTCTAACTGTTCTGAAAAAGACTAAAGTAGTATGAGAGGGGAAAAGAGGGAAAGAAAAATCAGCTGTCACATTGTGAACATAATTGATTCAATAAATAACGTCTCTCAATTCCCCAGGCAAACCTCAGAGTCTTCACTTATGTCAATTAGTGCTCAGCTCAATAAGTGGTGGCGGTTTTAATTTAGACGGATGGGAGAGTTCACGGGTTCCCACTTCCCAGGGAAGGAGTGTGCTTTTCTTGTTTTAAAGACATACTATCTAAATTTATGCACCCACACTGCAAAAAGAAGTTTGAAAAGGAATTTATGTGGCAGTTTTTATTCTTCCTGAAAATAGAAGGAAATTTAATTATTGGCCAGGAGTTCATTAAAACCAAAACTTGAAATGGGAAGGAAAATTTCCTGGTATCTACTAGATTATAAGCTATGGGAAGGTAGGAATTTTGTTTTATTTGTTTACCATTTAATCTTCAAGGCACATAGTAGGTGCATAAAAATGTATTCATTGGATCTTGAATGAACAAGAACAGAAATGAACACATCCAGATTTTGTTTAGAATTCAGTTAAATTTTGTTCCCACTGGTTGCTTATACCCTACCCTTGCTTCTTTATCACCAGTGTATGTGTGTGTGTGTGTGTGTGTGTGTGTGTGTGTGTGTGTGTCTATGTCTGTGTGTATGTAGGGAGTTATACTGGGGATTGAACCCAAGGGCATTCTACCTCCAAGCTATACCTCCAGCCCTTTTTTTTTTTTTTTTTTTTAATTTGGAAATAGGCTTTCGCTAGGTTGCAAAGGGCCTCACTAAGATGCTGAGGCTGACCTCAAACGTGTGATCCTGTCTCAGCCTCTCAAGTACTGGGATTACCTGCTATTTTTAATTCTTTAAAAGGAGAATATCCCTAAGAGTACAGTATATCCTGCATCTTCAGGAATGATTAAGAAAACTCATTTCATCAACTTCCAGCCTGGCAGAGTTTTGTACCAGAGGTTGGTACAAAACTGAAGTGGTATAAAACTGGTATTTACAAATTCTATTAAGTCAAACAGTAATGTTTCAGAATCACATGAAGTGGGTACTAAGCCACAGTCCTGGGATTCCTGACAGAGTCACTGGTAGGACTTGAGAGTGTGTATTTGTTCTGGTGGGTCACCCTACTGATTCTAGTATGCAGTGATTATAGAAGACACTCATCCAATTTGCTTCACAGTCCCCTGATCTCTGCAGTTTGAGGCACTCCTTGGTAGAAGTGATCAGCTGCACATGCCCAGCAGAAAAGCTGGTGGGACTGTGGCTAGGAGCCAGCAATCTGCTCCCATGACATTACCTTCGGCCCTGTGGTCTGCTGCCATGGTGTGGCTGATACTCTATGCCCCTCTGAATCTCCCAAGAGCCTTTAATGCTTTTTCCTTCCAAGACAGTGGCAGTACTTGGGGTGATGGCCCTGGCAGAATCTGAAGGACCTTCTGATCAGACTGCTTAGTATACATTGCTGTTCAGTATATTTTATTGTGTTCTCCATTGATGCCTTTGTTCCCTCCCCATGCCCATCCTTGGATCAGAACATACCCCAGTAGCAAGTCCCTGTCTTTCTCTTATATGTTGATCGTGTTTCCAAGCTCTGCTCCATCACAAGAGAACATGAGTGATCATTACAAGTATGAACTCTGGGGTCTGCTTGGGTCCTGTTAAGTCAGAATCTTCTTGGAAGGGTCCTGGGAAACTGTTTTAAGTTCCCCTCCTCCTTATTCTGTCTAGGTGCTGAACTAGTCTCTGAACATGGTGGGTCCTTTCCCTCCCAGATCCAGCTTTGAGGCCTTTAAGATCCTACTTCAAATTTGCATCCTACTATTTTATTTTTCTTTATAGCTGAATAGAATTCCATTGTGTGTATTTCCCATAATTTTGCAATCCATTCATCTGTTGATGGAGATCTTGGTTGGTTCCATGTTTTGGCTATTACAAACTGTGCTGCTATGAACATGGGTATGCATATGTTAATGTAGTTCTCTGATTTCAACCCCTTTGGAAAGATACCCAGGAGTGGTATAGCCAGATCAAATGGTGGATCTATTCCCAGTTTTCTAAGGAATCTCCATACTGATCTCCATAGAGGCGAGGCTGAACTACTTTGCACTCCCACCAACAGTGTAAAAGAATTCCTCTTTCCCCACATCCTCACCAGCAATTGTTGTTTGATTTCTTTATGTTTGACACTCTGATAATAGCATTTGCAAGAAGGTGGAAGGAACTAGAGAACATTATGTTAAGTGAGATTAGTCAAGCACAGAAGGAGAAGGGACATATGTTTTCTCTAATATGTCCAAGCTAGGGAGTAGTGGTAATACCAGAGGGATTCCAGATGATGGAGGGAAATCTCAGCAAAGCTAGAATGGAAGGATAGGAGAGGAAGAACGCTGAGGTTGTTCAATGGAGGAGCTACATACGAATATGTGTAATAGCATAAATAAAACATGATTAACCTGGACACTCTCTATTGTGGGGGGGGAGGGAAATAGAGGGGGAAGGACATGAAGTGCAATGTAAATGTACACCACTCTCAATATGTTCCACTTATAAAAAATAAAAATTAAAAAAATTTGCATCCTAATCCTGTTCCTCCATCTAAAGGCTTATTCTTCAGTCTGAGGAACTTGCCTTTGAAGGAGGAAAAGATGATCTGCTGTCTTCTTTCCTCCAAGGTAGATTTTGACCAGACAGGGTAGGTGGGTAGGCAAGTCAGGTGGACATTTGTGGAATGAGCAAAATGGAAAGGTTGAGGGGTGCCTGGAGCCAGAGTAGTGCCCATGCATTCTTCCTGGCTCCCCCCTTGATAGCTGAATGATTTTAAGCTACTTAGACTTCTTTGAGTTTCTGTTTCTTTACTAGTTCTATGTGTAAGAGTAGTGCTTGCTGGGGGTTTTGTGTGCATCAAACATGGTGTTGTAGGTGGGCTCTAGGGACACAGGTTCAGAGGTGAAAATTGTGTGCCGAGAGTACAAGAGAGGGCTCAGGAGCAACTCTGAGGGAGTGAGAAAGCTGGACTAAGAGAAGGTGCATTGACTGGGATGCAGATGCACTGAAGGTCTCCGCTGATCCTATGAGCAACAGTGGGTAGGGGTGCCAGTCAAAGTTTTCTTTCTTCTTGAATTAAGGGAAGGGAGCCAGGCCTTTGTACCCCTGTGTCACCGGTGGGTCAGTGGATGTGGGCTGTCCCTGCAGAAGGGAAATGACCTCAGATCCTCTACAATCCCAGTAAATAGGGGAAGGAGCGCCCCCGTCCAGGAGGGGATCTCGGTGGGCACAGTACCCACTGCCCACAGTAATGCACAGGATGCCTTGACAGTAAAACCAGCGGGTTTTTCAGCATCGGCAAATACCAGCTATCACTCTTATTCCAGCTCTGATGTTGCCGCTTAGTAATTGGGCACTTTTGAGAAGTTGCTTAACTTTTCTTGAGCTATTTTCTCTGAGCACATGTGGAGATAGGATATGAAAATTTCTGTGTAAAATATTATGAAAATGTAAGGGATGACTAGGAACCTTCTTTTCTGAAAGGTCTATATGGCTGTGACTTGGATTCCATGGAGGGAAAAGGTTGTGGTAACTGTGCCATTGTTGCCTGTGGTATATGGCATTTTGATTTTTATTTCTTTCTCTCTATAGGGAATTAGAATAATGGAGATGCTGCTGAAGGAACAGTGTGGTGCCCCCTTAGCGGAATAAAGAGTCATCAGTGAGTACCAAAAGCAAAATCAGCATTATTTACTCAAGTCATGTGTCCATGCTTGTAAGCCTGGTATTACGGAGCCTCAGCCTTCCCATGCTATTCATGCTGCATATTTTCCTGTTAGGCCCACAGAATACTATTTCACTGGTATCTTTTCATCTGTTAAGAACCTTTATTTACTTGGTTCTTTGATTTTCAGAGCAGTTTTGTACTACGTGCTGGGTTACAGCTGCATTCAAATTGTTAGACTGTTCAGTGCAATCTGCCATGATTGGAACCCTCACAGTGGTATAGAGGTTTGTAAGGACTGCAACTCAGGATTAACTGAAACTTAATTTTATTGTTCAGAGAACAATACAAGAAGAGATGTAAAACTGTAATTGGAGCAGGGAGGATAGCAAGAAGAGAACATGCTGATTGGCCAGTGAAACAAATATATCTTATTAGTCAGTCATACAGGTTGAGCATTCCTGATCTGAAAAATAAAAAACCTCAAAAAACCTTTCAAGTGCTGACATGATGTCATGAGTGAAAAATATCATAGCTGACTTTATGTAATGGGTAATGGTCAAAATATAGGTACACTAAAAATATTGTGGAAATGTACCTTTAGGCTAGAAGATGTGTATGAAACATAAATGAATTTTATGTTTGGGTTACATTCCCAGAATATTTCATTATGTATTTACGAATATTCAAAAATCAGAAAAAATCCAAAACATTGCTGGTCCCAAGGGATACTCAACATGGATATCCTTCCACTGATTAGAAAGGACTGGCTCAAATGCTATTCTGAAAGATCCCGAATCTTGAGAGTAATTCTTAGGGTCTGGGTAAGGTGCCTTGACTGATTAGCAACATCTGCCCTGGGCACAGGATGGAATCGAGACAGCACTTCTGCTGGGTCACAAGTCACCTCTAGTTTAGGGGCAATGATGTAGGGTCAAGAGATATTGGAGAATTGCAGAACTACCCAAACCCCACCCGCAATTTCTATTATCTACATCAAGGAGAGTAGTCTTTTTTTTTTTTTTTTTTTTTTGCGGGTCTGGGGATGGAACCCAGGGGCATTCGACCTCCGGGCTACACCCCTTGCCCTATTTTTTTTTAAATTCTTTATTTTGAAACCGGGTCTCACTGAGTTGCAGAGGGCATCACTAAGTAGCTGAGGCTGTCCGCGAACTGCGATCCTCCGGTCTCAGCCTCCCGAGAGAGTAGTCTTCAAAGTGGAAAAGACAGAACAAAACAATTTAAGAAAGAATAAAGCCCAAAATAAATGAGTATGATGAATTTACATTTTAAAAGATTTATGGAACTTAAGCTTTTAACATTTGAGAGGAGGCAAAACCTTTAAAACCTTCGAGTAGAGCAAACAATGCCTTGGGTAATTTAGAATTGCCTTATGTTGGCTTATAAGTACAGTACACGTGATTTTGTCTAAGCATCCTGGTGTTCTAATTGTGATGCACAGTGAACTTTGAGAGCAGCTAATCAAAGAATAAACAAAAAGAAAACTTGTATACAACTACCCTGGCCTTCAAAGCATGCTGGCCAAGCCTGCAGATGACCATCCATTAGAGAACTGTGATGAGTCTCTGCTCTTTGCAGGTTGGACTCCATTCTGAGCTTCTATACACTTAACACATTAATAGGTTTCAGTATTACTGGAAAGGGCCAACAGGATCATTCCACTTAGCATGGGCACAGTGCATGGCAGGTGCTCATAAGATGTCAGACTTGAACCTAAATATGTTCCACTCCTACATCCACCCTGTTCCTTAAAAACGATAGAGAAGAACTTGGCCACGTCTCCCTGTGTTTTGAGGTTGGCGGATTTGTGAAGCCTGCTGAGCACCTCTTCTGCTGCTGTACTTGGGCACAGATCCCATCTTAGCCGTGGGGAGGGATCTAAAGTCAGCTCCTAGTTACATGAACAAATGTAACTAGCTACCTACGTGGGAGAGGTGCATGACTGTTAGTTTTTCTTTTTTTAGTATATTTTTATTGGTACATTGTAGTCTCACATCAAAATGTAGTTCACAGTGATGGAAACGTACATACGCATGGCACTTAGCGAGACTTCAAACTTCATGTTTTCTGATACTTAAGTGTGCATTGAAATTGACTGCAGGATTTGTTAAGCATAAGATGGTGATTCACCAAGTCTGGGTGGTCCCCTGGGTATTTGTGCTGCTGCTGGACCCAAGGCCACACTTTGAGAATGATGGCTTTAAGTAAATTTACATCTCTGGGTAGAGACAGATTCATGTGTGTGTATGTGTGTGTATGCCTTTTCCCATCAGTACCATCTCATTCTCTCTCTGTCCCCCTATTTTGGCGGGGGGGTTGTTTGAATGTTGATGGGCTCCATGCCTCCACATTGGTATACATACAATTGAAAAGGGGAGATATCAACTTATGCTCTAAAGCAGTTTGCATTTAAAGTGTTAATTAAATAACACTAACACAGTAAATTAAAATTAAACAAGTCAATAGCATTCTCTATTGATTTTCTATTATCTTTGATGATGATGATGATGATGATGATGATTTTACTTGTGGCTGAGGGTTAAACCATGAATTCAGGGTTTTGCATTGTTTGTGTAAAACAATTTATTCTCTTCTTTTAAGTGAAGTGGTTGAGATTTAATTCAGGACAGTTGCATTTAATGCTGTTAATACAATAGAATTTCTGAAGAATTTACATTATTCAAACACTCAAAATTTATAACCAGTTTTCTCAGAGGAGCAAACATAAAGCATACACCTACACGTGTGTGCGTGCACACACACACACATGCACACCATACAAAACTACAATTATAGTAAATTAAAGGCTGTTGCTATTGCTAATCCTTTATGCTTTTCTCAAAATCAGCTTCATTGAGGTATTATTTATATCCAATTAAATTGACCAACCATAAGTGTAAAGTTTGGTAAGTTTTGCAAAATATATAGTTAGGTAAGCATCACCACAAATATGATACAGAAAAATTTGAGGCCTTGATGTTACATTCACGTTGCCAGCTTACTCCTCTCCTCCTTTTTCTTGACTATTTTAACAAAACTTTCCATGCCTGAAATATTTCTGTTTTAATGGAACTTGTTTTTTCTTCTCAAAAATAGCTCTATGGAAAATGTGGGATGGTTGTAGGTGGGGGGGGACTGCTGGTTTTTATAAGTAGTAAAAAAGACTACATTAAAAGAAGGGGGCATCATTGTTAGGAGGGGTTAAGAAACAGTAGCCAATAAGCGAATCTAGCCTGCTGCTGGCTTTTATAAATAGAGTTTTACTGGAACACAGCCATGCTCCTGACTAAGTTCAGAGCTACAACAGCACAGATGAATAGTTGTGATATAGATCTTGCTGTCTGCAAAGCCTCAGGTATTTAAAGTTTGGTCCTTAAAGGAAAGTTTTGTTGCCTCCTGAGATAACCTTCTAAATTAACGTCAAGGAGTGTTGTGGAGATTGGCCTCTTTTGTTGTGGTGCTGGGGATGAAACCCAGGGCCTAATGCATGCTAGGCCAGCCTCTACTACTGAGCCACACTCATCCCTAACCATTTTTTCATACAGCATTTGGTCACATCTTACCTCTGTCCCAAAGTTTGTACTATGTCAGCTTATTTCCCCTGCATTTTATCTGGCTCCATTTGGATGATGCTATTTATTTATTTATTTATTTATTTATTTATTTATTTATTTTTTGGTGGTACTGGGATTTCTGGAAACCCTTCTACCTCCGGGCTACACTCCCAGACACCTATTTTTTATATTTTTTATTTGGAAACAGGGTCTCTTAAGCCAGCAGAGCTGGCTTCAAACCTGCACGATCCTCCTGTCTCTGTCTCCCGAGCGTGGGGATTACAAGCGTGCGCCACCATGCCCGGCTGAATGATGCTATTTTAAGCATAAACCAATATTAAAATGATAACGACAATGAAGTTAAAATACCAGCAGCAGTGGTCACTAAAATTGCTCATAAAGTTCCAAACACATATACCACGGAATAGAAAATGGGCATTTTGTTAGCACATAAAGTGGCACTGCGATCTGGTGACAGTATAGGTGCTGTTTAAAATTATGCAAGATGCCAGCTTTGGAATTTTGCAGTTCTCGGTTTTCAAACGATATTTTGTAGGATTTGTAAAAATGTACATGAATAGAGATTACTTAATATTTCATATCACACCATACTTCACATTTGCATAACTTCATTACACACAGAATGTTACTACATGTTATATGGTACCTAGCATTAATGATAGCTTCTTGGAATTCTCTGACCTTATATCCAAATGTGTGTTTGAAAATGAGAGAGCTTAGAAGTTGATTTTGTCATGAGCCAATGCGAAGGCACATAAATCTCACTAACCAATATGCTCGTGGCGTTGCTGCTGACACATCCATTTGATAGGTTTTTGATTTCCTGTCATTTTTGAATAAAACAAATAGCCCTGACATCTCTTTGTTCTTGCCGCTGGCAGTTGGGAGACTGAGCTTGGTGAAGTTTGATAACAGCAGAGGTCTATCACATCGGGATGATTAAGACCTCAATTTTAGCTATATCTTAAACTCCTCTCCACACTGGTTTCTCTCGGTAGTTGGACTTAATAAAATGAGGTGCTCACTTTGTTCGAAGATCATTAGGAAGGAGAAATGCAATTTCTTCAAGAATTATCCACAGTGATAGAATTCAAGTGACTCTGAGGAGTTGCTTCAGAAAGTATTGATTGATGAGATGTGTTTATTAGGTGATAAAGCCTGTTTGCATTCCTTTGCAGGAGAGCTGCATCCACGTCTGCTTTTTTTTTTCCTTTTTCCTTTTTTCTTCGAGAATCCCCTGTTGGCCACAACACATCATGGGTATGGTTCCTGCAGATATGAGGATAGAGTGTCAACAGCTGAAAGAAGAGGAAACCTTCCTGCCAGGACATAAAATGATACACTCCTTCTTGGAGCCTGGTTCAAATCATGGAACTTGTGGCTAAAAGACTTTCTAGCTGAATTTTCATGACAGTCTTTTTATGATTTTATAAATAAAGGAAAAAACACATACGAGGCATTTTCTGCTCTTCTTCAGCATGTCCTGCTGATTGTGATGGTTCCAGGCAGCCAAGGACAAGATCAAAGCCTGGGGAAGGGGCTCATGTCCGTATATTATCAGCATCATTGTTCATAGGATTCATGAGTCGGATTCTGGAACAAATAAAGTTGTTGACCCTGTATGCGTGTGTAGGAGGCCCAGAAACACCCGGGGCCTGTGCTGCTTCTGTGTATATGTTTACCCATGTTTAAGATTCTCAGGAGTCAGAAGAATTTGACTTCTATCCATAAGTGGTACATAAATGTCATGAGCGTAGCTTTCTTAGCTTGTTGTGTGGCCTGTACTTTGGTCTTTTGAAAGAGCGTGGAATAGTGGATGGAAGGCAGCTGTTTGCTGTGGCCCCTGCTTGTCCCATCATGTGTAGCAAACCACTCAGCTCTTTTTCCTATGGGGAGAATGGGGCCAGTCTTTCTGCCCATGAATTATGATGATTAAACAAGGTGGTTTAGTTAGAAAAACCACAGGTTTGAGTCAGACAAACAGATGTGGGTTTGAATCAGAGTGCTGCCAAGACTAACTCATTGATCATGTACATACTCTTAAGTCTTTCAGAAGCCCTTTTTTTTCTTTTTGCGGTACTAGGGATTGAATCCAGGGGCAGTCTACCTCCGAAACACACCTTCAGCACTAATTTTTATTCTTTATTTTTGAAACAGGGTCTCACTAAGTTGTGGAGGCCTCATTAAGTAGCCGAGGCTGGCCTTGAACTTGCGATCCTCTTGTCTCAGCCTCTGAAGTACTGGGATTACAAGCGTGAGCTACCATGCCTGGCTCTCATTTTTTTAAGAAAAATCTGTAAATGAGGTGATGGAATGAACTCTATATATGAGATTGTTGAACTGATGTGAGATCATGCTTATAAAGTGCCTGGCATGCAGCCTGGTGCATAGAAGTCCAGAAGCCATTATGATGTGAAACCATTTCAAATATATACTTTTCAACTATAATGTAAGATGGTGTTACTGTTTGAAAATTAGATGACAGTAGTTTGTAGTTCCCATGATAGGAAGCCAAAATATAAATGCACACTTCCAAACAGAAAGTTTGAAGGGAGGTAATAATCTGGGATTCATCTTCTTAAGATAAAATTGGGCCATCACTGGAAAATCTTGGGGAAATTGTTCTTTTTTAATATTTGAAAAATTTTCCACTTACTGCATTGATGAATTTCAAAGCAATTGTACTTTTTCATACAAGCCTGCCACTGGAAGCCTCCTCTTATTGTATTTGAGCTACTTGTGCTGCCTGAGTTTTGTCTCTTGGGATAATTTCCCTTCATTTCCTTAGTGTTTTATTCTTTAGTTGTTTGGAGGGAAAGTGAATAGTAGAAACCAGACACATTTTGACCTTCTTTTCTAGTTTGTAAATGGCATTTAGTAGAATTTTGGAATAATAGGTTTTTATTCCCCCCCCCCCAAAGGAAGAAGTGATGTGAATTATTGTGGAGGTTAAAGGCACTAAATTTTTACTTGGAGGTTGATGTAGATATAAACTTAACCCTCCTACTCAACAACTTGCATCCTCTGGGGCCAGAATTCTCAACCTTGGCTGCTCATTAGGGTCACCTGGGAATGTTATACTGTCACGATACCCAGACCAAGAAATCAGAATCTCTGGGAGTGGAACCCAGGCGACATTGTTTTTAATGCTCCCCAGGTGATTCCAGTGGGCACTTAAAGATGAGAACTCTATAACAAGGTAATTTTCAGATGTTACCTGGTTTTTTTTCTTTTCTTCATAACACCTCAGAGGTACAAAAGAATCTTTGTGGCTGGAATTTTCACTAAAAACAGACTGAGGCACAGAGGCTGAATTTGTGCCTCAATCTCTTAAAGCTGGTATGGCCATTGCAAATGTGTGCAGCAACTTGGCAGCTGGTCTGATAAGTGAAGCAGCCTGGGGCCATTGCAGAGCTGGGGCAGCCTATGTCCAGAATAAAAATGCAAATGTATGAAAAATTGTCTGGGAGGTTTATCCAGTCCTTAGCACCCCAGAAGCACAGGCTGAAAAGAAATGGTTTGGCCAGCAGAAGGTTTGATTCTGATTTTGTTGTCAACACATAGGAATTAAGATATTTCTTTTAAAAATGTTTTTTTTTTTTTTCCTTTTCCTGGAAATTTGGGAAAAAAAAAAAAAAAAAAAAAAACCACGAGGAAAACCCAGCAGCACAGCTCCACTGCTGGCGCAGGGCAACAGCCAATCATTTTCAACCAGGTGTGAGCAATTTCAGCTGGGACTCAGGACCTGTATTTTGAAGCAAGTTCCCCAGGAGATTTGTTTGTGCTGTTTCCTAGACCACATTTTGAGAATCACTGATTTGGGAAGGTACTTTGGACCCCAATGTCTCCTGATTTAAGTAGGTTTTACACTCCGTGGGGCTCACTGATAATACAGGTGATCACTCAGGACACAACATAAAGTTCTTATACAGAGAAAAACTGACAAGTTATTTCTACATGATTGAGATGCTTTTTACCATGGAGGGGTGCTATATTTCAATCATATATAGCTGAAAAAGGTGCCATATTAATTTTTACATATATCACTTTGTGCGTTTTTTAAAATTTTTTCACAGTGTTGGAGATGGAGCCCAGGGCCTTGTGCACTCTAAGCACTTGTTCTGCTACTGAGCTACACCTTCAGCTCTACTTTGTGTATTTTATAAGCAGTATAGATTTACTACTATATCATTTATCAGGTATTGGAGGGTAGGTACACAGTGCAGTCAACTCAGTATTATTCTTTTCAGCTGCACATCTTGGCTTTATCTCAAGCCTTTACATGAAATTGCTTCTTAATTTAGTATACATTTTCCTACTTTTGAAAATAAAACCTATTGAAGATAATTAAATCTTTTCAGATCATCATTTATGTTGTTAATTCCAACATGACCTGCTTAGGTTTGTTAAGGTCCCTAAACTCAATGGCCCCAAGTGTGTTTGCTTTTCGAGTTCCACAGTGTTTAGAGATCTCCTTTTCCCCCACTGTTAACTGTCACTTCTCTCTGCCATTCCACGCCTGCCTCTGGGAGCTTCTTATCTGCTGGGGGAATTGGGAAATCTTGGAACAGCACACTCTGCCTTGAGTGACGTAAACAGAATCTGAAATGAGACTTTCCCAGCGTTATAATAGACGAACTTTGCTGCATTGACTGGTGACATTATTTGCAGCTCGGATACCTTCCTCTAACTTATTTCCTGATCTTCAGCTGCCAATTGTCAGATCTGTTACCTCAAGAAATGTGAGATGTTGCTAAAACTCATTTCTGTTAATGCATAAACCAATGCCTTTCCTCATTGTGAATGTTTTTATATATACCATTCTATAATGTGAGACAGAACTTAAGTGGATTAAAATTCATTTGAAAATTTCTCAGGTCAGGTTTTTATACAGGATGATGTGTTTTTAATTCAGTGTTACTGTGATTCAGAGCTATAAGTTAGTTGTATGCCTATGAAATTCCGTCCTGCAGTCATTCTGAAATAAAGGCATTGCAACTGATATTTACGTGTGAATTCTCATTTTGGGGGTTATCACAAGCTCAGCATAGTTTGTGTTTCTTGTCCTTCCCAGTAGCTTTAAAGCAGCCATATGACATTAGCTCCCTCAAGGTGAGCCAAGAAGGTTTCTTCCAGAAATCAGCAGAGGCCCCCATTGCTGGCTGGCCTGGGTGGCCGGGTGCTGATGGAGCTCAGGACCAGGGTCCATAGCGGGAGAAGGGATGAAGCACGTGGCAGGAGGTCAAGTGGTCTCAAAAAGGAAGGAGAAACAGTAGCTTCTGGTTGACTCCTGAGGCTTAGCTCTACTCTGAGTCACACTGCTCTCCTTTTATTTGCCCCATTTTTACTTGGGTATATTCAAGTGGGTTTCTATATATGTTGTTGCCAAATGTCTTGTCCAAGTCCTATTAATGCTCTTCCTTTTTTAGAGCCAGGATATGACAATGACTTTACTTTTAGGGGCAGAGTCCTCAGTTCATCCAGCATCTGTGGGACACCTGCTGTGCACAGGAGAAAGGTGGGTTTGTCTTTTCTTTAGACTTGAACCTGTGTAGCAGTGGAAAGCTTGTACTCTCTTTATACTAACAGATGACGGTGGTGGGTTCTTAGTGATGGTAAGACCAGATATGACTTCCTCTTGAGTAAAGTAAATGATGATTACTTAAAGAATGCAGGAAACAAATGTCAGCTTTGGCTGTATTGTGGAGGCATGAGCACAGAAATGTGTAGGTTGGTGGTCCCAATCTTCACTGGCAGATGCACAGTTGTGGTGATAATTTCTGAGTCAGTGTGAGGTCTGCCATAACTTGTTGGAGGATAACAACTTCTCTCTAGGCCAGTCTTACATACAGAAGGGGGAAGCAGGCTTTTGAGAGATCAGCTCACCTGAGCTAGGTAAAAGCTTCACAGTGTGCAGTGACTACAGGTTTCAGGACAACAAGCATCAACCTCTTTTACCTTCAGACTGTTCTGCTACAGCCTGGTCTGAGGACATTCATGAATTTGTGGTGCAATATCAGCACCATTTTCTCTGATTTCTCTGGGTGTGGCAGGATGACATGCTATTTCTGCAACCCTAGATCCTTGACACAAACCTTGGAGAAATTGAGACGAGCAGAGAGAGAGAGAGTCCTAAGAATGACAGCTCCAGTGCTGTGGGAATCCAGAATAGAAATAACTTATAGAATCTTACCTTTTACAAATTTAAAATGCAGGTTATAAGCCGGGTGTGGTGGCGCATGCTTGTAATCTCCGCGCTTGGGAGATTGAGACAGGAGGATCGCAGAAGTTCGAAGCCAGCCTCAACTACTTACTGAGGTTCTCAGCAACTTAGTGAGACCATATTTCCAAATAAAATATAAAAATAGGTCTGGGAGAATTATCCCAGAGGTAGAAAGCCCCTGGATTCCACCTCCAGTACCCCCAAATAAATAAATAAATAAATAAATAAATAAATAAAATGCAGGTTATTTGCATACCTTATCTGCCCTTTGGAACCACCTGGGGAGCTTAAAAATACTTAGGCCCCACCCCCAGAGATTCCTTCTGCTTTACTGGTCTGTGTTGCAGTCCTGGTATCAGGATTGCATAAAGCTTCCCAGATAGTCCTTAAGCCATGGCAGTGATCCCACCAACCTCAGAAGCAAGGTTCTCCCATCAGTGATAACATAGAAGAAGCCAACTGTGGAGGAAGTTTGAGATAGGAGACTTCTTTTTCGTGTTCTGCCATACATCCTTTAGAAATTCACTGTCCAAGGAAAGTATCTCTTAAATAGTACTAGAAAAAAAGAGATGCTAAAAATACTCCTTAGCCATAGACAAACCATTTTGTTAATATAAAAAATTCGAGTTTAATTTGTTGGAACAGGATCCAATGCAGAAAAAGCATCTCATAATCACTCCAGACCTTTGCTTGTCTCCAAGGGTTAACCCGAGTAACTGTATTGCTGGACCTTAAGATGTAGCTCTTTGAGCTATGGATAGGCATGCTGTGCAAGAGGCAGCAGAGAGAAAATAGCAGCCACCATCCTGTTAAATTAAACTCCACGGAGCTATTCTCCAGCATTCTCAGAGAAGGTTAGAGCCATTTCGTGCCTGCCATCTGTTAGGCTGCTGATGGAATCATTACTTCTTTGTGTTAGTGCCAGGATGAACTTTTAGATCCGATGACAAAGGAGAAAATGCTGTGTTCAATCGCATGTCTTTGTTTTCTCATTTTGAGTTGAGGTGTCTCCCTAAATCTAAAATTTCATAGATGGTTCAAACTTTGAAATGCCACTTCTCCAGTTTCTTAGAAATTTATGGAAATTATTTTCTGGATGTAAGCTGCTTGGGTCATTGGTATGTGCTTAAGGATGTAGTCATTAGTCTCATCTTCCAAAAGCAAAGTTGGTCTTGTCAATCAAACAAAACAAAAACAAATCAACAAATCCCCTCTGGTCCTCAGGATAGGAGCTCTACAAACAGAAGTTTAGGCTCATTTTGAACATTGTAAAATGAACTATGACTCCTTTGATTCTCAACAAATGCTTCCGAGATATTTTCCTACTAAGATTAAAAGCCATCAAGATGAAAGAAAGAGAAAAAGAATTTAATGAATGGATGGCTGTAGAGTATAGCAATTTTAATAGAAATGTGATACGGGAGCAAGCAGAGGGGGAAGAACAGGGGAACCATATTGATGTCTGATTTGATTAGGGTATTTATGAGGAAAACTTACTGTCTGATACTTTCCTCCACAAATGACATTCAGAGACTACCATGACTACCACGGAAGTTTACAGTATCCAACTCATGTCTTTCTTTTCTGGCCTCCCCCCGCCCCACCCTCCGAATATATAACAGAAAAAGAAAAAAGTAGTCAGTGCAGTTTTTCTGCTGGTTTCTTGGTGATTGGATGTTTCTTGGGGATTGGACAACTTGGAGTCAGCCACATGTTAGGCATTAGATGACTACAATTTTTAATTACAGTTTTAAATTGGACTAAACAGTACACATCAGATTACAATTGGAGTCTTTCCAGCATAGAAAGTAGTCTTTCTGGATGTGTGAAGTCAGGAGCTAGCATTGTAACTTGTTTCCTTAGGTGTTAATTGTTCTGTCAAATGCTGTGAGAGCCATTTCTTCCTAAAAAAAGGCTAATAATGTTTTTAGGTCTTCTTAAAGGGAAGGGATTTTACAAAATGAATTGTGGGAAAGCAAAGAGTCCAAAAGACTTATTCTTTTTTCTTTTGCCCCCGAACCCTCTCTTCCTGAAGGGAGAAAGTGATTCTTACCTTGTGATTCTCAGAATAAGGTATGCGTTCCCTTGGGGATCACTGGTCACCTGTGCTGGGTATGTAAAATCCCTTGGAACACTCTTTTTACTCAAAGCTTTGTGGGGGAAAATTTATATTAGTACAAACCAATTACTTTGCATAACGTAAAGTTGAAATTTTTGTATATAAAAAAAATAAAGCCTAAGACCTAAGAGAAATTTTGTTTGGGACATTGAAAATGCTGGTGATACTTCCTAGCAAAAAGCAAGTGTGACAGTAGGTTGAACTTCATGGACATGTCAAAGAAGGGCAGTGACATGGCTCAGTGCTTGTAATCACTACATCCTCAAATGCTCCAGGACTCGGTTCTGTTGGTAGGGTTCTGGTGATTCTTCCTGAAAAAAATTGGAAAATACACAACTGAAAGCTTCCCAATCATGAGACAACTAGAGATCCCATGGCCCTGAGTCAGCCTTACCTCCTGGAATCATGGCTTTGCTTACCATTATCTTGTAATACAAAGTAGGGCAGCTGTACAATAAACTTGGGTAAACTCACCATCAGCTGTATCACATGTTATTCTGAGTTCATACAGAGCTAAGTCAGAGTTCTTGTTGAAGCTTTTAGTTGAAAAAATGTTTGCAAGTATGAAGGACATTTATTGAATATTATGTTATATATTATTTTCCTTGTCTGTGTGTTGGCAGTGATTTTTCCTGCTTTTATTTCTAGTCAGGAAAATATTATTTGTCAATGCAAACTCTTGTAACATGTTATAGTTTCCTGTTATAGTTAGACATAGAATTTTCCCTGTAGAGCTCCTGTGTTAGTGTTCATAGTGAATATAATTAAATCATGAGGGCTATAATCTCACTGATGGGTAAATCCATTGTAATGGACATTGGGTGGTAACCTGGACCAGTGGTATATAGTTGGAGGATATAGGTCCCTGGGGGCATGGCCTTAGTGTCTGTGCTTGTGTCTTGAATCTCCTTTCTTGCTCTTCTTGCTTCTGGCCTTCATTATGTGAAAGCAAAGAACTTGTGCTCTCTCTCTCTCTCTCTCTCTCTCTCTCTCTCTCTCTCTCGCTCTCTCGCTCTCTCGCTCTCTCGCTCTCTCGCTCTCTCTGCCATGCCCTGAGCTCTGCAGATATAACTTGCTGAACATGGACTGAATCCCTGAAATCTCCAGAACTGTGAGCATATAAATCTTTCTTTATCTAAGTTGTGTGGTCAGCTGTTTTACATTACAACAGTGAGAATGCTGACTGATACATTTTCTGAATGGAGGCAGTGCAGGTACACTTATATACTACAATTTTCTCTAACCAGTGAGTCTACAGTGTTTCATTCAGAATACTTGCTAAAATTGATAGGAAGGGGTAAAATTAGTCTTGAAGGGGTAGAATAACAAACACAAGGGAGAAAATTAATGAAGCAGTGTTTCAACTCTTGATTCTTGTAATCACAGTGGTGTGCCTTGCTACACTATAGTGAGGCTCTTACCCCTTCAATAACAAAGCTCTTTTCTGGTTTATTCTCTCAGATATATTTTAACTGTCACCTGGATGGAAATTGCATGGCACTTACCAGCAGGAATAACCCTCCTCTTTATTTAAAACACACACACTTTCCCATTAAGGAAATATCTAGCCTAAGTTCTTTGTTCAAATAGTGTATTCTGGTCAGATCTGAATTTCCTTTCACAAAAGTGGAATTTGAAAGTAAATTTGGTAATAGACAGGAAGTCTTAGTATCTGATTTGATTCAAATATCTATTGAGGATTGCTATAGGCCCAGTTCTGCCAAGCTGAGAGGTTTCCCAGCGTGGCAAGAGAAAGCAGGGTCAGGAAGAGAATCTACACTGGATTCCCGGCAGCACATGCCCACCAGGTGCCTGCTGTGTTGTGGAAGATCCCTGGCTTCCATGTTCCTCATATGAGATGGAATAATAATAGTGCTTACTTTATTAGGTTCTTGAAAGGATCAAATGAGTTAAGACATGTAAAAATAGTTTGAGCAGTGCCGGCTAGGTACATAATAAACATTCAGCAATCTCTAGAAACCCTTGTGTAGCCCTGCTATAAATTCCTTTAACCCTTGGTAGAATTCTCTAGTGAAACTGGAAATAATTTATATTTCTGTTTGGGGGAGATTTAAGGTCACAAATTTAATTTCCCTAATAGTTGTAGAGCTAATCAAATATTCTATGTCATATTGAATGAGTTGCTATCATTTGTGTTTTTCAAGATGAATTGGTCCATTTAATCTAAATTGTCAGTTTTTGTTCATGAGATTTCTTTTATTTTCCTTTATCATGTCTGCTTGGTCTTTTGTGAGAGCCCATTTTATTTCTGATATTGGTAATTGGTGTCTTTCCTCTTTTTCTTCTGTCAGCCTTCCTAGATATTTGTCAATTTTCCTTCTCTTTCAAAGTACTAGCTGTTTTAGCTGTCCACTTTTCATAGTTTTTAGTATTTGTTTTATACATGGTGCTCATGTGTTTTAGTTGTACTGCCACCACCAGCTTTTTTTTTTTTTTTTTTTTGGTGGTACTGGAGGTGGAACCCAGAGGCTTTCTACCTCCGGGCTATACTCCCAGACCTATTTTATATTTTATTTGGAAACAGGGTCTCACTTACGTTGCTGAAAGCCTCACTAAGTAGCTGAGGCTGGCTTCGAACCTACGTGATCCTCTTGTCTCAGCCTCCCAAGCGCAGGGATTACAAGCGTGAGCCACCACGCTCGGCTACTGCCACCACCAGCTTTTTATAAGCTCAAAGTCTTTTGGCCCTCCCTTTACTTAAGGGCCATCTTTCCTTCAGTTCTCTGGGGCAGTACTGCTTTTTCTGGAAGCTTTCTCAGAGCCTGGTCCCCTGTTGTGCCCTCAGAGAGAACCCTGCCCTTCTCCTCAGTTTCTGTCTCTCCCACTTGACTGTAAGCTCCTTGAAGGCAGAGCTTAGTCCCATCTGCAGTGAGTGATGCCCTCATTTAAAAAAATGCAAAAGTTGGAGTAGATCAATTTAAAGTCTCCCTCTCTGCTTTGCCTTCTCTCTCCTCCTTTTCCTGACTGTTTCCACATTTCCTCTCTCCATTCTCTTTTCTCTCTCCCTACTTACCCAAATAATTCCCCCCAAAGCATCATACCTGCCAACATTAGGTTTTATTAGGAAAACAAAATTGAAACTGTGGTCATCTGTGAGATGAGAAATGACATCTACTCATGGTTTTATTTTTTACTTCTTTGAACACAGGAAAGTTTATTCATCTCAGCCACAGCTATTGAGTACCTCCTCTGTGCCAAGCTCTGTGGGAGGCTCTGGAGATAAGAATGGTTCAGAAACAGAGTCCTTTTGCTCATAGAGTTTATGAAGCTTTTTTTCTCATAGATTTATTGACCATTTACATATCTTTTGTGAATTGCCTCTTCATATAGTCACTCATCTGCCTGCCACCCATCTCTCGCCCCATTATGGTGTTTATTTAACAAATATTTTACCCAGAACTATGGGTAATGTAAAACAAAAATGATCCTTTTAACAGTGCATTTAATGTGTATGCTACTTTACAAGTTCATCCACTCAGAAAATAGTCTTCCTCAAAGTACTGTTCTTGGAAGCCTCCTTATCACTAATTTTATATAATCTTAAGTATTTTACATTTGACTTAGTGGTCACTGAAGTGGGTGGAGCTGTGTGCTTTTGAGTTGTCACTTTCTTTTTTTGTTTGTTTGTTTGTTTGTTTGTTTTTTGTTTTGTTTTGTGGTACTGGGGATGGAACCCCAGGGGCCGTCTACCTCCGGGCTACACTCCCAGACCTATTTTATATTTTATTTGGAAACAGGGTCTCTTAATCCAGCTGAGGCTGGCTTCGAAGTTGTGTGATCCTCCTGTCTCAGCCTCCCAAATGCGGGGATTACAAGCGTGCGCCACCACGCCCGGCTAAGTCACTTACTTTGACTAATCATTTTTTTTTTTTTTTTTTTGTGGTACTGGGTGTGGAACCCAGGGGCTTTCTACCTCCGGGCTATTCTCCCAGACCTACTTTATATTTTATTTAACAAGGTCTTACTAAGTTGCTGAGAGCCTCACTAAGTAGCTGAGGCTATCTTTGAACCTGTGCAATCCTCCTGTCTCAGTCTCCCAAGCGCGGGGATTACAAGCATGTGCCACCACGCCTGGCTCATTATTATCTTGATGTTGAGGAATAAATAAAATGACAAAGAACATCAGTAAAAATAAATAAGTCAAACTGCTTGTGAGGTTTAGTAGTTTATTTTTTTTTATAAAAAAAAGTGGGCTTTCTGTACAACAATGATTAAATACTATACATTGCAAAAGGGAATTGAACAGTTGGATTTCAAGAAACCATTTTAGCAAGAGCCAGTTGCAGTGTTAGGTTGTAATTGCAAAGAAACCTGCCTGGACTTTAATTTGTCAGCTTGTTTTATTTTAAAATGATTCTCAATTTGCCTTCCCCAGATGTCAGAGGCAATAATGAGAGGTCCTGGGTGACAAGCCTGTAATATTAGCAAGGTTTTAAGCAAAGACTAGTGTTTCTGTGATGAGCCAAAAGTTTTACTTCTGAGGGAGTCTGAGTAAAACTGTTAGTCTTACAGTGCCTTCCGCTCATGCCGATTGCCCCTTTTGCTCACTTTACATGGGATGGTTTTCCCCAAATCTGTAGAGGACGCTTCTGTTATTTCCATGACCTCTTTGAATTCCTGTGAAGATGGTAGGTGGTTTAAAAACAAGACTCAAAAACTCATGGGGCATGACTTGTCCAAGAGCACACAGCAAGTAAGGGCTGAATGAAATCATCGTGGGGCTTCTTCATTAAGCTGTAATTGGAATTGCATCCTGATGTCATATAATGGTAGATTTTCTCATCACAATGTTCTTTACATTGTCACATAAGTTTATTTTGACTCGTTTCATAAGTTTATTTTGACTCGTTTCATGTGTTTTAGAGTATGTATAGTAATATACTTGTGCAAAAAGTCTTATATTAAATTCCCTTTGCATTATCTATTGCAGTTATGCTATTATCAGGAACAGAACACTACTCTATATGATAGTTATTCTATTATCAGGAATAGAATCAGAACTACTACAGTGATAGAACTATAATTGGTTAGAATAATTGTAATTTTTGCATATAAAATAAAACATGGGCTTAGCATCTGGAAATGCAGAAATTTTCAAATTAGATGGATCACAGTTCAAGTATGGTTAGTGTCTGACACTTATTAACTATGTGATAAGACACTTAGGTGCTCGGAATTTAATTTTCTCATTGGAAAAGATAAGGTTATGGCAGGACTGTGTTCCTTCTGGAAGCTCTGGGGGAGACTGTTCCCTGGGCTATTCTAGCTTCTAGAGGCCTTTGCCCATAACTGCCCCTCCCTCCATCTTCGGTCACCAGTACTACATCTTTCGACTCCTCTCATTCATAAGGATGCTGTGATTACATTTGGTCTACCAGGTAATTCAAGAGAATAGCCCCATGACAGGATCCTTAATCATATCTGCATTTCCATTTGCCAGGTAAAGTGACCTGTTCACAGGTTTGGACCATGTACTTTTTTTGGAGCCATTATTCTGCCAACTACATCTAGTGGCATTTGAAAAGAGAGGAAAAGAGGATGTTTTTATGAGCCCTGGTTCCTTGCTCTGGAAAGACTCATTACATTAAATTGGAAAAAACTGCTTTTGATTAAGATTGGCTAGATAACTCTAAAAATTTGGGAAAAGTGTGAAAATCTTAAAGGATTTTATACCCAGATTGCTTCAGAAGTGTTTTTATGTTCTTGCTCCATTAGAGAAGCAAACCATCAGTCATAAGATGTAGTGTGGTTCTGATTCATGGAAGAAAGTTTATGCAGAGCAAATACTATTCTTTTTTTCTACTTTAGAATAAAATGTTTTCTTTTCTTGATTAACCAGTCGACTGCCAGTCCTTCTGATGTCAGTTCTTCTACTATTTCATCCCATTCTCACCCCATTTCATCTATTCTCAGGTTGGAGAGTAAATTTAGGTCAGTGATTCTTAAAATTTTGGTGGGAATCTTAAACTCCTTTGCGAATTTGATGAGCGCTAAGATCAACTTTGGAATAAACCCTTATAAACAAAAAGTTTTTTCTTCTTTTTAATACTTCAGGTCAAAGAATTGAGTTGTTGTACTTTTCAGTTCTTGGTCTACTGTAATTTTTTTTTTACCCCCAACCCCCACCATTCTCAATTTTTTTTGGCACTGGGGATTAAACTCAGATTAAATTTTACCTCTGAGCAACACTCCCAGCCCTATTTTATTTTAATTTTCAAACAGGGCTTCCCTAGCTTGATGAGAGTCTCCCTGCTTGCTGAGGCTGTCCTTGAACCTGTGATCCTCCTGTCTCAGCTTCCCAAGTATTGGGATTATAATCATGCACCAGCACGCCCAGTTCCATTTTTACTTTAATCTTCACCCTGTTTCTATCTCTTCATAGAGTTTCACCCTAATTTATTTAATATTTGTTCTTTGATGGTTATGTATTATAAAAGACAAATAGTGTTATTTTGCATACTTCGTTTCATCTACAACTTCAGGTGGTTTTATGCATCTTCTGAAGATCATCCTTGGACACTAGGAGATCTGTGGGTCCCAAGTTATAAAACCTCTATCTAAATATATACTATCCAGTATAGTAAATATTAGCCTCACTTACATTCAAATTAAATTGCTTAATATTGTATTAAGGTAAAATTATGTTTCTTAGTCACATCAACCACATTTTAAATGTTCAAAAGCTATATGAGTCTAGTGACTGTTACTGTATAGGTTGGTGCAGATATAGAACATGTACATCATCAAAGAAATTTTTATTGGGCAATGTTACCTCTAACTGACCTATAAAATTTCTCTCAGGTCTGCTACTGATGATGATTTTAGTTGGAAGACTTCTCTCTACCTAGTATGCTTTTGTACTTGTGTGGAATAAGTCACTCTTCAAAGTATGTTAGGGAGTCCCAGATAAAGCAGATAGGAGACAGATTCAGGACACAAAAAGTGTAAGTAATGGTTCTGGATCCAGCAAGATAAAGGGTTGCAAAATGTGCCCCTAACTACCTGCTCACTGGAAGAATTCTATACTGATGCAAACTGTAGTTCAGAAGGTTCTAAGTCTTTCACATTTAACTATGACACTAGAATTTGAAAACCTGTCTAGTTGATATCGCCTTTAGTAACAGAAATATATGTATATGTAGGAAGTGATGTAAGCTGATTTTTACTTTCTTCATTAAGCCCTCTTTCCGTAGGCATAAATCAGTTTTCCAAGGTCACTCAGAGGATCCTACTTTGTTTAATCTCCTTCTCAGAGTTCTAGATTTCTCTGGGAATCAGAGACATGGAATAGGGTCCCTGTTGAGAAGGGAAAGACAGATCCTTATAATCTGGGCTCAAGCAATTCCAACTCCTCAAAATGGAGATACACAAACTCTTTGTAGATTGGTCAACTATCATAGCATAATTTCAACAGAAATGAGGGGTAGGAGAAACGAATTGAGGTGCAGAAAACAGAAGTGACCTGCTGTGTTATAATTAGCCTCATTTCGCTGATGAAGACACTGGGCTAAGTGTCTGTGCTCTTCCCCATCCAGTGCTCCTGCCCCTGACACATTCAAACAGTTTGGGATGAAGAGCCCCACTTGGGATATGACCAGCTCTCTGAAAGACTGATCATCAGATTTCTACCAGAATGCATCTTAGTCACTGTGAAAATTAGGAATGAAGCCATAGTGTGACTAAGGACAGGAGAGGATATGAATATTTGCCAGGATCAATAGATATGATCAACAGATTAGTGAATAGATCCTTATGTTCAAAACTAGATGTGCCTCAAGACTTCTGCAACTCCCCAGTTACAGCATATAATTTTCCCTATGAAACATGAGTACACTATGTGAACAATGCCACAACTGCCACAACCAGGAGTAAGAAAACTACAGCCTTGGCCCACTCCCAGGTAAGAAGCTTGCTTTTGCGCTTCTGTCAGCTAGCCTCATCTTCATTGGTGTGGGTGATTCAAATCTGAGCCTCAGCTAAGATACCTCTGGGCTACACTCACAGACCTATTTGATACTTTATTTGGAAACAGGGTCTCACTAGGTTGCTGAGAGCCTCACTAAGTAGCTGAGGCTGGCTTCAAATCTGCACGATCTTCCTGTCTCAGCCTCCCAAATGCTGGGATTACAAACATGTGCCACCTTGCTTGGCTCCCTCATTGTTTTTTTTAAAATTTTGTTTCTCAAATTACCAATGATTCTAAGCACTTATATGATTGATACCTTCTGAGATTTCTTTCTCTGTAAATTGCCTGTCCATGGCCTTTCTCTTTCTGTTGGGATTCCTGTTTTACTTTGCTCCTTTGCACAAATTTCTTTCATGTTCAATAAATAACTAGTGAGTTTTAGACATTTTCTAATACTTTCCCCCCATACTTTCAGGCACTAGTGAATTTGTCCATATTGTTTGCTGCACAGAAATTCACAGAAATCATTTTAAAAATGATTTGTTTTAGCCAGGTGTGGTGGCACACGCTTGTAATCCCAGTACTTGGGAGGCTGAGACAGGAGGATCGCAGGTTTGCAACCAGCCTCGGTTACTTAGTGAGGCCCTCTGCAACTTAGTGAGACCCTGTTTCAAATTGAGGAATAAAAAATAGGACCGGGGGTGGAGGGTGCAACTTGGAGGTAGCATGCCTGTGATTTCCATCCCCAGTACTGAAAAAAAATATTTTGAATTTCAGATTTGCGGAAAAGTTGCAAAAATAGCACACAAGAACTCTCGTAGATTGCTTCCTCAGGCTTACCAATTTTAATATTTTGTTCTATTTGCTTATCCATCTTTCTCCTCATTGCAGTTACTTTTAGTAATGAAGACATTTTATTAGTTTATTGGAATTCTACATAATTGTGGGGTTTGCTGTTGTTATGGTTTGGGGGTTGTTACGGTTTGAGGGAGAAGGTTACCATCTGGGGGAACCGTCCCCAGGGATCTTTGTTAGAGCCCTGGGAATAATTCCCCAAAAACACACAAAAAAGAAAAAAAGTTAGAAAGCGAGGGTTCTTGTCCTGAGCTAAGGATAAATATGCAATAGCTCGGACTCTTGCTGAAGATTTAAAAAAGTTTTTTAAAAAGCTAGAAATACAGAAGACAGTTACAGCCTCATGTACCTAAGGGTAACATGAGGGGGTGGTTTGAACGAATTCACTGAAATACAAAGCACGGAACAGACTTTTATACACGACACCCTCCATCTTGTTCACGTAATTCTGATGTAGTAAAAGTCCCTGTAAGGTACTTCCCTTTACTTTCCCACCAAGGTGTACTTTCCTGCCTAGGTCTCTTTTTCATGAAGGTCATGGTGGAAGGTTGACCCCCTCCTCCCATCCTAGCTAGATTCTTTAGAATGAGGATGAGGAAGTCCTAGTTCCCCTCTCCTATGGACTTGCTAATTACCTTTAGCTAGGTTAATTTACATTGGAATAGTTGCCTGCTTTTTTGGCAGAAACCAAGTCCTTTCACCAATTTTTGAAATATAATAATCAGAGCTTTCTCAAATCTTCCTAGGCCATTCCCAATACTGGTACAGTTGTGACGTATTCATAGTGCAGATGATTTGGTCAATGCCATTTCCCTCGCCCTCCCTCCTCCTGTGTTCCCCTCCTCTACTCCTCTGGCCTTCCTTCTGTGTTCAGGCGATGTCCTCTCCCCTTTTCCTTTGTTCTCTCTAGCTTCCACATATGTGAGAAAACATAATACAGATGATTTCCATTTTTAAATATTTTTATAGAATCACTTGCAAATAAGTTACAGGCTTATTTCTTTAGTCATTTCAGTGTGTTCCCTAAGAACAAGCTGTAACCAGAGTACCAGCACAGAATCAGGAAATTTAAGGTGGATTCTATATTATGATCTAACCCACTGTTCTTATTTAAATATTGCTAGTTTTCTTGATACTGAGTTTTATGGCAATTTCCCCCTCTATCCAGGATTGTAACATATTGTCTTTTTGGAATCCTTTTGTCACTGGAAAACATGATAATCCTGTGGACAGTCCTGTTCCCAGGTTTGGGGAGGGGAAACTCACCTCAGGACCTTTGGGGTCCTTGGCTTTCATGGCAAAAAGAATTTCAGCATGAACCAGTCAGAGACAAAGACAGAGGTTTTATTTAGGAAAAGTGGGGGATACAGGCTCAAGAGAGAATGAGAGGCCCTTAGGATCTTTGTAATCATATAGGGAACCCACAGAGGGAGTGGCTAAGAGCACATGGCCGGAATAGGCTAATGGGATAGCTGGTCTCTTTTCTTTGAATTTTCTAGTTTTCACCATTTCATTGGTAGATGCTGCACTTGACAAAAGGTGGGAATTTAGGGGGGGATTTTTTTTAAAGGATCCCAAGGAGTTGAGGCTTAATCCCTGGTTCTGGGCCATTAAGATTCCAAAGTTTAAGCCAGGCTTATAGAGAACACAAGTAAAGGACAGGCCAGACAGGCTATTATTATTAAAAGTATATAGACCAGGCCTATTAAAGACCTTTGCCTAAGAAAAGAACAGGCCAGGTATGCTATTATAATTAAAAGTGTGGCCCTTAAGGGCTTTTGTTTGTAAGGTGAAACTAAGGATTATGAAGTTTCTAGATTTTAAAACTACATTTTCCTTTTTTCCCAATTTCTCTCTTTTCTACCTAATATTATATTTCTTCTATACTACACTACTTTCTTTCTCTCTGTCCCTCAGGATTATTTTATCTTTCATGCCCTTAACTTTTTATTTTGTGTACTATTGATAAGTTTGAGTTTGTCTGATGTTTTTGCATCACTATAAATATTTTTGCATAAATACTGCTATAAGGTGATGTGTCCTCAGGGCATTGAGTCAGGATGAGGTAGAATAGAAGAAATACAATTTTAGGTAGAAAGGAGACATATTGGGAAGGAAAGAAAAATATAGTTTTAAAATCTAAAAAACTTTATTTTTTGTGGTATGGGGGGGGGTGATACCCAGGGGCTTTTCTACCTCCGGATTACCTCCCAGACCTATTTTATATTTTATTTGGAAACAGTGTCTCACTAAGTTGCTGAGAGCCTCACTGAGTAGCTGAGACTGGCTTTGAACCTGTGCGATCCTCCTATCTCAGCCTCCCAAGTACTGGGATTACAAGCATGCGCCACCATGCCCAGCAACTGTCAAGTTTTTAAACGCATCTCAGGTCTGAGAGTCACCCACTGCTTCAAAACCCCTCCTGGCAGTGGTGCCCATGTCCCCCACAAATGGAATATAAACTGCAGCTTAACAAACCCCCTTAAAAATGTTCCCTTGTGGACCTCAGAGTTAAATGGGTCTAGTCCTGGTCATTGTTATAGAAACCCAGGCTCCTCAACTGACCCCCCTTATTTAAATCAGGAAAAGCACAAAATTAGTTTCCGCCATTACTCAGACCCCCCTGGGAACTTTTTTTCTGATACAATAGGACATTATACATCTGCATTAATTCTTCTACTCCAGGCCCTTGTATACTAACAATGGTGATTCCACAGCTCACTCTGTATGGGGAAGGTGAGCTCTCTTGGCTCAGAGCTCCTCACCCACAGGCAAGGAGAGCTACTTTTCTTTCTGATCTGCTGGGAGCATGCTTAGAGGTTTCTGCTAGCTCTCTGGGGTTGGCAGGTAGAGCTCTGGGACATAGTCTTATCTCTGCCCAAGATTTCCAGGGCTGACTTTAAGTGGCTCTTGAATGTACAACCTCCTCTTTGGCCTCCCTTCAGTGATAAATTACCTCTCTTGCTAGGTTAGCCCTCAAAATTAGATAGGCTTTGGATTTGCTCACTGCTGAAAAGGGTGGTTGTCTCTTTCTCAGAAAGGAATGCTGTTATTACATTAATGAATCTGGTCTAATGGAGGAAAATGTCCAAATTCTGACTAGGTTAAGCGAGGATCTAAAAACATGACATCGACAGCCTACCTCATATCTGGAATGGTTCCAAGGGCCTGTATCTGCTTGGCTCCTTCTCCTTGGACACATTATCATGATTTACCTTTCTTTTTGATAGCCCCTTGTTTGCTAAAGTTCATTCAAATGTGCATTACCAAGCTGTCCAGGGTAACCTTCAATCAACTCCTGCTGCAGCCATACTCCTGCTTGCCCACTTCTGCATGACCTCTTCTGATCGAGGGGCCCTTATAATGACATCTCCCCTGCCAGCAGGAAGTAGTTATTGAATTGGTCATTGACCAATATCACCAAAAGGCCAGGATGATAGGTTGGATCCCCTCTCACTCCCCTCATGAAACCCCAGCTGCTGGGACAGGAGGTGGAGCCTGGGAAGCCAGTAGCAGCGAATATGAGGCTGACTCCAGATGTTGGGAGAGGACCCGCATTCTCCTGCCTCGCTAGCCCCCACCCCATAACCCCGGCTACCTAAATACCCTCACTTTCTCTCTTGGGTGTGACTCTGCTGACCAATAGGTCTCCCAATATAGGTCGGTAGACCTTGTCCGGGGGCGCCAATTAAAAGTGCCTGGCTTCATTTTTCTTTGCTGGATTTTGCCTCCCTTGCAACCCCCGGCTCAATTTCAACATTACACTTACTGCTTGGTTTAGGTGAGTCTGCCAGAGACCATTTTCTACTGAACGCATAGACACTTTGGAAATATAAATATATTTGCATGTTGCACTTGTCATTTGTCAGCATTTAGCTTATAGAAATCTCCCTTACTCTTTATTAAAAATGCATAGCATGCCACTGTGTGTAAGTATCATAACTTATTCTACTAAATTCCTATGTATAAACATTTAAGTTTTCAATATTTTGTATTTATAAATAATATTTTAATGGGTAAGCAAATGAAAATGTTTTTCTTAGTGTTAGAGGTGAATCTTCAGAATTGAAATTTTTAAGAGGAAACACACACATAAGTAATTTTATTAGAGACTGCCAAATTTCCCCCCAAGAGTATATTAAGCTTTTTAATTTTTGCTAGTTTGATTTCTGAGAAATGGTGAGTCAGTGTAATTTTATTTTCATTTCTCTTACTATGAATAAAATTGAAATCATTTCACATGGCTTAGTACTATTGCTTATCTTTTTATGAATTGTGTCCTGAACTCATTCTTCTACTAAGGCTTTGGTTATTTTATTTATTTATTTATTTATTTATTTATTTATTTATTTATTTATCTATCTTGGGATGGAACCCAGGGGCATTTGACCTCTGAGCTACACTCCCTGCCTTATTTTGTATTTTTATTTTGAAACAGGGTCTCATTAGGTTGCAGAGAGCCTCACTAAGTAGCTGAGGCTATCCACAAACTGCAATCCTCTGGTCTCAGGCTCCCAAATGCTGGGATTACAAGCATGTGCCATCATGCCCAGCTTCTCTCCTTTATTTTAAAACTTTTCAAATATATTAAGGATAATAGCTTTTTATCTGTGATGCATTATATAAATATTTTGCTCATTTTGTCATTTGTCATTTTACTTTGCTTGTAGTGTTTTTCCATGTTTTTTTTTTTTTTTTTTTTTTTTTGGTACTGGGGATGGACCCCTGGGGCATTTTACCTCCTAGTTACATCCCCAACCCTGATTTTTATTCTTTATTTTGAAACAGGGTCTCACTGAGTTGCAAAGAGCCTCACTAAGTAGTAGATGAGGCTGTTCTTGAACCTCAATCTTCCTGTCTCATTCTCCCAAATGCTGAGATGATAAGTGTGCACCAATATGCCCAGTTTTTACATTTTTATATAGTTAAATTTGTCTATTTTTGCAATTATACTTTCAGTTTGACAGAAAAATTTTATACATAAATTATAGATAAATTCAATCACATTTTCTTCTGGAACTTATATGCTTTTATTTTTTTACATTTAGATCTCTAGATTCAAAAGGTTTATTTCTATGCATAGGTGAGGAATAGGTTTGTCTTTTTCTAAAAGACAATCATTTGTTTGTTTCTTTTTAATTTTGGGGTTGAACTCAGGGACATTCTATCACTAAGCGACACCACCCCCAGTTCTTTTTATTTTGAAACAGGGTCTCACTAGGTTGCTAAGAGCTTTGATAAGTTGCTGAGGCTGGACTTTGAACCTATGATCCTCCTGTCTCAGCCTCCTAAGTACTGCAATTACAGGCATCTGCCACTGTGCCTGGTCCCAGAAATTCTTTCTTTCTCTTTCTTTCTTTCTTTCTTTCTTTCTTTCTTTCTTTCTTTCTTTCTTTCTTTCTTTCTTTCTTTCTTTCTTCTTTCTTCTTTCCTTTTTTCTTAATGGAGCTGGGGATCAAAATTGGGCTTATGTATGTTAGGCAAGAGCTCTACCACTGAACTACACCCTCAGCCAATAAACACTTATTTCACACATAATTCTGTGGGTGAGGAATTCAAGAGTAGCCTAGTCGTGTGGTTCTGGCTGGGGTAGCCTCTCATTATGTATCAGTCAGGATGGTGGAAGGGCCTCAGACATTTCATCTAGGTTTTCTCAGTTACAATTTGGCTTAACGAAACTTATCCTTTAGAAAGTTCTTCAAGAAGGGCTCATGAATACAGGGTTCTCCAGTTTTTCATATGCAAAACTGTTTCTATTAATAATAGAAAAAATGTTTCTATTATTTTTATTTATTACCTTGATATTCAAGAGCAGCTTAGCTAGATTTAAAATTCTTGCTTTACACTTTTCCCCTCGAGTTTATTGCAAATGTTGCTTGCCTTTTGCAATGATTTGTAGAATGCTCTTGAGAAGTCTGATGCCAACTGAATTCTCTTGCCATTTTTTGTGTGTATTTTTTTCCTCTGCTAGAGACTTTTAAAGAAACACCTTACTGAAACAAGGGATTCCTCCTGCTGAGGTCAGCCTCAACAAGTCATAAAACTCTCATCAGCCTTTTGAAATCCTGTTTCAAAATAAAAATAAAAAAAGAGGGCTGGAAGTGTAGCTCAGAGGTAGAATACTCCTGGGTTTAATCCCCAGTACCACAAAACAAACAAACCAACCAACAAAGTCTAGTGATTTTGCTAGAATATATCTCAGGGTTGGCTATTCTGGACAAGATTTTATTTATTTATTTATTTATTTTTATTTTTATTTTTTATTTTTTTTATTATTATTATTTTTTTATTGGTGCATTATATTCATACAACTTATTGGGGTAAAAAACTTGTGTGTACAAACATGTACTCATCGCTGATTTAACCCCTACCCAAATACCACCCCATTCCCTCCCCGTCCCTCCCTTCCTTGCTTGGCTTAGTGATTGACTTCGATATGTTTAAGTACATTGTGTGCTTTAGATATTTTTCTCTTCCCCCTCCTTTCTCTTCCTTTAGGTTATCTTGTTTGCTCCTCTTTTCTCCCTAACTCTCACATATTAGGGAAAGCATCTGATTTCTTATTTTTTGTGACTGACTAATCTCACTTAGCATAATGTCCTCCAGTTCCATCCATTTCCCTGGAAATGATGTAATTGAGTTTTTTTTGATGGCTGAGTAAAATTCCATTGTGTACATATCCCACAGTTTTGTAATCCATTCATCTGTTGATGGACATCTTGGCTGGTTCCATAGTTTGGCTATGGTGAATTGTGCAGCTATGAACATAGATACACATGCATTAGTTTGGTAGTTTGGTTTCTTTTCTTTTGGGTAGATACCCAACAGTGGTATTGCTGGATCAAATGGTAGGTGTGTTCCCATTCTTCTGAGGATTCTCCATACTGTTTTCCAAAGTGGTTTCACTAATTTGCAATCCCACCAACAATGTCTTAGAGTTCCCACTTCTCCACATCCTCGCCAGCATCTGTTGTTGTTTGTGTTTTGAATGATTGCCATTCTAGTTGGAGTTAGGTGAAATCTCAGGGTAGTTTTGATTTGCATCTCTCTGATTGCCAGTGATGTTGAGCATTTTTTCATGCATTTATTGGCCATTTGAATTTCTTCTTTTGTGAAGTGTCTATTTAGTTCATTTGCCCATTTTGTTATTGGATGCTTTGTTTTCTTAGTGTTGAGTTTCTTGAGTTCTCTGTATATTCTAGATATTAGTCCTCTATCGGAGGGGTAGGTGGCAAAAATCTTCTCCCATTCTGTTGGCTCTCGATTGAGGTTCTTGATAGTTTCCTTTGCTGAACAGAAGCTCTTCAGTTTCATGCAATCCCATGTATTGATTCTCCTTTTAATTTGTTGTGCCTTTGGGGTCTTATTGAGGAAATGTTTGTCTGTGCCTATGTGTTGTAGTGTTGGACCTATGCCCTCTTCAAGGAGCTTCAAAGTCTCTGGTTTAATTTCCAAGTCTTTGATCCATCGTGAGTTGACTTTTGTACAGGGTGAAAAAGTGGGATTAACATCCAATTTTCTGCATATGGTTAACCAGTTTTGCCAACACCATTTGTTGAAGAGGCTATCTTTTTTCCAGTGTATGTTTTTGGCCCCTTTGTCAAAAATCAATTGGCTGAAAGTGTGTGGGCTTGTTTCTGGGTCTTCTATTCTGCTCCATTGGTCTATATATCTGTTCTTTTGCCAGTACCATGCTGTTTTTATTACAATGGCTTTGTAGTATAGTTTAAAGTCAGGTATTGTGATTCCTCCTGCGTGGTTTTTGTTACTGAGAACTACCTTGGCTATTCTGGGCTTTTTGTTATTCCAGATAAATTTAAGGACTGATTTTTCTATGTCTGTGAGGAATGATCTTGGTAGTTTAATGGGCATTGCATTAAATCTGTAGATCACTTTTGGGAGGATGGCCATTTTAATGATATTTATTCTGCCAATCCATGAACATGGAAGATCTTTCCATCTTCTAAGATCTTCTTCGATTTCTTTTTTCAGTGTTTTATAATTTTCTTTGTAGAGATCTTTTACCTCCTTGGTCAAATTTATTCCTAGGTATTTTATTTTTTTGTGGGAGATCCTGAGTGGAAGTGTTTTCTGAATTTCTTTTTCAGTGGATTTATGGTTGGTGTACAGGAAAGTTTCTGATTTTTTGAGATTGATTTTGTATCCAGATACTTTGCTGAATTTGTTGATCAGTTCTATAAGCCTTTTGGTTGAGTTTGTTGGGTTTTCTAAATATAGTATCATGTCATCAGCAAATAGTGAAAGCTCAAGTTCTTCTTTTCCTATTTGTACTCCTTTGATTTCCTTTTCTTGCCTTATTGCTCTGGCTAGAGTCTCTATTACTATATTGAAGAGAAGTGGTGATAGTGGACATCCTTGTCTCGTTCCAGTTTTTAGGGGGAATTCTTGAAGTTTTTCCCCATTTAATATGATGCTGGCAGTGGGCTTGTTGTAGATTGCCTTAATAATGTTGATATATGTTCCTTCTATTCCAATTCTCTGCAGTGTTTTTATCATAAATGGATGTTGAATTTTATCAAATGCTTTTTCAGCATCTATTGAGATGATCATGTGGTTTTTGTCTTTGATTCTGTTTATATGATGAATTACATGGATTGATTTTCGTATATTGAACCAGCCTTGTATCCCTGGGATGAACCCTACCTGGTCGTGATGAATGATTTTCTTGATGTGGTTTTGAATACGTGTTGCTAGTATTTTGTTTAATAGTTTTGCATCCAAGTTCATCAGAGATATAGGCCTGTAGTTTTCCTTCCTTGAACTGTCTTTATTCGGTTTGGGTATTAGTGTGATGTTGGCTTCATAGAATGTATTTGGGAGAGTCCCGGTTTTTTCTATTTCCCGAAATAGTTTGAGTAGTATTGGGATTAGCTCTTCTGTAAAGGTTTTATAGAATTCACTTGAAAAACTATCTGGTCCTGGGCTTTTCTTTGATGGTAAGCTCTTTATTGCTGTTTCAATCTCTTTGATTGTTATTGGTTGGTTTAAGTGTTCTATATCTTCTTGACTCAGTTTAGGAAGGTTGTATTTATCTAGGAAGTTGTCGATTTCCTCCAGATTTTCCATTTTGTTGGAGTATAGTTTTTCAAAGTAGTTTCTGATAATCCTCTGGATTTCTACACTGTCAGTAGTAATGTCTCCTTTTTCATCCCTTATCCTCATAATTTGGGTTGATTCTCTCTTTTTTTTTAGTTAGGTTGGCCAGTGGTTTATCAATCTTGTTAATCTTTTTAAGAAACCAGCTTTTGGTTTTGTTGATTTTCTGTACTGTTTTTTTATTCTCTATTTCATTAATTTCTGCTCTAATTTTAATAATTTCCCATCTTCTGCTGGCTTTGGGGTTCAATTGTTCCTGCTTTTCAAGGGCTTTGAGGTGTGTCGTAAGGCTATTTATTTGAAGATTTTCTGTTTTTCTTATGTGAGCACTCAGTGCTATAAATTTTCCTCTTAATACTGCCTTCAAGCGCCGGGCGTGGTGGCGCACGCTTGTAATCCCCGCGCTTGGGAGGCGGAGACAGGAGGATCGCGCAGGTTCGAGGCCAGCCGCGCTGGCGTAAGAGACCCTGTTTCAAAAATATAAAATAGGTCTGGGAGTGTAGCCCAGAGGTAGAAGGGCTTCCAGGAACCCCAGTACCACCAAAAAAAAAAAAAAAAAAAAAAAAAAATCCTGCCTTCAAAGTGTCCCAGAGGTTTTGATATGTTGTTTCTTTATTTTCATTTGTTTCTAGAAATTTCTTGATTTCACCTCTTACATGTTCTATGACCCATTCTTCATTCAGAAGTGTGGTGTTCAGCCTCCACATGTTTATGTTGTTTCTTTGGGTCTTCTTATAGTTGATTTCTAGTTTCATTCCATTATGGTCTGAAATGACACAGGGAAGTATGTAACATTTTTTAAATTTGCTAGTGCTCATTTTGTGTCCCAGGATGTGATCTATTTTGGAGAAGGTTCCGTGAGCAGCTGAGAAAAATGTGAACTCTGCTGTAGTTGGGTGAAATATTCTATATGTGTCCAACAGGTCCATTTGGTTAATGGTGTTCTTTAGTTCTGAGACATCTTTACTGACCCTTTGTCTGGAAGATCGGTCTAGTATTGTGAGAGGTGTGTTGAAGTCTCCTAGTATTATTGTGTTGGGATTTATGTGTGACTTCATGTCACAAAGAGTTTGATTTATGAAAGTAGCTGCCCCTATGTTTGGGGCATAAATGTTGATTATTGTTATTTCCTCTTGCTGGACTATTCCTTTTACCAGTAAAATGTGACCTTCTTTGTCTCTTCTAATAAGTTTGGGTTTGAAGTCTAAATTGTCTGATATCATAGTTGCTACTTTTGCTTGTCTTCGAGTACCATTAGCATGGATAACCTTGCTCCAGCCCTTTACCTTGAGTTTGTTCCTATCTTTACTTGTAAGGTGTGTTTCTTGTAAGCAGCAGATGGATGGATTCTGGCTTTTAATCCATTTTGCTACTTTATGTCTTTTTATTGGGGAGTTGAGGCTGTTTACATTCAGTGTGATTATAGAGAGATAATTTTTAATTCCCAACATGTTAAGATCTTATTTCTGTTTGAGATACTGTTTATTCTTCTTTGCTTAGTTGTCTGCTGGATGGGAATTCTTGTTTCTTTGGTTCTGGCGTGTATTACTCATTTCCTCTTTGCAGTTAATCTCCTTGAGTACTTTCTCTAGCGCTGGTTTTGAAGACATAAATTCCTTCAGTTGCTGTTTGTCATGGAAGCTTCTTATTTCCCCATCTAATTTATTGGATAGTTTTGCTGGGTAGGAAATTTTTGGCTGGAAGTTGTTTTCTTTCAGAGTTTGGAATATGTTACTCCATGCCCTTCTGGCTTTCATAACTTGGTTTGGGAAGTCTGGAGTGATTCTAATTGGTTTGCCTCTGTATGTCACGTGGCCTTTTGTTTTTGTTGCCTTTAAGATTCTCTCCTTGGCTTCCACATTAGTCATTTTGACAATTATGTGGCGTGGGGATCCTCTTCTTTGATCCTGTCTAAAGGGAGTTCTATAAGTTTCCTGGACCTGTGTATCAACCTCTTGCTCTATGTTTGGAAAATTTTCTGCTATTACTTCCTTGAAGAGATTGTTGATCCCTTTGGTTTCACTTTCTTTTCCCTCCTCTATTCCAATTATTCTTAGGTTAGCTCTCTTGAAATGGGCCCATATTTCTTCAATGTCAGATTCCTGCTGTCGGGTTTTTTTTTTTCTAAATTAGAAACTATGCGTTCATTTTTGGAATGGTCATCTTCAAGAAGCGAGATTCTATTCTCCATGTGGTCTAATCTGTTGTTTATACTTTGAATTGAAGCCTTCACTTCATTAATTGCATCCTTTATCTCTTTTTGACTCTCTCTAAATTCTTTTCGAAAGTCCTCTATTATTTCTAGAGTTATTTTCCTAATTTGATCTTCTAGAGATCTTTGGATTTCTGTGTTATCAGATTCTGATGTTGTGGGGTTGTGGGCATTCACTGCTCCATTGTTATTTCTCTTTCCCATGATTTTGGAAGTTTGTGCCTTCTCTGGGTTCTTCCCTGAGTCACTACGAGTTCACTTAAGATGTTCTGGATCTCGAGTCTGTGGTATCTCAGTCACCACTACTCCTTTACTGAGTTGTATCACAAAGTCTCAGACCCAGGGAGTCAATTGAGGCTGCTTAGACCGTGGGGGGTGCCAAGTTGGGTGTTCTCTAGCGGGGAGTTGTGACTATGGTATGATATCTCTGCCACTGCCACTCCCCCACTGGGCTGCACTGCTAAAATCTCCGACCCAGGGAGACTATCTGCGCAAGTCCCTGGGAGTGCAGTACTGGGATTTCTCCCCTTGGGGCCGCAATTTGACTCACGTTTGTTGAGTGCGCTGATGGAGCTGTAGTGAACTCGGTGGATTCGCTGCTGCCGCCACTGGCAATATTGCACCACTGCCACGCCCTCGGCTGTGATGTGGCCTATTTCTTCTCTGGTTTTGAGCTCCTCTGAGTCCCTGCCAGGTGTGCTGTGCCCGGCCCTTGGGAGCTTTAGAAGCTCCTTGCACCGGAGAAACTGCTGACTGCCGCCCGGCTGTTCAGCAGCGGCTTACCTTGGCTTGCTGTCCACCCCTCCTCTCAGGCGTCTGGTGGCTGGTTGTGTGAGTTGGTCTAGGGCCGTCTGGTGAATTCGCCGCTGCCGCCAGCAGTAAGACGCTGCTTCTGCATCCTAGGCCGCAAGGTCAGAGTACCTCCTCTCTGGATTTGAGCTCTGTTTTGAGTCTCCCTCCTCTCTGGAGCCTGGTGCTGGTAGGGGAGATGTAAGCCGCACCACTCCGGCTGCTCTGCGCTGTGGCTCAGGCTGCTCCGCACCACGGGTCTGGCCACTCCGGCCGCTCCGGCGTTTCCGTGAAGCGGCTCTGGCTGCTCCGGCTGTTCTGGCCGCTCCTCTCCGGCTGCTCTGGCCGCTCCTCTCTGGCTGGTCTGGCCGCTCCGCTCGGCTGCTCCGGCCGCCCTGCTTTGTGCTGCAGCTCTGACTTCTCTGCGCTGCGGCTCTGGCCGCTCCGGCTCCTCCGGCCGCTCCGTGCCGCGGCGGGCGCGGCCCTTCGGGCTGTTTTTTTTTTCTGGTGTCTTGTTTTTCCAGCCCTTTTTCTCTGTCCCTTGTATTTACCATTTTTATTTCTTTGCTGGTGGTGTTTTCTGGCTCTGAAAGGCTCTGGTTTTGTGGTAATAGAGTTCGATTGTTAGCGGGACTTGTAAGTGCCGCTTTCCTCGGTCGCCATCTTACCGGAAGTCTGGACAAGATTTTAAAAGGAACCATTTAGTCTGTGAATTTAGATTTTTAAAATATTTTCTGAATATTTTCTTAGATTATGCTTTAAACTACTAGTTCTATTCTGTTGATTTGCTTTTCCCTTTCAGAGAGTTCAATTATGTGCAATTGGGTCTTCTTTGCTTATCTTTTCTACAAACCACTTTGTTTTGGAACCTTTCTATATATTTTATCTTATTTTTATTTTCTTGGTTATTTTTTGCTTTTCTTAATTTCTTCTTGTTAAGTGATAATTTGAATATAATCTTCCTAGGGCAATTTATAATTTCATTTTCACTTCTGAGGTGATTTCTTTTTCTTTCATTCTTCTGAATTTCTTTCAAGCAGCTCTTATTTTATTTCCTCCTATTTTATGACTGTGTCTATAATATGATTTTGATTACTTGATCCAAGATATTTTTCATATTTCTACATTTGTTTGAAAGCATTGAATATAGTTTGGAATATTGTGCTATTGTCTCTTTGTAGTTGTTTTGGGAGGTAATGTAGAAGGAATTTCATCAGTTTAATGTTTCAGTTTTAATTTTACATTTTATTCTTTTAGTATCTTTGTATAGTTGTGGAATAATTCAAATTTAGACAGTCATTATTGATCTATAGGTCTCTAAAAGCAGAAATTCTTAAGTTTTATGGAATTAATCACCTTATTTTCTGTCTAGCATATACTTTTATTATATTTATTTTATTTGCTTATGAAGTCCAAGATATTTTCTTGTGTTTATTTTATGGCTTTAACTTTACATATGTATATATCTATATATCTATATCTATATCTATATTTTTTATTTTTTGTGGATCTGGGGATGGAACCCAAGGGCATTCAACCTCTGAGCTACACTCCCTGCCCTTTTTTTTATTCTTTATTATTCTTATTCTTATTCTTATTCTTATTCTTCTTATTATTATTGGTGGTACTGGGGATGGAACCCTTCTACCTCCGGGCTACACTCCTAGACCTATTTTTTAAAATATTTTATTTGGAAACAGGGTCTCTTAAACCAGCGCGGCTAGCTTTGAACCTGCACGATCCTCCTGTCTTCGCCTCCCAAGCGCGGGGATTACAAGGGTGCACCACCACGCCTGGCCCTATTATTTATTTTTTGAAACAGGGTCTCAGTAAGTTGCGGGGGCCTCACTGAGGCTGTCCATGAACCACGATCCTCTGGTCTCAGCCTCCCAAATGCTGGGATTACAAGCATGCGCCACCACGCCGGGCTTATCTTTATATTTTTTATTTATTTTTCTGGCACTGGCAATGGAACACAAGGGCATTCCACCTCCAACCTACACTCTCAGCCCTTATCCAAACAATTTTTAATTTTGAAATAGAGTCTGCTAAATTGCTGAGGCTAGCCTCCAATCTGTGATCCTTCCGTTTTAGCCTCCCAAATACTGGGATTACAGGCATGCACCACTGAGTCCAGCCACATTTGTATCTTAAAATTATCAAGAGCCACGCCAGGCATGGTGGCGCATGCTTGTAATCCCTACACTTGGGAGGCAAAGACAGGAGGATCGCGCTGTTTCAAAGCCAGCTGTGCTGGCTTAAGAGACCCTGTTTCTAAATAAAAATATAAAATGGGTCTGGGAGTGTAGCCCGAAGGTAGAAGGGCATCCAGGAAACCCAGTACCACCACCACCACCACCAAAAAAAAAAAAAAAAAATTATACAGTTCTATGAAAAGATCTATTTTTACTTTCCTTTGTGTAGTAAACAAGGTTTCCTAATACCCTATCTTAAGCAATCAAATGTTTTCTTAATTATTTGCATTTTTCACATATGAAGTGTTCAAAGACACATGTTTCTAAGCTATTTATTTTTTCCATTCAGCCATTATCATTATTATCATTGTATAATAATAGTATGCATTCATAATTTGGAGCCTCCTATTCATTTTCTGTTTCAAAGTCAACTTGGATCATTATTCTTCTGTATAAAATTTAGAGCAATTGTGATGAGTTTCTTAAAAACACTCAAGTTGAATTTGATTGGAAATTTATAGCTTAATAACAAGAAAATTTACATTTTAAAAATTACTATTACTTTTACCCTAATCATGGAAGGTCTTTCCATTTGTTTTTATCATTTTTGCTGTCCTTTGTTACATTTAAAAAATTGTTTTCTAGAGAGGTATTGAGTTTTATTGCTTAGGTTAATTCCTAGATATTTTATAGTTTTTGTTGCTAATCTTTTTTTTCAGTTTTTATTTATTTATTTATTTATTTATTTAATTTATTTTTATTGGTGCAATGTATTCATACATCATAATGGTATAAAGAAAATACTTTTGTAGACATACATGCACACATTGCCCAGTTAGACCCTACCCGATCCCCACCCCGTTTCCTCCCCATCCCTCCTTCCCATGCTTGGCTTAGTGGTTGACATCTAGTTTTATAGCAATTTATCCAATATTAACGATGATAATCTCACAAAACAGTTTGTCTGATTCCAAGCTTTTGATGACTAAAAGATAACAGTTCAATATTTCTTTTTGCTTTCTTTCTTACCAGAGAATATTTTTTTCTTTTCTTTTTTTTTTTAGGTGAAGCTATCATACATTTATTTATTTATTTATTTTTCAGAAAAAAATCTATCCTGATATGGAATATGGACTCTAGATACCCAAAACAATCTTGAAGAAGAACAAAGCTAGAAGATGTATACTTTCTGATTTCAAACCATATAAAGCTACAATAATTGAAACAGTGTAGTACTGTTCTGAAGGCAGATATATAAACCATTGGAGTTATATAAAAGCCTATAGATAAATTCTTCCATATATTGCCAAGTTATTTTTGACAAGGTTTCCACGAACATTTGGTGGAGGAAATAATAATATTTTAACTAAATATTGTTGAAAAATAATAATTACATGAAAAAGAATAAAATTGGACCCTTACCTAACACATATACAAATATTAACTCAAAATAGATAAAAGACCTAAATATAAATCTTAATACTATAAACTTTTAGAAGAAAATCTGGGTCATAAAACCTCACAACATTGAGATTGGCAGTGATTCCTTAGATATGATTTCAATGGCACAGGCAACAGAAGAGTATACAAACTCCCTAAAAAATAAAAAAAAATTGTATATCCAAAGACAATGTAAACAGAGTTAAAAGTTACTGACAGAATGGGATAAAATATTTCCAAATGCTATATCTGAAGGTATATTAATATTCCAACTAGAAATCCTAAAAATTAGCAACAATAAAAGCCAACAATACAATTTAGAGATAGGTAAAAGACTAACATAAATAATGAATCTCCACAGATAACCAATCTTAGTTGTCTGTTTGATGGAATATCTTATTTCTCTGGTTCTGGTGTGTGTTACCTATTTCTTCTTTGTAGTTAATCTCTTTGAGTATTTTCTCTAGTGCTGGTTTTGAAGACATAAATTCCTTCAGTTTCTGTTTGTCATGGAAGCTTCTTATTTCCCCATCTATTTGATAGAAAGTTTTGCTGGGTAGGAAATTTTTGGCTGTAAGTTGTTTTCTTTCAGAGTTTGGAATATGTTACTCCAAGCCCTTCTGGCTCTCATGACTTGGTTTGGGAAGTCTGGAGTGATTCTAATTGGTTTGCCTCTGAATGTCACTTGGCCCTTTGTTTTTGTTGCCTTTAAAATTCTCTGCTTGGCTTTCACAGTGGTCATTTTGACAATTATGTGGCATGGGGATCCTCTTCTCTGATCCTCTCTAACGGGGGTTCTATAAGTTTCCTGGACCTGTGTATCGACTTCTTGCTCTATGTTTGGAAAATTTTCTGCTATTATTTCCTTGAAAAGATTGTTAATTCCTTTGGTTTCACCTTCTTTTCTCTCCTTTATTCCAATTATTCTTAGGTTAGCTCTCTTAAAATGGGCTTGTATTTCTTCAATGTCAGATTCCTGCTGTCAGATTTTTTTTTTCTAAATTAGAAACTATGCGTTCATTTTTTGAATGATCATCTTCTAGCAGTGAGATTCTATTCTCCATGTGGTCTAAACGGTTGTTTGTACTTTGAATTGAGGCCTTTACTTCATTAATTGCATCCTTTATCTCTCTTTGGCTCTCTCTGAATTCTTTTCGAAACACCTCTATTATTTCTACAGTTATTTTTCTGATTTGATCTTCTATAAATCTCTGAATTTCTGTTTTATCAGATTCTAATATTGTGGGGTTGTGGGCATTCATTGCTCCATTGTTATTCCTCTTTCCCATGATTTTGGAAGTTTGTGCCTTCTCTGGGTTCTTCCCTGGGTCACTATGACTTCACTTAAGGTGCTGTGGATCTCGAGTCTGTGGTATCTCGGTCCCCACTACTCCTTTACTGGGTTGTATCACAGAGTCTCAGACCCAGGGAGTCAATTGAGGCTGCTTTAGACCATGGGGGGTGCCAGGTTGGGCATTCTCCTATGGTGTAATATCTCTGCCACCACCACTCCCCCACTGGGTCAAGTCCCTGGGAGTCAGTACTGGGATTTCTCCTCTAGGGGCCGCAATTTGACTCACTGTTGAGTGCGCAGATGGAGCTGTCGTGGACTCGGTGAATTTGCTGCTGCTGCCGCCGGTAGCAATATGGCGCCACTGCCACGCCCTCGGCCGTGAGGCTGGCGTATTTCTTTTCTGTTTTTGAACTCTACTCTGAGTCCCTGCAGGGTGCACTGAGCCCAGTCCCTGGGAGCTTTAGCTGCTCCGTGCGCCGAGAAATCTGCAGAATCCCGCCCGGCTGTTCCACAGCGGCTCACCTCGGCTCACTGTCCGCCGCTCCTCTCTGGAGCTTGGTGGGCTAAGTGCGTTGTTCTGGTGCCGTCCGTTGAACTCACCGCTGCCGCTAGCAGTAAGGCACTGCTGCTGTGTCCTCGGGCGTGAGGCCGGCGTATCTCCTCTCTGGTTTCTGAGCTCTGTTATGAGTTCCCTTCCTCTCTGGAGCCTGGCATGCAAGGCAAAATGGTGCCCGCCGCTTCACGCCGTGGCCCCGGCTGCAGCACTGTGGTCTGGTTTCTGGTGTTTCGTTTTTCCAGCCCTCTTTTTCTCTGTCCCTTAAAATTACATTTTTTGTTTCTCTGTGGATGGTGTTTTCTGGCTATGAAAGGCGCTGATTTTGTGGTAATAGAGATTGGTTGTTAGCAGGGCTCGTAAGCCCCGTTTTGCTCCGTCACCATCTTCCCGGAAGTACTTATCTTATTTTTTATAAATTTACTAGTAGGTTATTGCTGGTGTTGAGAAATACTTTGAGTTTTGTAGTTCTGGTATACATTGGAAACACTGTTTAAGCTCTCTAATTTTTTCTAATGGTTTGCTCTAGATTTTATTAGCTTTCCTAAGAAGCTGATCATTTATAATCTAAAAATGATGCCTCTGCCTTCTTGCTGCTGCATTTTGAGAATCTTATTTTGTGCTTGTGGGTGAAATAAACGTAAGAAAATTAGCAGTTTCAGAGTTGATTTTTCTGTCCATATCTTCAATTATCCTGAATATCACTGACCAGTGTGATTATGTGAGAATTAGCTATAACACATATACATATATACATATGTAGACATATGTTAAATTTAGCATTATGTCAAAGCCATTATGAGTTCAAAATAGTTATACTTTGTACCTCAGAGAAGAAAATATCTATCCTCTGAAGGCCAAATACACTAAGGAGGAAAACACTACATGGAAGTCTTCTCACTTGTATACTATCTCTTGAGAGTATTGATCTTACTTAATACCTTGGTGAACTAACAAGAGTCAAACAAAGTACCTATTTCACTTACTTGACTTGACCATTAAGAATATTTTGTCATTATTGCTTGTTTTCAAGAGATAGGGTCTTGCTAGCTGGTCCCAAACTCCTAAGCTCGAGCAATCTTCCTGATTCAGCCTCCTGAAAGCTGAGATGACAGGTACACACCACTATGCTTAGCTATCATTATTTTTATTACATATTTTATTATTTTAAATTTAAAGAGTAACAAATTAAAACACATAAACAATTCTCCATCATATGATTTGAATGATATAGATCTAGTAAGAAAAAAGAAACCTTCCTTTCAATTTTTTTCAGTTTGCTTTTACCACTATCAACACTTTTCTGTTCATCCTTTTAACTCCTTTCTTTATGTCTAAACACATGCCATCTATATATTATATAATTTTCTATCTACTTTTAAAATATGCTTTACAATTAACATATAATTAGCATCATAAAATTAACCATTTGAAGTGAACAATTTAATAGTTTTTAGTATAGTCACAAAGTTGTGCAACCAACCATCACCACTATCTAATTTTCATATATTTTTATTATCTGTAAAAGAAACCCTATACTTGTTACAAGTCCCTTTCCATTCCCCTCCTTTCCTTAGGCTCTGGAAAATACTAACCTACTTTTTGTCACTGAAGATTTTCTGAATTCAGACATTCCATATAAATAGAAATAAACAATATGTGACCTTCTTTTATTTAGGTATATAGCTTTTAAAAATTGTTTGTGAACTCATAATAAACATTGTTTTGATTTTTCCCTTAACATTTTTTACATTATATTATATATTTCCACATAATTATTTTAATGGTAGGTTAGTATACACAGGCAAGATCCATCATACTTTATTGATGTATTTTACTATTGATGAATATGAACATTATTATCATATTATCAATATTGCCAATAATCAATACTGAACATTGTTGCTCATATATAAAATATACATGTGCAAGTGATTTTTCTACAAGAGACAAAATGGAGCAAAATGTAAATAGTAATAGTAACTACCTTAAAGAGTTGCTGTGTAGATAAAACAAGAAACTGCCTGTGCTTGGAACAATAGCTGGTACAAACTCTCAATAAATGTTAGCTCTTCTAATGTCACAAACAAGTCAGATCTGTAGTAGTATAGCAAGTGCTCATAATATAAAAGTAAATATAAAAGAAAACCAGGAAAATGATGTATATTCTTTGGCTGCAATTTTGTGAAAAATATGAATTATCATTAAAAACTCAAAGAAAATATGAATATGTAAAAACTGCTTTTTATGATGGCATTATAGATTGTCTTTATGTTTTGAATATGTCTTTAATGTTATGTTACTATGAAATTAGGACAGAGTATATAGAAAAACATTTTTTCTTGCTTTCAAATGTGAGAAAGGGGTCCTTGAGCAACTCCAGACTATGGCTCCACCCAAAACAATATGGTTCTGACATGGCTGTGTCAAGGCATGGTTGCTCACCATATTTTTTCCTTGGTGAAGGCTTCCTGGTGGTTTTGGTTTTCTCTCTTCATAATATTGTCTCCTGTATTCACTCATCCATTTATTTAGTAGATATACCTTAAGAGCCCATTATGTTCCAAGCAGAGAAATACAGGTGAACAAGATTAAAAGGTGTTGGGTTTTGCATTATGAACAAAGACATAGACTAAAACAAATCAACAAACAAGAAAACCAACAGTGACAAGCGTCATGCAGAAAATCAAAATATGATGACATTATGATATCTGACCTGGCAACTACTCCAGATTAGTTCTCTGCAGAAGTAACAATTTAGCTCCCAAGACCGGAAGCCATCCCTAAGATCAAGGGGTGAGCATTACAGGAGGGTGACTGGCACTCACGAAGTCTCTCTCCATCATCTATGCATCTTCACACATATCGGAGGTAACTAAAATTTGTTAAGCAAGGCAGACAAGAAGTCTTGGCACACTTTAGAAGCTTTTGTGGAGAAAAATTAATAATACGGACTAATTGCTTGGAAGAAAGTCATTTGCATTAGAATTCTTCCACTACCCTTGTAATAAGTGTAGATTCCTAAATAGACCAATAAGAGACTTGTCTTTTTCCTTCCCAAATAAGGCAAAAGGAAGCTATTATGTGGGTTTCAACATTAGGTCTCTTCTCATTCCAGGGACAGAAATTAAATGGGTTGAAAACTCCCTCTTTGCTAGAAAGAAGCTGGAATTGATCTTCCAGAGCCTCTGTAAAACTACACATAATCTCTGAAATCTTATCTGCACTAGCCTCCAAGCTAAGACCACAGCTTTGTGACCTGGGACTATCTGGAGGACAGGCTAAATATGAGGTAGATGCTACCTATATACTTTGTGAGCTTTGCATTTGAAAGGGAATAATAAGTATGGACATTATGATTTGTGATGTCTCTTATCTCTTGATGTCCTAAAATTTATATCTTGGTAGTATTAAAAAATTTAAATTTGCTCTCGCCCATAAAAGAACAGACATGCTTCATTCTTTGATCTTCAAAAATAAAAATTCAGAACTAGAACCTTTTTTTGTGTGTGTGGTACAGGGGATTGAACACAGGGGGTATTCTACCTCCAAGCTACATCTACAGCTCTATTTTTTTTCTATATTTTGAAACAGGGCTTTACTAACTTGTGGAGGACCTCACAAGTAGTTGAGGCTGTCCATGAACCTGCGATCCTCCTGTTTCAGCCTTCTATATACCGGAGTTACAAGCATGCACCATGCTCGGCTAGAAGCTTTCTTTCTTATTCCCATCATAGTGTTCATTCCACTTCCCCAAACCAAATAGTGCAAATAGCTATGGCCAGCCTTGCACTTGTGTGTGTGTGTGTGTGTGTGTGTGTGTGTGTGTGTGTGTGTGTATGTGTGTGTGTGTATGGGGGGGTGGTGGTTCTGACGAATTCTGAGAACTGGTTTCATATGGACCTGGAAGCTCTCCCTATACCTGGTGTCTTCCAATTTTACTTATGTCAGAAATGTACCAATATTAGGAAATGGCCTGAAAAAGATTCAAAAAAAAGTTTTGGTTATTAATATATAATATAAAAAATCAGTTTATAGAAAGTGGAGTTCAGATCTGTAAAAAAGAAAATCAGTTAGGGTCTGGTTACTGCCAGGCACTCCAGTATCTGTTATAATGCAAAGTACCCTCACTAAAAGTAATTAGCAAATGGATAGAGGAGTTGGAACCTAGGACTTTCACATTCTAAAAACAGGTTTGCATAATAAATGGTATCTAGCAAGAAGCTAAAAATTCCCTCAAAGTATGGGAGGAGGGTACTGACCTTTGTGAGTGTGGAGCAGATACCACATGGCCCTTGACCTTGTGAATCATTGTGGTCTTAACAAAGAAACCTAGGCTTATACCTGAAGTTAGGCAGAAAGGTCTCTTGCCAGGCCAGAAATTCTCATAAGTATAACGAAAGAGGTCTGCACAGAACGAAGGGGTGGACTTACACCTAGGTCATAGATTACGTGGTAGAGCAAGATGGGGGACTTTGTATCTATAAAAGCTGTTTTGTATTTTGAACTCCGGTGATTTCATTTCGGGCCACCATCCTATACTCTCCCGAGATAATAGAGGGCTGTAACTATCTTCTGTATTTCTATCTTTGTAATATTAAACTCATTTAAGTTTTTAGCAAGAGTTTGGACTAGTATATATCCATCCTAGTTCTGAACGAGGACCCGTGGTTATGGAAACAGTTTTCGGGAGCCTAACAGAGGTCCCCAGGAACAGTTCTCCCAAAACTCTAACAAGAAATTCCACAAGTAGAAATCTATTCTGTGATTCCCATTGAAGTGTAATACCTGGGATTGATATCAGAGGAAGTCACGTAATTATTTAAACTCTAAAAGGACTGGGTGTTTTCCTGGGAGAGGCATTGAGAAGAAAAAGGAGAAGAGAGGACTAAGAGAGGACAGTGGGTGGGATTGGGGCAAGGGTTGAATGGTGGGACAGAAAAAGACAGACTGGAGGTCTGGTTTCAGACCTTGTTCTGCAGTAGTGATTTTGCTCAGGGCTCTGGGTGTGAGCGTAGGACTTGGGCTGTGTTTACTCTTCACCCAGGCACCCAGCTTTCTCATGGCAGAGCTCATGGCATCGCCAACCTTTGTGTAGCTTTCTGGCCATACACAGAGACAGCTGTAGACAGTGTCCTTGATGCCAGCTTGCTGGGGGAATTTTCCACAAAAGCACACGAGGATTTGTCCCACCCGATTGAGAATGCTGCTTTTCTGGATGGATCTCTGTTTATGCATGAGCAAACTTGGCACTGGTGAAGAGGTAGCTTATTTTACTTTTTTGTTTGGTTTTATTTTTTGCTTCAGAAATAGAACAGATTAAGCATTACTTGCTTTTGAAAGCTCCAGCTCTCCCTACAGTATGACTTTAAATTCTGTTCTCCCCAGGCGAGAACGTGGAAAACATCTCGTTTTGCTTTTGTTAAAAGCAATGCAAATGCAGGGAATACTTGGGAGGATATTTTGTTGTTGTTGTTGTTTAATTTAATTTATATGTCTTTGAAAATAAATCTTTTCTTCCTACCCCAAAAATACATCCTCATAAAGAAATTAGAACAAATCAGAAAACATACAAAGAAGAAATACATAAATAAAATTGAGTGGTAAGTGAAACAATGAAATAAAATTACATTAGCGCTTAGGTAGAATCTAACTCAACAAATTTTTTATTGATGATGAAACTGGGTTTCAGAGAAGTTAACTGCTCAAGGTTACACAGCTAATAATAAGAAGAGCTGTTTGCCTTTTTCTTTCTTGATTAACCTTTCCTCTTGGCTTCCAAAAATATAGTTAGTAATAGGACTTTTTCCTTTTAAGTCAGAAGTTCAGCATATAAAATAAGCATGATATAGTTGGATGGAAGCAGGGGAAGAGGGAGAAGTACAAATATGTCACAACATTAGTGATAAATACGTCTCCAAAGTGAGCTGAGCCCTCTTCTGAGTTGATTATGAGGCCCTGTAACTTCCTGCAGCCCTGGACAGGAAAGCAAGAAGGAGTGTTGCTCCTGTCATTGGGGGCAAGTCCTGACCCTGCCACTCACTCTCTGACAAGCTTGAGCACAAGGATCCTGAGTCTCAGCTTTCTCCCTTACATATTAATTTGATGGATATGCAATCAGAATCCTTGTGGTGATGAAGAGAAAGATAATCATATTAAAGTGGCACCATGGCTACCTAGCTCATAGGTACTTAATAGTTTTTGTCCTTTTCCTTTCTTTGAATCTGAAGGGCACGAGTCACCTGGGAATCCTGTCAAAATACGGATTCAGAATGGGTGTGGCAGGAAGTGGGGTCCAAGACAGCATTCCCAAAGGCTCCTACTGTCAGCTAAGTGCGAGGCCTTGGAATGCATGTGTTTGTGATTTGGGAGTTCCACATGTAATTGAACCTTGACTTCACCAGTTGCCAGCTGGGTGATCTTGGGAAAGGCATTTTACCTTTCTGAACCTCAGCTTCTCAACTTGGGTTACTTACGTTTTACAGGTAAAGTGGAAGCTTAAAATGAGATGATGGATAACACATAAAGCATCAGTCTCCCATTTGGTCTTTTTATTGTAGATTTCAGATAAATTAAACACGAACCATGCTGATGTTGGGAATGTGACCTGAAGCTGTGGACAGAGGGAGCACATTTTGGATGTACCCAGTACAGTGTCTGGCACCAGGAGGTGTACCACAGATGCTGACTTGCATTACACCTGTGAAGTTCTTATTGGTGAAACTGGGGCAAGGACCAGGCAGGGCTGCTATTTAGAAGCATTCAGGCTGTGATGAGATTAGGATGAGGTTCCTTGGAGCTACCCTGTATAAAAGAAAACCAGCTACTCATTGATCAACTGTATCCAAAAAGATGGAGTTATGCTCATTTATTTAACTTTTTCTTTCTGGGAAACACTGTGATTCTAGGCTGTGGGGCTGTTATTATAACTCCTGGAATTAGAAGCCCAGATAATGGAAGCAAGGGTGCATGGTAATGCAGTTCTGCCTTGGTGGGAAGTTGATCTTGGACAGTATTCCCTGCTTTATTTCCATGTTGTAGCCATGGCCTCCAGAGATGCTCAGATCTAGCCCTCCCCACCCCCCCCAGGAAGACTGCTTGAGTTTCAGGGGCCTTTGGAGGGCCTGTGCACTCCACCTCTTCCATTTTTCTTTTTCTGTCCCCTTTTTTGACTTTGAATTACATCTCTTATCCCTGTTTTTTTCTTTTTTCCCTATTAAACTAAAAATAATTCTGCAAATAACATACACCTAATTATGCTAGTAAAATAGAAAATATGGGTGAACAAAAAGAATAAAAGTATTTCTAAAACCCATCATCTTAGGATAAATTCTTTTAACATTTTGGAGAATTTTAAAGGTGTGTGTGTGTGTGTGTGTGTGTGTGTGTGTGTGTGTGTGTGATTGGCTGAGACTAGACACTTTATGTATTTTAGTGATGGAAAAAATTAAAAGAATATTCTTTTGTAATACGTAAGATTTATGTGTAATTTACATTTCAGTGTCCATAAATAAAGTCTTTCTGGAACACAGAAGGTTTGATCATTTTGCATATTATCTATGACTGCTTTCTCAATATGATAGTATAATAGGGTAGTGACCGAGGAAATTGTATGGCTTATAAACTTTAAAGTATTTACTGCCTGATCCTGTACTGAAAAAGCTTGATGACCTCTGGTATACATTTCTTTTTGATAACCTGATCATCTGCTAATGACAAAAAAAAGTTCATGTCCAGAAATATTTTTATCCAAATAATTGTAGTCTTTTATTAAAAATAACATGCATCTATACAGGTTTATTATCTTTAATAGTTTTCATAATGTTTTCTATTTGCAAAGCATTGTTATCTCTTTTAATTCTCATAATCGCTCAATGAGTTAGAAATCAGTGTTTAAAAAACTATTTGTGACTTCTGGGAAGATGGCAACGGAGAAAAGCGAGACTTATGAGCCCCACTAACAACCAATCTCTATTACCACAAAATCGGTGCCGTTTATAGCCAGAAAACACCATCAGCAGAGAAACAAAAAATGTAATTACAAGGGACAGAGAAAAAGAGGGCTGGAAAAACGAGACACCAGAAAGAAACCAGACCGCAGTGCTGTGGCCACTGATGAAGCACAGGCTCCATCATCCCTTGCAGCACTAGGCTGCAGAGAGGAGGGGGACTCAGAACAGAGCTCAGAGCCACAGAGGAGATACGCCGGCCTCACGCCCGAGGACGACGTGGCAGCAGTGCCTTACTGCTGGCGGTAGCAGCAAATTTACCAGACAGCACCATACCAACGCACTCAACAGCCCACTAGGCTCCAGAGAGGAGTGGCGGACAGCGAACCGAGGTGAGCTGCTGAGGAACAGCCGGGCGGAATTCGGTAGATTTTTCGGCGCAGGGAGCATCTTAAGCTTTCAGGGGCTGGGCTTAGCACACCCTGCAGGGACTCAAAGCGGAGCTCAAAAACCAGAGAAGAAATACACCAGCCTCACAGCCAAGGGCGTGCCAGAGGCGCCATATTGCCACCGGCGGCAGCAGCAGTGAATTCAAGTCCACTACAGCTCCATCTGTGCACTCAACAACAGTGAGTCAAATTGTGGCCCCTAAAGGAAAAATCCCAGTACTGTACTCCCAGGGACTTGGCCCAGTGGGGGAGAGGTGGTAGCAGAGATATCACACCATAGGAAAACGCCCAACCTGGCCCCCCCCATGGTCTAAAGCAGCCTCGATTGACTCCCAGGGTTTGAGACTCTGTGAAAAAACCCAGTAAAGGAGTAGTGGTGAGCCGGGCGTGGTGGTGCACGCTTGTAATCCCAGCATTCGGGAGGCTGAGACCTGGAGGATCGCGGTTCGCGGACAGCCTCAGCTACTTAGTGAGGCCCTCTGCAACTCAGTGAGACCCGGTTTCAAAATAAAGAATAAAAAAATAGGGCAGGGGGTGTAGCCCAGAGGTCAAATGCCCCTGGGTTCCATCCCCAGACCCGCAAAAAAAAAAAAAAAAAAAAGGAGTAGTGGTGACTGAGATACCACCACAGACTCGAGATACAGAGCACCTTAAGTGAAGTCATAGTGACCCAGGGAAGAACCCAGAGAAGGCACAAACTTCCAAAATCATGGGAAAGAGGAATAACAATGGAGCAATGAATGCCCACAACCCCACAACATCAGAACCTGATAAAACAGAAATTCAGAAATTTCTAGAAGATCAAATCAGGAAAATAACTGTAGAAATAATAGAGGTGTTTCAAAAAGAATTCAGAGAGAGTCTAAAAGAGATAAAGGATGCAATTAATGAAGTAAAGGCCTCAATTCAAAGCACAAACAACTAATTAGACCACATGGAGAATGGAATCTCACTCTTAGAAGATGATCACTCCAAAAATGAACGCATAGTTTCTAATTTAGAAAAAAAAATCTGACAGCAGGAATCTGACATTGAAGAAATATGGGTCTATTTTAAGAGAGCTAACCTAAGAATCATTGGAATAGAGGAGGGAAAAGAAGGTGAAACCAAAGGAATCAATAATATCTTCAAGGAAGTAATAGCTGAAAATTTTCCAAACATAGAGCAAGAGGTTGATACACAGGTCCCGGAAACTTATAGAACTCCCTTTAGACAGGATCGGAGAAGAGGATCCCCACGCCACATAATTGTCAAAATGACCAATGTGGAAGCCAAGCAGAGAATCTTAAAGGCAACAAAAACAAAGGGCCAAGTGACATTCAGAGGCAAACCAATTAGAATCACTCCAGACTTCCCAAACCAAGTCATGAGAGCCAGAAGGGCTTGGAGTAACATATTCCAAACTCTGAAAGAAAACAACTTTCAGCCAAAAATTTTCTAACCAGCAAAACTTTCTATCAAATTAGATGGGGAAATAAGAAGCTTCCATGACAAACAGAAATTGAAGGAATTTATGTCTTTAAAACCAGCACTAGAGAAAATACTCAAAGAGATTAACTACAAAGAAGAAATAGGTAACACACACCAGAACCAGAGAAATAAGATATTCCATCCAACAGACAACTAAGATTGGTTATCTGTGGAGATTCATTATTTATGTTAGTCTTTTACCTATCTCTAAATTGTATTGTTTGCTTTTACTGTAAATTTTTAGGATTTCTAGTTGGAATATTAATATACCTTCAGATATAGCATTTGGAAATATTTTATCCCATTCTGTCAGTAACTTTTAACTCTGTTTACATTGTCTTTGGATATACAATTTTTTTTATTTTCTAGGGAGTTTGTTTACCCTTCTGTTGCCTGTGCCATTGAAATCATATCCAATAAATCATTGCCAATTTCAATGTTGTGAGGTTTTATGACCCAGATTCTCTTCTAAAAGTTTATAGTCTTAAGATTTATATTTATGTCTTTTACCTATTTTGAGTTAATATTTGTATATGGTATTAGGTAAGGGTCCAATTTTATTCTTTTTCATGTAATTATTATTTTTCAACAATATTTAGTTAATAGATTATTATTTCTTCCACCAAATGTTCGTGGAAACCTTGTCAAAAATAACTTGACAATATATGGAAGAATTTATCTCTAGGCTTTTATTTAACTCCAATGGTTTATATATCTGCCTTTATAATAGTACTATACTATTTCAATTAAAACTTTATATGGTTTGAAATCAGAAAATATACATCTTCTAGCTTTGTTCTTTTTTGAGATCATTTTTGGTATCTAGAGTCCATATTCCATATTAGGATAGATTTTTTCTGAAAAATACATAAATAAATGTATGATAGTTTCACCTAAAAAAAAGAAAAAAATATTCTCTGGTAGGAAAGAAAGCAAAAAGAAATATTGAAATGTTATCTTTAAGTCATCAAAAGCTTGGTATCAGACAAATGAAACTGTTATGTGAGAATATCATTGTTAATTTTGGATAAAATGCTATAATACTAGATGTTAACCACTAAGCCAAGCATGGGAAGGAGGGATGGGGAGGAAACGGGGTGGGGATCGGGTAGGGGCTAACTGGGCGATGTGTGCATGTATGTCTACAAAAGTTTTTTTTTTTTTTATCCTATTATGATGTATGAATACAGTGCACCAATAAAAAAAGATAAAAAAACAAAGTAAAAACTATTTGCTTGAAAGTAATAGAAACCAGCTCAAGTGTCTTTTATTGTTGTTATTTAGTACTGTGGATCAAATCCAGGGGAATTCTACTACAAGCTACACCTCCAGCGTGTTTTATGTTTTTGTTTTGAAATAGGGTCTCACTAGGTTGATGAGAGTCTCACTACATTCCTGAGTCTCTCACTGAACCTGTGATCCTCCATTCTCAGCCTCCCAAGTACTGAAACTACAGCATGTGCACCACACCAAGCTCATGTCTTAAGTAAGAAAAGGGGGTTGAAGAAGAAGGTTGAGAACATGGAGTTTGTTTTGGGAGTCTTGGGCAGAGGTCAGCTGATCTGATCAGGCCTAGAAAGCCCACTCTTTTGTCCTCCTCTCATCTCCTTCCCATGTATCCATTTTAACCTTTTCTTTTTTTATGTGTATAAATTGTCTTTTCTTACCCATTAGACAGGTGCACCTGGACAGGTGCAGCAGAATTTGTCACTCCAGTACTCATTCCTTTCTTTTTCATATTTTCCTCTAACTATGCTCTGAACATACCTTTTCCAAGTGGATCTGGCTGCTAACAGCTCATGTCTCCATTTTACTTGTCTTACCATCTGAGGAAGAGTAATTTGTTCTTTTCAAACCCAATCCTAAATATTACCAGGAAGAGAAAAGTGTTCAACTTTGGTCAGATTTTACATTTGTTCTAATAACCAGTAGCTACTGCAGAAAATGGCTGCTAGGGGATTATGTAACAAGTGGCTCCTCTATATACTCTATATTGAGAGTTAAGAAGCATAATAGTAGATTAGGTAGATCCTTCAAATTTATCTACTTCATTACAATTCTCCTATTTCACAGAGGAGGAAATCAAGCCTCAGAGACTCCAAATGTTCAAGTAGGAATTTGACAAATACAAATATATGGACTCCAACTTCCATGTGTGTTTTGAGCACACCAGACTGCAGCTCACTGATTGCTGTGGACTTAGGATGCTACCACAGTAACATCATCTTACAGCTATAGGTCCTTTTTTTGTTGTTTCTTATCATTCCTTGGTAGATTATTTCAAGGTGGGCCTTCCCGCTGTGTCTTTTACTGCATTTCCAGGCCACAGTGGGAAGATAGCCGGACAGATGTCAATTTTGGAATTTCCTCTTGGTTGACTATTGGGTTCAGAATGCTTTGATCCATCATTGAAGGGAAATTGAGTGAAAATGATCCACATGCCAATCTGGGCTGGCATCTCATTACTTAGCCAGGCTTTTGTTTCCCTTCTTGTGTGTAATGCCAGCAACTAAATCTCCAAGCTCGATTAGCAGTGGTTACAGCCCAGTAAGCACGACTCCAGGAACCGCTTCTGCATGATGTCTCATCGGGGACTGTGGCCACAAAACTCACTCCAGAGCCAGCAGAGGAGGATGCTGCAGATACCAGGACTCTGATTCCTAGGCATTTGCTGAATAGCATTGCCATGATTTTATGGGTTTATTTCTCTTAATCTGAATGAATAAAACTAGCCATGTAGTAGCTCTGAAATAGTCCTAGAAACTGAAGGTTTACTGAAAAATTTCCTTTGTGTACAGAACTCAGGTGTGCAGGACAGGTGCAGCAGAATTTGTCACTCCAGTACTCATTCCTTTCTTCTCCATATTTTCCTCTAGCTATGCTCTGAACATGCCTTTCCCATGTGTTAGGGTTTGAAAGTAAAAATGTCCCTGAGGCTGGGCATGGAGGCAAAAACACTTATAATCCCAGCATTTGTGAGGCAGAGACTGGAGGATTGCGGTTTGTGGACAGCCTCAGCTACTTAGTGAGGCCCTTTGCATCTCAGTGAGACCCTGTTTCAAAAATAAAAAGACTAAAAAAAAAAAAAAATAGGACTGGGGTTGTAGCTCAGAGGTAGAACGTTCCTGGGTTCCATCCCCAGTACTGAAAAAAAAAGTCTCTGGGACCTTTTGCTCTGGAGGTAGCCTAGCTCTAAGGTGGGGCCCTGAGAGTGTGGCCTTGGGGAACTGTGTGTGCCCCCTTTCCTCCCCTCATGCCGTCACTGCCGGAGCCAGCCAGCAAAAGTACGGGTTCTGAAGAGAAGTGTGAGGATGAAGAATTCAACTCTTAGAATTTGATTCCAAGAATTTTTTAATTAATTCTAACGCGGGGGGGGGGGGGCGGTACCAGCCTACTATCCCTACTGGCTGACCCCTGCTCCTTGGTCAATATCTCTACTGGTCGACGACTACTCCTGGGTCAGTATTCTCTATTGGGCTGACAATGGGTTTATTTTTCTAGAAGTATCATACAGTTACAGGTCAATCAATATCCTCATGCTATCACCACCAGAATACAATAAAGACCAGTCCAAAGCACATAAATTACAGGTAGGTTAATCAGTACCCTCATGCCATTACCATCTGATCTTCTCTCAGAACTTTTACTTTGAACATCACCACCTGATCTTCTCTCAGACCTTTTACTTTGAACTTTCCATAACCCCAAACCTTGTTGACTCTGGGCAAAGGACAGTCAGCTGAGTCAGAAATATTCTTTTAGGGGAAAACCTTAAAGGCTTCCCACACATCATACCCTAAGGACGGCTAGCGTGACTCCTGCTTGGTGCCTGTGTAAAATGGACTATATATACATGGACTGAAATCTTCAGAACCATAAGCAAATCGATCTTTCTTTCTCTAAGTTGTGGTCACAGTGATGGGAATGCTGACTGAAACACCATTTGATTTTGGGGTGGCCTTGATCCCACCTATGGTTTAAGAATTAGGCTGTGAGTAACCTAAGCCAACTCATGTTTTCCCTCTGGTTGTACTTACTAGTTTAGGTTTAGTTAAATGATCTACCCCAGACAATGAAGGGGATCCCAAGCAATGGGCATGCCATGTTGGAACTGACAGTTTCTTTTCCTTGTATGTTTTAGGGTAGGATTGAGATACTTGAAATGGAGGCAGCTGTTTTGTTGTTATAAGAGTAAACGTCAAGATATTCTCTATTTGGGGATATGTCAACCATGTGGAGTCTGTTGAGAAGCTTACCCCATGGAAGAAAGAACTGAAAAATAGAAAGAAGGGAGACAACAAGAGTTCTTGGTAATAATATCTGATGTTGAATCAACAAGTTTTATTTAAAACCACTCCCAATCAATTTCTAAAGCCGGTTGAGGTGAGTTTTAAATATTTCACACAAAAATCCCTATGTTGTATGTAGCAGCACTGTATATCCATTCTGAATAGTAGACTATGTTTGCTTAGTTGACTGGCTTCTTCCAGAGGCTTAGCACACTTGGCACTGGAAGGCCAACGGCTGCTACACAGACCTGTAAAGTGATGGTGGATCTAGCTCCCAATTTGGATCCAGCTTTCTGTATGCATGACTAGTGCAAATTTTTGTCTGGGTTGAGAGATGAGTAATTGCTTTATTTGACAGTATTTGCTGTCTTTTGATAGAAAGGGAAATAATTATATATCAATTTGTTAAATGACTACCTTTCTTCCTTATGGTTTACTCCCCCCTTCCGCCTTTTGGTGGTATTGGGGATTAAAACCAGGGTTTTTCTATCTCTAAGATACACCCCAGCCAGACTTTATTTATTTATTTATTTATTTATTTATTTATTTATTTATTTTTTGTGGTACTGTGGTTCCTGGAAGCCCTTCTACCTCTGGGCTACACTCCCAGACCTATTTTATATTTTTTGATTTGGAAACAGGGTCTCTTAAGCAAGGGAGGCTGGCTCTAAATCAGCGTGATCCTCCTGTCTCTGCCTCCTAAGCACAGGGATTACAAGCGTATGCCACCATGCCTGGCTTATTTATTTATTTATTTATTTATTTATTTATTTATTTATTAGTGGTACTGGGGTTCCTGGAAGCCCTTCTACCTCTGGGCTACACTCCCAGACCTATTTTATATTTTTTGATTTGGAAACAGGGTCTCTTAAGCCAGGGAGGCTGGCTCCGAATCAGCGTGATCCTCCTGTCTCTGCCTTCTAAGCCAGGGGATTACAAGAGTGCGCCATCACGCCCGGCTACTTATTTATTTTTAAATAGGGTCTCACTAAGTTGAGGAGGGCTTTGGTAAGTTGCTGAGGCTGGCCATGAATTTGGGGGTTCTCCTGTCTCAGCCTCTCAAATACTGGGGTTATAAGTATGGGCCACCATGCCCAGATTGGTCAACTTTAAAAATTTTTTTTTAATGAATGTGAAACCCCAGCCCAAGTGGTATCTTCTCTGATTCTGGCTGATGAGCTTTCATCAGGGACTCTCTGGAAGTTAGGGAAAGTTTTGAGAAGTCTTTGTCATTTACATAAATTCCTCTTCCTCATGTGTATTTGCCTCAGAAGGGTGCATGTGACTGGTTTCTGGACAGTGTAGGGGAAATAAGAGCGTGCTGCAGTGAGGCTGCCTCCGGGAAAGGCTTCTGTAAAGAGCAGGGGACATTGGCTTGCTTTACCTTATGGCTTCTTATTACGTGAGATTGTTTTCATCGTCTTTTTTAATGTTGTGATCACAATACCTGACTGGAACAACTTAGAAGAAGAAAGGTTTATTTGGCTCACAGTTTTAGAGGTTCTGTCTATGGCTGGCTGGCTCCGTCCGAGGCAGAAATGTCTCCATGGCAGAGCCTCAGGGTATGGTGGAAGAAAGACAGCTCACGGCAGCCAGGAGGTAAAGAAAGTGAGAGGAGGGGCCAGGGACAGATGCTGTGCTTGGGGCCATGCCCTCTGTGCCCTCCTCTAGCCACATCCCACCTCCAAACCAAGCTGCATTGCCTAACCATGAGGTTATGGGGGAACACTTCAAATTTAAACCATAACAGATATCTTGAGGCTAGTTGTCAGGGTTTTTCTTTTCTTTTCTTTTTTTTTCTTTTCTTAATTTGTGCCACAGGAAGCATCCTTATACATTTTGTCAGGCTGATGTAAAGTAGGAAATTGTTGATTCCTCCAAGGAGTCTAAAAAAGAAAAACAAAACAAAAATACATCTCAGTACATTGACCATAGTCCCTCTCTATTTATTTGGACATCCTGATTCTCTGTGCACAGTGCTACCCTTAGCCACAGGTGAGATGAGGGGTGGTTGCCATACTTGGAGGGCTCTTTTGTGCAAATTAGAGGTGCTTGAGTACTACGTATGAATTGTTGTAAATTTACAGGCTCACTCTTATACATGCTTATGAAGACATCTTTTCTATGAGTGTATGCAGGAAGGATACTAAAAATACTTAACAAGTATTTCCAGAATGTAAGGTAATATATAAATTAAATTATAAATAAAAAATTAACCATGTATCCTTTTTATTCTCTAAACTTACAAAACTGCTTACCAAATGATATAAGTTGTAATATACATAGTTCATTAAAATTATAATGATTTACAGATCATCTGCTGATTGCCGCGATCTTTTGACGGCATGGCTGTCACCTGCTAAGTGACACCTTGACATAGAAAATTTCATCGAACTCTTCCACCAATTTCTGTTCAGTTGATGGTCATTAGGAGACCTGCAGTCTTAAGAAGTAGAGAATTTCTTTTAAAATCAGTAATATTATTCATGGTCCTGAGACCTCACTCAGCTTCTGCTGAACTAAGCAATTACATTAAAATCCTTTCCTAGGTTTTATAATGTTGCCTACAGTTTTTATATGGTCAAATTCTTTCTTATCAACTAAGCCATGGAATTCATTTACTGGAATGTCATTTCTAATTAAGTTGACCATATACTTGAGGCCAAATGAGAGATGGGATAGTGTAAAGATTAAGCATATACTTTTTGTTGTTTAGGTGCCTGGATTTAGATCTGAACTCTGCCACTTAAATTTTAAATATATATATATATATATATATATATATATATATATATATATATATATATATATATTTTGTTTGTTTCTCAGTTTCTTTATCTCTAAAACAGAGAAAAATTCTGCTATGGTTTAAATGGTGTGGAGGGTTCTTTTTCTTATACAACTAAAATTTGTTGAATAGAAAAATTAAAACTAATAGGCAGCTCGGTGCAGCTTTAACAAATCTTTATTTTAAAATCAGTAGGAAATAAAGAAGAGAAGGAAAAAGCAGCATGCTGGCATGCATGTTGGAGAGCCAGAAAATGGAGCTCTGGCCCCTTTTCGGGATCTCAGCCTTTAAATAGATTTTGTATTGGTATCTTCTTATCAGCATTACCAAGACAATGGGCTAGTAACTTATTCCGTAGGCAGGTAGTGCCTTTTTGTCTCTGGACAGTGCACTTACTAAGTACAGGGGTCAATAATATACCTGGCCTTTGCCTCTATTGTATTGGGTACTGTTGGTTGCTCACCAACTACGGGTGCTTTGAAGCAGCACATTAATTTTACCTTTCCTATGCCCAGGCCAGGTCACAGAGGAGAGGAGGCAAGCAGAGGTGCTGATGGCCTCTATGTAGTTTTAGGGCTAATGGCTTCAATTGACTCTAAGGCTTTTACTATAGGTTCATCATTAGAATGAAGGGCATAGACGAAGGGGAACTCTGCAGTATTAACAGCTACCTCCCCTCCCTGCCTGAGTGCCTAGCAGCACCCAGGCCCTGACTACTTTTTACATTTTGGAAATTAATACCAAAGCAATTTTCCTATACCAGCACAATACGATACTATAGGACTTCATAAAAAGGACTCTCCTCACTTGGGAATGCCAGTCATGGAGTTGAAGCCTTTAGCTACCAGCTGGAGCCTGCTGTGGCCCCTAATGTCTCCTGTCTCAGCCATTTGCTGTCTCCATCTCTCTCTGGTTCTCTTAGGACCTGGCTCACTGGCTGTAATTTCCACAAGTGGCCACACAGAGATAATTCTAGAAAATGCTGGCCTGTGTTGGGTAGTCATAGCCTTAGTATTTCAGGCTGTCAAAGGTCCCTCCTTTCTGCCCCCCCCCCCTGCCAGATTATGACACACTCTGGCAGGTCCAACAGATACTGCCATTTGATAGTAGGAATGGGTTGGCTGCTCCCTCATGCAAGAGTTGAGGTGGCCTGGTAGTGTTCACCCAGGGGTTTTAGGGCCCAGGAGAAAGGCATGGCTAGCCCTTGGGGACCCCCAAAATAACCAATGGTGGGGAGCAAGTACAGATACTTTTGGGCACTTTGATCATCTTGGGCAGTAACCAGTGAGAAAAGATACCAGTTAAGGGGTCCTAGGGGCTCCAAATGTGACAGTTATTAAGCCCTTTGTTGCTGGATTGTAGAGCGATTCTGGGGCTCCTGGGAGGGGGTTCCTTGGAGAGTTCAGGAAGTGGCTGTTTATTAAACAATATTTATTTTAATGTTTAAGAAATAAGTATTTCCCTGATGGTGAAAACTAGTAGAATATCAAGCCTCAGTGTTGAGATCAAGAGTGGCCATTTTGGAAAGTAAATATTTTTTGAGTTTGGTCAACTTAGGGTCAAGTATATCACTTAAATTTCTCAGGGTTACACAGTGAATGTGGAGGATTTGGGATTTGAATCCGGTCTTTTTGCCCCAGAATCGGGGTCTAGAAGAGAGGGAAAATTGGGGATGACTCGAATGCCGGTTGCACTCTGGTTCTGATAACTAAGATTTGCAGGCTCACAGCTCTGCTCCATCTATTTTTCTCCACTTTTTAGGTGGAAATTAAATGACCATATATAGAAACATTGGTATGTCTGTCTGTGTCTGTGCTTGCTCTAAGAAAAACGGATTCTACTTGGGAGGTTTCCAGGGTGGGCAGAATTTCCATCCAGCTTCCTGAGCCTCCTTTTGTATCCCCAGGAAGTGAGCCTCCCCAGAGGCCCCAAAACAGGAGGAGGCAATTACACCCCACTGAACACCAGAGTCGGGTTTCTGCAATCTCCAAGAGTTCAAAGAACCAATGGTGGTGTTTTCTTTTCAGAAAAGAAATTTGCGAAGTCACTGTGCTAGTGATGGTTGGTGAGTTGCTGGAGTGCTGAAGAGTCTAGGTCTAGCTTTGTTTAAATGACAGCTTTAGACAGTTTTCTCCTTGAATTTAGAAATCTTAAAGCCAAATCATATGGCTCTGAAATTAGTTTTCCCTTAGAAGAGTCTCATGTCACATGAACTGAAATGGGAGTTGAGCCATGTGCAAAGGTTTCCCAGGTTCATTAAAGCCGAGGAGGAGGGCATAACTGTATGTCACGGGGCAGTGCAAAGCTCTGGCCACTGTAGTAAGCCCGGGGTTGAGACTCAGATTTTCTGTTTACCAGGCAAATGGACAAACTGGCAGCCCTCCCAACATGTTGTTTTAATTTGTTCATTGTAAATGTGTGTGTAAATGTGCGCGCACGCACACACACACACACACCCCTGCAGATGGGTAACAATACTAATTCCCAATTTGCAAATGTGAAATATCACATACTGTTTCCAGTTTACCCAAATCCTTAGTGTTATAGCATATAAACTCTGTGGCAAAGGTACTCCTTTCCAGATAATTTGTTTGGGTTTGACCTGCTGCTCCCCAGGGTCCCACCTCGGATGCCGCTTCCTCTAAGAAGCTTTCCCAGGGGTTGAAGGGAAGCCGGACGCCTAGTGATGCTCTTTCTTAACACTCGATTCCTCATCCATTATGTTGCTATGGACTGAATGCTTGTATCTTTCCTGAAACTCACATGTTGAAATTCTACTGCCAATCTGGAGGTATTAGGATGTGGGGCTTTTTGGAGTTGATTATATCAGGAGAGCAGAGCCCTCATGAATAAGTTTAGTTTCCCAAGGCCACAGCAAGGAGCCCTTCTGTGAACTAGGAAGCAGGCTCTCTCCTCACTCTGAACCCATACTGGACTTCCAGCCTCTAGAACAGTGAGAAGTACATTTGCTGGTAATCTCCCCCATTTGTGTAATCTCTTCAGACTAAGATAACTATAGTAGCACATGCATTTTCTAATTACTTGTGTGTTTATTTGGGTTCTCTCTTCTCCTCTCCTGTATATCATACCCCACAATAATAGAGATGTATCCGATTTTTTCATCTCATTTGAAAGCATGGTGACGCAGGCTTGTAATCCCAGTACTTAGGAGGTTGAGACAGGAGGATTGTAGGTTTGTGGCCAGCTTCAGCTACTTAGTGAAGCCCTCTGCAATTCAGTGAGACCCTGTTTCAAAATAAGGAATAAAAGTTAGGGCTGAGGGTATAGCTTGGAGGTAGAATATCCCTGGGTTCAAGCTCCAGTACCACCGCCAAAAACAAAACAAAAAACAACAAAAAAAAGTGAATCTCATTGGTGAGGAATGTGTAGCAGTTATAAGGCTCTGAACACTTGACTGATAACTATTCTGTGAGCATAACAATGCCTACTATATAGTAGGTCCTCAGTAAACATTTGTTGAATGAATAAATACATGAGGTTTTGTAGACTGGAACTGAAATCTAAATTTTCCAATGGATTTATAATAGAAATAAATAGGATGAAGCTTACAAAGAAGCATAGATGCTATTTTAATAACAATACAAAAATCTATATACTTTTCATTGCCTTGAAAACTACGGGATATCTAAAATTATTTATTTTTGTATTTGAGGAGCATCAGGAAAATCTCGGGTCTCATATGTGAGCTTTGAAGTAAGTAGGCTGCAAATTTTTTTGTGATTTTATTTTGGAGTGTCAGATAACAGGCAGCTGAAATCGAAACAGCTTCAAATGTCACAAAATGTCTTCTTGTAATTCTTCTCAAGCATTAAATGCATTAAATCTTAAAGGCACAGCCTGCATTTCCCAGCTCACTGCAAATTTAAACTGTCTAAGGGCACACAACTACATTCAAGAGTTATTTTTTAAATTGAAATGGACCACATTTATGATGACTTCCCTCAAACCTTCAAACTGGTTTTTCAGCCAAGACAATAGTGAAGAGCAGGGTTTGAGAAACTTTTTCTGTTTAAGACCATATAGTAAATATTTGGGGTTTTGCAGACTATATGTTTTTGTTGCAACTACTTAGCCCTACTATGAGGGCACAAAAGTAACACAAACACTTTGCAAAGAAAGATTGTGGCATGTCCCAACAAAACTTTATAAAAACAAGCACTTTTATTCCTTATTTTGAAACAGGGTCTCACTGAATTGCAGAGGGCTTCACTAAGTAGCTGAAGCTGGCCACAAACCTACAATCCTCCTGTCTCAACCTCCTAAGTACTGGGATTACAAGCCTGCGTCACCATGCTTTCAAATGAGATGAAAAAATCAGATACATCTCTATTATTGTGGGGTTTGCTGGCCTCTGGAGTCAGACACACATAGGTTCAAATCCTGACTGCACCTGTAGGAGCAAACCTTTAGCAAACCTCTCAATCTCACTGAGTTTGCTCACCTGTGAGTGTACTGACCTAAGACTGCTGTGAGATGAAATGAGGAAAGCATGAGTAGTACTCGGGTGAGACCTACACGTAGCACCTCTGCCTACCTCTATCTACATCGATTTCTGTATCTATATCTATACCTGTATTAGTATCTATACATCTACCCATATGTTATATCCATATATACCCACATGTTTATATATAAATATATATCACACCAGACATACATATTTGGTATTACATAGAGAGATATCTATGATGTGTGTGCATATACATATGTATATGCATATATGCACCATATTAGATATTTCTGTATCCTTCAGGTCTCAGCTTCCACGTCATGTCCTTGCCCTAGAACGTCTCCAACTGCTCTGTGGGGGCAGGTCCTCTCCCTAACGCTTTTGTTTTCTTCAGCACACTTAAAATAATTTGTAACTATTTTCACATTTTACTTTATTTACTGATATTGTCTGGTCATAGATTTTTATACTTTTCAAAGGAAGACAGAAGCCATGACCTTTTAGCATGTTGCATCCTTAGCATTCAGACCCATACCTGACCTATTCTAAAGGCTCGATAACCACTTGTGGAGTATTGGAGGGAGCGCTCATCTTTGCACTTCTCAAAGGGCTTTGCATCCATCTTGCCACTGTAAACCAGGGGCGGAGTGTTCACCCTTTTAAGAACTATAGTCAACTCTCCTCCCATCCTTTCTAGTTGCTTCCTGAATTTCTAAGTTGGCTCCACCTGTATTTCTGCTTCTTCTTACCAAATGGTTGCTTCCATTAAAAATCTACTTGGTAACTTGTAAAAGTGAAAATGTGCCCCTAAACTAAGGCATTATGACTCTGAGAAGAACTGTAAATGATAATGAAAAATTCAAAATTAAAATTCAGGCAAAAACTGAGTAGGTAAAGCAAATTTGTACACTTAGCACAACAAGCAAATTGGAGTATATTTCCAGCCAAACAAAGACCTTGCTTTAGGAAGACACAGAGCTAATTAATCTATGTCAAATTGTTTTTTAAATACTTGCCTTTTGGAATAATTTAAGTTCACTGTTGCAGGAATTAATCTATTTTCCCTTTGCCACTTGTAATTGTCAACCTGACAGGCATTTACTTAGAATTTTTTTTGTAGTATAAAGTGTTTATGGTGGAAAATTAGTGTCATTAGACAAAATGTCATCCTTTGGGTGAAAACACTGAGTATTTTTACTTCTTGAAGCATCAGTCCAATTTATCCTGATGGATGCATGGTACTATTCTGGGAGAAGGTCTCCAGCTGGGTGAGTATTCTCTTTGCAACTCTTTAGAAATACACAGCATGGTTACACCTGAGGTCTACTAGGTGTTCCCGCATGCACACATGTGTGTTCTGCACACAAGCTGGCAGAATTGGCTGGACAAAAATACATATAAACCTTTTCTGCCTCATCAACTTCTGCTCTCAAAACCATTCCAGTGCAATTAGCTTAAAATTCATGCAACAAGCCGGGCGTGGTGGCGCACACTTGTAATCCCAGCATTTGGGAGGCTGAGACCTGGAGGATCGCGGTTCGCGGACAGCCTCAGCTACTTAGTGAGGCCCTCTGCAACTCAGTGAGACCCGGTTTCAAAATAAAGAAAAAATAGGGCAGGGGGTGTAGCTTGGAGGTCAAATGCCCCTGGGTTCCATCTCCAGACCTGCAAAAAAAAAAAAAAAAAAAAAAAAATTCATTCAACAATCAATTCAATGGTCATTTCTTGAGCATGATATGAATTCAGCACTGCTCTAAACACTGAAATGCAAGGATGAATAAGAATTTAAAGGGTTTCATGTCATTATGAAAAAACCTAGCCAGGTAGGTAAGTACTTGGAGACAGTGGAATAGTGTTCCAAATAATGACAATATAGGTGACACATCAGTACAGATCAAGGTGGGAGGGGATTTGGAGCAAGTATCTCAGAGGAGGGCTCACTTGCATTAGCTCTTGAAGGATGTACCCAAGTGGTCAAGGTGATATTGCAGACAGAAGGAAGAAAATGTTCAAAGGCACAGAGGTATTCAATAGTGTGGAATATTCAGGGACCTAAAGTCACCAAGTGTGCTGGCATCCTCTGCTGATGGAGCTCCAGAAAACTGAGAAAACTGAGGCCATAGCAACCATTGGCCATCTTTGCCTTAAGATTTGAAGGCTCTGGTGTGGCAGCGCACACCTGTGATCCCAGTACTTGGGAGGCTGAGACAGGAGGATTGTAGGTTCAAGGCCTGGCTTCTCAACTTAGATTACGTTTCAAAATAAAAAATGAAATAGGGCTAGCAGTGTAGTTTAGAGGTTGAACACACTTGGGTTTAATTCTTAGTAAGTGATATGCCTGTTCGTGACCCCACCATAGACCACCAGGAGCCGATTCTGATGCAAAGCATATGTGGGTCTTTATTCAAGCTCCTGGGCTCCTCATGCATACCAGCACAGTGGTCATGGAAAGAGGGCCTCATGTTCCCCAAGAACAAAGACTTTATCCCTTAGAGAGGCAGTCCAACCCACCCTTACAGTGACTGGTTAATTTGAACCATAAGCCTGTTGTCATCTCCTGATTGGTTTAACTTTCACGCCTCAGGAAAAGGTCATCCCTGGGGAAGTTTTGGCCATATAAGGTGGCCTTAAAGCTGATTGGCCTGGCCCGCAGCACTTATCTCAGGAATGTCCCTATTCAGTTGGAGGCCTCTTACTCTGGTCAGAGTGACCTTGCCTGGATGTCTGCAAATTCCAGACCCAGGTGTACTCAACACCGATTGGCTGTTGCTAGGGGAAGGTCAGATCAGCACAGTTAACAATGTTTCCAGGGAATGGGGCAGTGGGTTGCAGGGGGACAGGAACTTAACTTTTAAAGAAACAGAAACTTAGGCCTATTCTACTTAAAGCTTTAACTGGAAACTGTCATGGCATCACTTTGGTCCTTCATAAGTATGATAAAAAGATTTTAAGACTGGGAGAAAGGCAGAGATCACAGAGAATTTCTAAAGCTGCCTGTGATTCTGCTGCTAGGATTGATTTGTTTGGGGTCAGTATTAGCTCTATTTTTCATTGTTTTAGGTGAATATATTTTCAGGAAGACATTTATCATAGTTTTTTATCCATTGCTAACTGTGCATGGTCTTGTTAGCTGCTGTGCAGAGTTTCTACATCATAGTATATAGGTTATATATATATATATATACCTAAATATTTCTTAACTGAGATGTTTTTGGATGGCTATAAAAATGAGAATTAGTACTTTACTTCAAGAAACTTCCGGTTTTGGAGAGATGAACCATAAACATGCACAGTTATGTGCAAAGGGATTTCACATAATTATTATAAGTTCCAAAAGAAAAAAATTAATCCAAGCTTAATTAATCCCATAAAATGAATAAGAACACTATAGTGTTTAAGTTTCATAACTAGTTTTTAAATAGAACATTGACAAATGCAACTTGGATCATGGGTTGGGCAATTATTGATATGCAACTATTTCTACGAGTAGACTTACCGAGTCAAAGGTTATACACCATTTTAGGTGCCTAGTTTTCATACCTAGTTTTTAAATAGAACATTGAAAATGCAACATGGATCATTGATTAGGCAATTATTGATATGCAGCTATTTCTAAGAGTAGACCTACTGAATTTTTTTTTTTAAGGTGGTACTGGGGTTTCTGGAAACCCTTCTACCTCCGGGCTACACTTTTTATTTGGAAACAGGGTCTCTTAAGCCAGTGCGGCTGGCTTCAAACCTGCACGATCCTCTTGTCTTCACCTCCCAAGCACGGGGATTACAAGCGTGCACCACCACGCCTGGTAGACCTACGGGAGTTTATGCACAATTTTAGGCACATACTGCATTATGGATTCCAAAATAGCTGTACCAATTTGTGCTATTGCATGCAATACATAAATGTACTTGTTTCCTTATAATTTTGTTAAGAGTTGGTTATTATAATCTAAACAGACTTTTAGGGGGCATTTTAATCCGGATGGGATCATTGTAATTCTTATTTCTTTGTTTACTAGTGAGGTTGCATATTTCATTTTTTCAATACTGCTATTTCTATTTTATGAAGTCATTTTTTGACTTGCAATATGATCCAAAATGAGAGAAAGAAAAAAACTTATTTTGCAAATGGGGGAATAGTTGAGAGACAGGAGGAAGAGACCTGTGCAATATCTGTATCTTTTTGGACTGTATCTTTCTGTAGCAAATAAACGAAAACCTTACTCCAGGTGGTTATCTAAAAAGATAACTCAGTAATTTATCCAACTGAAAAGTCCTGACAATAGATTTATTTGGCTTCAGGTACATCTCCAGCAAATGATGCTACCAGAACCCATTTCTGTTTTCCTTCCTCCCTTCCTCCCTCCCTTCCTTCCTTTCTTCCTTCCTCCCTCCCTCCCTTCCTTTCTTCCTTCCATCCTTCTTTCCTCTCTCATCTTTCACTGGAGATTAAACTCAGTGCAGTCTACCTCCAAGCTATACCTTCAGCTATTTTTAAATTTTTTAATTTTTTTATTGGTGCATTGTATTCACACATCATAATGAGGTAAAAAACTTGTGTAGACATACACACACACATCACCAGTTAGCCCCTACCCAATCCCCATCCCACTCCCTCCCCATCCTTCCTTCCCATGCTCGGCTTAGTGGTTGACTTCAATATGTTTAAGTACATCCTGTGCTTTAAATTTATTTTGTACTGGGAACTGAACTCAAGGCATTTGATCTCTAGGCTACACCCCAAGTCCACCCTCCCTTTTGAGCTGAATAGCATATATATATTATTGGTGTACTATAATTTCACATCATAATGTGGATTATGTTGACAATGATATAAATTTACACAGTACTTGGTGCCCTCCCTCCCCATTTCCCTTCATCCCAATACTGAGTGTCCAGGTTAACAATGTTATATTCACATGTATACACATAGTCCCATATAGCTTTTTTATTAATAAACCTCAGCCTTCTTCCTTCCCTACCCTTCCTCTCTGGCTTTGCTGAGGTTTCTCCTCCATTATCTGGAGCCTCTCTGGTATCCCAAATACTCCCTAGCTTGAGCATATTAGAGAAAACGTATGTCCCTCTCTTTCTGTGCTTGATTAATCTCACTTAACATAATGTTCTCTAGGTCTTTCCATCTTCTTATAAATGACAATTTTTATTTTTATAATAAAAATTATTTTTATTTTGATACAGGATCTTGCTAAGTTGCTGAGTCTCACTAAGTTGCTGAGACTGTCCTTACGGGTGTGTGCCACCATACCCGGCTTGTGCTCTCCATTTTGACGTATAGGCCTCTTGTTACCTAGCTGCTGCAGTTCCCATACTCTCTAATTCCAGCTTAAGTTTTCCACGGAAAAGTAGAGTCTAATCTCCGTGGGTCTGATTGGGTCACCTGAACATCTTGAACCTATCAGGATGGCTGGAGATGTGGCATTCTGATTGGCTCGGGCCTGTGTCACGTGCTCCAATGCTAAAGGGACTCAGAACTACATACTAAGTACTCAGGCTAAGAGAGGAGGAAGGCAGAAGGAAGCTGGAAGTAGAGGGAGGTATAACAGCGGTACCAGAGATTCGCTGTTCAGGAAAGAGGAGTTTTGTGATGGGCACCATGCTGGAAACACACATGGAGATGGAAGGATGGATGAATAAAATGCCTATTGTACTAAGAGGCCGCAGGTTGCCCCCCCCCGATTAAGCTGTGTCTTCCAGTGAGCAGCAGAAGTAGGGCCGCGGTATCTTTGGAAGGTTCAGGTTGCCGCCATATATTTCGGCCTGCCAGGGTGGGCCTCCGCTCCTCCTCCTGCTCCCCTCCCTCTGCTTGCTGCAGCCTAGTTCCAGTAAGTTACACCATAGAGCTGTCAAGGGGCATCTATGGAGACAGAAGCCTGCAGGCCTTTGACTATGGTTACTAAACTATTGCCTCTCAGCTCCAGACCTATCTTTGTTACTCAGCTTTCTAATATTGGGTCCAAGACTTGGCAGATCACCTTTTTCCTTTGCTGGGTGGCTCCCTGATGGCTCTGCCATTGTGGGAGGGGCTGTTGGAAGAAGACCTGAAGTTAGGGGAGGGTTGCTCCTTCCTGTTTCTGTGACCCAGTGGTGCTTCTCGCCCTGGACAGTGACACTTGCTTCTATTAGCAGCTGTTGGCTCCACTTTGTGGGGTTTCTCACACTCTCTCTCAGCCTGCCTCACTGTGCCTGGGACAGCACTTGACAGCCAGCCTCCCCTGGGAAGCCTAAATCTCAGCTCTGCAGGTCCTCTTACTCCTGAGGGATCAACACCAGGGTGGCGTAGCACCCTCTCCTCAGAGGTTTGGCTACATTCCTCCTAACTTGTACATTTCAATAACCAGCCTCTCCTTCTGCTTCCTCAGCCCTTGAGGTGGTAGCTGTTCACTGCAGTCATTACATTTTTGATACACCGATATCTTCTTTCAGTTTTCCAATGCCTGACATTGGATTGGATTACACGCAATTATTTTTACTAAAATAGTTGGTGGAGTAGACTCCAACAGAAGTGGTCCCAGAGCCAGTCTACCTGAGTGACTCGGCATTCTTTGAACTAAGATGGCAGAAGAGCATTCTGATGGAAAATTAATATTGACTTCCCAAGGATAAAGTCCAAACCTCCAGGTCTAGCCTGGTTTCTACGGCTGCACCTCCCTCTGTCAGGAGCTTTCACCTTGTGCTATAGGTCCATGAAATTGCCATAAGTTTTTACAATGTGCCATATTCTGTCATCAACGTTCTTTTGCTAAGAAGACCCATTCTCTTTTACCTGGGTAGCTCTCATTTATCCTTCAGTTTCTAGTAGAGATGTCATTTCTTGAAAGTCTTTCTTGACTTTCTCGCCTTTCCTGTGGTATCCTGCACTTTCCTTCTGAGGCCACACATTGTTTACTTGCTTGTCTTGTTTTTCTCCACTGGACTGCAAGCTCTTTGAGGGTAGCCTGGAACTCAGTGGGTAGCTTAGAAAGTATTTGACAGGGCCTTCTCTGGAAAATTTCAGTGCTTTCTTCCTACTTGCATGGAGCAAGGACAAAATTCCAGCTACTGTTACTGCTGATGCAAGTCACGCCCTAAATGATTGCTTAGGGTTGCATCTCCCATCCAGAGGACAGGCTAATGTTGTGAAAATTGCCACAGTGAGACTCGAGGGCAACAAACAAGGTGCCTTAAGGACCCGGGATGTCTCTGAGGCTCCTGTGTGTCACTCTAGTGATGGAGGTGGACAGGGATCAGCTATTGATTCACCAGGTTAAAAGCCTTCCCATCACCCACAGCAGCCGAAGGCCTTGTGTCAAAGATAAGCAGCAGAAGAAAATGAAGCCTTGTCAAACCCTTGCACATATGATTTCAGGATGCTAATGAGAGGCACTGGATTAGAGGGAAAGACTGTGAATGTGCCTGCTTTTCCGCAGCTGTACAAGACAAGGAAAGAACCAAAGACTTGGGAGTCCAAACTTGGCTCATATTCTTAGCTTTGTTTCTAGTTCCATTAAAAGATAGGGACCTTGGTGACATTCTTAGTTTATTGATCTGCAAAACAGTCGTAATAATTTTGTAACCTACAAAATTAAATCTGTTAGCATATCTTTCATTCCATTTATTTAGAACTAAATAAAGTACTTGATTTCAAAAATCTAGCACCAAGCTGGGAAATATTGCTAGTTTATGAAACATGATTGAACTGGCAGAGCTGATCCCATTCATTCAATCATTACTTTATTAAAAATATCATTTAGCAGCTCATAAATGCTAGTAAGCAAATACATTTTAAAGTGTCTTTTCCCTCATGGAATTTCTACTGGGAAGAGAAAATCGAAAAGGTAACAGACACATCAGTAAACAAAAGAATGGCAATTTTGTCAGCTGACATAATGATGTTCTTTATGGCATTTTTTCCCCTGGTCTAGATCAGTCCATGGTCACAACTTGCATTTAGTTATTATGTCCCTTTAGTCATCTTCATTCAGGAATATTTGCTTGGCCTTTCATTAACTTTCAAGTTATTGACACTTTTTGAAAAACTTTTATTGGTGCATTGTAATTATATATCATACAGAGAGAGATTCAAAGTGACACACACACACACACACACACACACACACACACACACACACACACATACATCTTGGTGTATTTCCCTCCCTATCCCTGCTACCCCCTCATCACTTCCTAAACATGTTACTGAGATTGGTAATGATACTTTTATATATGGACTTAAGGTTATTTGAGCTGTTTCCTTTCCTCTTTCTTCTTTGGCTACTTGTTTTGTGGAACATCTCTCAATTTGGATTTTTGTGCTTGTTTTCTGACAATGTGCATTTAAAGGCCATGTAGCCAGAAAATGGCAGAGCTAAAACTGGGACCCAGCTCTCCTGACCCATGTCTTGTACATTTTCCTCTAAAAAGCTTCCAGAGGAATTAGAGGTCAGCTCTCATGGCTCCACCCCCAGAATGGCCCTGTTAACACAGCAGAGGTTGTTAAATAACGGCAGTATTGCCACGGTAATAACCAGGGAGAACACCTTCTCCCTGATGAACCTAGCTATTTTCTTGGTTGTCATTTAGCATCTCTAGATCTGAAAGACAATTTAAAAAAAAATCTGTAGTTATTTTATTACTTTTTTGTCTTCATCTCTCAAGGTGGCAATTTGTCCTGCTTTAATAGAAGAGCTGGAAAAAACATTAGGAAAATTAGACCAAATGCGGGTAGAATGCCATAAGACCATTTTGGTCCTATTATGATGTGCTTTTTGAAACTGCAGGACATTGAACAAAATGCACTAAAATTTTTCAAAAAAATCTTTTTATTTGGAAAATTATTTTTAAAAGCTGAACAATTGCAGCAGCTAATCTATAATTTACCCTAATGTTGGGTACTTTATTATATTGACATGCTAGGAGTTAGCTCACTAGATTTTCTCCAAGAAACGGAGAGACAAAAGGGCAAGTAATTGGTGCTCTGAGCCCATATTCTGCTCTCCATTTCATGAATTGGACCACACATTTTAAAATTTGTCCAGATGTTTTTTTAGAAAACAAAACAAAAAGTCTCCAAAGCAGCCCTCAATGAACTCTGCCTTTTCATAGCTTTCTTGCTTCTAGTTGAACATTTTTTAGTAGTCCGAAAATGGGGTTAGAGGGATGTCGCTAGGTGGGGCTGGGGAAAGACCCTCTCCCATTTAATTCTTGTTGATACAGGTTCTGTGGGTGTGGGTATTAAGGGAAATTTCAAATATTATGTGTTTTAGTTATGAGAAGTGATACATATGGGCAGGCTGTGTATTTGTCAGCATTGTCACAGTTATAATATAATAGAGGAAGGAATACTTATTAGCTCACAGTTTCAGGGTTCAGTCTATATGAGGCTGGAAACTGGATCTCAGAGCATGGTGTTGGAAGTGGAGAAAAGAAGAGCACAAGGGGTTGCTTTCACATAATGGAGGCCAAAAGCAGAATGAGAGAGAGAGAGAGAGAGAGAGAGAGAGAGAGAGAGAGAGAGAGAGAGAGAGAGAGAGAGGGGAGGGGAGGGGAGGGGAGGGGAGAGGAGAGGAGAGGAGAGGAGTGGAGAAGAGAAGAGGGAGAAGAGGGAGAAGAGGGAGAAGAGGGAAGAAAGAGAGAGAGAAACAATATATAAACTCCAATGTATCAGCCCCAAGGAACTCACCTACTTCAGCCATACCCTACCAGCAGCTCAGGCCACCACCCAGATAAATCCATGGTAATAAAGATTACAAACTGCTGAGATCATAACTCTTATGACCTCAATATATCAACCCTGAATATTAATAAATGAACTCTTTAGGAGATATTCTATATCTAACTATAACAGGATGTTTATTTGTATGATAAATATTCACTGATTGAATATGACCTTACAGGTAGGCACTGTGCTAGGTGGTAGATTTAAAAATGAATAACTGATAGTCTCTGTCCTCAGGGGATTTATTATCTTGTATATGTCAGTTATAGGTTAGGCAACTGTATAGGCTAAGTGCAGAATGCTAGAGAGAGGAAGATAATCAGACTTGGGAGGGAGGAAGTGGGTTTAAGTGTGTAATTTGCTCTGTAGCAGACATATTTATCCCATGGTCAAGGACAAAGGCTGAAAAGAAGAGTTTGTCTTGTTTAAAAATTATCCATCAGCTGGATGTGGGGGCACATGCCTGTAATCTAAGTACTTGAGATACTGAGACAGGAGGATGACAGGTTCAAGACCAGTATCAGGGAGATTCTCAGCAACTTAGTGTGACCCTGTTTCCAAAAATAAAATAAAATAAATAAGTAAAATGAGGCTGAGGATGAGAATGTTAGGTTCAATCTCTAGTACCAAAGGAGGAGGAGAGAAAAGTTACATGTCTCTATGTAGTCCAGTCTACTTTACATGAAAAACTAATGATGAAGGATGTTTTAAAGAATGTGGATGTCAGGGGCTAGAGTTCCCAGGAAAGCCAAACAACTCTTTTGGATTCTTAGAATCTGAAGATAGAAACTGTCAATCATAGGGAAGCTGATAACTGAAATTTTTTATTCCCCAACCCCAGGTGCATCTACTTTCCCTTGTAGGTTGGTAGCTTTATTTCTCTATACACTGTACCCCCTACCGATTTCAGTGATATTTATATTTAATACAAGCAATTGTTTTCTGGTCTATCTCTTTCTGATGAATCTACAGAACTTCCTTCAACACAATCATAGACAGTATTTTACAATATTTTGAAAGAGATGTGGGACCAGAATAAAATATTATAGGTTTTGTTTAAACAAGACAATATTGTAGTGAGTGTTGAGTGTAGAAAGAAATGGTGGTGGGAGACTTCAATGTGATAAAATTTGTTCTCCAAGGTCCTACTGGTGCCAGACAAGGCTTCTGGTAAGAAGCGATATCAGCTGAGATTTGAAGGCATTGGGATAGGGATCATGCTCTAGAGAGCAGAATGACATTTTCAAAGACCTGGCTACTAGATAAAATATGGTCTACCCCCATAGAGAGGCCGAAGTAGCTCCAGATGACTGATGGGAGAGTGCAAATGGGAGAGCTGGGAGAAGATGGGAGATGAAGTGGCGCTTGAAAGAATAGGAGGCCTTTCTTTAATTTTCTTTCTTTCTTTTTTTTTTTTTTTCAGCTACCAACTTTATCCTTCGGGCCATGGAAAACTACTGAAACCATATGATCTATGGAGTGATAAAATCAGATTTATATTTCAGAGACAACATTCTGGCTATGGAGGATAAAAGAACCAGAGGGGCAGAGCTGGATATGGAGAGACTAACTGGGTTTCCCAGGAGATTATGTTAGTGGCATTTAGGATGAAAGAGGCAGGATAACGACTAATATTTTGAAGATGAAAACTCTAAGATGATAATTAATTAGATGTGGAGAGCAAGGGAGGAGTAGGCATCAGAGACGAACATCCCATCTTTCCTCACATCTGTCTTGCACCTCCGTCTTGGTCTTGGGCATTGAAGCTCCTTTGCGTCCTCAGTTCCCAATGCCATATCCTTACATCCTGACGCTGATTTCAGACTCCTTGGTGACTGTTTATGCCATAGTGAAACCAATAGCACTCAAGGCTACAATCTGTACTCTGAACGTTGGTGCCGGTCACCGCCGCCCCTTGCGTATTTGTTGTGTGCTGAGAGCCCAATCTCAGGATGTCACAGTGGTTGAGCAGAGACTTTCTAGGCTGATGGATGTGGGTCCAAGTGCTGCCCGTATACTTACTCTTAGTGTACGTCACCGAGACTTATACTGATCTTTGGCAAGTCACTAAATCTTTCTTAGCATCTCACATTTTCTTGACTGTGAAATAATAACACAGCTATTGAGGTAATGAGGATTAAATGAAGGAAGAAATGCAGATCACAGTGGCTGCACATGGCACACTCATGATAAGAGTTGCCCAGGAGAAGGAGGAGATGATGGAGCAGAGGATGATAGCATTTAGGGTTTAAGGTCTCCCCTCCTATGACATAATCTGACAACACAGAATAAAAAAGGAGGCCTTTTGGATAGAGACAGAGGAAGAATCTCTTTTATCAGGGTTACATGAAGGGGGTGTGCTTAGAAGAGTCCATCTTGACCACACGAATGCTTTGACTGATTCTCCGAGCTTGAACAAGAACCAAAGCCAGGTTCAGGCCCAGCGAGGCCCCTTCCACCTAGGTTCTTGGTCTTTCCTGTGCTCATTTCCTATGCTCCACTTCAACTCTCTTCTTCGTATCTTTGTCTTCAAGTCTCAGCCTTCTTAAGCTCTCCCTCTTCCGCTCCTTTGCTGCCTTTCTTTCGCTTCTTTCCTCAAGGTAGCTTCTAAGCGCTCCAGTTCCAGGCAGGATGAGAAGTCAACATTTGCTGAAGACTGCTTTAGATTTTGGAATCTCACCCCTAAGAAATATTGAATCACTCTGCTAAAGGTTGGCACATCCCTAAGCAGAAGCAACACTAAAAACACTAAAAAATAATAATCACGGCAGTGACCATGACCAATTTTTCATTATGGTGAACCCAAACAGGCAACATTTATACTGACTGCCAGTGGCCAAACAGCATCCTTCTCAATGGCTGCAGCCTGTGCCATGCCGGTTGTTACTGGCTCAATTTCTTCCCCCCCCAAAGCCTTTGTTGAAGCGGTAACCCCCAGCTCTTCAGAATGGGACAGTGCTTGGAGAAACAGCCTTTAGAGAGGTGATTATGTGAAAACAAGGCCATGGAGGGGCGCCAATCCAAGGTGACTGGTGTCTTTTTTTGTGTGTGTGTGTGGTACTGGGGTTCCTGGAAGCCCTTCTACCTCCGGGCTCCACTCCCAGACCTATTTTCTATTTTTGAAACAGGGTCTCTTATGCCAGCGCGGCTGGCTTTGAACCTGCGCGATCCTCCTGTCTCCGCCTCCCAAGCACGGGAATTACAAGCGGGCACCACCATGCCCGTCCACTGGTGTCTTTTTGAAGAGGAAATTTAGACCCACAGAGACACCAGAGTTGCACATGCACAGAGAGGAGACCATTTGAGGACCCAGGGGAAGGTGATCATCTGTAAAGAAAGGAGAGTCTTCAGTAGAAACCAGACCTGCTGACACCTTGATCTTGAACCTCCAGCTTCTAGAATTTCTATTATTTAAGCTACCTCATCTGTGGTGTTTGTGAAAATAGCTTTAGCATACTAATATAGAGATTCTAATGTACTTTGGAATATCATGTCTGATAATAATAAAATTAGTTTTTTTTTTCGGGGGGGGTACTACTGGGGATGGAACCCAGGGACCTTCTACCTCCGGGCTACACTCCCAGATCTATTTTATATTTTATTTGGAAACAGGATCTCTTAAGCCAGCTGAGACTGGCTTCGAACCTGTGTGGTCCTCCTGTCTCAGCCTCCTAAGCACGGGATTACAAGCATGAGCCACCAATCCCGGCTCATAATAAAAACAGTTTTATTAAGCATATACTAAATTGCAGAAGTAGTACAGATTCCAATATTACATCTTTAGGCACTATCTAGGTATTGTAATTCTCATTTTGCAAACTAAGAACCAAGTTTTGGAGAAGGAAGTGATTTACTTAAAATCACAGCTCTAATAAAGGGCTGAATTGGATTCGAATCCAAATCCTTTTTACACTAGTGCCTGGGTTCTTAACCACTGTGCTCTACTGCCTACTATTTTCTACTCATCTTCTCTGACTGCTCTGCTTCCTCTAAGATAAATAATGTTCCTTTCTTATTTTTTCTATTGTTCCCTATTTCTTTGCTTTGGGATGCTAGTTACAATTTGTAATCATAAATTTAATTTCTATGATCATGTTTTTTTTATGTGTGTTTTTCTCACTAGTCCATGGTGTAGTGCTGTGCTTATAATCATGAAGATGAGGTTGGTTTTGGAATAAATAAGCACTGCTGAAAGGCTTCTTGATTTTTCTGCCAGGTGAAAGCCAGCCAGCTCTTTGCATTTGGTGAAATGATCCACCTCACAGGGTACTGGCAAGTAACAGGAACTGCTGCTGGGCTCTTTAATTTATACCTTAATATTGTTCACATGTGGCCTCAGGACTGGAGCACATCACTTAACCTTGCCACATGGTGAACGGCAGCGTGTGCACCCCTGGTGGCTTCTATCATAAGGAGCCCTGCCTGTCCTGGTGTTCTAGGATTTGTTTTTCCATTTTGTAATGCACTTCAAGGCAGGAAGCTGCGAGCCACCTGATGCTCTCCTGGTGCCTTTTCCCTCCTTTTTTCTGACTCTCCACCCTATTAACACATCTGGGTGAAGTGGCAGCTGCTTATTTTGTATATAATGCAGTCTAAAAAAATTAAACCAGACCTGTTATACCAGATTTGAGTCCTTAGTGAACAAGATCCCAGCAGGTACTTGTTGTAGGGGTCACACTGTGCTAATCACCTACTTCAACCAACGCCATATTGATGATAATGGTTATTATTTTCTCAATGATATTCTCCCATCGGAGGTGGAAACACAGTGTACATTTCCCTCAACCTAAGCTGTTAGAAAAACTCTACCTCCCCAGGGCTGAATTTCATAAAGACAGACTGTTTTTCTCTATGTGGCTTTTTATTTTTAGGTTTACTGCTCCCCCCACCCCACTTCTTTTCTCCATTTAAGGCTTTCAGAGAGAATGAATAGTATTCTACATTTTTATATTCTAAACACCCCTCCTGCATGAGGCTATTCAATTCTTTGTTGTTCTTTTTTCCAAGTTATGGTTTTAAAAATAATCTAGAACTAATTTGTCTAATGAATATGCAATTATTGCAAAAGTCTTTTGAAGTTTTTGAAAACCTTCCGTCAGCATCTTTCTGGGACATGGTGATGAATGCAGCATCAGGCACTTGGAAGCAGTTTCTAATTTGGCAGGAGCAGGTATAATCTTTGCACATTTCAAAGCTGGGCTGGATGCAGTAATTTACTGTGTACTTTTCGTGGTTAATTTAGTGTAGTTGCTTTCTAGCTTCGCTCTTTTGGCTGGTAGAATGAATGCATCATCGCTCTTGGGGCACAGTGGAGTGGAGATAGAAGTCAGGTAGAATACCGGCAACAGAATATGCAGGAGAGAAGAGGGCATGCTTAGTGTGGTCACAGCCCATGCACAAAGCTTACAAATCATAGCTACCATTTATTTCACACAGAGCATTCTATGTGACTTAATCTTTATGTAAACGTAGTCCAGAGAGCAAATAAATATTATCACTACTTTATTTTAAAATTAATTAATTAATTAATTTATTTATATTCTACCTCTGAGATACAACCTCAGCCTTTTTCTTAAAATGTTCTGTTTTGAAATAAGGTCTTGCTAAGTTGCTAAGGCTGGCCTTGAACCTACGATCTCCATGTACTGGGGTTACAGGCATGTACTACCACATTAGGATTAGCTATTTTATAAATAAGGAAAATAAGACTTAAGGAGGGTAAGAAAATACCCCTAGACCATGTAGGTAGTATGTGGCAGGGTCAGTGTTTTAAAGCTCTTATCATAGAACAGGCTTTCTGTTCTGGGCACGATGCTATGCACTTTGGCAAGTCTAGAAATGAATTTGACCTGGATTCTGTTCTCAGAATGTTTATCTTCTGGTTGGAGAGAAAAAGACAAACAGCCTTGATATGTTGCCAAGAATATTTAGAAAAGAGAGAAGATAGAGGGCCACAAAAGTGGAAGCGAAGGAAAGGGAGAAAAAAGTTTATCTCTGTAAAGATAAAATTTATCCGCAGAGGGGGATTGATTTTCTGAACTTTCTGTACACAGTTTCTTGTTTCTTGCCTACTGTGCACATTATGTTTTTGAAAGTGGCCCCTGGATAGAATGTTTCGGTAATTGTTTTTGACCTGGGGAACCAGCATCCTCCTGTGTAGTAGTTCCAGTACCTGAGTGAAGCAGCCAGCTGGGCGTGCTCCATTGCTGAAGCAGGCAGAAGCATCCCAACCCCAACTGTGGAGTCATTAGCCTTCGCTGTCAAATTGCCGAGTTCAGGCGGGTGTGAAAGGCACAGTGCCTCCTAGCCATGGGCACACAGGCTGCCATCGTCCTCATAAAAACAGCAGAGGAGCTGCTGCCAGAGTATGACACCTTATAAGCCACTGCTGTCCTGGGTGATTGTTTTTCTTTGTTCTGGCAATTGGAACAAAGTGATTCCTCCCATATCCAGTCTTTGTTATATGTGTGTGTCGCCTCCGGCCCAGTATGAATTAACAGTCTTTTGGTTTCAGGTAGTAGAATCACTCTGATTAACTTAAGCAAATAAAGAATAATTTATTAAAAGAGCCGCGAAGACTAGACCTAGGGGGAGGGAAAAAACCCATCAGGATCCACGGCAGTCACTTTTGGTAATTCTCTCTTTTGGGTTTTATAGATTTGTGTTTCTGCATATCTGTTTATTTTTCTTTCTCTACAAATCAGTTGAGAAGTTACCTCTTTTCATATGGCAATGTCAGAATATGGTTTTCCATAGCTCCAGATACCTTCTCGTTTGAGTTACCAAAAGAATCAGCTCCAAAGCGGCCCTAATTCTACTCCTGGGAGAGACAAGCCTGATGCCTTCCAGACTGGGGACACTCAGCTGTAGTCATGGTGGGAATCATAGAGTATATAGATAGGATTTCATCCCTCATCATCATGACCCCAGCCTCTGAGTGGGGAGGATTTTGCAGAAAAACGAGTTGAGGGAAGGACATTCACATAGATAATCGTGTATTTACAATCAGTAACATGATATAATTTTTACTTTTTTGAGGAGTCAGTGCAACATGTTAAGTATTCATGACAGGGTGTTATCTGTGGAAGTTTATTATTTCCTTCTTGGAACAAATGGGATTCACTTGGGGTGTGTAAAAGAAAAAACAGGTGAAATGATTCATATAATTCAAGCAAAAATCTTCTGGTGGTAGAAAAGAGGCTTTGTGTTTTTTTTTTGTTTGTTTGTTTTTGGTGGTACTGGGGTTCCTGGAAGCCCTTCTACCTCTGGGCTACACTCCCAGACCTATTTTATTTTATACCTTTTTTTATTTTTGGAAACACGGTCTCTTAACCTGCGCAATCCTCCTGTCTCCACCTCCCAAGTGCGGGGATTACAAGCGTGTGCCACCATGCCTGGCAGGCTTTGTGTTCTAAACAGATTTAGTCAGCTGATGGTACTCAAACACACAAGATAGTTGTGTGGGCATCCTAATCAAAGTCTGAGGAAGATGTGAATGGTTTTCACTGGCACTGAGAACAGAAACCACCTCTTTGTCAAATGCCTCTTATGCAGAGGTTTTTTTTTTTTTTTTTTGCTATTTCAAGGCAAAAGTTGACTTTATTACCTTCAAATCTCCAAAGAGATGCTTTACACATTTCTTCTAGACTACTTAACCTCCTTATACTTGTTTGTATAGTTTTGCCTTCTGACAGTTGCTGCTTGTTGAAGATAGTATCTGTCTTATTTTACTGTTCCCTACTAAGACTGATTATAGTGTTTTGTGCATGGGAGATTTGCAACCATTCAGGCTATTGTGGTTTGAATTTAGAGTTTCCTCATGGAAATTAGGTAGCTATGTTCGATGTGGGGGTTCATTGAGGAGAGGTCCCTGGTGTGTGGCTTTCAGGATTATATATAATATCTCTTCCCCCTGTGTTCTCTCTTGCTTTTGGCCTCCATGATGTAAGAGTGGAGCACTTGCTCTCTCCCTCTCTCTGGTTTCCACTGCCATGCTCTGAGCTCTATAAACCCAGCCTGACAAGAACTGAAACTCTGGAATCTCTAAATCTGTGAGAATAAATATTGCTTCCTCTAAATAACTTGTTAATAAATAAACTGCGTGGTCATTTGATTTTGGATTACAGTGAGAAGTCTAAAAAAGAAATTGGAATCAGAGGAATGAGATCACTACTGTACATAAGCCTGCCTATGTGTTTTTTGAGTCTTTGGAACTGGTTTGTGAGAGGAGGGTGAAAGGGGCAAAATGTTGAGAGAAAGGCTGGTGGTAAAGACTGTGCCCAGCAGATTTCATAGGGCAAGGAGGACTCTATAGGAAAATGGAGTGGAGGCCACATGTGTTACATTCTGGCAAAGGACTTATTATTTTCCCCATGTCCTGAAATTTTGTGTGAGACTAATTTTAAAGATGGTGGAATGATTAATTGGTGGAGGAAATCTCAGAAGAGCAAAGTACTCAGACTGTATTATGGATATTAATGTCTGTAGAGAGTGAGTTGTACAACAAATTTCAGGAGTGGAAAGTAAAGCAAAGAGACTTTATATATTTGCAGTTTGGTCAGAAAGGCATGTGTAAAGCTGAGATCCAGAGGAATGGGTTGTGAAAGAAAGTAAGATGGCTTGAAGGGAGGTCAAATGTTTTGCATGGGAACAAAGAAATGAATGTGGTCAGGGCATCTCAAGCCCAAGTGTGTAATCATGGAAACAGATTAAAGGGCTATGATTAAAAATGGGCTGGCAACAGCTGTGATTGAGGTAGGCCCAGTGGCAGCTGTGATTAAAAAGGGTCCTGCAGCAGTGATTAAAGAGGGTATGATTACCTTTACTGCTGCCAGTCAATTTTGGCACTCACATAATGCTGGCTTTGCTAGAAAAAAAAAGGGGTCATGGCATCTTCCCCCAGATTTCAAAGGAAGGCCTGGGAAGCCAGGCAATATGTGGTAGGGTCAAAATATGCTCAAGAAGCCCCAAAGAGGGCAATTTGTGAAACTGTAAGAGTGAAGGGAGGAAGGAAGACCCCTGAGATTTAGAAATCCTAGAAATGTGGAACAACTGGGAGAGAAGGCTGCAAGCTGCAAGCTACAGAGCCAGGCTAGAAGAGTAAATATGCCATCAATTGCAATAATTGATGCAAGGCCATAGGGTCAGGGTTGCTAAGGCCCCTTGAAGGTCACAGCTCATCACCATGTGCCCCAATGCCAGAAAAGGAGCTTCAGGGTTAAATACTTGCCTTAATGTATTTTGATCTTGTTTTGGTCCCATTCCTTCTCTCTATGGTTCTATTTCTCCCCTTGGGATATAAATGTTTACTCTGGACCTTTGTACATTGGATGTATGTAACTTGCTGTTTATTTTTACAGGGGCTCACAGCCAATAATTTACCTTGAGTCTCAGAGGAGACTTTAGACTGTGGACGTTTGAGCAATTCTTAAACCCTTAAGACTATAGGAACTCTTGGAGATGGACCAAAGGCTTTTTGCATTATGAGATGGCTGTGAGGTCTTGGGGAAGTGCTGTGTTTTGACTTTAGAATGCTCCTCATACCTCATGGAAATAAGGTAGCAATGTTGGTGGTGGGGCTTGATTGAGGAGGAGGAGTCTTTAGGGTATGGCCTTGTGGATTATATGTGGTCTTTCCTTCCCCTGATTTCTCTTTTGTTTTTGGGCTCCATAATGTGAGAGCAGAACACTTGCTCTCTTTCTCTCTCTGCTTCCTGCTGTCATGCTGTGAGCTCCACAGACCTGGCCTGACATGGACTGAAACTCTATTATTTTCAAAATCATGAGCAAATAAGTATTATTTCCATGAAATAACTGTGAGCAAATAAATTGTGTGGTTAGTTATGTTGGATTATAGCAGTGAGAAAGATATCTTAAACACATCCTAAATAAGTGAGTCATTGTCCCCGGAGTACACCAGATCAAAAATTATTGCTTCAAAATTTCTTAGGTCGAAGTTTCTTCAACTGGCCAAATAATTGATCAAATAAATGTACCAGAGACTTCCAGGAAGATTGTGACTCCATTACCTTAAAAACAGCATTTTTACAAAAGCCAGAAAACACCACAACTTTTTTTAGTGTTTTTTAAAATTAATTAATTAATTAATTTATTTTTGAAACAAGAAAAGGGTCTTACTGAGTTGCAAAGAGCCCCACTAAGTAGCTAAGGCTGTCCATGAATACAATCCTCTGGTCTCAGTCTCCCGAATGCTGGGATTACAAGGGTATGCTACCACACCTGTAGCTTTAAAAAGAACAAAGGCAGCAGGAAAAAAAATGATCAGAGAGCAAAAAGAAACTGCCACCTCATGATGCCACACTACAGTGGCGCTATCTTACCTCACTGCACCTGACTCCAGAGATGAACAGGAAAACAGCCAAGGACTTGTAGTAAGTAGCTGCAGATCATTGGAATTGTAAGCCATCAGTTCCTCTTGCACAAACACCGTCTACAACTTGCAGTAGTGGAGGCTAATCTCATTACAATCTCCAGTGACCTAGACTGGCACTCAACAACACCATAAGTGAAGCCTCCACCCCCATGGGAGAACGCCCAGGGTAGAGCCCCCAGGGACTCACGAGGCTGCGATAACCTCCCTAGGTCTGAGACTTTGTGGTTCAACCCAGCAAAGATAGAGATAAAGTCTTCTGTTGGACATAGTAGAGGCTTGGACAGACTCAGGCTCTGCATCAGTGCAAAGTGTGGAAAGGAGACCTATGCTTGACACTAGATTCAACTAGTAGGATCTCCAGGATCACCACAGACCACCCAGTTGTGGTGAATGGGGAGAAGTCAGACCATCCCAGCCCTAACTATGCAGAAAAGAGACTCTTACATTGAGTTTTGTTTCAGAGGCATCTACCATCTAGGGAGGAATGGAGAGACCGAGACTCCACATCTATGGAAAGCATGGAGGGTAATCTATGCGTAACACTAGGTCCAGCCCCATTGGTACCAGCCATCTGAATAGACTAAGAAAGACTCAGAGAACCAAGCTTGCAGCAGGAAAGGTGCTGGTGGTACTCGGTGTCTGCACAGAGAGACTGCAGAGGCTCAGTCTCCTGAATATATATTTGTAGGGTTGCATTATTATGTTTTGTTTTTGTTTGTGTGTGTGTGTGCTTATTTAATTGCCCTATTCCCAACCCCTCTCTCAAGCTTCTTCCCTTGTACATACATACTCTCTTTTCTCCATTCCCTTTCTTTTTTTCTTTCTTCTTTTCTCATCTTTCTCTTGTATTAAATCCACTTCATACCACTATACTAAAAACTATACACTGGTTGCTAGAATACTACTAAATATTCACTATCTCTATTCTCTACTATATACTACCTTATCAAACTCATATTCTCATTCTATTCAACCCTATCTTACCCTATTCCTGAATTTATGACTTCACTTCCCTCCTCACTCAACCTTTACTGTTGAATACAACACAACTTTCCCTTGGACATACCACCTGACACCTAGAGACTGAGAGAAGTCTACCAAAAGCAACAGATACAAACTTCTGAAATCATAAGAAGGAGGAATAATAAGGAAGCAATGTGCTACCACATCCCCACAATAACAGAACCTGACAACACAGAATTGCAGAGATCTCCAGAAGGTCAAACAGGAATGTAATTGTAGAAATAATACAGGACTTCTGAAAAGAATTTAGAGTGTGAAAGAAATAAAGGATGAAATCATAGAAGTGAAAGCATCAATTCAAACTATAAACAATTGATTAGACCACATGAAGAATAGAATCTCACTCCTAAAAAATGATCACTCCAAAAATAAATGCATAGTATATAACTTAGAAAAAACAATTCAACAGCATGAATTTACACTGAAGAAATATGGGCCCATTTTAAAAGAGCTAACCTAAGAATAAGTGACATAGAAGAGGGAATAGAAGGTGAAACCAAAGGGATCAACATTCTTTTCAAAGAAGTAATATTAGAAAAATTTCCAAACATAGAACAAGAGGTTGATTCACAGGTACAGGAAACTAATAGAACTCTCTTTAGACAAGATCAGAGAAGAGGTTCACCATGACACAGAAGAGTTAAACTGACCAATGTAGAAGGCAAGGAGGGACTCATAAAGGCAACAAAAACAAAAGACCAAGTGGCATTCAGAATCACTCCAGACTCCCAAACCAAGTCATGAAAGCCAGAAGGGACAGGAGTAACATATTCGAAACTCTGAAGGAAAACAACTTGCAGCCAAAAATTTCCTACCAAGCAAAACTATTTCTCAAATTAGACTGGGAAATAAAAATCTTCCATGATAAACAGAACTGAAGGAATTTCTGCCTTCCAAACCAGCACTAGAGAAAATACTCAAAGAGATTAACTGTAAAGAAGAAATAAGTAATATATGACAGAATGAGAGAAACAAGAATTTGCATCCAGCAAACAACTAAGCAAAACAAACAAACAAACAAACAAACAGAAAACATTACCTCAAACAGAAGTTAAATCTCAATATGTTAGGAATTAAAAACCATCTCTCAATAATCACACTGAATATAAATGGCCTCAACTCCCCAATAAAATGACATAAGGTGGCAAAATGGATTAAAAATCAGAATCCATCTATCTGCTGGCTGCAAGAAATGCATCTTACAAGTAAAGATAGTCACAAACTAAAGGTAAAGGGCTAGAGCAAGGTAATCCATGCCACTGTAACTCAAAGACAAGCAGGAGCAGAAAATATGATATCAGACAAGTTAGACTTCGAGCCCAAGCTTATTAGATGAGACAAAGCAAGTCATTTTTTCTAAACTGGGAAAAGGAACAATCCAGCAAGAGGAAATAATGATAATCAACATTTATGCCCCAAACACAGATGCAGCTACTTTCATAAAACAAACTTTTGTGACATTAAGTCACACTAAATCCCAGTACAATAATACTAGGAGACTTCAACACCTGTCACACTGTTAGACTAATCTAGACAAAGGTCAATAAAGATGCCTTACACCTCAAGAACACCATCAACCAAAGTGACCTATTAGACACATATAGAAGATTCCACCCAACTACAGCAGAGTTCACATTTTTCTCAGCTGCTCATGGAATGTTCTCCAAAATAGATCACATTCTGGGACACAAAGTGAGCACTAGCAAATTAAAAAATGTGATGTACTTCCTTGTGTCTTTTAAGACCATAATGAATAAATCTAAAAATCAACTATAAGAAGACTCACAGAAACCACATACACATTTGGAGACTGAACACCATAGTGCTGAATAAAGAATGGGTCATAGAAAAAGTAAGGGGGTTATAGTAAGAAATTTCTAGAAACAAATGAAAATAGAGATACAACATATCAAAACATTTGGGAAAATTTGAAGGCAGTATTATGAGGAAAATTAAGACTTTGAGATACACACCTCAAGGTCCTTGAAAAACAGAAGCAATCTAACCCAAAGCCAGCAGAAGACAGGAAATTATTAAAATCAAAGCAGAAACCAAAAAAGTACAGAAAGAATTCATAAAATCAACAAAACCAAGAGCTGGTTTCTCAAAAAATTTAACAAGATAGATAAAACACTAGCCAGCTTAACTAAAAAAAAGAGAGAATCAAGCCAAATTATAAAGATAAGAGATAAAAAAAAGAAGGTATTACTACTGGCAGTGTAGAAATCCATAGGATTATAAGGAACTACTTTCAAAAACTATACTCCAACAAAATGGAAAACCTGGAAGAAATTGACAACAGTCCTTAACTGGGTCAAGATGATATAGAAAATTTAAACCAATCAATAGCAATCAAAGAGATTGAAATAGCAATAAAAGCCTACCATCAAAGAAAAGCCCAGGACCAGATGGTTTCCAAAATGAATTTTATAAAGCTTTATAAAAGAGCTAATCCCTATATGCCTCAATCTATTTTATGAAATAAAAAGAATCAGGACTCTCCCAAATACATTTTATGAAGCCAACATCATATTAATACCAAAACCAAATAAAGAAAGCTCAAGGAAGGAAAACTACAGGCCTACCTATATCATTGATGAACTTGAGTGCAAAACTGCTAAACAAAATATTAGCACCATGCATTTAAAACCAACTCATGAAAATCATACACCATGACCAAGTAGGGTTCATCCTAGGGATGCAAGACTGGTTAAACATATGAAAATCAATCCATGTAATTTATTACATAAACAGAACCAAAGATAAAAAAAATCACATGATCATTTCCATAGATGCTGAAAAAGCATTTGATAAAATTCAACATCCATTTATGCTAAAAGCACTGCAGAGAGTCAGAATAGAAGTAACATACCTCAACATCATAAAGGCAATCTATAATAGGCCCACAGCCAACATCATATTAAATGGGAAAAACTTTGAGAATTCCCCCTAAAAATAGGAACTAGACAAGGATGTTCATTATCACCACTTCTTTTCAATATAGTACTTGAGACCCTAGCCAGAGCAATAAGGCAAGAAAAGGAAATCAAAGGAGTACAAATAGAAAAAAGAAGAACTGAAACTTTCACTATTTGCAGATGACATGATACTATACTTAGAAGATCCAACAAACTCAACCAACAGGCTTATAGAACTGATCAACAAATTCAACATGGTGTTTGGATATAAAATCATTCTTAAAAAATCAGAAGCTTTTCTGTATAACAACCATAAATCTATTGATAAAGCAATTCAGAAAATACTTCCACTCAGGATATTCCACAGTAAAACAACATACTTATGAATAAACTTAACATAAGAGGTAAAAGATCTCTACAAAGAAAATTATAAAACATTGAAAAAATAAATTGAAGATCTTAGAAGATTAAAAGATCTTCCATGTTTATGGATAGGCAAAATAAATATCATCAAAATGGCCATACTTCCAAAAGTGATCCACAGATTCAATGTAATACCAATTAAATTGCCAAGGTAATTTCTTACAGATAGAAAAATCAGTCCTTAAATTCACTTGGAACAACAACAACAACAACAACAACAACAACAACAACAACAACGGCCCAGAATAGCCAAAGTAGTTCTCAGCAACAAAAACCATGCAGGAGGAATTACAATACCTGACTTTGAACTATACTACAAAGCTATAGTAATATAAACAGCATGATACTGGCACAAAAACAGATACATAGACCAATGGAGCAGAATAGAAGACCCAGAAACAAGTTCACACACTTATAGCCAATTGCTTTTTGACAAAGGGGCCAAAAACATACACTGGAAAAAAGATAGCTTTTTTAGCAAATAGTGTTGGCAAAACTGGTTAACCATATGCCTAAAAGTGGAACTAAACCCCACCTTCTCATCTGGCACAAGAGTCAATTCAAGCTGGATCAAAGACTTGGAAACTAGACCAGAGACCTTGAGGCTCCTTGAAGAGGGCATAGGTCCAACACTGCAATACATAGGCACAGGTGAAAACTTGCTCAACAAGACCCCGAAGGCACAAGAAACTAAAAGGTGGATCAATACATGAGACTGCATTAAACTGAAGCACTTCTGTACAGCAAAAGGAAACTATGAAGAACCTTAACTGAGAACCAACAGAATGGAAGATTCTTTCCACATACTCCTCTGATACAGGAATAATATCTAGAATATACAGAGAATTCAAGAAACTCAGAACTAAGAAAATTACCCAATCAAAACATGAGCAAGGGAACTATAATAGACACTTCACATAAGAAGAAATTCATATGGCCAATAAATGCATGAAAAAATGCTCAACATCATTAGCAACTAGAGAGATGCAAATCAAAACTACCCTGAGATTCCACCTAACTCCAACTAGAATGACAATCATTCAAAACACAAACAACACAAGCTGGTGAGGATGTAGAGAAGTGAGAACTCTACTACATCTGTAGAACTGCAAACTAGTGCAACCACTTTCGAAAACTTTATTAAGGATTATCAGAAGAATTGGAGCAAACTTTCCATTTGATCCAGCAATACCACTTCTGGGTATCTATCCAAAAGAATGGATACCAAACTACCAAACCAATGCTTGTGTAGCTATGTTCATAGCTGCATAATTCACCATTACCAAACTATGGAACCTGCCAAAATGTCTACCAACAGAGAAATGGATTAAAAAACTATGGGATATGTATACAATGGAATTTTACTCAGCCATAAAGAAAACCACAATTATATCATTTACAGGGAAATGGATGGAACTGTAGAACTTTATATTAAGTGAGATTAGTCAGTCTCCCTCAAAATAAGAATCAAATGCTTTGCCTAATTTGTGAAAGCTAGGGAAAAATGATCATAGGAAGAACTCTAGATGAAGAAGGAGATACTATAGATGAGCAAATAAGGCAACCTAAATGAGGGAATGGGAAGGGGAAGATGGAAATTCTCTAATGTTCATGATATACATTAACAAACATATTAAAGTCAATCATTAAGCCAAATATGAGAATGAAGGAAGGGGAGTGAATGGGAAGGGAATTGGCTAAGGACTAGTTAATTGGGTGATGTGTGCACGTATGTCTCCACAATCTTATACTTCATTAAGATGTATGACTAGAATGCACCAATAAAAAATTAAAAAAATAAATGTACCAGTATCGTAAATACACTTATTACTGTGTTTAATGCTAGTAGTCATGTGGCTTTATGATTTATTAGTTAAGACTTTGAGTAAGCTTATCCTGAGTTTCAGTGTCCCCTCTGCAAATTAAGGAGCGGAGAGGATGGGCAATAACCCCTGGTGCAATGACTGTGAGGATTAGAAATTATACACAGAAAGCATTGTGGTGCACGCTTGCAATCCCCATGCTTGGGAGGCAGAAACAGGAGGATTGCACAGGTTAGAAGCCAATAACACTGGCTTGAGACTCTGTTTCCAAATTTAAAAAGTATAAAATAGGTCTGGGAGTGTAGCCCAGAGGTAGAAGGGCTTCTGGAAACCCCAGTAGCACCAAAAAAAAAAAAAAAAAAAAAAAAAGCATGAATACAGAATAACCTTTTTGTTTAACTGTGATCATTACTTATTATGGAAAGAGTAATTTTTCATTTGTAACTTTCAAGTACAATAAAAATCACATTTTAAATTTTTCTGATTGATATTATTCTTTCTGTTCTGTTCCCTAGGAGATAATTCAATTTCAGTGGTATTCTAAAGACCTTTAAGCTTCCTAAGGATTTAGAAAGTTCCTCTGAGTCTCATGCAGGGCTTTGCCCTTTCAAAAGGCTCTCTTGACTCTAGCCAACTCTTCTAACCCCCGAGTAACCATTCCAAACCTTCTTGCCCTCTAAGGTAGGTAGGTAGCTATGTCTCTTCAAGCTCAACTTGGGCTTCAGGGTCTCTCTTGGTATTTTCTCAGGACCACAACTTGCCATGTTCTCCTTTTCCCCTTGAACAGAGACTCTTTTTCTCTCTCTCTGCTTCCTGCTGCCACACTCTGAGCTCCACAGACCTGGCCTGATATGAACTGAAACTCTATTATCTTCAAAACCATGAGCAATGGTATTACTTTCTTAGTTTGGCCTTTACCTTCTAGCTATAAAAACCTGAGACAGAGTTGCAGGCCTTTGTTCTAGAAATCTAGTAACTTCTGCATCTGTTTCTGAAACACAAAAGTTGTTAGCAATCTCTGAAGGCAGAAAAATTCTAAAATAAATAAATAAATTTGGTGTTGGGAAGGGAAATTGGCATTCACTATTTCCATTTTTCTATATCAATGGTAACAAACTAATATCTGGAAAGACCAGCCAATACTGTGCTTCCCATCAACCTGCTAAGTCTTATTTGTCCTCTGTTAAGTCTTGAATGGAGAGCTTTGTCTCAGAGCTTTGTGTACTTCTTTCTAACTGGACATTTCCACCAGTTTCTAATTTGCTTCTCTCTCATTGCTTAGAGTCTCAGCTCAAATATTACCTCTTCATAGAAGTCTTTTTAGAATACCTTTTCTAAAGTAGAGATCATTCCCAAGTAGAACCAACTACATCACCCTCCTTTGTTATTTTCATAGCATTCATCACTACCTTCACTTACCTTGATTATTCACTGTCTGTGTGTGTTGGGATGTAACCTTCACAGGGATAGAGACCTTGTCTTATTCACCACTGTATTCTTTGGCACATATCAAGAACTCAGAAAACAGTTCTTTTTTTTTTTTTTTGTGGGTCTAGGGATGGAACCCAGGGGCATTTGACCTTTGAACTACACCCCGCCCTATTTTTTTTTTTTATTCTTTGTATTGAAACAGGGTCTCACTAAGTTGCAGAGGGCCTCACTAAATAGCTGGGGCTGCCCATGAACCACGATCTTCTGGTCTCAGCCTCCTGAATGCTGGGATTACAAGTGTGCACCACCACGCCTGGCCAGAAAACAGTTCTTGAATGAAAGTTCATTGTCATGCTAATGGTGATGAAGAAATTGGTAAAATAAATATAACACAATACCTGTGCCAAAGTTGTTTAAACTATTTTGAGTTAGTATTCAAGAAATAGTTTAAGAACCAACCTAAGAGTTGGGTGGGAAATTTTGTAGAAGGTAATGCTTATTTATAAAATATAGAAATGACTTAGTGAGGCCCTCTGCAACTCAGTGAGACCCTGTTTCAAAATAAAGAATAAAAAATAGAGCTGGTGGTATAACTCAGAAGTAGAATGCCCTTGGGTTCAATCCTCAGCACCACACACATTAAAAAAGAAATGCACATGTAATATATAGTATATATGAAAATATGTATAAAATAAATGCTATATCTAATATATATATATATATATTTAGGAAATATATATATATAGTTAGAAAATGTTCTTAAAGTTCTAATGCTTATATTACTAATATTAAAGACAGACAAAAGATCCTGTGTTTATCAAAAGAGGACATGGGTTTAAAAAGCTCAGAGCAATATTGGTTTAAACTCTAGAGCCACAGCAACTTCTGAGCTGACTCCATCAGTCCCACTGGGAGCTTCAGGGATGCTATCTATAGATTTCTGGTTCATCAGAGCTGGATAGGACTCTGAGATCTGTCCTTTTGGAAAAGATTCTGTAAGTGATTATGCTTCATAACCAAATTTGGGTACCAGTGATTTATACCAAAAAGTTTATGGAATGTAAAACATATATGAATTTAGAAAGAAAGAGCTTTGTGGATGAAGCAGAACTTCAGCTTGAAGAAGAGAGGATTTCAAAGGGGCAATTTGAAAGAAGCAAATTTTTAATCAATTCATAAGTAGTTGCTAACCCCTAAATTCATAATTTACACTCCATCTCCAGTGCTTGAAGTAAATGGCAGTGCTCCAGTTTTTATTTTTTCCCAGTTTCATTTAAAAACAATGTTTTATATTATAAGAAATGTTAGCTATACAAAAATGTAGAATAGAGTAACGAACCCTCCTCCTCCTTTTTTTTTTTTTTAAATTTTTTGCGGTACTGGAGATAGAACCCAGAGGCATTCTACCTCTGAGCTATATACCAGCCCTTTTTATAAATTTTGAAACAGGGTCTCACTGAGTTGCAAAGGGCCTCACTAAGTAGCTGAGACTGTCCACAAACTGTGATCCTCCTGTCTCAGCCTCTCGAATGCTGGGATTAGGATTACAAGCGAGTGCCACTATGCCTGGCTTAATGAACTCTTCTATATCCACCACCTAGTTTCAGCACTTATCCAGTCACTACCAATTTTATTTCATCAATGCCCTAATTCACTATCACCCCACCTTCAGATTATTTTGAACAAATGATATAATTTATTTTATAAACTTCTTTTTAAATTTATTTTATTTATTTATTTTTCCATATTTAATTTTATTTATATGTGGAACATATTGAAAATGGTGTACCTTTAGATTGTGTTTCATGCCTTCTACACCCCATTCTCCTTCCCTTCTCCCAATAAAGAGTGTCCAGGTTAACCATGCTACGTTTATACTATTACACATATTCAGATGTAGCTCCTCCACTGAACAACCTCAGATTTCTTCCTCTCCTATACTTCCATTCTAGCTTTGCTGAGATTTCCCCTCCATCATCTGTTGTCCCTCTGGTATTACCACTACTCCCTAGCTTGGGCATATTAGAGAAAACGTATGTCCCTTCTCTTTCTGTGCTTGACTAATCTTGCTTAACATAATGTTCTCCAGTTCCTTCCATCTTCTTGCAAATGCTATTATTTTATTCTTCTTTATAGCTGAATAGAATTCCATTGTGTGTATTTCCCATAATTTTGCAATCCATTCATCTGTTGATGGAGATCTAGGTTGGTTCCATATTTTGGCTATTACAAACTGTGCTGCTATGAACATGGGTATGCATATGTTAATGTAGTTCTCTGAATTCAAGCCCTTTGGAAAGGCACCCAGGAGTGGTATAGCCAGATCAAATGGTGGATCTATTCCCAGTTTTCTAAGGAATCTCCACACTGATCTCCATAGAGGCTGAACTACTTTGCACTCCCACCAACAGTGAAAAAGAGTTCCTCTTTCCCCACATCCTCACCAGCATTTGTTGTCATTTGATTTCTTTATGCTTGCTATCCTGATTGGGGTTAGATAGAATCTCAGTGTAGTTTTTATTTGCATCTCTCTGATGGCTAGTGATGTTGAACATCTTTTCATGTATCTATTGGCCATTTGTTTCTCTTCTTTTGTGAAGTGTCTATTCAGTTCAGTTGCCCATTTCTTGATTGGGTTGTTTGTTTTGCTAGTGTAGAGTCTTTTGAGCTCTTTGTATATTCTGGATATTAGTCCCCTATCAGAATGGTGGCTGGTAAAGATCTTCTCCAATTCTGTAGGCTTCCTCTTTAGGTTCTTGATGGTTTCCTTTGATGAGAAGAAACTTTTTAGTTTGAAGAGATCCCACTTAGTAATTTGACTTTAATTTCCTGTGCTTTGGAAGTCTTGTTGAGAAAGTTACTGCCTGTGCCTATATGTTGTAGTGTTGATCCTACACCTTTCTCTAATAACATCACAGTCTCTGGTCTAATTTCTAAGTCTCTGATCCATCTCAAGTTGATTCTTGTCCATGGTGAGAAGTAAGGATTCAGATACAACTTTCTACAAATGGATAGCCAGTTCTCCCAGCACCATTTGTTGAAAAGGCTATTTTTTCTCCAGTGTATGAGTTTGGCCCCTTTGTCAAAGATCAATTGACTATAGATGTGGGTTTGTTTCTGTATCTTCTATTCTGTTCCACTGGTCAGTTTGCCTATTGTTGTGCCAATGCCACGCTGTTTTTACTACTATTGCTCTATAGTATAATTTGAAGTCCAGGATTGTGATGCCTCCTGCCTGGTTCTTATTGCTGAGAATTACTTTGGCTATTTTGGGTCTTTTCTTTCTCCATACAAAATTCATAACTGATTTTTCCAGGTCTATGAGAAATGTTGTTGGTATTTTAATGGGAATTGCATTGAATCTATAGATCACTTTTGGTAGAATGGCCATTTTGATGATATTTATTCTGCCTATCCATGAGCAAGGAAAATCTTTCCATCTTCCAAGGTCTTCAATTTCTTTCTTTAATGTTTTGTAGTTTTCTCTATAGAGGTCTTTTACATCTTTGGTTAGGTTTATTCCTAGGTATTTTATTGGTTTAGAGGTTATAGTAAATGGAATAGTTTTCTTTATTTCTTTGGTTGTGGATTTATTGTTGGCATAAAGAAAAGCAACTAATTTTTTTAGGTTGATTTTGTATCCTGCAACTTTGCTGAATTGGTTAATCAGCTCCAGAAGTCTTTTGGTTGAGTTCATTGGATCTTCTAGATAAAGAATCATATCATCTGCAAATAAGGATAGTTTTAATTCCTTTCTTCCTATTTGAATTCCTTTGATTTTCTTCTCTTGTCTTATTGTTGTGGCAAGAGTCTCAAGGACTATATTGAAAAGGAGTGGTGATAATGGGCATCCTTGTCTTGTGTCTAATTTTAAAGGGAATTATTGCAGTTTTTCCCCATTCAATATGATGTTGGCTTTGGGTTTATTGTATATTGCCTCAATGATGTTGAAATTTGTTTCTTCTATTCCAAATTTCTGCGGTGCTTTTTAACATAAATTGGTGTTGGATTTTGTCAAATGCTTTTTCAGCATCTATTGATATGATCATGTGGTTTTTGTTCTTAGTTCTATTTATGTGGTGAATAACATGTATTGACTTGCGTATGTTGAGTCAGCCTTGCTTTTCTGGGATGAAACCAACTTGGTCATGGTGTACAATTCTCTTGATAGGGTTTTGAATGCGTATAGCCAGTATTTTGTTTAGAATTTTTGCATCTGTGTTCATTAAGGATATTGGCCTTTAATTTTCCTTTCTTTAAGTATCTTTATTTGGTTTGGGGATTAATGTGATACTGGCCTCATAGAAGGAATTAGGGAGAATTCCATCTCTTTCAATTTCCTGGAACAAGTTGTGAAGTATTGGTATTATTTCTTCACTGAAAGTTTTGTAGAATTCAGCTGGAAACCCATCAGGGCCTGGGATTTTCTTTGATGGCACAATTATGATTGCTGTTGCTATTTCTTTGTTTGCTATTGGTTGGTTAGGCTTGCTATGTCCTCTTGGTTCATTTTAGGTAGGGTATATGTGCTTAGAAATCTATCGATTTCTTCCATGTTTTCCAGTCTGTTGGAGTATAAATTCTTAAAATAGTTTCTGATAATTCTTTGAATTTCCCTTCTGTCTGTGTTGATGTCTCCTTTTTCATTTCTGATTTTAATAATTTAATGAGTTGACCGAATACTGGACCTGGGGTGCACGCTAAGACCCGCAGCTTCTCTGGGTGCACTCAGATACCTGACTGCCTTGATCCAGGTGTCTGGAGGATTTCTTGTGCCACTGTGGACCCGCGTTTGGTGAGCACACAGGTTTCTGGCTTGGGCGCTGCTCACTGTTTAAGATGTTGGAGCTCTATGTCCATTTTCAAACTCCTGGGTTGTTTTGCCACGTTGGTGTCAGTTAGGTCCCGGGATTGTAGTTTGGGCCAGCAGCCCGCGCTGGCATGGCAGCCCAGCTCTGTCTGCAGCAGATCTGATCTATAAACTTCTTAATATGTAAAAACAAGGACTTTTAAAATTTTATAACCTCAATACAATCATCATACTAAAATAATAATTTAAAAATATCTATTCAGTGTTAGTTAAACTTTCCTTACTTGTTGCAGAAATGCTTTTTCACTATTGATTTTACATCAGTTTCAAATAAGGCCCATATATTTTAATTGATTGATTAAAATATATGAGATTTATTAAAAATGGTCTCTTTTTTAAAAAGTTTTTAGATTGATAGGTCTCTTAAACATCCTTTCTATATTTTTTTTCTTTCTTGTGCTCTTTGCAAATTATTTATTCAAAAATTTAATCTTTTGGGGGAAGGAGAGATGTTTCCCACCGTCTGAATTTTGCTGATTTTATTCCTGTTATTCTATGCTGTCTTTTTTGTTCCTTGCATTTTCCATAAACTGATAATCAGATTTAAAAGCTTAATCATACTAGGATTTAATGTTTTGCCAACATTCCATATGTGTTGGTGTTTGTTTTTAATCAGAAAGCATATAATGCTTTGGTGTGTCTCTCTTTGTTATAATAGTAGCTGCTGATTAGTTTTTAAATTTAATTTTTTGTTGGCACATTATAATTACATATAATAATGGGATCATTATGACCTATTTCAACATGCAAATAACATCATTTGGTCAATTTCATTTCCCACTACTTCTCCTTTCTCTTCCCTCCTTCTGCCCTTGGTCCCTTTCCTCTTATTTGTCTTCCTTCTGTTTTCATGAGATTCCCCCTCTCTTATTTTCTTTTTCTATATAGCTTTCATATATGAAAGAAAACATATGACTCTTCACTTTCTGAGACTGACTGTGATTTAATTATTTCTTTCTTATTTATTATTTGGAGTATTTTTATAATAATAGTATTATGCAGAAAAACAGGTTAAATACTTTTTCTTTTTATGTGTGTGTGTGTGTGTGTGTGTGTGTGTGTGTGTGTGTGTGTTGAAAGTCTCTAAAAGAGACCAGTAAGTTATTTTGTTGTCTTTAATATCATTATCAACTCAGGTGTTGGAATATAGTTATCTTTCAGTTTATTGTAGTTAGTATTTTTAGTCCTCATACTTCTTTACCATTGTGTAATTCTTCATTGTATGGATGTATCACCAATTTATATTTAAGAGTTTCACAAATATTTTCTGTAAAGGACCAAATAGTAAGATATTTCTCACATTTCTTTTTACAATCCTTTAAATGTCAAAACAACTCTTAACTTGGAGGCTGTATGAGAACAGGCCCTCAGATTTGGGTCTTGGACTGTAGTTGCCCAACTCTGAGCCAGTAGCTAAGGGTAGCACCAGTGAGGTCAAATACTATTGACTTACTTGCAGACGTTTACTATTATTACAGTTAGGTGGCTGCATGTTTCTCTTGTCATTTCCACCATGGGAATGAAGATTTACATTAATTTTGTGAGATGTTATCAGTGAGTTTGTCCAGTTTTTACCAGCAATGAATGAGAATGCTTTTCCTCTAATCTTACCAAAAATTGTAGGTTGTTGAACTTTTAGATTTCTGTTTCCCTGAGTGAGTAATAAATATGGGCTTACTTTGCATTTCATTTATTATGAAGAAAATGGAGTTTCTTATATTATGGGTTAGTAGTCATTTACATTACTTTTTGGTGAACTATCCATATCATTTGCCCAGTTTTCTATTATTTATTGGTTTATTCTCTAATTTTATATTATTAATGCATTATCTTTGCTTAAGTGGCAGATGTTTTTGTCTAGGTAGTCATTTTATTTTTAATTATAGAACTTTTGTTACATAAAAATTTTTACTTAAATTTTTTTATGTCAAATTGATCAAACTTTTCCCTTATTACATCTAGGTTTTAAGCCACAGGAAAAAGTAAGAATACTCTCAAGTTATAGAAATTTATCCGTTATATTCTATCATTTTATTTTTGATGATATAATTCTATTCTTATATTTATTTTATCTTATTTTATTTTATTTGGTAGTACTGGGGTTCCTGGAAACCCTTATACCTCTGGGCTACACTCCCAGACCTATTTTCATATTTTTTATTTGGAAACAGGGTCTCTTAAGCCAGCGAGGCTGGCTTCAGACCTGCGCGATCCTCCTGTCTCCACATCTCAAGCGTGGGATTACAAGCGTGCGCCACCACGCCTGGCCTATTCTTATATTTAGATACCTGATTCATTTGAAATCTATAAATGGTGTATGAAGTTAGGAACGTATCTAATTTTATATTTTGCTATATTACCTACCAGGTTTCCCCATACCACTTAATAAAATATGTTTTTTCTCAACTCATTGGAGATGCTGACTTTGAATTATTGAAAGTTTTAAATTATGCACATTTCAATTATTAATGGTTAAATGTTTATATACAATTAGGATTTTCTATTTATTCCATTTGTCTTTTGTCTATTTATGAACCAGCACCACATCTGAAACAGTTTATAGATTAAAAAAGTTTCAATATGAAATAGGGCTAAGCTACCCTCTCATATTTTCTCATCTCTATCAGTATTTTCCAAGATTAACTTAATAACTTTATATTCAGGAAAATAAAAACATGGTGGCCTTTTATTGGTTCTTATTAAGTATAAAAATTAATTTTGGTGCATAGATGACTCTTTGATGTTTGTCCCACCTGTCAAGAATGTGAAAAGAAAGTTTTTCCATTTGTGTAAGTCTACCCTTTTTTTTTTTTTTTTGGTGGTACTGGGTGTGGAACCCAGAGGCTTTCTACCTCCGGACTATACTCCCAGACCTTTTTTTTAATATTTTATTTGGAAACAGGGTCTCACTAAGTTGCCGAAAGCCTCACTAAGTAGCTGAGGCTGGCTTCGAACTCGTGCGAACCTCCTGTCTCAGCTTCCCAAGCGTGGTGATTACAAGCGTGCGCCACCACGCCCGGCAGTCTACCCTTTTTACATAACTTTTCATCATTTCTTTATTTGGGGTTAACCTCGTGGATGTGTTTTTGTTTTGTAAGCCAACCTGGAAGTATTTTATAGGTTTGTTAAGTCCATTTACATTTATTGGTGTGATGAAAAGGTTTGACTTGAGTGATACTGTATTTCATTTTTGCAATATGACTCTCTGTGTGTGTGTGTGTGTAATATTTCACTATGGGTTTGTTTTATTTGCTTGCCCTTTTCTTTCTTTTTGATATATCTTTCAGCATTTAGGAAGGTTTTATTTTTAGTCTAATGAATACCTTTATATAATACATCCACTATTTTATTTGAATAGGGTCTGATGCTTCCTTACTATGAACAAGATAGAAATTGACTAGCAGTTCTTTCTCTTCCCTTCCCTCTCCTAGAGAATGTAGTGCAATTGTATGCTAAAATAATATTATTTTCCTCAGTTAATACCTATAAGGTACTCATCAAGCTGGATCTTCTTTGTATATATTCTCTTTCTATTTACATTTTGAATAGCTAGTCCTAGAAAAGAGGAAGAGGAAAGTGGCAACATCTTTCACCTCATATTCTCTCTTCCTCCAACAGAACCCAGATTGTGATGGGTAAAGGGGGGATTTTAATTAACTCTCTTGAATATCTTATTTATGCTTTTAATAATAGTTGGCTTTTCTGAATGTTCTTTTCATACTTCCTTGAATGTTTTATAAATAGAGAGCCAGTGACCACCGTAGGGAACAATGATCTCATCTCTTTCAGTGCCCCGGGAGAGATGAGAAAGTGGAAATGAGAGGATGAGAATATAGTTCATCCATGAGGCTGGAAAGTAGGATCCTAGGGCCCATTTCTCACCAATATCCTGTGTTCGAGTTTCACAGGAAAAACCACAAGACCATCTGTGCTTCAGGGACACTGAAGATATGCCTCATGAGCACATGACTGGGAACCAGTGTGGTTTTGAAGACCAGAGGGCCCTTTTCAAAATATTCATCAGACATAGCACATGATTATGAGGAATGGGAGCGCTTCCTTATGCTTGAATGAAATGGAAGTTCCCATCACTAACATAATCATCTGGTAAAGAGATATAAAGAATCGACATTTTTTTTTATACATTCAGTGTTGTGTGTTAAAATCCTTTTCTGTTTTCATGGAGTAAGCAGTAAGCTCATTAGATATTTGAGACACTGAAAACATCCTGTCTGTTCAGGATGGAGGATAGGGAGACATAGAGCATCCCCTGGAGTGCTGGAGTAGAACTACAGGAGTTATTGTCTAGCACCTGCAACCTTTGGCTGGTGCTATTGGGCACTTTGATGATTTGAGTATGTCTTTTTAAAAATTTATTGGTGTATTGCAGTTATACTTCATTATGAGGTACAGAGAGGCATACATGCACATATAACACTTTTAGTTCTTCCCAAATTTCTACCCCATTCCCTTGGTCTCTTTCCTTGTTTAGTTTGGCTTAGTGACTGGCTTTGATGTTTGTGAATGTACATCATGCATATTAGGGTGCCTTCCTCTTCCCTCTACCATCCCCCTCAGTTAAGTAGCCCTCTTCACTCATCTAAGGTTTCTGCTTCTTTGTCTAGAGTCCTTCCTATGTTCCATTTTCACCCTCGCTTTCTCATATTAGGGATAACATTCAATTATTTTTTTACTTTTTGTGACTAAACCCACTTGGCATAATGTTCTCCGGTTTCATCCATTTCCCTATAAATGGCATAATTTTGTTCTTCTTTATGGTTGAGCAAAATTCCATTGTGTTCATATCCCATAGTTTTGTAATTCATTCATCTGTTGATGGACATCCTGGCTGATTCCATAGTTTGGCAAATGTGAATTGTGTGGCTATGAACATAAATACACATGCATTAGTTTGGTAGTTTGGTTTCCATTCTTTTGGGTAATACTCAGAAGTGGTATTGCTGGATCATATGGTAGATTCATTGCCATTCTTCTGAGGATCCTCCATATAGTTTTCCAAAGTGGCTGTATTAATTTGCAATCCCACCAACAATACATTAGAGTTCCTACTTCTCTACAACCTCACTGCATTTGTTTGTGTTTTGAATGATTGCCATTCTAATTGGAGTTAGGTAAAATCTCAGGATAGTTTTGATTTGCATCTTCCTGATTGCTAATGATGTTAAACATTTTTCCTTACATTTATTAGCCATTTGAATTTATTCTTTTGTAAAATATCAAATTAGTTCACTTGCCCATTTTTATTTTTTATTCTATTTTTTAATTTTTTGGTGGTATTGGGGTTCCTGGAAACCCTACCTCTGGGCTACACTCCCAGACCTATTTTTTTATATTTTTGTTTGGAAACAGGATCTCTTAAACCAGCAAGGCTGGCTTCGAACCTGCACGATCCTCCTGTCTCTGCCTCCCAAGCGCGGGGATTACAAGCATGCACCACCACGCCCAGCTTCTTGCCCATTTTTTTTTTTTTTAATTTGGGAACAGGGTCTCTTAAGGCTCTTAAACCAACGAGGCTGGCTTTGAACCTGAGCGATCCTCCTGTCTCTGCCTCCCAAGCACAGGGATTACAAGTTGCACCACCACGCCTGGCTTGCCCATTTTTATTAGGTTATTTTTTCTTAGTGGGGATTTTCTTGAGATCTCTGTATATTCTAGACATTAGTCCTCTACCAGAGAAGTAGTTGGCAAAATTTTTCTCCCATATTTTTCAGCTCTGTTGAGGTTCTTGATAGTTTCCTTTTGCTGCACAGAAGCTCTTCAGTTTAGTGCAATCTCATGCATTGATATTCCTTTTAATTTCTTGTGTCTTTAGGGTCTTGCTGAGAACATTAGTACCTGTGGATATGTGTTGAAGTGTTGGACCTATGCCATTTTTAAGGAGCTGCAAAGTCTCTGGTCTGACTTCCAAATCTCTGATTCACCTTGAATTGATTCTTCTGCAGGGTGAGAAAGTGGAGTTTATTTCCATTTTTTCTGCATGTTGTTAACCGGTTTTGCCAACAGTATTTGTTGAAGAGGCTCCCACCCCCCCCCCCCCGGATATGTTTTTGGCCTTTTTGTCAAAAATCAATTGGCTGTAAGTGTGCAGGTTTGTTTCTGAGTCTTCTATTCTGCTTCATTGGTTTATGTGTCTGTTTTGTTCCAATGCATTTTTTTTTTATTACTAAGGCTTTGTAGTATAGTTTGAAGTCAGGTATTGTGATACCTCCTGCATGGTTCTTGTTGCTGAGAACTGCTTTGTCTGTTTGGGTTTTTTGTTGTTCCAAAATGAATTTAAGACAGATTTTTCTACGTCTGTGAGGAATCACCTTGGTAACTTAATGACTATTGCATTGAATTTGTAGATCACTTTTGGAAGAATGGCCATTCTAATGATATTTATTCTGCTATCCAAGAGCATGAAAGGTCTTTCTGTCTTGTGAGATTTTTGAATATTTTTTAATGTTTTATAATCTTCCTTGTATAGGTCTTTTATCTCCTTGGTTAGGTTTATTTCTAAATATTTTACTTTCTTGGTAATATTGTGAGTGAAAGTGTTTTCTGGATTTCTTTTTCAGTGGATTTATGGTTGGTATACAGGAATGCTTCTGATTTTTAAGACTGATTTTGTATCCAGATACTTTGCTGAATTTGTTGATCAATTCTATGAGCCTGAGTTTGGTGGGTCTTCTAAGTATAATATCATGTCATCTGCAAATAGAGATAGTTTTAGTTCTTCTTTTCCTATTTATACTCCTTTGATTTTCTTCTCTTGCTTTATTGTCTGGCTAGAGTCTCAAGTACTATATGGAAATGTAGTGGTGATAATGGACATCGTTGTCTTGATCCTGTTTTAACGGGAACTTTTGCATTTTGTTTCCTGTTTAATATGATATTGGCTGTGAGCCTACTGTATATTGCCTTTATGATGTTGAGGTATGTTTTTTCTATTCCAATTTTCTGCAGTGCTTTTGGATGTCAAATTTTGTTGAATGCTTTTTCAGTGTCTATTGGATGACCATGTGATTTTGTTTTAAATTGTATTTTTGTGGTGAATCACATGGACTGTTTTTCATTTGTTGAATGAACCTTGCATCCCTGAGATGAACACAACTTGGTAATTGTGTATAATTTCCTTGATGTGGTTTTGAATGCACATGGCTAATATTTTGTTTAGCAGTTTTGTATCTAAGTTCATCAATGATATAGACCTGTAGTTTTCTTTTCTTGAGCTATCTTTATTTGGTTTGGTATTAATGTGATGTTGGCTTCATAGAATATATTTGGGAGAGTCCCATTTCTTTCTATTTCATGGAATATATTGAGGAGTATCAGGATTAGCTCTTTTATAAAGGTTTTATAAATTCACCTGGGAAACCATCTGCTCCTGGGTTTTCCTTTGATGGTAGAATATTTACTTCTGCTTCAGTTTCTTTGATTGCTATGGTAAATTTAAATTTTCTATATCTTCTTGATTCAATTTAGGAAGATTGTATGTATCTAGATATTTGTCAAATTTTTTCTAGGTTTTCCATTTTGTTGGGGTATAGTTTTTCAAAGTAGTTTCTGATAATCTTCTGGATTTCCATGTTGTCAGTTGTAATATCACCTTTTTCATCTCTTATTTTAGTAATTTAGGTTTATTCTCTTTTTCTTTTGGTTAGGTTGGCAAATGGTTTATCTATCTTATTTTTTCAAGAAACCAGATTTTGTTTTTGTTGATTTTTTGTATTTTTTTATTCTCTACTTCATTGATTTTTGCTCTGATTTTAATAATTTACTGTCTTCTACTGACTTTGGGGTTAGACTAGTTCTGTTTTTCAAGGACTTTGAGGTGTGTCTTTAGGTTATTTATTTGATAATTTTTTGCTCTTTTTATGTGAGCACTCAGTGCTCTGAATTTTCCTTTTAATACTGCCTTTAAGGTGTCCTAGAAATTTTGATATGCTGTTAACAATTTCTTAATTTCTTCCCCTATTTTTTATGACCCTTTTCTCATTCAGCAGTGCAGTATTCAGCTTCCACATGCTTCTTTGGGGTTTCATGTAGTTGATTTTTAGTTTTATTTATTTTATTTTTTTATTTTTGTTTTTGTTTTGGTGGTACTGGGGGTGGAACCCAGAGGCTTTTTACCTCCAGGCTATACTCCCAGACCTATTTTATATTTTATTTGGAAACAGGGTCTCACTAAGTTGCTCAGAGCCTCACTAAGTAGCTGAGGCTGGCTTCAAACTCATGTGGTCCTCCTGTCTCAGCCTCCCAAGCTCTGGGATTACAAGCATGCGCCATCATGCATGGCTAGTTGATTTTTAGTTTATTCCATTGTGGTCTGAAAAGATATAGGGGATAATGTAACATGTTTTAAATTTGTTAGTGCTTGCTTTGTGGCCCCCACCTGCACCAAGGTGAACCGCAAAGTCTCAGACCCCTCGAGTCTATCACTTGCTACAAGAATCCCTGCTGCATTTGGTGGTCTCTTGTGGGGATGGCTAGTTCACTTAAGGTGTTGTTTAATGCTGCTCTGAATCTCTGAAGGACAAGGCTGATTTGGCACTGCTGCTGCAGGTTCTATCTGTGTGTCTGGAGAGTAGGATCTCTGGATTGTGGATCTAGTAGGTTCCAACTGTTTACAATTCCAATGAGCTACAGCCACTTACTTTGCATCAAACTGTTGGCTTTTAAGCTGGGGGGAGGGTCTCTGGAGGCTGCAGTGCCAGTGGTCCTGGGAAGTTAGGCAAGATGGTATTTCTGCAGCCCTTTTTGTCCACAGTCATTCTCCAGGGGAAGCAGGAGAGGTACTTGTCTGTCCTCTCTTTTGTCTTCTTTTTTTAAAAATTTTTAAAATTTTTTATTGGTGCACTATATTCATACATCATAGTGGGATACAAACTTTTGTAGACATACATGCACACATCGCCCAGTCAGCCCCCACCCGATCCCCACCCCATTTTCTCCCCATCCCTCCCTCCCATGCTTGGTTTAGTGGTTGACATCTAGTATTATAGCAATTTATCCAAACTTAAAAATGATAATCTCACATAACAGTTTCATTTGTCTGATACCAAGCTTTTGATGACTTAAAGATAACATTTCAATATTTCTTTTTACTTTCTTTCTTACCAGAGAATATTTTTTTTCTATTTTTTTTGGTGAAACTATCATATATTTATATATTTATTTTTCAGAAAAAAATCTATCCTAATATGGAATATGGACTCTAGATACCCACAACGATCTTGAAAAAGAACAAAGCTAAAAGATATATATTTTCTGATTTCAAACCATATAAAGCTACAATAATTGAAACAGTGTAGTACTGTTCTAAAGGCAGATATATAAACCATTGAAGTTAAAAACAAGCCTAGAGCTAAACTCTTCCCTATATTGTCAAGTTATTTTTGACAAGGTTTCCACGAACATTTGGTGGTGGAAATGATAATCTTTTAACTAAATATTGTTGAAAAATAATAATTACATGGAAAAGAATAAAAATGGACCCTTACCTAATCCCATATACAAATATTAACTCAAAATAGATAAAAGACCTAAATATAAATCTTAAGACTATAAACTTTTAGGAGAAAATCTGGGTCATTAAACCTCACAACATTGAAATTGGCAGTGATTTCTTGGATATGATTTCAATGGCACAGGCAACAGAAGAGTATACAAACTCCCTAAAAAAAAAAAAAAAAAAATATATATATATATATATATATATATATATATATAGTATATCCAAAGACAATGTAAACAGAGTTAAAAGTTACTAATAGAATGGGATAAAATATTTCCAAATATCTGAAGGTATATTAATATTCCAACTAGAAATCCTAAAAATTAACAACAATAAAGGCAAACAATACCCTTTAGAGTTAGGTAAAAGACTAACATAAATAATGAATCTCCACAGATAACCAATCTTAGTTGTCTGTTGAATGGAAAATCTTATTTCTCTGGTTCTGGTGTGTGTTACCTATTTCTTCTTTGTAGTTAATCTCTTTGAGTATTTTCTCTAGTGCTGGTTTTGAAGACATAAATTCCTTCAGTTTCTGTTAGTCATGGAAGCTTCTTATTTCTCCATCTAATTTGATAGAAAGTTTTGCTGGGTAGGAAATTTTTGGCTGGAAGTTGTTTTCTTTCAGAGTTTGGAATATGTTACTCCAAGCCCTTCTGGCTCTCATGACTTGGTTTGGGAAGTCTGGAGTGATTCTAATTGGTTTGCCTCTGAATGTCACTTGGCCCTTTGTTTTTGTTGCCTTTAAGATTCTCTGCTTGGCTTCCACATTGGTCATTTTGACAATTATGTGGCATGGGGATCCTCTTCTCCGATCCTGTCTAAAGGGAGTTCTGTAAGTTTCCTGGACCTGTGTATCAACCTCTTGCTCTATGTTTGGAAAATTTTCTGCTATTACTTCCTTGAAGAGATTGTTGATCCCTTTGGTTTCACTTTCTTTCCCCTCCTCTTTATTCTTAGGTTAGCTCTCTTAAAATGGGTCCATATTTCTTCAATATCAGATTCCTGCTGTCGGATATTTTTTTCTAGATTAGAAACTATGCGTTCATTTTTGGATTGCTCATCTTCTAAGAGCGAGATTCTGTTCTCCATGTGGTCTAATCGGTTGTTTGTGCTTTGAATTGAGGCCTTTACTTCATTAATTGTATCCTTTATCTCTTTTTGGCTCTCTTTGAGTTCTTTTCGAAGCACCTCTATTATTTCTACAGTTATTTTCCTGATTTGATCTTCTAGAAATCTCTGATTTTCTGTTTTATCGGGTTCTGATGTTGTGGGGTTGTGAGCATTCATTGCTCCAGTATTATTCCTCTTTCCCATGATTTCGGGAGTTTGTGCCTTCTCTGGGTTCTTCCCTTGGGTCACTATGACTTCACTTAAGGTGTTCTGGATCTCGAGTCAGTAGTATCTCAGACCCTACTATTCCTTTACTGGGTTGTATCACAGAGTCTCCGACCCAGAGAGTCGATAGAGGCTGCTTTAGACTGTGGGGGGTGCCAGGTTGCACGTTCTCCTATGGTGTGTTATCTCTGCCACCGCCCCTCCCCCACTGGGTCAAGTCCCAGGGAGTACAGTACTGGGATTTCTCCTCTGTGGCCCGCAATTTGACTCACTGTTCTTGAGTACGCAGATGTAGCCGTACTGGACTTGGTGAATTCGCTGCTGCTGCCGCCGTTGGCAATATGGCGCCGCTGCCACACCCTGGGCCATGAGGTTGGCGTATTTCTTCTTGGTTTTGATTTCTACTCTGAATCCCTGCAGTGTGTGCTGAGCTCAGCCACTGGGAGCTTTAGATGTTCCTTTGCCGAGAAATCCCACCTGGCTGTTCCGCAGCGGCTCACCTCAGCTTGCTGTAGCCGTCCTGTGAAGTCGCCGCTGCCGCCGGCAGTATGGCGCTGCTGCCGCATCCTCGGGCGTGAGGCCGGTGTATCTCCTCTGTGGCTCTAAGCTCTGTTCTGAATCCGCTTTCTCTCTGGAGCCTGGTGATTTTTTTGTTTCTCTGGTGATGGTGTTTTCTGGCTATGAAAGGTGCTGATTTTGTGGTAATGGAGATTGGTTGTTAGCGGGGCTCTTAAGACCCGCTTTTCTCGGTCGCCATCTTCCCGGAAGTCCCTCTCTTTTGTCTTCTAATGTTGTTTCTGCTGCGTTTTAATTTTTTGTTGCTTTGTTCAATTTTTTGCTGTCTCTTTTTTCTTGTCAAGATGGTGTTTTCATGGTGATAAAGTTGGAGTGTCAGCACGACTGAGATGTGCTGGTTCCCTCAGTTGCCCTTGAGTGTGTCTAAGTATGTCTGGTGGACCTCAGAATTTCTGACTCAGATGTCTGTCTGTCTGTCTTTCTCCTAAATATTTGCTTTCGACTTCTTATGAGCTTTAAGAAGACTCCATTTACCCAATAATTTTTTGTCTTTCTCCTTCCTTCTAGAATCAGAATATAGGTATTTTGTTGTCCTGAATGAGAGAAAGGACTCTAGGGAAGCCTGGTATCTTGAGGTTCAATGCCATATAGAATACATACTCTGGAATAATTTTAGAATTCAAATAAAATTGGAGGTCACTAATGATAATATATATAACTCAAAGATAGAAGAAAAATTCTGCATATCAGTGGGTAAATCCTATACATTTAAAGTTAAGGAAATGGTGTCTATAGGTTCCATTTTTCTTTCTTTCTTTCTTTCTTTCTTTCTTTCTTTCTTTCTTTCTTTCTTTCTTTCTCAGAGCCTTTATGTTTAGAGATAAGGAAAAAGTCAATGGAGTTTTTTACTTGTTTCTAATGCTTATTTTCTTTAATGAATAAAATCAAGGCTGACCATATTTTAGCAGTCTCTCTTTTATGAGGATGAAACGAGAGAGAGAGAGAGAGAGAGAGAGAGAGAGAGAGAGAGAGAGAGAGAGAGAGAGGGAGACTATCTATATAGGAGAAAGTAAGCTCTCATCACTTGAAGTAGCTATTTTTTAACAGTGTTTTTTAAACACTGTCTGTGAGGAATTTTGAACATTAGCCTCAAAAAATACTCTCTATGCCAAAATTCTTTTAGATTTAACTTCTGGGATCCTTTGTTGTGGGCTTCAGCACTAGTAATGGGAAATACTGATTCACAAAATAGAAGAAGGGGGAAGAAATGGCCAAAAAAAAAAAAAAATCAGACTCCATCTATCCAAACATTCTAAAATGTGAGGACTCCCAATCCTTCCTCTCCATCCATTAAAGATGATGCTGATTTGTCTTCCTCTGTACTTTCCCCTTTGGTATCATTCCAGACTGGATTTTTGTGCTTTGAAGATACAAATGGAAGGAAATTGAAAAGGTAAAAAGGGAAAGATTGGTGGTTATAAGGCTAATGGCAAATATTTTGAGAACTTTGACAAGTGATCTATAGAAGAAATATATGAAAAAAGCTAGAGAGGAAAAGAAATTTAAAATTTAAAACCAAGTATTACTGAACTCAATGTAACCCACTCATGGTATTTGAAAATACAAGTAAAGAACTTGAGTTATTTTAGCACTCTTATTATTTTTGTGTCTGGACAGCAGTTCTTTAATTGCAATAAAATTTTAAGACTAGTCTTCATGGTGGTGCCCTTATGAGGTTACTCTTGTGTTTCTTGCTATGTAATTTGATTGCTGGTCTGTTATGGAACACTTCTCTGGGTCCAGCACAGAAAAAAGAGGTTGCATCTCACATCTCAACTCTGACTGAGCATTGCAGCCTTTGGAGTTTTGCATTGAGAAGGAATAGGAAATTATGTGGGTTTTTGTGGGAAAGAACATTTTGATTGATTAGTGATGTCTGTTGCAGATATGAAATACTGGTGGAGATTTCATATGTAGACTCTGTTACAGCTTTTAGGATACACTCTTCTTGACTTTTCTTGTGAGATAGAGCCAATGTGACAGACAACTATAAGATGCAAACCTGCAGAATGCTATAGACTAATACCAATTTATTTTTGTGTGTGTGATCCTGGGATTGAGCCCAGTGCCTAACACATGTTAGGCAGGTGATCACCCCAACCACTGATGATATAAAATTTTAATGGAGCAGAAGGGAGTGAATTAATTAACATAGCAAGAGCTTTAAGGCAGGGAATCTAATCCAGGACTGGGCTCTGAACAACAGAAGAATTGACCTGGATTTCAGTACTCTATTGGGCCTAAAAGTTTTGTGAGAGCTCTGAGCACAACATAAACTAACTGGGTTCAAAAGCCAACCACTTTGTCTTTTGAATTATTCATACCAACTATTTCTACTGCCTGGAATCTGGACAGCAATGTTCTTAACCCTTCTTACCTTAAGCCATTCTATTATTTTATTTGAAAATCTGGCTCTTTCTAAAGACAACTTCTCTGAGAGGAACGTTTTAGTACTTATAGGAATTTGGTTTGTCAATAATAGTTTTTATTTATGGGCTAGATGCTATGTATACATTAGCTTATTGAATATAAAAATCATGTGAGATCAATATTAGTCCTGATTTTATGATGAAACAACTGATTTTCAGGGAGGTTATGTAACTGACCCTGTTGATACATGTTTACTATATGAAGATCTCCTATTATGTATTACAGACCTTGAGCTCTTAATTATACGCTGTACTGCTAATTTGTTTGCTTGTTTGATTATTTATTATTTACAGTATATTTTAAGGACTTGAGAAAATTGTCCTTGCTTTTTACATCTAGCCACTGAGATCAGCTTTACCATACATAGACAAAAAATGTCTTGGGGACAGTCCAACTCCTTGGAGTCTGTGGAGCCAAAAGAGACAGAGAGGCTTGAAGTCAGGAAGTTGGTGTTCAGATGTAACTCTGCTTCAGCAGAGTGGGAGATGGAGAACAAATGAGGGCAAGTAATAAAGAGTTTAAGAAAATAGGGACACTGTGCGGTGGCTATACTTGTAATCTCAGTACTTGGGAGGCTGAGACACAAGGATGGCAGGTTTAAGACCAGCCTCAGCAATTTAGCCAGGGCCTCAGCAACTTACCAAAACCTGGTTTCAAAATAAAAAATAAAAAGGGCAGGGGACTGTAGCTGTGAGGTTGAATGCCCCTAGGCTCAATTCTTAATACCAATAAATAAAGAAATAAATAAGAATGAGAGAGAGAGAAATAAATAAATAAAGTCCTTAATTTGAATTTAGGTATGTTCTACTTACAAGTGAAAGTATTGAAGCTGATAAGGCAGGAGTATGGACTTGGGAAAGCTGCTTACTATCCATGAGCCATTTTTCTTATCTATAGTGTGGATGGTAGTTATAATGGCTGCATTGAAACGTCATTGTGAGGATTATATAATATACCTTATATGTTTACCTGAGTGTCTAACAAACAGTTTTTCAGTAAATTGCTGCTTTTTTATTTTCTAGTCAGTGAGGACGGACTCTGATTCTATAGAACCCACATGTACAGGTCACAGAATAAGAAAGAGCTATACTTTCCTTTTATCTACCTAGATTTGTCTTTCTTCCTGGGGTTTAGTCAGGACACGGATGTGTAAGTATGCCATAGACTGCCTGGGTATCTTTTTCTAACCACCTTGATGATCTATTTCTTTTTTTTAAACAAATTTTTATTGAACATAAATGGTATATATTTAAACTATACTTGGTGCCCTCCCCCCCTCGCGATGATCTATTTCAATACAATCAACTATATGGATTGTGAAAATGATTCAATTTGATCATTAGGTTGTCAGAAAACACCAGCTGGGTAATTACTGAAGCCAGAATATTTTCTTTGTCTATGGCTTCCCTGTCTTTTGTTGGAGGGTTTGACACATGTGATACTTCTATGCAGGGATCATTTTGACAATAATTACTCTGTCATAGAGGAACACTGAATGAACTTTGATATTTTTGAATGTGCAGATCAATAGTCTGATCCCCCCTCTCCTAAATCCTAATAGGACTTTTGGACCACTGTCAACAATTTACAAGCTAAGTTGACACTCCCAAAATGAATTGGATGGTTCAAAGCCAAAACTTGCTTTTGAGCATCAAGCCTTAGATACTCTTTTTTCCCCTCTTTGTCTTTACCTGAATTCACTGAGCGGTTTCTAGAATTCTGCTTTCTTTTGAACATCCTTGTAAAAGCCACATCCATTCAGTAGTTGGGGTTAGGTACCAGGCCTATCTGCAATTAGCATGCTTACTTCTGCAGGAAGAAAGCTAACATGCGGGTGCAAAGCATGATGCTAGGGGATTTATGTGATATTAGATCACACCTAGAATCAGAGAGACAAAAGACCTCGTTGACATCATTAGTTAGCAAACAGGAGAGATGGAATTTGAACTTTTGCTTGTCTCCTCCCAAGCGCTTTACTGGAAAAGCAGCTGATATAGTTAGAAGCAGTATATCTTATGGTTAAACGCATGGTTGCAGTGTCAGGTGCTTGTGTCCAACAGGTGGCTCTGCTAGTTACTGATGGTGCAATCCTAGGCAAATTACTTTACTGCCTAGGTCTCCGTGTTCTTGTCTGTATAGTGGGAGTATAGTATTACCTACATTGAAGGGTTGTCGTGAGGATGACATTATGTGACATAGTATATTCCATAATCTACCTGTAAGAATGTAAGTGGTAAGTGCATTTTACCACTAAGTAAGTAAAATAAATAGAATATGCTCATTGCCATTAGATAAATGTGTCTGTATTGACATTATTTCAATGTTTTCCGTGGTACTAGGGTTCCTGGAAACCCTTCTACCTCTGGGCTAGACTCCCAGACCTATTTTTTAAAATATTTTTATTTGGAAACAGGGTCTCTTAAGCCAGCGAGGCTGGCTTCGAACCTGAACGATCTTTCTGTCTCCGCCTCCCAACAAGCGCAGGAATTACAAGCATGTGCCACCATGCCCAGCGACATATTTCAGTTTTAAATAAATGCAGTTGTGTGTTTTGCAATGGAAGTACAAATACTTTAGAACACATTGCTTCTTGTTGACAATCAAGGTGGAATATTTCAGGCTAAAATTTGAATGCAGGTTTTTTAAAATTTTTATTCTTTTTTGGTGGTACTGGGGATGGAACCCTTCTACCTCTGGGCTACACTTCCAGACCTATTTTATATTTTATATGGAAACAGGGTCTTTTAAGCCAGTGAGGCTGGCCTCAAACCTGCATGATTCTCCTGTCTCCGCCTCCCAAGCGCAGGGATTACAAGCTGCACCACCACGCTCGGGCTGAATGCAGGTTTTAAAAACTGAGATCTCACCTAACTCCAACTAGAATGACAATCATTGAAAACACAAGCAACAACAAATGCTGGCGAGAACGTGGAGAAGTGGAAGTATAATACATTGTTGGTGGGATTGGAAATTAGTGCAAACACTTTGGAAAACAGTATAGAGGATCCTTAGAAGAATGGGAATGAACCTACCAGCAGTACCACTTTTGGGTATCTACCCAAAAGAATGTAAACCGAACTACCAACATAATGCATGTATATCTATGTTCATAGGTTCACAATTCACAATTGCCAAACTATGGAAACAGCCAAGATATCCATCTACAGATGAATGGACTACAAAGCTATGGGATATGCACAGGATGGCATTTTACTCAGCAATAAAGAACAAAATTATGTCATTTACAGGGAAATGGATGGAACTGGGGGACATTGTGCTAAGTAAGATTAGTCATTCACAAAATGTAAGAAATCGGATGCTCTCCTTAATATGTGGGAGCTAGGGAGAAAAAAGGTCATAGGAGAAACTCTAAACAAAGGAGGATAAACCATAGATGAGCAAATAAGGGGGCCTAACTAGAGGCGATGGGAGGAGGAAAGAGGGAAATTCCCTAATATACATGATGTACATTCATAAACATATCAAAGTCAATCACTAAGCCAAAGATGAGAAGAAGGGAGGGTGAGGAGGGAATGAGGTGGGAACTGGGGAAGGGCTAAATGAGTATGTGTGCATACATGCCTCTACATCTTGTACTCCATTAAGATGTATGACTACAATACTCAAATAAAATAACAAAAAAACCCCTATAAAACCCAGTATGCCTGCTACCACATCAAACACAGAATAGAACATTTTGGGAATTACAGAAGAACAAAAAACCCACTAACGGTGTTAATATAAAGTGTCACACGTGTACAAATTTCTAATACTTTTTAGGGACTAGATATGAGTGACTAGGTATTATTCTTTGCATATTTAGATTTAAAATTTAAGTACACTACATGTATATCTATATTTACTAGATTTCTCATTCTCATTATGTCTTTTGACATTAACGAAAATTTTCTTTTCTTATTTATTTCAACTGCCCTATCTTTTGTAGCTACTGTAAGAGATTATAAATATTTCAGTTGGTCACATATAGGGTATTCTTTAATGACTGCATTGATTCTGAATCAGTGTGCTATAAATAAACACAAAAAATCCCGAAATAAATTTCATTAGCATGTAAACATAATACATATCCCAGATCACTTCACATAAATTCTCTTCTTGGCTTGTCAAGCAAGGACCTGAGAAATGCTTGTCTCTGCAAGCTGCACCAAAATTCATAAATTGCTTCACAGAATGAGGAAATAGTCAGTAAACACGAACAATTTTAATAGATATATTCCCTAGAGTTTGAATGGAGCTCCTATATCCTCCTGAAGAGCTAAGGAAAAATACTTGTCCTTACATTGTCCTTGAGGGCTCTGCCACGGAGTTCCATGAACGAGTGAGATGGGCTCAGTTTGGTGGGAAATAGATACATAATGTCAAAATTCATCATTTTTTGTGCATGTGCACCTGTCATATTTTACTTGCCTGGAATAGAATCTTCCTTTTTCTGGAAAAAAATACCTTCGATCTTCCTTTGGTGAGCCTAATGTATTCCATTGTCCCCATAGATAGTTTGATAGTTGATTTATCCCTCCTCCCTTAATAGTAGAATAGGAGCCATTCCTGAACAATAAGAAAACTCTATCCTTTTGACCACAATGACTGGTCCAGGGGTAGGAAGATGAGCCACAACAGACCAATAGAACTCAATTATTTACATTTTATTGGAATTATTAGGAACAAAATCTTCTGATATGAAGATCTGCAGTGGGACTCCAAGTAGACTCCAAGTGGGAACTAACTCCTGGAAATTATGTCAACACAGAGAGAAAAGTGGCTAGAGCACCTTGATCTGTTCATGCCTGGTCACCTTTTTTCCAGATTTTTCTTTATCATGAAGGAGTACATGGTACATTACTTTATAAAATTAGTTGGATATTTTTCTTTTTTCTTAAGACACTTTGATTTCTCTCATTTGCAATGAAAGCATCCTCATTGGACTATGATATAAAAAGTATCACAGCAATCAGGTAAATAAAAGATCTTGGGGTATCCCAGATGGAGAGACTAGGAAGTTTCATTTGAGTTAAGCCTTGTAAGATGTGAACAATTTCACAAGAGGTAGGGCAGGGAAAACCATTTCTGAGAGAAAGAACAGAATGTGAAGAAAGGGCGGGTATTTCAGAAAATTTGAGAAAATTGAGGTAACCAGGACATAGGATTTCTGTTGGGAGTGATAAGAGAAGTGGCTGGAGAGACGGGTTGGAGCTCAGTTGTTTAGAACACTGTACACCATGCTAAACACCTTGGACAATAGAGTGGAGTATTGGAACTATAGGCAGAAAAGTTGACTTGGAACCTATGGCAACAGTTCAGAAAAGCAGTAAAGTGTTCACTGACTAAGATTAATAAATATATGGCATGATTGATATATTTTCCCAATGCCACATTTAAGGCAGATAATGATAGTTGATTAACCTTCCTCGATTTAGCATTGTTAACCCAATGGGCCAGACAGGCGTTGCCAATTATTTGTCAATGATGCTACTTAAGTTGAAACCTACTTGCTCTTTCAGACTATTCTGTGAGTAGTCAATATGAATGGCATATGAGAAATTTTCTTGGATTGACTCTTGGCTTAGGTTTTGGGATTTTTTTTTTATAGACCTAAAACTCTTTTTACTTGTCGATGTAAATGGATGAGTGTTTGCTGAGCAGGAAAAAATTCTTCTAGTGAAATCTCAGCCTTTAAGAGCTATTGCAACTTTTCTTTGACTCTTAATGCAACTAGCAGCCCTGACCTAGCAACCCAAACAAAGTTGATAGACTCCACGGGGGCTAGTGTCTAGCTCAAGCTACTTTTAATGGGATGTGGAACATGTGCATTTCCTTGAGGTCACAGCCTTAAGTCTGATCTGTGGCTACAAGAACCACCATCTGACAGCTCTTTGGCAGTTGCTGTGAAATGAGTTATGGGTCTCAGGACCATTTCTAGTAGCATGAGTCCACTTCAGCAAAGCCATTCTGGAGTTACTGCTGGAGAGGGAGTGCTAAACTGAAAGGCAAAGGAATAAATAGAGACAGGGCTGCTGCATCCACCCTTCAAAGAGGTTTGTCCAGAGCCACCTTGAGGCCCATTGGGTTAAAGGCTACACTGAGAGCTTTCACTGGAGGAAGGACACTCTTAGGCAGTGGGGTCTGTGTTCTTTTTCTGGCTCATAGAGATAGATTAGGCAACTGGGAACTTGAATGGCTTTGGAGTTGAGAAGTGGCCTGCCCCCCAGATAGTGGAGAGGAGTTATATTCCCCAGATCCATCAGATAGAGGATCTTTGGAGTAACATCAAATTTGCATTTTAATTAAAGAAGAGAAATTTCTCATTTGGGCAGCACTGAGCGGCCATGTAAGAAAGAAGCTGGTTTTTGTTCCTAGGTGTTAAGGTTTGCATTTTTGAAAGCTTCCCACATTCTACTTCTTAGTGCAGTCTTGCTCTTGCTCACTCAATGGAAAGGAGAGTGCACAATTGTTTTATTGAGAATCCAGTGTTTTACAATGAAGAAAGGTGAACCTATAACAGAGGAATAATTGGGGACTTCAGATTTTAAATGCCTATTGTTATCTGTGTTTTCGGAAATTTTGAGAAGAAAACTGGACACACCACCATATATAGAAGATTATCATTAAGCGAGAATGACATACCAGCAATTTCTTTATATGATCTCTTTTTACATTCTTCAACTTAGCTTAGTTCCCTCATTTTATGAAATAACATCAAATAAAATAACTAAGAGTTTCAAGGAATAACTTTCCCAAGTTACACAGCTAGCAAGTGACAAAGCCTAGATTTCATCACATATGAGTCTAATGTATACACCTATGTTGTTTGCATCCTACCTTAATACCTTACGGTAGAGAACAATGGCTTGAGCTAGAGCATATGTCTCCAAACAGGACAAAACAGAATGGCTTATAAGTTCCTAAAAATAATGAATAAAGTGTACTCTGCTGAGCACCTTCTGAAAATTTCCTCAATTAATTCCCAGAATAACTATACAGTGGGTTCTAGTATGTATCCATTTTATAGATGAGGAAATTTATATTATAGTTACTTTGCCCAGGGCTTTCTGGACACTAAGCCATGGAATATGAGTTATAATTCAGGTCTATCTTGCTCCAAAACATATATTTTAACCACTAAAAGTGTTGTGGTGCATATTAATAGAGACAAATTATTCTAGGGGCACATAAAGTACTTTAAAAAGTGGTTATTTATTATTTAAAGTAATATGGGCAAATAAGACTGCCTTTTAGATGGTGGTTACATATAATTTCTGCTTTAAAATGAATTTATGTAAATTAAGTAGGTTGGCATATAATATGAAATAATAATAAGTCATATGAATATGACAAAAATGGCCAGTGTGGCTCATGGAAGACAGGTCTGGGTTGACTGTAGTCTGCTGTGCTGCTTCTCAGCAGTGGCTCAGCCTGCTGTAGGCTGAGGAGTGGAGAGATATGGTCAGGTACTATGCATAGGACTGCAGGTGTTATCCTGGGTGTGTCAGGAAGAGCCTAGTTTCCTGGGAGGCCTTGAAAGTAAATGCAATTCTTCCTTGAGTTGCTACTTGCCTGTCTCTCAAATATTACATGTGGGAAGGTGAACATGTTTAATCTGCTTCACTTTTTAAATTATACCTGAATGTCCACAGCCAGTGTAAGTCCTGTTTGCTCTATGAGACTTTCCTATGAATCTCTACTTAGTCTCATTGTCTGTTCTACAAAACCAGACTTTTTATAATAATAGCAAGTAATGTGCTATTATTATTTCTCTTCAACTGTAACCAATGATGACAAATTTATTTCAAATTGTATACCAACTCTGAAAGATTAATAGTGTCTATCAAAGAGCCAGTTCAAAAGGATCTGAGACTGCATGTGAACTCAGTATGGAAGGATACCATGATCAATTAGTGATGCATGTCTTGGGGTAGGTTAAGTGAAATGAGGCATGGGGGCCACACATCTGTCACCCTGAGGTCTCGATTCCCAACTAGATGGTTGCTCTTTGAGAAAATGAGCCATGGCTTCTTTAGACACTGTAGTTTGAAATCACATATTTATAAATCCACTGATTCAGACTCTTATTTCTCCTGATGACCAGTATATTAAATTTCACTATAGATTGCTAGTATAGAACCTGAGCTTTTATTTCTCCTTACACTTTAAATCAGAAAGTGCTAAACAACAGATACAAGTATGTGGGAGAGGAGCCAGGGAGGGAATGGGTCAGAAGAACAAGGAAGGCTGTCAGGCCAAAATGAGCTTCCATAAAAACATTTGGGAGGCATTTTTCTCCATATGCTAATCCAGTTGTTTCTATCATTATTTTCCTTGATGTGACATTTCCCTGGTTTCCCTTATGACTCTGTTACTAGTTGCTAAAGAGCAGATGGGCAACAGGTAGGAAAGGTTGGTTCATTGGTCCTCATTGCTTAATATATCATCAGCACCATGGCAGAGTATCTAGAGCCATTTTAGCCCATGTGATGAGGTCACCATTTCAGACCAGCTTAGCCATGTACACAGTACATGTTATGTGGAAATTATCTGAAAGCAGACAAACTTCCTTGGATCAGATGGATCTAAAAGGTGAGAATTTGATGATATTCTATTTTCCCTGAGATGTCTACCTTTCTTCTCCCTAAATCTTGCTTTTCCCTAAAACTTAACTTGTAATTCTAAACTTAACTCATTATCTCCTTTTTGTTTGCTTTGTTTAAATCCTCAATAAAAGAAAGGCTATGGCTGTGGGAGGCCAGGAGAATTGTCAGCTAACTCCTTCCTAGCCCTCCATATATTAAATATAATTTTCTTCAAATTATCATATCTGACTCAGTGTCATTTTAGTGTGAGAAGACTATTTTTAGGAAGCTGCCTGGAGCAGCAACATTCTGTGGCAGGACTACTAGCAAGTAGCATTTGCTAGAGTCTGTTACAGCAGAGTAAAGAACATCAGCTGTCAGGATTCATTTATGATGGGAATTGATCTAGACAAGTGCCTGCATGGGGCCTGGAGATATTGGATTATAGCTGGGAAAGAAGATTATCTTCAAACAGAATGCTGTCTATGCATCTAGATTGGACATTCCTTGGCAAAGCCATGAAGCAAGCCAAGTGCCAATTCAGGCTTTGCTCATTACTCCTCCAGCCATGACCTACCTGTTCTTTTCATTGACCTGAGATGTTCAACGTTCAGGTCATGTCCCCTTTTCCTTGAAAATAAGATCTGTTCCTTATACCGCTTCCTTCTCTTCTAATTCTCCCAGCATCCTAGTTGCATTCCTTCAGAGTCTTCTCTGAGCGTGTTGATCATCTTCCTCTTAGAGTAAGTGAGATAATGCCTTTGCTAAACGGCTCTTGTAAGCATAGTGCTTTGCCTCTGGTGGCTGGTTTCATTTTGGATGTCATGGAGTCATGTCCATGGCATGAATCTAAGGCAATGCAACAGGCCAGTGAAGGAAGCACTTCTGGTTAGAGAGGTTTCCACTGATTCATATAGTGATGGATTAGGGTTAGGGTTTGGTTTAGGTCCATTCTTCTGCATGCATACTTGCAGGCAGTGGACCTCACTCAGAAACCAGCAGAAAGAGAGCTGCAAAATACAAATGGCCAACAATGTGTGAGCTGGATTTTTGCTGGGACCATGGCTTAATGTGGGTAAGGCCATGTCTATTGGAATTTAAGTATGTAGGTAATGCAACACCACATAGGTTTGGATAAAACTTGGTGTACATGAAAGAGAGACCTGCCTGTCTCCTGGTCTTGCTCAATATTAACTATGATTCTTTAGGCAAAAGACTTACTTAGCAGCTATGAACCCAAGTTTCATTATCTTCAAAATGGAGTAATGATTTTCATGGTGGTTTTGTGAGCAGAGATAAAAATAGTGTATGTAAAATGTTCATCAGCATCTGACAAAGCAGTTTAATACTACTAGAGGTACTCTTATCTTGCAGTTGTGGGTCTTTTTCTGGGCATTAAGTGCCTTTTTGATACCTTACCTTATCCCTTCCTATCTCGACCCACTACACTTTGATACTAAACAAATTAGTAAGAATTCAGTGGTAAGATTGTATTAAGTTATTCCCAACATCTCCTTTCCTTTTACCCCTCAAACTCCTATTCACCCTTGAACTCAGATCAAAAGACTTAGCATCTCCTTTTCTTTTACCTTCCAAACTCCTATTTATCCTTGAACTCAGATCAAACATCATCTTTTCCAGAAAGCTTCCCTGGCTTTGCCAAACAAATTGAGATGCTCTAAGTGTTAGGAATATGGAGTAAAAGTGAGATGGTGTATGCAGTTCAAGCCTAGAGAACTGCATAAAGAACTGTCCAAACATTGTGATATAGTTGCTAGATAGTTTGACTTGAAATGAAAGAAATGGATATTATCTTTCTTGCCATGTGGTAGCAGGACATTCAAAAGTCAAAAGTCGTTTATTTATCTTCTTCTTTGAGAAAATGAGCCTAGCTCCTGACAGAAGCACTAAATTAGATATTGGTATAAGGTTGTCATTGAGTTTCAATTCACAAACATCTTGCTACTGCTCTCTCAGGACTTATAATTGATGGAAATGCTCGCAGAGACCTGGAGACGTCAGCCTGGCCTGCTCCAAAAATATGGCAACTATTATTTTCTCTCCTTACTATTGCCTAGAAGCATAATTTAAAAAAATCTTTTCCTTTTTGAGTTGCTCTGTCTGGAGAAATTGATAATGCACTCACAGAGGCAGGGTGACCAGAGGCCACGTTCTAAAGTCCTTATCTTTCCACCCAAAGGTTAAGGGTACGTGCAAATGATTGGAGAAGTAATTTAAAGAAGGGGGCAAGAAAGGCATGCTAATGGTTCCTTGTCCACTACATGTCCCCACCCCTGCCCTGAGCCAGCAGACTAACTCTCCTCTCTGCGTTTGCCAGCCTTCACTGTCTTTGCCTATCAAACGAACATTTATGGAACACTTCCTATTGTAAAGCAGCATGAGAGTTTCTGGGGTTCTCCCTTAAAACAGAACTATAGTCTAGTATGGTGAGAAATGGATTTATAATGTATGAAGGAATGAAATGAGAATAAGGAAGTTTCAGTTGGGAACTGAGACTGAAAGGAGCCAGCTGCAAATTGCAGGTGAATTCAACAAGATGATGGAGCTGGCCTTAACTCAGCACACTCTGAAATTGAGGGAATAAAATGTGTTATTACCAGTTGGAAAGTGCTGGATCCCTAAGTCTGCCATCGCCTGCTGCTTTCCTCCTGAGCCAGCCCCTCCCCCTCACTCCAGTTTCCTGGCTGGTGGACTTCCCTCTGCCCTGTGCTGTATAAGTGCAGCTCCTCAGCGCCCTGAGCACTGTGCCCCAAGTACTGGTGCTTCTGCTTCACCTCCATTCTCAGCTCAAATACCATACTCTCAGGAGGCTTTTCTGAAACACACTACTTAAATTACTCAGGTACTCTTTGTCTCCCTACTCGGTTTTGTCTCCTTCTTAGCAATTCATCTCTCCTCTTGCTTATTCATTGATTTTTACATGTTCTGTTCTGCTCCCATGGAAAGATATAATGTATAGAACTGGGAACAACTTCAACTTCCTCTCCCTCTCCTCTTCTTCTTCTTCTTCTTCCTCCTCCTCCTTCTTCCACCATTTTATTTTTCAGAACTGGGCATTTTTGCCACATACTGGCCATGTGACTTTCCATGTGTCAGGCTATGTGACTTCTATATGCATCAGTGTATTGGCTTGTAGAATACAGAAGGGGACAGGGAAGTGATAGTAACTCTACTGCTGAAATGTTTAGAGGACACAGAAAGATGGTGGGTGATGAGTGCTTAACACATCCTAGACATGAGCAGGGAACATTTATGAGCAAAAGAAGCTCTCTTGAGTCTGTCTTTGTTTTGGAGAAGCGACCTTGGATATTCTGTCCCCAAGGCAGAGGTAACATTTGAGTCACCCACAGTTTGTGCCTGCTGCATCCGTCAGCACTTAGACCTCATTTCACTTTCAGCTAATGTATCCTTGATGAGGCCAGAAGGTAAAGGAATCTCATAATTGCTATGTCTGAGCTTGCCCTCTCTCATTTGAAAACTTTTCTCTCCATACCAATTTTATATCTAACAAAATTCACAATTGGATTCATTTTAATGGAAAGAGTAGCATAGTTATGTACCAGAATCCCCAAACCAAGGCCAAATCCTTGCATGTATGCTCAGAAAATTCAACAAAGGAATGGGGCAGAGGGTGTCTATGTATGTGAGGGAGGGGTGACAGATTGTGCTTTGACTATGCTGTAGTCACATATATTGTCATCACACAAATAAAGCACAGGTGTCGAAGTATACCAGTGCCCATTTAGAGGAGAACTAAATGGTTGGGGATTTAGTTTGGGACAGTTTGGAACAGTTTAAGTTAAATTTTTCACTGTCTTGATCATAACAGTTGTACTACTATTGCTAATCCTAAGAGTATGTATAAAGCAAGCAATAACAATTCTGACAATTGTGAAGTACATGAAGAGTGCATTCATATTTAAATCATTAAATAACATTGAGACATTAAAAATGTCACTTTCCCCCTTCCTATCTGTTCAAAGAGGCAGTTAGAGTGGATGAACTGTTTTCTTTCATTCTCTTTTCAAAAGAGAAGTATTACATCTTCTAGTTCCTGATGGGCCTAGTTCTTAGACTGAGTTTCTCTTCCAATTGATTATTTGGTAACCGTTTCATCTTCAAAAACTTAATAGTTAAGTGTGTGATTCAGTTCTGAAAACTGCTTCCTTTGGCAAAGAGAAGACTCAATTTTAGCTTAGACCCTGGGAGTTTCCCAAGAAGAAAACACAGTGTTGAAAATGGACATAGTATAGAACAGAAATAAGGCACTAGGCTTTAGAGTTTAAAAAGCCTGAGCTTGAGTCCTCGTTCTACCACTTTTCAGGCATGGGGCAGTGGACAAGCAATTCTACCTTTCTGAGATTCAATTTGCTACCTTATGAAATGGGACGATGTCTCCTTGGATTTTTATGAGTTTCCAATGAAATGATGAATGTAAAATAATAAATGTTACTTGCTATTTTTATTTCAGTACATCCAAAAACTTTTAAGACTATTTTTATAGTCAGTTTCTGATCTGAAATGAATGTGAGACATTGTAGTTGGAAAAGCCTTTGATCTAACCCCTGCATGAGGCTACTGGCCTCTAATTATACCCATAAATGATGGAGGTTCATTCTCTGCATGACTGTTTCCTGTTGTGAGCAATTCATGTCTTACTTCCATTGGTAGAATAAATTTGATGAAAAGACAAAATTTGGAAATAGTGAAGATAGTCTGGAAAGGGATAAAGAATGGTGAACTCACCTTCCAAAGAATTATTTTCCTTCTGAATATTGTAATAATTCAGTAAAACATCTCCAAAGCTACAGTTGATTTCTGGGCTAATCCTTTAAGAGAGCACATCTTCAAATTTTGGGCCTTTGCCCCCAGAAGAACTCCCTGGCAATTTTCTGTTGTTTTAGGTTGTGAAATCCTGAAACAATATTTCTGTTCCCTGTAGATGTGTAGCTACTTCTTCTTGTGGATAGAAACAGCTGTCTAATGGCTGCCTAGCAACATTGCTCAGGGGCAGAGGACAGGCTGTGGTGTGGTTTTACCCAGCAGAACACCCAAGGGCAATTAGAAAGACAACATAATTACACAAGTTGGAAATAAGTCATGATTGGGGACAAACACCCAGATGCCTGGAAAAGTAGTTTTGGTATTTGAAAGCCCCTGGAGTGAGAAGTTATTTGGATGGGCCTGTCTGGGGACTCTCCTTTGTTCTAAGCACTTATGCAGAAAGAAAGCAGTTCTAAGCATTGTCTTTAGATAAAAGCTTGGGTGATATTTGTCCGTGTAGGTATCTAGATATTAGAGGAAATATTTCAGAATGGCCGTGAATGTGAGCTAGGGAGTTAGACAGGTTTGTGTCTGATTACTGTCCTGGATGACCTAAGCAATATTGTTTCACTACTGTGGGTCAGTGTTTTCATCTCCAGATTGAATATAACAACAGCACTTATGTAGAATTGTATGGATTAAATTGGATAATGAAAGTAAAGAGTTTAGCATTGTGCTAAGCAATTGGAAAGTAACTCAGTGGGATGCGATACAGTGCCAAGCCCTGCCCCTCTGCTGCTATATGACCTGAGCCCTTCCTTTCACTCCTTGATTTTTTCCTTTCTAACAGCCCACATTCATGGTCATTTACCATGTGGGCAGAGGCATTTGTTTTATCATAGAAATGCGGATTTGAAAAGTAATATACAGGCCAGACACCAGACTGCAGAGCAGCTACGCACGAGAGTAGTCCAATTTCTAGGTATCACCCACGGGTCCTCATGCACTGGGTGCGTGCGCATGGGTGGGCGAAGTGCTCTTTAAGACACTGTTCATAAGCTGTGGTCTGTAAGCCAGAGTAGGCATGACCCTGACCCCAGAAAAAGTTTAGTGAAACCTTGTAGGCTCATTCCAAGTATGAAAGGACTTTGTGGGAAAAGCAAAACCAGGCTTCATTGTAGATATTTTAGCTGTTGAAATGTTGCAAACATGTAGAGTCAGTGACCAAAGCAAAGTATCTGTGGAAAGGGCTCAGGCCCTGGGGCCAGACAGGATTGAGTCCACATCTTGAGTTTCATGTACTCATTATGTGATCTGTGTCATCTTCTGTATATTAGTTGTCAATTTCCTCCCCTTAAGTGAGGAGACTAGTATCCACTCTGCGGTTTTGAATGGTCACAAGTAGTGAATGCAAAACAGTTGAACCAGAGCTCGATGCATAGTCGGCAGCTAGTACCTGGTAGATATTTTATTATTATTATTTAAAAGTACTGTCATTACTATTGTTTCCCTTAATTTTGAAATAACATTAAAATACACAATTATCTTGCAGAAAGTAAACTCTGTTATATAATACTATAAATATTTATTGAGAACCATTTTGGAGTCTATGATGATTAAAACATTGCTGTTTTCCTTAAGGATTTTGTACTTCAGTTGAAGAGGCAAATGCATAAACAATCCAAGACAAGAACTCCAAAGTGCTAAATAGAAGGTGCAAGCATCATGCTGTAAGAACAGAGGGTAAACAAATTAATTCTGCATGGAGGGAACCAAGCAAGTCTTTACAGAGGAAATGTCTTGATGGTAGGATGCTGGCATGTGGCATTCTTATCAAGGGAACAGTGTGAGCAATACTCAGAGGCAGGACTGTGTAGAGCATGAGTAGGAAATGACAGATGCTTTGGTCTAACCAGATGCTTAGAGTGTTGATAGATGTTGTATATGTGGTTAAAAATTTAGTTAATGTTTAATACAGGGAGGGACTTAAATATGCAAATATGATTAAAAATTTTTATTGGTGCATTTTAGTCATACATCTTAATGGGGTACAAGATGGTAGAGGCATACATGCACACATATAATTTGTGCATAAATATATTTCTAAAGAATGACCCCATTCACTTACCTCTTTCCTTCTTTCTTTCTTTCTTTCTTCCTTTCTTTCTTTCTCTCTCTCTTTCACTCTTTGTTTCTTTCTTCAATAATATTTATTTAGTGCTTTCTTTCTGCCAGATACTATTTTGGAGATAAAGCACTGAAGTGGATAGAGCCAATGTGTTTTTCCACTAAGCAAGAGAGAGAGAGAGAGACGCGTACATGAGTAATTCCATAAGAGTGCTGAGCACCTCCATAGCCTGGGAGGAAGGAAAGTGTGTTCCAAGGTGACCTGGTCCACACTGGGTGAGTTAAGAGAGAGCTTTCAAGTGAAATGACTCTAACCTGAGATCTGAGAGAATGACTCAGAGTTAATCAGGCGGAAGAGTGGAGAGGCAATATTCTGAGTGGAAAACCAGCATGCATTGTAGCCTAGGGGTGAGGCCACTGGATATTTGCAAGCAAGTTGAATATTGGTATAGCTTTGAGTGCAAATGATCAGTTTTGGATTAACAGTTTTGCAATTCATTCTGGGGAGTCTAGATTTTATCTAGAAGGATCTAGAAGAATTTAAATCAGTGGGGTGTGGAGGATCAGAGTGTGTATATGACCAAATTATGTTTGAAACTTTTTTTTTTTTTGTGGTACTGGGGTTCCTGGAAGCCCTTCTACCTCCAGGCTACACTCCCAGACCTATTTTTTATAATTTTTTTTTTTTTTTTTTATGTGGAAACAGGGTCTCTTAAGCCAGCGCGGCTGGCTTCCAAGCTGTGCGATTCTCCTGTCTCCGCCTCCCAAGCGCGGGGATTACAAGCAGGCACCACCACGCCTGGCTATATTTGAATTTTTGAAAAACTAACTTTCAGCAGATGGTGGAAGCAAGAATCCAACTTTGAGACAACTGCAGTCCTGACATTCATCTGTGTTTATCTTGGCCCAGATGGCCCAGAACATGGAGGAAAGGAAGAATGACCTCTTTTCCTGGATTATCTCTGCGCCCTGCACCCTGATGATGGGCACGATGGATCTGGTAGCCCTGGGCTTCCATCACATTAGGCCATTTCTAGCAGTTTTTGAGAGGAAAGTCCTATCATCCTCATTATGAAGTTGAGCATCTGGTGGGTGATAGGACTCATCCAAGGCCACATAGCTCCTAAGTGGGAGGGAGATAAGACCTAAGACAAGGTATTCCAGGGACCAAGGCAGACACACAGCCATACAGGTCTTTGAATTATCTGGGAACCACTGAGTGATGATGTTCTGAGCAGTGTCTTACTAAGTAGAAGGCCCGATGGGGTTTTTAATTCCTGGGAAGAGAACCAGCAGGCATTGGTGGAAGAGCACCAGATAGAGAGTCTTCTGGAGGAGCTCTGTGAGTGGAGGCTGGAAAGGAAGAGCTGAGCTTTTACATGTGTGTCAGATAAACCAAACTGAACTGGTGGTTTATCAATTTCACATATAAGGAAAACTGAGTCATAAGGAAGTTAAGCAAATTGGTCCAAAACCGCATGGTAATCAGTGGCAGAAAATTAAATACTAGAGATAGGGAAGTCCCAAGAGTACATATTTTATTCTTATATTTTGTCTTTGGAAATCCACTGGACTTTAAAATTCTAATAATCAGAGTGGTGATATAGTTCAGTAACTAAGTGCTTGCCTAGCATGCAAGAGGCCTTAGGTTCAGACCCCAGTGTGTGTGTGCCCGCACACACATACACACAAATTCTTTTTAAGTTTAAAATATTTATTTTTGTTTTTTATTTGGTACATTGCAATTTTATATCATATTGGGGTACAGAGTGTCAGAAAAATACATGCAAACAGCTCTTGGTGTCCTCCTCAATGGGTCCCTCTCCCTTATGTACATGTCTTTGAGGTGGGAATTGGTAGTTTTGTCTGCAGTCATAGCATTATTCAACTATTCATGCAAAATAATTCTGGTCATCACATGAATAATGAGATAATTCTGGGGAAATGGTGTACAGAGTGCATGTATGTTGGTTTACTAGATTAGCAGTGGTCTCTTTTGCAGTTTTGGGCATGCCTTTCAATGAGCACCCAACAGGATTGCACCACCCAGCATAATGTGCTATACTTTCCAGATAATGCCTATCGTTAACGGGGATTTTCAATTCAAAGGGTTTGTTTATTTATTTATTTATTTTTTGTGGGTCTGGGGATGGAACCTAGGGGCATTTGATCTCTGAGCTATACCCCCTGCCCAATTTTTTATACTTTATTTTGAAACAGAGTCTCACTGAGTTGTGGAGGGCCTCACCAAGTAGCTGAGGCTGTCCACAAACCGTGATCCTCCAGTCTCAGCCTCCTGAATGCTGGGATTACAAGTGCGCGCCACCACGCCTGGCTTCAAAGAGTTTATTTAATGTAAGAATTTTGAAAAGCCTTATGAAAGAGCCATTTTTTTAAAAAAATGGAGCAAGCCCCAGGGGCTTACAGTGTTATTTGGTTCTTTGGGGCAATGGGATCTCTTCATCCAGCCAATTCTCTCAGAAGACCTTGCCTTGCATCCTGGACATTCTGAGCTGCTTTCACCTGAGCTTACAAACAAGCCAAGGAAGAACAGGCTACTAGAGAGATGGAAGCTAGCCTTTAACAGAATATGTTACTGACGCAGTCTGCTCAGATTGTGTCAAAGCAGATTGCGAAATGGAGAATATTTTTTTGTGTGTGTTTTTTCTTTTCCTTTCATGTACCAACTTAAAACGATTAGTTTTTGGAATAGAATAGTCATGCCCAAACGCATGAAATATAAAAGGCACAAAAGTGTATACAGAAAAAAAGAGAGCTTTACCTACCCTCTTTCCTAGTCACCCAGTTACCATCTTCCATATTGGTCATATTGAGGGGATTTAGAATCACCCTCATTGCTTCATTGCCCCCACCTGACTTGCCCACTGACTGCTTAGAGAACTTAATTGCTTTTAGAGAAAATTATCCATCCATCCATCCATCCATCCATCCATCCATTCTACATACATTTTTGAGTACTTTCTTGGCATCTAAGAGTATGTTGGAATCTGCATATGTCAAGACAAAAGTTATAGTCCTTGACCCCAAAGAGCAGACATTTCTCAGGAGTGTCTTGAATTTTTTATCTTCCTTATAGCTTAAATGCCTTATCTTCCTCTCAATTAGGGCCCTGATCTTTGCTAGCTAATCTGATCAAATAATTTATGTTAAGATTTTAATGGCTGATAATGTGCTATACTTTCCAGATAATCCCTATCATTATTGGGGTTCAATTCAAAGGGTTTATTTAATGTAAGAATTTTGAAAAGCCTTATGAAAGAACCATTTCTTGAAAAATGGAGTGAGATGGCCTTTTATGTCTCTTAAGAAGGCAGTAGAGAAGAAGTTATTAACCTCTGTATGCCTTAGTTTTCTTGTCTGGAAAATAGGGACAATAATAATACATACATTAATATGTATCTCAATGGAATTTTTATAAAGATTGAATTTAGATGTGTCCTCCAAAGAAGTTGGCAATGTACCAGGCATTGGTTAAGCCTGCAAAATTGTTACCATTGCTATGACCATCCTTAGTGATTATCACATAGGTGGTTTTCAGAGTTGCCTGTTCCAGGTGAGCCTTGAGATGGCCCTCTTCACCTCCACCTTCTTAGAGGCAGGCACACTCTTCGAGTCAGTGATAAGTACAGTGAAAGTCAGCACCCAGAACTCCTTACCTGTCATTAAGTAAAAACCACAAGTGCCAATGACAAAATGTCAAGATGCCTCCTGCATAGTAAAGAGGCTTTTGCCTTTAGGCTGGAAGATAGTTTCTGCACAGCCTTCTCAAAAGGTGTGACCTTTCTGTTCTATAATCTCTTGTCTCAAGGTCCCTGTAGCTCAGTCACAGTGTTCCTTGGGGCCAAGATCATCAGCACTGGGAGCTATTCCTGAGCTCCCACAGTCTGAGTAGCAGTGGGAAGGTAAGTCCACCAGGGCCCAGCTGACTGGGTGGTCTGGTAGATTAGATCTGAGAGCACTAATTTTTACTCTTCTGGGACCAGGAATACATTTCAGCCATACAGGTAAAGCAAATTTCCAGGCTGCTATCCTTGCCCTGTACTCTTGCCCACTCCCCTCTTCTAATTTCTTTGGATTTTGTGTGTTACAAGCTGTACTGGGCGATGCGCATCTTTTATCTTGTTTTCTGGAAAGGAAGTTCCCTCATTCTGCAACCATTTTACACGTGGGCCAGGATTGGAGAATTATATACTGCTTTTTAATATCATTTTAATTGAGAGGCCAGATCATGACTTTAATTACGGCTCTCCTGTCTTCAATTTCCATTTTCTGCCCATAAAACATTCAGCTAACGTCCAGAGATCATAGTTCTTTCTGAAAGAACAGGGAGAGCTGGCTGTGATAAAGGAGTTATTCTTCCAAGTTCAGGTGATCATTCAAAATCTCATTAGGAATACATTTCTTGAGACTCCTTCAGATTTCTTGAGGGAGAGTATTTAATAAAGAAAACACATTTCTTCCTGGTGGGGTGAGTGGATGGGCTGGGAATTGGAGGAGACGGTAGGATGATATATGTGTGGGCTCAAGAGAACCCCTGCTTATTGTTTCGTTGTTATACAGAGATAGTACATTTTAGCATTTAGGATAAAGTGAAATAGATCCCAAGTCATGTGTGTGAAATGTTCCTAAAAATTCTTCAAAAGGAAGATACTGCCTCCTATACCTCAAGCCCGATAGGTTTGATTTCTCAAATTGCGTTGCAGAATTAGATCCAAAAAAGAGTCTTGTGGTGAGTATTAATAATAGTATATTTACCATTATTCGTAAAATATACTATATACTGTGTATAATTATTATATATAGCATTTACTATATGTATTACTATGTATAATACTTACTATCTTAGTATAGTAAATAATGGTATATTTCTTTTACCTGACCAGCTTAAATGAACACATGCATCATTATGATGCAGTATCCGTAATGTACATGAGGGTTTGCTCTTGGAAAGCCTTCCATAGACTTGGATGAATGCATGATGCACATATTCACCATTCTATGGCTGATTTTGAGATATACTCTTTGCCTCTGGTGTTATATTGGTGATTCCAATTTCAATGTGCGCTTCTTTCTGTTTATACTTTCTGAATTTAACATATTACTTTTCTTTATGGAACGTGGTGATTTGGGGGCTATTGCAAATAAGGCTATGATAAATAACATTAATATTTTAGATCCACATATGCATATAACTGGGAGCAGAATAACTTTTACATGAAGTATGTGTGTCTTCCATTTTACCAGAGGATGCAAAAGAGGTTGGACTTATTTACAACAATTTATGATGGCTTTCTCTTTGTAAAAATTAAATTTATTTTTACTGAATACATAAATGCATAAAAACCAAATGTATTTGTAGAGTAATGATGTTTTAATAAAAGTATATATTCCTTAATGATTAAAGTAAGTTAAACATATTTATATATCCTCAAGGATTTATCATTTCATTTTTTTGCTTTTATTTTCTTACATGTACACAGTAATTGGTGCCCCCGCTGACTCCCTATTTCCCTCCCTCCCAATACCAAGTGTCCACATTGACAATGGTATATTCACATATATACACATAATAAATGACAGTATTTCCATTTAGGAACCTTAGTCTTTCTCCTGTCCTACCCTTAGATCTCCTCCTTGGGTCCATGGAGGATCTCCTCAATGATATGGAGTCCCTCTGGTATCCCAAATACTCCCTAGCTTGAGCATATTAAAGAAAACATATGTCCCTTCTCTTTCTGTGTTTGGCTAATGTCACTTAACATAATGTTCTCCCGGTCCTTCCATCTTATTATAGATGATGTAATTTTGTTCTTCTGTATTGCTGAGTGAAATTCCATTGTGTGTATATCCCATTATTTTGTAATTCATTCATTTGCTTATGGACACCTACGTCAGTTCCAAAGTTTTGCCACTGTGAATTGTGCTGCTATGAAAATGGGTATGTATATATTACAGTAGTTCTCTGATTTCAACCCCTTTGGAAAGATACCCAGTAGTGGTATAGCTGGATCAAAATTTATCATTTTTTGTGGCAAATATATAAAAAATCTTCTAGCTCTTTGAAATATAAATTACATTATTATTATCTATCGTCACTCTAGTGTGCAACAGTACAACAGTATTTTATGAATTAGTGTCATTGGTTAATTTTCTCCATTCCCCCATCTCCACTAATTTTTTTCTAGCCTCTGCTAAACAGCATTCTACTCTCAACTTCTATGAGATTCAATATTTGTTTGTTTGTGGCACTAGGGATTGAACCCAGAGGCATTCTACCTTCAAGCTACACCCCCAGTCTTATTTTATTTTCTATTTTGAAACAGGGTCATGCAAAGTTGCTAAGGGCTTTGCTAACTTGAACTTGTGATCGTCCTGTCTTAGCCTCCAAGTACTGGGATTACGGATATGTGTCACCATGCCCAGTGAGAACAACTTCTTTAGAAAGAGTGAGATCATACATTACCTGTCTTTCTTTGCCTGATTCATTTTACTTAACATAGAGATTTCCAGTTCCAGTATGCTGTTGAAAATGACAAAATTTAATTTTTTATGGATGAATACTACTCTCTTTTGTATATACCACATTTTCTTTATTTATTCATCCATTAATGGACAATTTGATTGTTTTCATTTCTTGTTTAAAATAGCTATAAACATGGGAATATAGATGTTTCTTCAATATACTGACATCCAGAAGTGGGATTGCTGGAACGTATGGTAGTCTTACTTCTAATTTTTCAAGGAATCTCTATACTGTTTTTCATAAAGGGTATTGAAATTTACCTTCCCACCAAGAGTGTGTGAGGGTTTCCTTTCTTCCACACCCTCTCCACACTTACCTTTTATCTTATGGTGATTTTCATTTCTTATTCCACTAATACAGGAAACTGTCAGAAAGTTAAATTTTAGCTAATGTGTTATGTATTGTAACTTGTTTGTGGTTTCAATTCAAATTATTCTATCACTAATATATTTTCATATTTTTATTGATTTTTCTGATTTGTGATAGTGGGCATTTTTATTTTCTGTTTTCAAGTTGTCTGTGTAAGTACTTTCTTTGTTAAAAATTGAATTATCGCCGGGTGGTTCGAAACCAGATGCGCTGGCTAAAGAGACTCTGTTTAAAAAAAAAAAAAAGTATAAAAATAGGTCTGGGCATGTAGCCCGGAGGTAGAAGGGTTTCCAGGAACCCAAGTACCACACACACAAAAAAATTTGAATTATCTAGTCGGGCATAGTGACACACGCTTGTAATCCCCGTGCTTGGGAGGCAGAGACAGGAGGATTGCACAGGTTTGAAGCCAGCTCCAGCTGGCTTAAGAGACCCTGTTTCCAAATAAAATATAAAATAGGTTTGGGATTGTAGCCCAGAGGTAGAAGGCCCCTGGGTTCCATCCCCAGCACCACCAAAAATAAATAAATAAATAATAAGAAATAAAATTAAAAATTAATAAATCTTGATTTCTTATAGACCAGGTTCCACCATATATTACTCTTCTTCAAGTATGTTTGGCTTTTTTGGTTATTTTATAGTTGCATATTAATTTTGAGAGGAGTATGTTGATTATCACCACAAACAAAAAATTTGGCATTTTGAAAGAGATTGTTTGAAATTATATATTGATTATGTACCTTGATCTCTAACTTGCTATATGTAGCACAAAATTGTCAAGCAGAGATGCTATAAATCTCCAATACTGCCGTGCTTAGACCTAACATGTTCTTCTCTCCTTTACAGTCAGAAGGAGCCATAACTATTTGGAGTTATTCAAGTAGACTACCAAATGAAGCTCTAATTTTATTTTGGTTTGTATGTGCACATATTACCCAGAAAGATGAAAAACTGGTAATAAGAAACCTACCTTAAAAAGAAGGGGAGGGCTGGGAGTGTAGCTCACTGGCAGAGTATTCACTTAACATTCACAAGGTCACTCACCACTACACACACACACACGCACGTATGCAACTAACAACTTCTAAACAGAATTAATGAAATACCTAACATAATTTATGTCCTCCCATCTTTTGGCAAAGAAATCAGTAAAGTTAGCACAATGATATTTTGGATGGGCTTAGGGTCATATTCAGAATTAAGCAGAAAAATCTCAACACTAGAATACAAAATAGAAACATTTTAAGCTGCTTGATTCTACCCTGTCTAAACAGAAATGGGTGGGGTAATGCCTATCTTCAAAACTAACACCAACAATTCATCATGAGATGGGATGTCAGTACCTAATCGGCTGTTTTTTTCTCTCTTGTACTTTGTCCTGCCACATACATGCTTGAGTTCAATGAAGACGACCCTTTGCAACCACACCGGAGAGCAGAGGAGCAAGAAATGGAGTAGCAAAGTAAGCCTGAGAAGTCCTGGGCCTTAGAGTGTTTCCTTTTGCCGGTCATGGCCATTTTTGTTTCAATACAGAAAACTTAAAAGACTAATCTTTTGGGGGGAAAAAGTCAAATTTTGGTTATTACATTATACTTTCAAAGGTCATCAGACAGGTATTTACCAGGAAATTAGCTTAAAGTTCTTGAGTAATGATAAAAAATAATAAGACAAAACCAAAAACCCTTAAGTTTTCCTACTGAAACTTTTTATTCTGTTTTTGTTGAGGCTTAAGGAAAATAACTTTTCCCATAACTCATTGCAATGTGAACTTAATGACATCAACTTATGTTTGAGCCAATTAGGAACAAGGTGAAACTGCATCCTTTGGTCTATTTGGTTGGTAAATAGCACTTTATCAGTGACTTTTTTTTCACATAACATTTAACAAGAGAACTCACAAGTAGCATTGATTATGCCCCATGAGATAAGGGACTAATGGTGATTCAGGTGGGCACTTCTGAAAAGATTTGTGTATTTCCTATCCCATTCTAGTGAGATTGTTTTGAAAATATAGGGAAAAGACACAAATTCCCCACCAGTCTGAGACTGTATATGGGTTTTTATAAACAAGAATCCCAACATGGCATCCAGTAGGTCTCCCCAGATGAAGTCATTGACCAAATGAGCACTGTGTGTCCTTGCAGTAGGCATTGCTCCTTGATGGGGCCTCAAAAGCTAAAGAAAAGTATGCTGCTAAATCCACTACAGAAGAGAATGGGCACCAAGCCTCGATAATACCCTTTAATCCCATGGCAATTCAGTGCCCTGAAAGCCGGGTGTTTGTGAATTTATCACGGTGCCTGTGGTCTTGAAGCAAGGTCTGAACTATTTCCAGTAGAATGGAAATGGCTTCTGTTGTCCCTGCAAGTACCACTGCCACTTCATGGTTTGTAAACTCTGGGGCACTGATGTGTTTATGGAGAAGGCAAGACAGACCAAACATAAGTTCCAGGGTAGTTGTTTTCTGCATTAGCAGAAGGATTCCATGATACAGGGATTAAAATCCATCTTTCCTCAATTGAAGGACCGCATCCTGGGTTTTGATTCATAACAGCTGCTGCCAACAGGATCTTCTGGACAGGGAATGTGATGGCTAAGTTGTTGAAAGCTGCACATCAGCCACCCAAGTAATACTTCATTTCACTAACGTTTGTAATGTGAGGTGATATATCTTGTTTGAAGATGTTAGGATGGGTGACCTTATTTCATGAGCTCCTCAATCCATCATGTTGCTAAAGATCTTTCTTCTTCATGAAGGATTTTTAAACCGGTGACATCAGCTTTCAAGTGGCTGCAACCAGAATTGTGGGGGATGAAACTTTTTCACTTTCTTCCTTTGTTACTAGTCTGTTAGAGTCTATCTTCTGAGAAATTGAATTGAATTTTGAAAATTGAATTTCCAAACCAGAAAACAGATGGGTCAACTCCTCTTGGAATCAAACAGCTTCCTACTTCCCCCTGAAATGTGCTGAGTGTGACTCCAGTCCCAAAGTGCATAACCTGTGCCCTGGAATCACTATGGGACACGAGGTGTCCTGGCATACTCGATTTTACAAAATCCTTTCAGAGCAAAGGTGCAGAAGGCTCCACGGCCTCGGATGCCCAACCTCACACCCCAAGCTGGCCCGCTGTGAGCGAGCCTCTCTGATTTCAAAGAGAAAAAACCCTGCATTTCTTCATTTTGACATTTTCTCTTCAACTTTGATATTTTTACTTAAATAAGATATTTCTACTCTGATTTGTCCAATTTTGATGATAATGGGGGAAGAAAATATCCATCTTAGAGGAGGAATAGCTTTTTGAATTGTTCCACACAATCCCAAAGCCAGTATCACATGTTTTAAGTATTTGTTATGTCAGATCTCCACATCGAAGTATACCAAATTTTGTCTCAACCAAACTTTTATGTAAAATAGAAAAATATAATGTTTCAATGGCATTTCAATGGAACGATTAGTCTTTATTTCTCCTAAGTCTGTGGATTGGCTACTGACCCAATCTTGCATCATTATATTCTAGATAATTCTTTCAAATTATTTTTTTCTTTAAAAAAAAACTGAGGCTGACAATATTTTTAACTTGAGAATATTTAATTCATTTTTCACTTAGCATAATTGCTGATATCTTAAATATGTATTTTTTAAAAGTTTTTTTTTTTTACTTGTCTGCTCTAAATCATCTTTTATTTTTCTGGATTGTGTGTTTTACTTAAAAATCATTCTATTTATTTTCCTCCAGTAGACTGCAAGTTATTTACTCTTTGTCTTTTTTAAAAGATTACCCTAGAAATTATGATTCATACTCTTCATTTATAAAAATCTTTTAGTAATTGACACATTTATTCACGGTCCCCAAATTCAATTCATTGTACAACACTATGATTTTATTTATTCCTCCTGCAGAAGAAATGCTAATGTGTGTAGGGTATATATGTATAAGTATGTGCATTGTACAGTCTCACATTATTATTATTATATTAATAAAAAAGTACAGACTAATTTAGGTGTACCTGTATATTACTGTGTTTTCTTTCTTTATCTTTCCCTGCATCTCTGATTTCCCACTTGTCATTATCATTCTTCTGCCTGAAATGTTCTCCCTAAGAATTTATCGTTTGATAATTTTCTTTTATCTGGAAGGTCTTCTGGTGGTGAACTATCAGGTATTTCATCTTTATTTTGCTTTATGCTTAAAATATATTCAGTTGGTAGGGCATTTTAGGTTGGAAATCATTATATCCAAAACATTGAAAAAAGAATTCAAGTGTTATTGCTGTTTGAGACATGAATTTTCAGTTTGTCTTTTATTTCCTTGAAATTGATGATTATTTAAAAAATTTTTTTTTGTGGTACTGAGGGTGGAACCTTGGGGCTTTTCTACCTCTGGGCTATACTCCCAGACCTATTTTATACTTTATTTGGAAACAGGGTCTCACTAATTTGCTGAGAGCCTCACTCAGTAGCTGAGGCTGGCTATGAACCTGTGTAATCCTTCTGACTCAGCCTTCCAAGTGCTGGGATTACAAGCATGCACCACCGTGCCTGGCTGATGATCATTTTTTAACTCATTTAAATATCTGTCTTAGTTAAGGCAGAAAATGGCACCTGAGTGAAGCAGCTTCTATGAGTATGGCTAACACTCAATCTCCATAGTGTCAAAAATGATGCCTTACATAGCCAGAAAATACTATCAATAGAGAAATAAAAGCTACAAATACAAGGGACAGAGAAAAGAAGACTAGAACATCCAGAGAGCAGAAAAGAAACTGGCCCACTGTGGCGGTGGCTGCCACGCCACCGCCATCTTGCCTAACAGAACCAGACTCCAGAGAGGAAAAGGAAAGGAGCTGAGGTGACCAGGTGCAATCCGGTCAGATGTAATTCAGCAGTTCTTTCAGTGAAACAATGGGCTAAAATTTTCAGTGGCCAAGCCCATTACACTCTCCAGGGATTTAAAGCAGAACTCAAAACCAGAGGAGAGATATGCCAGCCTCATGGCCAAGGGTATGGCATTGATGCCATATTGCCAGCAGCAGTGGTGAGTTCACCATGCCCGCGAGAGTTCCAGCCCAGTGCGCACTATAATCATAAGTGAAATTGCAGCCCCTATAGGAGAAATACAGCACTGCATCCTCAGGGACTCAACCAGCTTTGATAAACTCCCTGGGTCTGAGATCTAGAAGTTCAATGCAGTAGGGGTGGCAGAAATTACTACACCCTAGTCACAGTTCCCTGAAGGAAAGCACCCAGCCTGGCACCCTCAGTATCTCTGCGACTAATTCCCTGGGTCTGAGACTTTGTGATACAACTCAGAGATAAAGGTGGCAGTGGAGATTACCACAACCTCCAGAGATCCAGAGCACAATAAGTGAAATTTTGGTGAACCAGAGAAGAACCCAGAGAAGTTGAGAGTGGGATCTGCTGTTGATCATATCAGAAGCTAAGACAGACTCAGGCTCAGATTGGTGAAAAGTGTGGGGAGAGTCTTATGCTTAACTCTAAACCCAATGAGTAGGTTCACTGGGAACACCACAGGCATCCCAATTGTATGAACAGGGAGAAGTCAGACTAGCCCAGCCCTAGCTGTGTAGAACTGAGACTCCTACATTGAATTTTATCTCAGAGGCATACACTACCAACAGAGGCAGGGAGAGACCTAGACTCCAAATCTGTGGAAAATGTGGAGGGTGACCTTCACTCAATATTAAATCCAACCCCATTGATATTGACCATCGGCATAAACTGAGAAGACTCAGAGAACCAAATGCACAGAGGGAAAGGTGTCAGTAGCACTCAGTATCTACACAGAGAGAGACTGCTGAATTTATTTGTAGAGTCACATCAACTTATTATTGGGATTGTTTGAGTTTTGTTGTTTTTTTTGTGTGTATTCCTGATTTTTTTTTCTTTTTTTGGAGGGGGGGTTTGTGGGTTTTTTGTTTTGTTTTTATTATTTTTGTTTTGCTTTATTTGTTTGTTTTTGTTTTTTTTTAACCCTCTTATGAAATCCTCTCCCAAGCTTCTTTCCTTTTACAAATCTACTCTCTTCTCTCTATCCCTCTACTAACTTTTCTAACTTTTTATTTTTCCCTTGTCTAAAAGAAAACAACTTCCTGCCAAAAATTTCCTACCCAGCAAAACTCTCTCTCAAATTAGATGAGGAAATAAGAATCTTCCATTACAAACAGAACCTGAAGAAATTTATGTCTTCAAAACCAGCACTAGAGAAAATACTCAAAGAGATTAGCTACAAAGAAGAAATAAGTAATACATGCCAGAACCAGAGAAACAAGAACTTCCATTCAGCAGACAACTAAGCAAAAAGAACAAACAGTATTTGAAATTGAAATAAAACCTTAACATGTTAGGAATTAAAAATTATCTCTCAATACTCACACTGAAGGTAAATGGCCTCAATTCCCCAATAAAAAGACATAAACTGGCAAAATAGATTAAAAACCAGAACCCATCTATCTGCTGCTTGCAAGAAACACACCTTGTAAGTAAAGATATCAAAATTATGGTAAAGGGCTGGAGCAAGGTAATCCATGTCAACGGAACACGAGATAAGCAGGAATAGCAACTATGATATCAGACAAGTTAGACTTCAAGCTCAAGCTTATTAAAAGAGAAAAAGCAGGTCATTTTTTTTTTTTTACTGGTAAAAGAAACAGCCGAACAAGAGGAAATAACAATAATCAACATTTATGCTCCAAACATAGGTAGAATTACTTTCATAACACAAACTCTCTATGACATTAAATCAAACATAAATCCCAGTACAATAATACTGAGAGACTTCAACACCTCTCTCACACCATTAGACACATCTTTTAGACAAAAGGTCAGTAAAGATCCTCAGAACTAAATAACACCATTAATCAAATGGACTTGTTGGACACATATAGAATATTTCACCCAACAACAGCAGAGTTCACATTTTTCTCAGCTGCTCATGGAACCTTCTCCAAATTAGATTATATCCTGTGACTAAATGAGCACTAGAAAATTTTAAAAATGTTACATACTTCCCTGTGTCTTTTTAGACCATAATGGAATGAAATTAGAAATCAACTATAAAAAGACACAGAGAAACCACATGAACACATGGAAGCTGAACACCACACTTTTGAATGAAGAATGGTCATAGAATACAGAAGAGGTGAAATCAAGAAATTTCTAGAAACAAATGAAAATAAAGATATAATATATCAAAACATCTGGCACACTATGAAGGCAGTATTAAGAGGAAAATTTATAGCAGTGAGTGCTCACATAAGAAAAACATAAAATCATTAAATAAATAATCTAATGACACATCTCAAAGCCCTTGAAAACCAGGAACAATCTAACCCCAAAGCCAGTAGAAGACAGAAAATTATTAAAATCAGAGCAGAAATTCATGAAGTAGAAAATTTAAAAAAAAATTACAGAAAATCAACAAAACCAAGAGCTGGTTTCTTGAAAAAAATCAGTAAGATAGACAAAACACTAGCCAACCTAACTAAAAAATAGAATCAACCCAAATTTGAAAAACCATACTCCAACAAAATGTAAAATCTGGAGGAAACTGACAACTTTCTAGATAAATACAAAACTTAGTCAAGAAGATACAGAACACTTAAACCAACTAATAACAATCAAAGAGATTGAAACAGTAATAAAGAGCCTACCATCAAAGAAAAGCCCAGGACCAGATGGTTTCCCAAGATAATTCTATAAAACCTTTATAGAAGAGCTAACCCCAATACTCCTCAAACTATTTCGTGAAGTAGAAAATAAAAGGAACTCCCAAATATATTCTATGAAACCCAAATCACATTAATACCAAATCATAATAAAGACAGTTCAAGGAAGGAGAATTACAGGCCTATATCTTTGATGAATTTGGATGCAAAACTGCCAAACAAAATACTAGCAAAATGCATTCAAAACCACATAAAGAAAATCATACATTATGACCAGGTAGGATTCATCCCAGGAATGCAAGGCTGGTTCAGCATACAAAAATCAATCCATGTAATTTATCATATAAACAGGACCAAAGAACCAAAGACAAAAATCACATCATCATTTCAATACGCACTGAAAAGGCATTTGATAAAATCTAACACCCATTTATGATAAAAGCATTGCAGAGAATTGGAATAGAAGTAATATATCTCAACATCATAAAGGCAATCAACAATAAACCCACAGCCAACATCATATTAAATGGGGAAAACCTTCAAGAATTCTCCCTAAAAACAGGAACAAGACAGGATATCCATTATCACCACTTCTCTTAAATATAATACTTGAAACTCTAGCCAGAGCAATAAGGCAAGAAAAGGAAATCAGAGGAGTACAAATATGGAAAGAAGAACTCAAACTTTCACTATTTGCAGAGAACATACTATATTTAGAAAACCCAACAAACTCAACCAAAAGGCTTATAGAACTGATCAACAAATTCAGCAGTGTCTGGATACAAAATCAATCTTAAAAAATCAGAAGCTTTTCTGTACACCAACCATAAATCCACTGAAAAAGAAATTCAGAAAACACTTCCACTCAGGATTTCCCAAACACAAAAAATACTTAGGAATAAACTTAACCAGGGAGGTAAAATATCTCTACAGAGAAAATTAAATAACATTGAAAAAAGAAATTTAAGATCTTGGAAGATGGAAAGATCTTCCTTGTTCATGGATAGGCAAAATAAATATCATTAAAATGGCCATTCTTCCAAAAGTGATCTACAAATTTAATGCAATACCCATTAAAGTACCAAGATCATTCTTCACAGACAGTGAAAAATCAGTCCTTAAATTCATTTGGAACAACAAAAAGCCTAGAATAGCCAAAGTAGTTCTCAGCAACAAAAAACATGTAGGAAGAATCACAATACCTGACTTTAAACTAAACTACAAAGCCATTGTAATAAAAGCAGCATGGTATTGGCACAAAAACACATACAGAGACCAATGGAGCAGAATAGAAAACCCAGAAACAAGTGCAAATACCTACAGCCAATTGATTTTTGACAAAGGGGGCAAAAACATACACTGGAGCAAAGATAGTCTGTTCAACAAATGGTATTGGCAAAACTGGTTAATCATATGCAGAAAACTGGAAATTAATCCCTTTTTCTCACCCTGTACAAGAGTCAATTCAAGATGGATCAAAGTCTTGGAAATTAAGCCAGAGACCTTGAAGCTCCTTGAAGAGGGCATAGGTCCAACACTGCAATACACAGGCACAGATAAACATTTTCTCAACATGACCCCTAAGGCACAATAAACTAAAAGGTGAATCAATACATGGCATTGCATGAAACTGGAGAGCTTCTGTACAGCAAAGAAAACTATCAAGAACCTCAATCGAGAGTCAACCGATGGGAGATTTTCACCACCTACCCCTCCGATAGAGGACTAATATCTAAAATATACAGAGAACTCAAGAAACTCAACATTAAAAAAAAACCAAATAATCCAATTAAAAATGGGCAAGCAAAATAAATAGACACTTCATGAAAGAAGAAATTCAAATGGCCAATAAATGCATGAAAAAATGCTCAACATCACTGGCAATCAGAAAGATGCAAATCAAAACTACCCTGAGATTTCACCTTACCCCAACTAGAATGGCAACAGTTCGAAATACAAACACCAACAAATTCTGGCGAGGATGTGGAGAAGTGAGAACTCTAAAACATTTTTGTTGGCAGGATTGCATATTAGTGCTACCACTTGGATAATAGTATGGAGAATCCCCAGAAGAATGGGAACAAATCTACCATTTGATCCAACAATATCACTTCTGGTTATCTACCCAAAGGAAAGGAAACCAAACTACCAAACTAATGCATGTGTGTCTATGTTCATAGCCGCACAATTCACCATAGCCAAACTATGGAACCAGCCAAGATGTCCATCAACAGATGAGTGGATTACAAAACTGTGAGATATGTACACAATGGAATTTTACTCAGCAATTTAAAAAAAAACACAATTGCTGCATTTACAGGGAAATGGATGGATCTTGAAGACGGTATGCTAAGCAAGATTAGTCAATCACAAAAAGTAAGGAATTGGATGCTTTCCTTCATACGTGAAAGCTAAGGTGAAAAGGGTCATAGGAGGAACTCCAGGTGAAAAAGGAGATCCTATAGAGGAGCAAATAAGGCAACTTAACTGTGGGTTGGGAGGGTGGGAGAACGGAACTCTTTAAAGTGCACAATGTACTTATTCATATCATAGTCAACCACAAAGCCAAGCATGAGAGGGAGGGATGGGGGTGGAGTCAGGTGGGGACTGGGTGGTGGCTGGCTACATTTATGTCTACACAAGTTTTTTGTTTCATTATGATGTATAAATACAATGCACCAATAAAAGCTTAAAAAAAAATCTGTCTTTAAGCCAGGTTTGGTGGCACAGGCTTGTAATCTCTGCACTTGGGAGGCTGAGACAGGAGGATCACACAGGTTCAAAGCTAGCCTCAGCTACTTAGTGAGGCTCTCAGTAACTTAGCAAGACCCTGTTTCCAAATAAAATATAAAATAGGTCTGGCAGTGTAGCCTGGAGGTAGAAAGCCTCTGGGTTCTATCCCCAGTACCACCACCAAAAAAAAAAAAAAAAAAAAAATCTGTCTTTAAAAAGCTACACTTTATTTTTTATTTTATTTTTAAAAATTTAATATATTTTTATTGGTGCATTGTAGTCAAACATCTCAATGGAATACAAGACTTGTGAGGGTATACAAGCACACATCATCCAATTGGCCTATATCCAATCCCCATTCCATTCTCTCCCCCTTCCCTTGATCCCATGCTTGATTTAGTGATTAACTTTGATATATTTGTTTACATACCTCATGTTCTTTAAAGAGATTCCATCTTACCCCATCCCATCCCCTCTGATTGGTCACCTTAATTGCTTCTCCATAGGGCCCTTTCTTCAACTGGATTTCCTCCTATTGCCCATTTCTTCATAGCTTTTGCATATTAGGAAAAGCATCTGATTTTTTATTTTCTGTGATACTTCTCTGTGTATGCTGCATTGTAAGTTCCGATCCCACTCTTGAAGGCCCTGGCACTGGCCTGGCTACCCTGCAGGCTTCGATCCTGGCCTTGCTGGCCCCGGCACCTGCCTCATCCCTCAACAGGCTCCAATCCTGGCCTCACTGTCCCTGGCATCAGCCTCATCTCTCGGCAGTTTCCAATCCCATCCTCGGATGCCCTGGATTTGGCCTGGCCTCAAGGCAGACTCTGATCCCGGCCTCGCTGGCCCCAGCACTGGCCTCACCCCTGGCAGGCTTCAATCCTGGCCTCGGAGGCCCCAGCACCAGCCTTGCCTCATGGCAGGCTCTGATCATGGCCGTGCTGGCCCCAGCACTGGCCTCACCCCTTGGCAGGTTTCAATCCTGGCCTCAGGGCCCCAGCACTAGCTTTGCCTCATGGCAGGCTCCAATCCTGGCTTCGCTGGCCCCGGCACTGGACTTGCCTTAAGGCAGGGTCCTATCTAGACCTCACTGGCCCCAGCACAGGCCTCACTGCATGGCGGGCTCCTATACTGGCCTCGGAGGCCCTGCACCAGCCTTGTTGTGCATTGAGATCTGGTCTCTGTCACTATGAGCAGGTTGTCTACAGATGTTCCCTTTTTTCTTCCTTTTTTTTTTTTTTTGGTTGTACTGGGGTTCCTGGATACCTTTCTGCCTCCTGGATACATGCCCAGACCTATTTATTTTAATATTTTTATTTGAAAACAGGGTCTCTTAAGCCAGGGAGTCTGGCTTCGAATCTGTGCGATCCTCCTGTCTCCACCTCCCAAGTGTGGGGATTACAAGTTTGCACCACCACGCCCAGAGTTCTTCCATTTTATTTTTAATATGAGAAAGCAGTACATGTCTTTTGCAAAAGCTGGGACCCCAAATACCAAGTGGCAATAAATTTTGTCTTCTCTCCAAAGGCAGATGTCCACAGCTTCCTTATGAGAGCAGGCTCTGCTTCTTCACGTGCACCCTGGCCTCCCACTCTGTGCAGAGGAGCGCGGTGGCCATGAGGGCTGATGTTTCCCATAACATGCAGCGTGGAGGCCCATCCCAGCTATGCGGGGCTCCCTTTGATACCCCACAAACCCTTTTACCACTTAGCATGTTGTCCAGAATTCCCGAGCTTGTGTGGCTGGAGCAGTCTACTTTTGGGGAGATTTCCTCAAAAGTTCAAGGTGGATTGGACTGGATTTGTCTGCCCCTCCAAATACTGGTCACCACCACCGCCACTGCCACAACAGCCATCTCAGATCTCTCCTGAACACCTTTCACCCACAGTATGATTTCCAGAACTACCAAGCATGTGTGGCAGTAGCAGTCTACCTTTGAAAACATTTCTTTAAAATTTTAAGGTGGGTTGGATTGGATCTCTGCCTCTACCAAATACTGACCACTGCTGCTGCTGCAAAAGCCATCTCAGTTCTCTTCTGAGCACCTTATTCACAAAGTATGCTGTCTCAAATTCCCGAGCATGTGCGGCAGTAGCATTCTACCTTTGGGGCAATTTCTTCAAAAGATCAAGGTGGATTAAATCAGATCTCTGCCACTCCTGAATACTGGCCACTGCCATTGCTGCTGCCTCCACCATCTCAATTCTCTCCCAAACATTTTTCGTACACAGCATGTTGTTCAGAATTCCTGAGCATGCGCAGCGGTAGCAATCTACCTTTGGGGTGATTTCTTCAAAATACCAATGTGGATTGGGTCAGATCTCTGCCTCTCTCAAATACTAGCCACCATTGCCACCACCGCCGCTGTCACTGCCGCCAAATGGATCGGATCTCTGCCTCTCCAAAATACTGGCCTCCACTGCCCCTGCTGCCGCTGCCTTCCTCCTGGTTCTCCACTGAGCTCTTTTCTTACATGGTATGAAGTCCAGAATTCTTAAGCATGTGTGGCAGTATCAGTCCCCCTTCTCAGCGATTTTTTTCCCAAAAATTCAAGGTGGATCGGTTAGGATTTGTCTGCATCTCCTGAATCCTGGATGCTTCCACCACCATCTCGACCCCTCTTCAGTATTTTTAATAAGAGAAGACAGTATGTGTGTTTTAAAGAGGTTGTGAGATCGAGCACTCAGCACCAATGAATTTTATCTCCCCTCGAGTGAAGGCCACAGCCTCACCGTGTAGAATAGGATCTGCTGTTTTGAGCACATCCCGGCCCCCTGTGCAGCATAGAGGAGCATGGCAGCCAGGCACACTGAGCTCCCTGGGACGTGCGGCTGGGCTTTCCGCCTGGCTCTGCTGACTCCCTCCACCATGCCCGGATCATTTTTATTACAAGGTATGTTGTTAAGAGTCCCCAGCATGTGCAGCTGAAGTGGTCTTTTCTCTAATCTCTTCTGGGATGTTCTTCCAAAAATCACTTTTCTTGCGTGGTAGCCACCTCCTTGTCATCTTGCTTCTAATTCCGCCATTATCCACTCTCTCTCCTGTATTCTAGATAGGAAGTCACAGCTGGAAATGTCTCCTTAAATTGTCCCACTGAGATATGAAACCAATATCTGATGTCCAGGGCTTCTCGCAGGAATGCATATCCTTTTTGGCAGCCGTGGTCGCCACTGCAACTGCGGCTGCCGCCATCTTCCTGATTCAAACTTGTCATTAATTTTAAAATATAGAAAGTAGTCAGAGCTTAGGTGTCCTGAAGGCACTCAGGCAGAGAAGGAACCTTGCAAGGTTCCTAGAATAGAGGTATCCTAGGGCCTTTGCTTTCTAAAGACAAGTTTTACATAATAAATAACGTCTAGCAGACAAGCTAAATTTCCCCAAATGTTGGAGGATGCCACAAGCCTTCAAGAGATCCCTGACTTTGATAGATAATCAATTAACACATTTTGGGGTGTAACAAAATGCTTGGGTCTGTACTGGAGACAGGGTGGTCCTACAGGAAGAAATCATCATATCAAAAGACTTGCCCCAACGGATCGCCAGCAATGTCTGGTCAGGAAGATGATTGGTTAAGCAAAGTATATAGTATAAAATTATAAAACCTGTTCGGTATACAAAACCCCAGTGACTTATTTTCAAGTCACTCCACTATGTCACTCTCTTTATGATATAGTGCTTTAATCTAATTTTTTCCTTCTTTCTGCCTTTGTAATAATAAAATTACTTAAGTTTACAGCAGAAGTGTTCGGACTATTCTTTTTATTAAAATATCTCAGAACAAGAACCAGAGGCTACATTTCACACCAGTACAGTTTTGTTGTCCCATTGTAACAGTGTTTGGTCCCCAACAATGTGGTGCACCATAACAATTCTGGTGCTTATATTTTGATATTTCATTTTTGTTCCTTTAAACATTTCTGTATCTGAAGTCCCAGTGGTCTGTTTTCTTTTAAATTATTTCTAATGATTCTTACTAATGGTTATTTCTTTGTGTGTTTTGTGATCTTTGATTATAAACTTAATCTAGTTGTTGCTAATTTGTAGTAAACTTGGGATTTTAAATTGAGAATTTGTTCCCACAGTGAGAAATTACTTTGGGTTCTGCTGAAAACCAGCCAGTGCTATTGAATAGAACCACTCTATTCCTGATTTCAGCTCCTTGGATTAATATGGTCTTAGATTCAGTTTTCACACCTTGCTACTAGGTCAGAGTTTATTATCCCCCTCACAACTGGGATATACATTTCTCCTCAGAGCAAGTCATGCCTTTGGGTTTACTTACTGTTAACAACTTTGGTCTTAGCATGCTTTTTCCCTTTTTGTTGGAAATTTCTAGATTCTACTAAGGATTGAGTTGTTTTGTCACACAAAAGCTATTTAGAGTACAGATTATGTCATATTGCAAGAAGCAGAAACTCCATTTTAGAATCTGAATTCTACCTCACTGAGTATCCATTGTAAAAATAAACCTTATTAGACAAAAATGTTAAACTTCTTAGTTTTTATTAAAGGCTAAACTTTAATTCAAATTTTTCTTCTCTTGATTTAGATCTGGTCTTTGTAAAAACTTAAAAAGTCACAGATTACACAGAGAATATGTTTCTTAGTAAGAGAGTAAACTTGTTTATAATATTTCTGCCTTCTTTTGGTGCTGTGTTTTAATTATTAAAATTGATTGCTATCCCTATGACTTTTTGTTTTATTTATTTTATTTTTTATTTTTTGTGGGTCTAGGGATGGAACCCAGGGGCATTCAACCTCCGAGCTACACCCCCTGCCTTATTTTTTATTCTTTATTTTGAAACCGGGTCTCACTGAGTTGCAGAGGGCTTAAGTAGCTGAGGCTGTCCGCGAACCGCAATCCTCCAGGTCTCAGCCTCCCGAATGCTGGGATTACAAGTGTGTGCCACCACACCTGGCTGACTCTTTGTTTTAAAACTATGGCACATCGTAAATTTCTTGAAAGATTATTTATTTATTTATTTATTTATTTATTTATTTATTTATTTATTTGTGGTACTGGGGATGGAACCCAGGGGCATTTCACCTCCAATCTATACTCCCAGCCCTTGTTTTATTCTTTATTTTGAAACAGGGCCTCACTGAGTTGCAAAGGGCCTCATTAAATAGGTGAGGCTGTCAGTGAACCACGATCCTCATGTCTCAGCCTCCCGAATGCTGGCATTACCAGTGTGAGGCACCACGTCCACCTGGAAATATCTTTTAAATCTCAAATTCCTTTAATCTTAACTCAGATTTGTTCTTATTCTTGTGTATGGAGGGTTTGGGAAAGTTTACCCCATGGATTTATCTTTTAAAAAAGTCACAGGTGATTCTGATGTATAATCAAGTTTAAGAAGGACTCACAGCTGAGCATGGTCGTGCACGCTTGTAATCCCAGTACTTGGGAGGCTGAGATAGAAGGATTTGGTTTCACAGCCTCAGCTACTTAGTGAGGCTCTCTGCAACTTAGTGAGACCCTGTTTCATAATAAAAAATATAAAAAAAAAATAGAACTAGCAGTGTAGCTCAGAGGTAGAATGCCCCTGGATTCAATCCCCAGTACTGCAAGAAAAAAAAAAAAAAAAAAAAAGGACTCACCTAGAAAATTACTGCTTGACTTTTGACTATTAAAGACTTTTTATGGTTGATCTCTGAAATTTATTTTGCTGATTCATTTATTTGCGTGTTATATGTTCCCTGTCTCGTATTTGTTGAGTATATGTTATGTATTATGGAGGACATAAGGGTCAATAAATGCCTTCAAAGAGCTATTAATCTCTATGGTAGGATTAGGCCTGCACTCAAATATCTTGTGCTTTATAAGACAGAAAGAGTCTAGAGTTGAAGAAAGAATAGTCATGGGAATTCCTTCAGCAGGCTATGGCCACAGTAGGAAGTTGAGATCTTCGTTGATTCCAATAACCTTGAGAAAGAAAAGTAAGCTGGGCATGGTGGCGCATGCTTGTAATCCCAGCATTTGGGAGGCTGATACAGGAGGATTGAGGACAGTCTGTGGCAATTTGAGGACAGCCTTAGCTACTTAGTGAGGCCCTTTGCAACTCAGTGAGACCCTGTTTCAAAATAAAGACTAAAAATAGGGCTGGGAGTGTAGCTCAGAGGTAGAGTGCCACTGGGTTCCATCCCCAGTACTGGAAAAAAAAAGAAAAAAAGAAAAATAAACCGGGCGTGGTGGTGCACGTTTGTAATCCTCGTGCTTGGGAGGCGAAGACAGGAGGATCGCGCAGGTTCGAAGCCAGCTGTGTTGGCTTAAGAGACCCTGCTTCCAAATAAAAAAGTATAAAAATGGATCTGGGAGTGTAGCCCAGAGGTAGAAGGGTTTTCAGGAACCCCAGTACCACCAAAAAAAAAAAAAAAAAAAAAAAAAAAAAAAAAAAAAAAAAAAAAAAAGAAGAAAAAAAGAAGAAAAAAAGAAGAAAAAAAGAAAAATAAGAAAATAGAGAAAACAAAGTCTGTTAAGGTCTTGGATTCAGTTGAACAGAGAGTGACTGAACACACACAAAATTTTTCTTTCTTCTGATTTAATCAGACACTGAATTCTCTGGAATTGTAAAAGTATATCAATCTACTCTGTCTTCTTAGCTTTGCTAAATAGCTGCTAAAAATAGACTTTCAGCCTTGAATGGCTGTGTGGCAATAGAACCATCATGGACAGAAATATGACTTACTGTCAATAAATATTTACTACTAAGGTCTGGATTTATGGCAGCAATTACCATGTTCATGTTGATTCTCTGCTAGTAAGTTTATGACCACCTCAGCAGCAATTTCTGTCCCATAACTATTTGGGTTCATCCTTGGAAAGGGTAACAACCTATAGGCTGAATCAAAGTCTGACACAGAGCTGAGAAAGGACAGGGAAAAGAAATTTTGTTGCTTTTAAGATATGTGCTTGCAGTGTATTTGCACTTGTGGAAAATGGACTCTAATAATTCTTTCAGGTTTTAGCTTAATGATCACCTCATTGGTGAACTCTTTGTTACCCTTCTAACAAATTTCCCTTGTTATTTTCTTTTATTCCTCTAGTTTGTTTACTTCATTACACTTATTACAATTCCAATTATAAATTGTTCATTTTTCTTCTTTAATCCTTGTCTTTCTCACTAGAATGTAGCTCTTTGAGACCATAGAAACTTGTTAGTTATATAATACCAACATTATTTCACAATTTAAAAATTAAAGTAAAACTTCAATTTTTAATTCCAGCCCCAAAGTTCCTGTGACTTCTACTTCTTTTTTTTCATTTAGACTTCCTGTGAATACATACTGTCAGGATTTCTCCATGGACCCAAGTTTTCATAAAATAGGATCCAAAAGAAACTGGAAAAGAGATACAAAGTATATTGAATTTTCTTTTATTCACCCTTTGAGTTTGGCACAGAGCTGAGAAAGAACAGGGGAGAGAAATTCTGTTGCTTTTAAGATATGTGGTTGCAATATATGGCCTTCTAAGTTTTAACATGGTTATTTTTGTAACCAATTTAATTACTAGGCCAGTCTTTTTCTTTAGTCTGTTCTTTGTTTTGGTATCACCAATGTCTAGATGAGGAGATGCATGGTATTATTTTCTTTTTAGTTTTGGTATCTGCGTCTTGTAAATTTTGTGTCTTTGTAAATTTCAGCATTTTAATTTTTGTTGCTATGGTAACAACCTGCTTGCAGAAATAAGGCATGCTCTTTAGAGGAAAGTAAGACAGGTCTGAATCATCTACTCTTATACGTTTGAATAGTCAGTTCAGAGTGATCGGGACATACATACACATAGCACTTGGTGAACTTACCCCCCAGCTCCCTCCTTCCTTCTTCCCTTCCCCACACATGGTACTGAGATGGACACTGATAATTTCACATATTATACACTTTCAGTAGAAGTGTTTCCTTCATTAATTCTCCCTCCTCTTTCCTACTTTCCCTCTAGACCCTCTCTATCCCTCCATTGGGGTTTCTCCTCTATTATTTAAAGTCCGTCTTGTATCCTGAGTACTCCTTAGCTTTTGCATATGAGAGAAAACATATGACTCTTTACTTTCTGCAACTGGCTAATCTTTCTTAACATAATGTTCTTCAGGTCCACCCATTTTCCAACAAATGACATATTTTTGTTCTTCTTTATTGCCGTGTAGAATTCTATGTGATATATCCCATAATTTTATAGTCCTTTCTTTTCTCTCTTTTTTAACAGGGACAAGCATGCATGCAGTCCCCCACTACCACAAATTATGCAGTTGAGTTTGCAGGGGTCAGCACATCTGTAGGGGTAGGGCGATGGATAAGCCTCACCCTGGGAAAACCACCTTCATGATCACAGCATCTCCCCTGCCAGGTAAGTATCCTTTCTTCTCTTGATGGATACTTAGGTTGGTTCCATAATTTGGCTATTGTGAATTATGCTGCTATAAATATGGATACACATGTATCACTTTAATATTCAGATTGAAATCCCTTTGGAAAGATACCCAGGAGTGACATAGCTGCAGCTATGCCTTCCTCTGGTAAGTCCCCTCCCTTACTCCACTAAGGGTTCTTCTTCTTTGTCTAGAGTTCCTCCTGTGTCTCAATTTCTTTTTAGATTAGCCTGTACACATGAAGGGAAACATCTGACCTTTCACTTTTTGTGACTGACTAATCTCATTTAGCATAATATTCTCTAGTTCCATTTTTCTGGAAATGATATAATTTTGTTCTTTTTTATGGCCGAGTAGGATTCTGTTGTGTGTATATCCCTAAATTTTGTAACCCATCTGTTGATGAACATATTGGCTGGTTCCATAGTTTTGTGATTATTAATTGTGCTATTATAAACTTGAATATTCATGTGTTACTATGGTAGTCTGGTTTCATTTCTTTGGAGCAGATACCAAGGAGTTGTATAGCTGGATCATATGGTAGATTCATTCCCATTCTTCTGAGGACCCTCCACACTGATTTCCAAAGTGAAGTTTACAAATAAATAAGACTTATATTAGTCTTAGTCTTAGTTTCCTAAGAGAATAAATGAAAATCAATATTCCAATGGGACATGGTAGAGTTATTACATTCAATTACTAGTGTATAGGCTAATTTGTCTATTTTCATGTTATTTGTAGAAGCTTTGTAAGTTAATGAAATGTCATTATAAATTTTCTGGGATCTAAGAATCTTTGACCAAAATTCAGCTATTTAATTTTTATATCATTATTTGAGCTTGTAATAGCAACAATTTATAATTACTTATGTTCGGCAAGGTTAACTCTACTAATGTGTGTATGTTTTCTGCTATGTATTATTTCTGAACCATATGGAGCCTCTAATTTTCACTCGGTGTTTGCCATCCATCTTCTCAGTGGACTACAGAACAGTGACAAATGACTAATCACAGAGGGGAGGGATGTTGGGGCTCTAATCAGGACAAGCCACAGTGAACAGTTTCTTTAGCACCATACAGTATCATTCTGTCTCTACAGCTATATTTAAGTTGTGCAAACTCATACATTGTCCAGCACAACGTACTTCATATTTTATTCGAGTCTCCATTTTGAAGATCCTCTTAATGTCAGACAGAAAGTAAATTGATCTGATGTATTAAATACAGGTTTTTCTGGAGAAAATGCTCTGCATTTACTGATCCTTTAGGGATAGTTAATGACTTTCTGTAGACAAGAATGTCTGGTTTTATAGTTTTAAGAACAGGAATGGGAAAGAACTTGGTTTTCAAGTAAGAAGAATTTTGTGTTAGAGTTAGAAGAACAAAAATCTCTCAGTACTTAAACTGATTTTCAGTCCAGTGGAGCCTCTCTACACTGGTTCCAAGGCCTCACCTTCAGGATTAATGCCATATTTAATTAACATGTTCTTATGCTTCTTTCCTGCAAAACAGAAATAAAACTATTTTTGTATACTAATAACCTGCCTTCAGGTGAACCTAACCAGGGAAGAGAGTCAAAGTCACCAAATTAGTTATTAAGTAATTTAGGCTGAGAAAGGAGAATCGCAGGTTTGAGGCCAGCTGCAGAAACTTAGCAAGACTCAGCAATTTAGTGAGACCCAGTTTCAAAATAAAAATAAAAAGGGATGGGAGTGGAGCTCAAAGGCAGTGCCATGGATTTAATCCCCAGTAAAAAAAAGTAATTCAGATGGGGAAATATTTGTCATCTTTTTATATTTTAATGTGTGAACTTATTTCTCTTCCCTTTCTTCTTTTTATTGGCTCTCTTCTGTTTCATTGATTTTTTCCCAGAGTATAAGTAGACTTTTGAATAGATGACAAGAAAAGAAATATCAGAAAAGGATAACTATTGGCTTCATTTATTGAAATTAATCTTTTAGACATACTGAATAACCCAGAGTGATATGATGGAAACAAATTGAAAAGTAGATATGTAGAAGCATTGGAAAACAGGAATGGGGGGAGTTCAAAAGACTTCCTAAATTATAAATGATAACTTATTTTCAGGTTCTCAAAGAAGACCAACAGCTTTTAAAAAATTATAATTATTAGTGTATATTCATTGGGAGGCTGAGACCAGAGAATTGCGGTTCACAGACAGCCTCAGCTCCTTAGCGAGGCCCTTTGCAACTCAGTGAGACCCCGTTTCAAAAATAAAGAGACTAAAATATATGACGAGGTATACCCCTGGGTTGCATCCCCAGTGCTGCACACACACACACACACACACACACACACACACACACACACACACACACACACAAGGTTTCATTATGATAATTTCACATATGCATAAGACATTTTTGGGCTATTGATCATACCCATACTCCCTGTTTCCCTCTTTTTGCCCACTTCTCTCTGGGTCCTTCCTCTTCCCTAAAAATCCCCCTTCCTCCTTTCTTGTCATTCTTTTTTTTTCTTTCTAGATTTTACATTTGAGAGAAAACTTATGATAGTTATCTTACTGCATCTGGATTATTTTACTTACCTTGATGGAACACAACTCTTTAATTTTGTATTTTTATTTATACTTTCCCTATTGTGTTTTACAGGGCCGAGGATCGCACCCAGGGCTTAGTGTGTGCTAGGCAAGTGCTCTGCCACTGAGCTAAATCCCCAACCCTGGAACACACTCTTAATGAGGCCACTTTTCTGAGGAAGGCATAGGAAGTAGACTCCACTGGGTCACAGGCTGCACCGGGAGGGTTGGGCCAATACATGGCAAAACAGGAGAGACCACGCAGGGCCCAGTGATCTGAAGTTTATTTTTTAGTGGACTCTGAACTCATGAAGGGCCAGGCTATGCTATGCATTGTAATTCTGGAATGTAGTCCACTGCCTGGCACATTGAGGTATTAAGTGGGAGTTTGTTGAATGAATCAGTGGGTATACAAATATGTAGAGCTAGCCGAGCTGAAGGTTTGCAAGTTTTTGCAGTTTTCTGTCTGTGATAAATTCCAGCTCTTTGATGTGCTGCCTCCAACCTCCAACCCACCTTTACCTCCTCCTTTCAAACATAAAGGCTTAAAAGACTTGACTTTCTCTCTTGGTGTCACTATCGATTAACCTGTCATAGAAAGGCTGTGTTCAAGGAATAAATGGTTTAATGTAATTGATAGTAAGTAACATGACTGATATGGCACGTGTCCTTCACGGAGTCTGGTTTTGAAGTGTGTGTGTGTGTGTGTGTGTGTGTGTGTGTGTGTGTGTGTTATGATTCTTCTTAAACTTTACTGCTTCTTAAACTAATATATGTTCATCACTTAAAATTAAAAATATAATAAGCAAAATCTCGAATTGCTCATTATCTCATCTTTTAGAATTACGGTCTCACAGCCGGTCATGGTGGCGCATGCTTGTAATCCCCGCGCTTGGGAGGCGGAGACAGGAGGATCGCGCTGGTTCGGAGCCAGCCTTCACTGGCTTAGGAGACCCTGTTTCCAAATTAAAAAAAATATATATATATAGGTCTGGGAGTGTAGCCAGGAGGTAGAAGGGCTTCCAGAAACCCCAGTACCACCAAAAGAAAAAAAAAAAGAATTACGGTCTCACATCATGTTTCATAATGACAGTGGCATACGCAGCACACAGCACTTGGTGGGCTTCCCCCGGCGCCCTCCCCACTCTTCCACCCGCTCCTTTCAGGATGGTGAGGTTGACGTTGTATCTCTCATATGTGCATATGTCAATGAAAGCGCTTTGTTAAATCTTCCTCCCACCACCCTCCCCTAGACCACCTCCTTAACTTCACTGGAGTTTCTTCTCCATTATGTGGAGTAGCTCTAGTATCTCAAATACTCCCTGGCTTCCACATATGAGAGAAAACATGACTCTTCACTTTCTGTGACTGGCTAATCTCACTCAACGCAATGTTTTGCAGGTTCTTTCATGTTCTTGCAAATGATATAATTTTGTTTTTTTATTGCTGAGTAGAATTACACTGTGTGTATATCCTGTAATTTTGTAATCCGTTCATCTGTTGATGAACACCTAGTTTGGTTCCATAATTTGGCTATTGTGAATTGTGCTATATGAACATGCATATGCATATATCACCATAATATTATGATTTAAGACCTAAAACAATAGCTCTTGAATTTTATAATTTAAAAATAAAAATGGAGCCGGGTGGGGTGGTGCATGATTGTAATCCCAGCATTCAGGAGGCGGAGACCAGAGGATCATGGTTGTGCACAGTCTCAGCTACTAACTCAGACCCTGTTTCAAATAATAAAAAAAAAAAGACTAAAAAATAGGGCTGATGGTGTAGCTTGGAGGTACAATACCTCTGGTTCCATCCCAGTTCCACAAAAAAATGGACTTGTAATTTTTTAGAACTTTTTAAGCCTCATGAGTCATAAATATTTTTGCTGACAGATAATCTGTAGATTCACTTTTGTAGCCATGTAAGCTAGACATTTAGGTCATTTTGCTGATGAATATCTTCATACATAGATGGACATGCCACAGAATAGTAAATTTTAGTATATATTTTGAAGTGAGCAAAATCTTTCATAGTAAATTGGGATAAAAGTCAGAAGGGGCTGGGCCTGGTGGCACACGCTTGTAATCCCTGCGCTTGGGAGGCGGAGACAGGAGGGTCTTGTAGGTTCGAAGCCAGCAGTGCTGGTTTAAGAGACCCTGTTTCCAAATAATAAAGTATAAAAATAGGTCTGGCGGTGTAGCCCAGAGGTGGAAGAGCTTCCAGGAACCCCAGTACCACACACACACACACACACACACACACACACACACACACACACACGTCAGAAGGGATCAGAAAACCAATAAAATTTAAATCACATTTTTATAATTTGTAGCAAAATGTTAATGTTATTTATTATTCATGCATTGTGGACTAGCTATAGAGTGATTCAAAAGACAACATAAAAAAAATCCTTATGAAGCTTGTTGTGGGAAAATGGACGTGCCGAGCCTCTGCTTGTGGTACTACACACTGGTGAAAGTTTTCTGGAAATCATTCCTAACTTATATACTCAGCTTTTATTATGAAAAATTTACACAAATACAAAAGTAGAAAGAAAATTGTAGTAAACCTCTATGTAACCATTATCTGTGCTAAAATAGAAACTCATAGCCAACTTTGTTTTATATGCTTTACTACTAATCTACATCCCCAATTACTTTGAAACAAATCTCCTACCATATAATTTCATTCATAAGCATTTAAGTATTATATCCCAAAGTAAACATACTTTAAAAAGCATTATCACAGCCAGGCATGGTGGCACACACTTGTAATCCCAATACTTGTGAGGCTGAGACAGGAGGATTGCAGGATCAAGTTCAGCCTCAGAAAATTAGTGAGACTCTCAGCAACATAGCAAAACCCTGTTTCAAAACAAAAAATAATTAAAAGAATGGCTGAGGATATAGCTTGGAGGTAGAATGCCCCTGGGTTCAATCCTCAGTACCACACACACACACAAGCACGCACGCACGACACATGTATTATCTCAATACCATTATCAAATCTTACTGATTTTTTTTTTTTTTTTTGGTGGTACTGGGGTTTCTGGAAGCTCTTCTCTGGGCTACACTCCCAGACCTATTTTCATTTTTTTGGAAACAGGGTCTCTTAAGCCAGTGCGGCTGGCCTCGAACCTGCATGATCCTCCTGTCTCTACCTCCCAAGAGCAGGGATTACAAGCGTGTGCTACCACGCCTGGCTTATTGAATTTTTATATTAATTTTATTTTATAACTATTAAATACATAAAATATGTAAGCATTAGAAAATGGGATTTAAGGAGGCTCAAAGGACCTATTCAAATATAAATGGTAATTTATTTTTATTATTCTGAGAGAGGAATACAACTCTTTTTAAATTATAATTACTAGTACCAAATAGTTGTACAAAATAATGGGTTTCATTGTGATAATTTCATACATGTGTATTATGTATTTCTAAAGATAAAATATCTTATTTTGTTTTTCTCAGAGTAGAAGTAAAATTTGAAGAGATAATATGACTGTTAGGAGCAGGTAACTATTGGCCTCACATATCTGAATTAATCTTTTAGGCATCTTGAATAACCCAGAGAGATGTGATAGAAACAACTTGAAAGCTTAACATGCTCATCTCCAACTTGCTGTGTTTTATGCTGTATTGTATTGTGGTGACCATTCCACAGGTCATCCTGATTCCTTTTTTATAGTTTTATAGTATTCCATGTTGACTTAAGTCCTTTACTGGTGATATGGTTTCTTCAAGTATTTTTCTACTATAACTCATATGCTGCATTTAATTTATGAGCCACTTTTGAGACCGGTTACATGTATATTTCTCCAAAGACAATTGTCACTAGAGAAATTTCCCTCTCTCTGAGCATGTTCAAAGGAATTGTACAGAATGTAGGATGAGGTAGAGACAATGAAATTTCATCTGTGTGACGGCACAGTCACGAGGCCTAGATCACAGCCTCGGGGTACACATACAGGTGGTACTCAGTGTCAAGCCTAGGAAGCCTGGTCATTATTTGAGAGGTAATGGAGACCCAAGGGTGTTAACTCAGAGTCAGACACTCATGTGAGCATTACTAACACCAGCCAGGGGCCTCAGCTCAATGACATGTAGTAACAGTTTTCCTGGAAGGGTGCCTCTGATGCCAGGCTTGGTGTGTTTAGGTTTTCTGCCATTAAGTATAGGATATTTGTATTTTTCTAAGGGAAAAAATTTCTCAAGAGTGTTTGAGTAATCAAGGAAGCCTCAGCACTTTGTCAGCTAATGTGTCCTGACATCAAGGCCACAGTACCGCCACAAACGTACTAATTTCATTTCAACATTCGAATTACACAGATTACTACTTTCCACAGCTCACTTCACCAGGAAATTGATGAGTTTTCACTTCTTTTATTCTGTGAAATGGTCTCTTTTCCAATGTAGGAAAACTTGAAATTTCACTTTCTTATTTCTTATTCTTCTGTTTTGGAATAGTGATTTTTATTTCTTTGTTAAGGCTAGTACGAACTGTGATAATATGCCCAAACTAATGTGGGTTTCAAATTCTTATTTGAAAAAAAAAAACAAAAAAACTAGCCTATCTCTTCAGATTTTGGAATCCATGTTTCTTGACCTTGGGTGTCAGGTATTTTTCTGTGGTATTACGAGAACAAGAACAGTGACCAACTCTATTCCTGTCATTCCGAGCAATGTCAAGCATTCCCTGCTGCATTCATGGTTTAAAATTAATGTCAGTCTTTTATTTTTGAGGGTGGGGGTGTAGAATGGGGCACACATGAGGCAGAAAATTTGAAACACTGATTCTAAAGATCATCTGGACTGAAAATGGAAATGGTTCAAATGATGCTCGGGTAATATGTGAGGCTACTGCTACCAATTTCACTAATGTGTGGAGAGGGAGGAGGCCTTAGCAGGGTAGGATGTGGAGGGAAGTAACCAAAACCTGTGAGCGTGTATGATTTTTTTTTTTATCACATTAAACCTCACTATGATGTATAATTACAATGCACTGATGTATATTGCAATGCACTAATAAAACAATTTAAAAGGATTATTTGGAATAAAAACAAATGTGATTTTGAAAAAGAATAGGAAAGGAAAATTTGTCTAAAACTTCTAGGATATGTTTTAGAGTTACAACAATTTAGGGTGATTGGTACAAGAATAGATTGCCATACTGAAATTATTTATTTTATTTTTTATTTTTAATTAATTAATTAATTAATTAATTAATTTTTTGGTGGTACTGGGGTTTCTGGAAGCCCTTCTACCTCCGGGCTACACTCCCAGACCTATTTTTATAATTTTTTATTTGGAAACAGGCTCTCTTAAGCCAGTGTGGCTGGCTTCGAACCAGCGTGATCCTCCTGTCTCTACCTCCCAAGTGCGGGGATTACAAGCGTGAACCACCACGCCCGGCCCTTGAAATTATTTATTTAAAGAATGGATATTTCTTGACTGTCCACCATGTTTCAGGCATGTTCTAGGCTCAATATAGGAGTGAACAAGACCATTAAGGTCCCATCTCTCTTTGAGCTTATATATTAGGGAGATACACAATAAATAAGTAAACATGCATACTTTCTAAGAAAATATTAACATTCTGTGGAGAAAATCAAATAGTGTGAGAAAATAGTGAATATATGAATATTTCAGAACCACTTCTCACTGGGTGATCAGAAGAAATCTGTTGTGGAGGTAACTTTTAGAACAGACACTGGAGCCGGGCGTGGTGGCGCACGCTTGTAATCCCCGCACTTGGGAGGCAGAGACAGGAGGATCGCGCAGGTTCGAAGCCAGCCGCGTGCGCTGGCTTAGGAGACCCTGTTTCCAAATAAAAATGTAAAAATAGGTCTGGGAGTGTAGCCCGGAGGTAGAAGGGCTTCCAGGAACCCCAGTACCACCAAAAAAAAAAAAAAAAAAAAAGAACAGACACTGGGATCACAGGACAACATCATCTAAGAATCCCAGGGAGGACAAACCTGGAAGAGAAAGGGGGTCAGATAAAAGCCCCAAAGCTCAGCTATGGAGCTATGGATCCAGCCTCACTGCTCATCGGTGGCTACATGGATAAAGAGAATGTGTGCACACATTCTCACGGTACCAAGTGCCGTGTGCATGTATGTCACTGCCAACATAATTTACATTATGATGTGAGACTATAATACACCAGTGAAAGCACATTATAAAAAAACTCCCTCCCTGATCCTACTACATTCATAAGTAGCACTTATAAGAACTTCATGCATATTAAGGAATGCATCTCAAACAAAGGAGGAGCCAATGGGTCATGTAAACAAATGGTATGAGAGAAATGTGTTGTTTGTGCAAAAAGCATCACATCCTAGCCGGGCGTGGTGGCGCACGCTTGTAATCCCCGTGCTTGGGAGGCTGAGACAGGAGGATCGCACAAGTTTGAATCCAGCGTCAGCTACTTAGTGAGGCTCTCAACAACTTAGTGAGACCCTGTTTCCAAATAAAGTATAGAAGAGGTCTGGGAGTATAGCCCGGAGGTAGGAAAGCCCCTCGGTTCCAAACACACAAAAGCATCACATATTCATATCAAACAAAATAAATAACAAACGGACTTAAAATTTTTACATAAAACAAGACCATAAAATACCAGAAGGAAACATGCACAAATATGCAAATATGTATATGAGTTTAGAGAAGGAAAGAACTTTTTAAATATAAAATCAATATAAGAATCACAAAGAAAAATACTGCAAGAACAGAGTCTGTAATAAATGTGACAATCCATATAATGCTTAGAAAAATCACAAAAGCACTAACACCTCACTTGGGAAGTTGAAAAAAGACATAGAAGACACTTCACACAAGAGTCAATACAAAGACCCTTTGAACTCACAAAGAAAGATTCTAACTTACTAGGAATGAGATACTTTTTTTGGGGGAGTGGGCTGGTCTGGGGATAAAACCCAGGGGAATTTGACCTCTGAGCTATACCCCAGCCCTATTTTTTATTCTTTATTTTGAAACAGGATCTCACTAAGTTGCGAAGGGTCTCACTAAGTAGCTAAGGCTGTCCATGAACCACAATTCTCTGGTCTCAGCCTCCCGAATGCTGGGATTACAAGCATGCACCACCACACCCGGCTACGTTTTCCTGAAAATAAGAAAATTATGTACTTTTTATCTACTATAGTAGCATAATGTCCTCCAGTTCCATCCATTTCTCTGAAAATGATATAATTGAGTTTTTTTAATGGCTGAGTAAAATTCCATTGTGTACATATCCCAAAGTTTTGTAATCCATTCATCTGTTGATGGACATCTTGGCTGGTTCCATAACTTGGCTATGGTGAATTGTGCAGCTATGAACATAGATACACATGCATTAGTTTGGTAGTTTGGTTTCCTTTCTTTTGGGTAGATACCCAGAAGTGGTATTGCTGGATCAAATGGTAGATTTGTTCCCATTTTTCTGAGGATTCTCCATACTGTTTTCCAGAGTGGGTACGCTAATTTTCAATCCCAGTGTTTTAGAGTTCCCACTTCTCCACATCCTCCCCAGAATTTGTTGTTGTTTGTGTTTTGAATGATTGCCATTCCAGTTGGAGTTAGGTGAAATCTCAGGGTAGTTTTGATTTGCATCTCTCTGATTGCCAATGATGTTGAACATTTTTCATGCATTTATTGGCCATTTGATTTTCTTCTTTTGTGAAGTGTCTATTTAGTTCACTTGCCCATTTTTTATTGGATTATTTGTTTTTTTAGTGTTGAGTTTCTTGAGTTCTCTGTATATTCTAGATATTAGTCCTCTATCGAAGGTGTAGGTGGCAAAATCTTCTCTCATTTTGTTGGCTCTCAGTTGAGGGTCTTGACAGTTTCCTTTGCTGAACAGAAGCTCTTCAGTTTTATGCAATCCTACATATTGATTCGCCTTTTAATTTGTTGTGCTTTTGGGGTCTTGTTGAGAAAGTATTTATCTGAGCCTATGTGTTGCAGTGTTGAACCTATGCCCTCTTCAAGGAGTTTCAAGGTCTCTGGTTTAATTTCCAAGTCTTTGATCCATAGTGAATTGACTCTTGTACAGGGTGAGAAAATGGGATTAATTTCCAGTTTTCTCCATATGATTAACCAGTTTTGTCAATACCATTTGTTGAACAGGCTATCTTTTTTCCAGTGTAAGTTTTTGGCCCCTTTGTCAAAAATCAATTGGCTGAAAGTGTGTGAATTTGTTTCTGAAACTTCTATTTTGCTCCATTGTTCTATGTATCTGCTTTTGTGCCAATACCATGCTATTTTTATTACAATGACTTTGTAGTATAGTTTAAAGTCAGGTATTGTAATTCCTCCTGCATGGTCTTTTTTGCTGAGAACTACTTTGGCTATTCTGGGCTTTTTGTTATTCCAAATGAATTTAAGGACTGATTTTTCACTGTCTGTGAGGAATGATCTTGGTAGTTTAATGGGCATTGCATTGAATCTGTAGATCACTTTTGGAAAGATGGCCATTTTAATATTTATTCTGCCTATCCATGAACAAGGAAGATCTTTCCATCTTCTAAGATTCTTCAATTTCTTTTTTCAGTGTTCTTTAATTTTCTTTGTAGAGATATTTTACCTCCCTGGTTAAGTTTATTCCTAAGTATTTTATTTTTTTGTGGGAGATCCTGAGTGGAAGTGTTTTCTGAATTTCTTTTTCAGTGGATTTATGGTTGGTATACAGAAAAGCTTCTGATTTTTTTAGATCGATTTTGTATCCAGACACTTTGCTGAATTTGTTGATCAGTTCTATAAGCCTTTTGGTTGAGTTTGTTGGGTTTTCTAAAAATAGTGTCATGTCATCTGCAAATAGTAAAAGTTTGAGTTCTTCTTTTTCTATTTGTACTCCTTTGATTTCCTTTTCTTGCCTTATTGCTCTGGCTGGAGTCTCTAGTATTATATTGAAGAGAAGTGGGGATAATGGACATCCTTGTCTCATTCCTGTTGTTAGGGGGAATTCTTGAAGTTTTTCCCATTTAATATGATATTGGCGGTGGGCTTATTGTAGATTGCCTTTAAGATGTTGACCTATGTTCCTTTTATTCCAATTCTCTGCAGTGTTTTTTTTATCATAAATGGATGGTGGATTTTATCAAATGCTTTTTCTGCATCTATTGAAATGATCATGTGATTTTTGTCTTTGATTCTGTTTATATGATGAATTACATGGATTGATTTTTGTACGTTGAACCAGCCTTGCATCTCTGGGATGAACCATACCTGGTCATCGTGTATGATTTTCTTTATGTGGTTTTTAATGCATGTTGGTAGTATTTTGTTTAATAGTTTTGCATCCAAGTTCATCAGAGATATAGGCCTGTAGTTTTCCTTCCTTCAACTGTCTTCATTCAGTTTGGGAATTAGTGTGATGTTAGCTTCATAGAATGTATTTGGGAAAGTCCCACTTTTTTCTATTTCACAAAATAGTTTGAGGAATATTGGGGTTAGCTATCTATAAAGGTTTCATAGAATTCACTTGGGAAACCATCTGGTCCTGGGCTTTTCTTTGATTGTAAGCTCTTTTTTGCTTTTTCAATCTCTTTGATTGTTATTGTTTGGTTTAAGTGTTCTATATCTTCTTGACTCAGTTTAGGAAGGTTGTATTTATCTAGAAAGTTGTCAATTTCCTCCAGATTTTCCATTTTGTTAGAGTATAGTTTTTCAAAGTAGTTTCTGATAATCCTCTGGATTTCTACACTGTCAGTAGTAATGTCTCCTTTTTCATCTCTTATCTTCATAATTTGGGTTGATTCTCTCTTTTTTTAAAGTTAGATTGGCTAGTGGTTTGTCTATCTTATTAATTTTTTTTTGAGAAACAAGATTTTGGTTTTGTTGATTTCCTGTATTGTTTTTTATTTTCTACTTGGTTAATTTCTGCTCTAATTGTAATAATTTTCTGTCTTCTGCTGGTTTTGGAGTTCAATTGTTCCTGCTTTTCAAGGGCTTTGAGGTATGTCATTAGGTTATTGATTTGAAGATTTTCTCTTTTTCTTATGTGAGTGCTCAGTGCTATAAATTTTCCTTTTTTATTTATTTTTTTGTGGGTCTGGGAATGGAGCCCAGAGGCATTTGACCTTTGAGCTATACCCCCTGCCCTAGTTTTTATTCTTTAATTTGAAACAGGGTCTCACTGAGTTGCAGAGGGCCTCACTATGTTGCTGTGGCTGTCTGTGAACCACGATCATCCGGTCTCAGCCTCCCAATTCTGGGATTACAAGCGTGCACCACCATGCCCAGCTATAAATTTTCCTCTTAATACTGCCTTCAAAGTGTCCCAGAGGTTTTGATATGTTGTATCTTTATTTTCATTTGTTTCTAGGAATTTCTTGCTTTCACCTCTTACATCTTCTATGACCCATTCTTCATTCAGAAGTGTGGTGTTCAATCTCCACATGTTTATGTTGTTTCTCTGGGTCTTCTTATAGTTGATTTCTAGTTTCATTCCATTATGGTCTGAAATGACACAGGGAAGTATGTAATATTTTTTGAATTTGCTAGTGCTCATTTTGTGTCACAGAATGTGATCTATTTTGGAAAAGGTTCCGTGAGCAGCTGAGAAAAATGTGAACTCTGCTGTAGTTGGGTGAAATATTCTATATGTGTCCAACAGGTCCATTTGGTTAATGGCATTATTTAGTTCTGAGGCCATCTTTACTGACCTTTTGTCTGGAAGATTGGTCTAATGTTGTGAGAGGTATGTTGAAGTCTCCCAGTATTATTGTATTGGGATTTATGTGTGACTTCATGTCACAAAGAGTTTGTTTTATGAAAGTAGCTGCACCTATGTTTGGGGCATAGATGTTGATTATCCTTATTTTCTATTGCTGGATTATTCCTTTTACTAGTAAAATATGACCTTCTTTGTCTCTTCTAATAAGTTTGGGTTTGAAGTCTAACTTGACTGATATTATAGTTGCTACTCCTGCTTGCCTTTGAGTTCCGTTAGCATGAATTACCTTGCTCCAGCCCTTTACCTTGAGTTTATTACTATCATTACTTGTAAGGTGTGTTTCTTGGGTTCTGTTTTTTAATCCATTTTGCCACTTTATGTCTTTTTATTGGGGATTTGAGGCCATTTACATTCAGTATGATTATTGAGAGAAAAACTTTTAATTCCTAACATGTTAAGATTTTATTTCTGTTTTAGATACTGTTTGTTCTTCTTTGTTTAGTTGTCTGCTGAATTGAAAATTCTGTTTCTCTGGTTCTGGTGTGTATACCTATTTATTCTTTGTAGTTAATCTCTTTGAGTATTTTCTCTAGTGCTGGCTTTGAAGACATAAATTCCTTCAGTTTCTTTTTGTCATGGAAGCTTCTTATTTTCTCATCTAATTTGATAGATAGTTTTGATGGGTAGGAAATTTTTGGCTGGAAGTTGTTTTCTTTCAGAGCTTGGAATATTTTACTCCAGGTCCTTCTGGCTTTCATGACTTGGTTTGGAAAGTCTGGAGTGATTCTAATTGGTTTGCCTCTGAATGTCACTTGGCCTTTGGTTTTTGTTGCCTTTAATATTCTCTGCTTGGCTTCCACATTGGTCATTTTGACAATTATGTGCCATGGGGAACCGCTTCTTTGATCCTGTCTAAAGGGAATTCCATAAGTTTCCTGGACCTGTGTATCGATCTCTTGCTCTATGTTTAGAAAATTTTCTGCTATTACTTCCTTGAAGAGATTATTGATCCCTTTGGTTTCACCTTCTTTTCCCTCCTCTATTCCGATTATTCTTAGGTTAGCTCTCGTAAAATGGGCCCATATTTCTTCAATGTCAAATTCCTGCTATCAGATTTTTTTTCTAAGTTATAAACTATGCATTTGTTTTTGGAGTGATCATCTTCTAGGAGCGAGATTCTATTCTCCATTTGATCTAATCGATTGTTTATAGTTTGAATTGATGCCTTTACTTCATTGGTTTCATTTTTTATTTTTTTTAGACTCTCTAAATTCTTTTAGAAGGTCCTATATTATTTCTGCAGTTATATTCTTGATTTGAACTTCTGGAGATCTCTGAATTTCTGTGTTATCAGTTTCTGATGTTGTGGGGTTGTGGATGTTCATTGCTCCATTTTTATTCATCTTTCTCATAATTTCAGAAGTTTGTGCCTTCTCTGGGTTCTTCCCTGGGTCACCACGACTTCACTAAGTGTGCTCTGGATCTTGAGTCTGTGGTAATCTCAGTCTCCACTACTCCTTTACTGGGTTGTATCACGAAGTCTCAGACCCAGGGGGTTAATCAAGGCTGCGTGAGACTGTGGGGGTGCTGGGCTGGGCATTTTCCCACGGGGAACTGTTATTAGGGTGTGGTATCTCTCCCACTGCTACTCCTTCACTGGGTTGGACTTCAAAATCTCAGACCCAGGGAGAATATCAAAGCTGTGCAAGTCCCTCGGGGTTCAGTGCTGAGATTTTGCCTTTAGGGGCTGCAATTTTACTTATGGTTGTTAAGTGCGCTGATCTAGAGCTGTCGCGGGCGCAGTGATCTTGCTGTTGCTGCTGGCAATATGGCGCCGCTGACATGCCCTCGTCCGAGAGGTTGGAGTATTTCTTTTCTGGTTTTGAAGTACATTCTGAGTACCTGGAGGGCGGGATGAGCTTGGCCACTGGGAGTTTTAGACGTTCTTTGTGCTGAAAGAACTGGTGAATTACTCCTGAATGATCCACAGCTGCTCACTTCAGTTCCTTGTTTACCTTTCCTCTCTGGAGCCTGGTGCTGTGAGATAAGATCGTGCCGGTGCAGCTCTGCCGCTGCAATGCAGGTGGGTTTCTTTTTTGGCCTCTGGTTATTCTTTTAGTCTTGTTTTTCTCTGTCCCTTTTATTTACAGTTTTTGTTTCTCTGCTGATAGTGTTTTTTGGCTATGAAAAGCGCTGATTTTGTGGCAATAGAGATTGAGTGTTCGCATCAAATGCTGCCTTTCTAAGTCGCCATCTTCCCAGAAGTCCAAACTTGTCACTTTTAGGGAATAGGTATTAAATAAATTGACATTAAAACTTATGTTAGACAGAATAAAGTGAGTAATAAGAGGTGTGGATAAAGTTTTGAATTTAAGTGTATCTACCACAATCTAAATGCTCAACAATAGGAGAAGGGTACAAAAATAAGATTATATAACCATTGAAAATTAAGCATTTATTGGAGGTAAAATGCTGGGTTCAACTTTTAGTACCCATCCTCCCCCAAAGCTCACCTAAAAATTAATAAATTCAAATTTTTAAAGGACAAAGAAAATACTTGTTATATAATGCTAGGCATAAAAAAAGAATTTTAAATATTTTATGAAGTAGGTATTTTTTGCAAAAAAATTCCTCTTTCTTCCTCTATCTAGAAGAAAATACAGTCAATAATTGACATGACAATAAGCTGGAGGGAGATTTATAGATGATTTTTATTTTTTATTTTCTATATTTTCTATATTTTCTAAATGCCTTATAATAAGTATATATTACTTTTTTTAGTCAGGAGAAAATAACTATTATCTTAGAAATATTATCTTAGAAATAAAAGGCATCCTCTGAAACTTAATTCTAGATTTTAATGGTCCTTGCACAACAGTTCTGTGTCCATTTTATGTCTGCACCTGCCTCCTCCTAACATGCCTTGCAAGGGTGGATGAGAAGGAATAATTATTAGTACTAAGGTTATAGAGAATTCAGGAGCTCCAAATTTGGCAAATTGAAACTGTGAGTAAGAGGAAGAGTTTCAGGGAAGATTAGGGTAAGACTAGCTCTCAGGTAGCCCCTGCCAAATGGTCCCATGTGTTATAGCTGCATAACCTCACTTGCTGGCTTATCTTGATGCCATCTGAAATCCTATCAGAGTATACATGTAAGACAAACAATCTCTGTGTAGATAAGGGATCTATTTAATCACCCATACTTTAGTGTGATTTAGGACAAAAGCAGTTAGATTAAATTATCTTAAATAATAGGAGTTCTCTTTTTGAAAAAGAAAATGCAGAGCTTTGGGCATATGATATTCTTTGCTAGGTAGAAACCTCATGGTAGATGTGTTATTTATGAGATTTTGGGCAACATGAATACTCTGGCTAGTTTCTTAATGTCTCTAAGCTTGGGATCCCCAACTTGTACAATGGAAAAAAGTAACTACCTATAAATATACCTATAGGTTAAATAATATAATGTCTGGCTCATTGTAGTATCAAATAAAGAATAGTAATAGGGATGATGATGTTGATGACATTAGTGATGACTAGGAGAGTAGTTTAAAATGAATGGTAAGTTTCTCAGTATTGGTGGGCTGCAGGAAAAGAAATGGAATCTGTTTCTTTCTCCATCTGGCAGCTTGAAGTTTCTGGTACCTAAATTGTAGAAACTAAGCAAAAAAAGCCAAGTATCAGAAATTCTCCACTCTCTCCCCAAGTTTGTAGCTGTCAGTATCATAGGAACAAAATTTTCAAATGTTGCTCATTTGCCAGCATACTTCAAAGCAAATTGCTCCATGATACCTCAGTGGCCTGAAAAAATTAATTTATCTTCAAAGCTTGTTTTCATCCAGGGAATAGATGAGTCATCCAGGGAAAATCTAAGTTAATTACTAGGGAATCAAAGAAATGGAAATGTCTCCAGTTAGGTTGCAGCTGAGCAAGAAGGACATGATTGGGCTGTTTGTAAAGTCATCCTGTTACACCTTATTATAATCTAATAGAAACCCATAGGGAATAGATAATAATAAAATTTAGGGCAAAGCATTATGCTTTTTTCAAAGTGCTACAGAAAAGCTAAATTTTACTATTTATAATACTATGCAAACATCATTAAGACCAGATTCTGTATTACCCTAGAAGGTATATTTTATTGTCTCCTGAAAAATTAGTGTGAAATTTTATGACTCACTTTTCATGCTCATGTGCGCTGTCAGCAGGCACAAAGAAGAGAAAGTCAATTGGACATTGCCCTCATTCTAATGCCTGCTGATGCACAAACCATTTCCACCACCAGATCTGGAAAGCGAGAAGTGAGTTTCACTGCCACAAGAACAACATAAGTCTCAGGATTCCTGCAAGATGAGAAGAACCATTTCCATAAAACACCATGCACCCAATCATAAATGAGTTCTTACTCCTTTTCTAGGTTTCTGGCATTGAAGAGTGTCCAGCTGTGGCCAGCAAGGCTAGAACATTTTGTTATGTTAGTGAACAGGGATGTGCCCTGTCTGTATGTTTTCCCAATGTTCCCTGTCTCAGTGCTGTATCTTGACTTTATTGACCACAACTACCTAATTGTGGATAATGACTCCGAAGCCATTCACATTATTAACCTGATGCTAGGTCAGCTCAGACCCCGGGATTATTCATTTTTTGCAATGATTTAATGACTTCAACTGAATAGTGTATGTATGTGTGTGTAATATAAAATACATACTAAGCTAAATTTTCTCCCCAGTTTTCATATATGAGAGAAAATGTGTGGACCTTGATTTTTGGAATCTGGCCAATTTTACTAAGCATGATATTCTGCAGTTCTATCCATTTTCCTGTAAATAATATAGTTTTGTTCTTCTTTATGGTGGAGTAAAACTCCATGTGTGTATAAAACATATTTTCTTTACCTATTCATCTGTTAATTTGTTCCATAACTTGGTATTGTGAATTGTGCTGCTTATAAACATGTGTCCCTAGAGTCGTCTGGCTTTAATTCTTTTGGAAAGATGCCAAGAAATAGTATAGCTGGATCATTGGATGGTTCCATTCCATCTTTTGAGGAACCTCTATACTGATCTCCATAGTGGTTGTACTAATTTACAATTCCACCAACAAAAGAAGCCATTAGAGTAATGGAAGAGGATTGAGTAAGGGAGGAGGGAAGGGAGAGAGGAGATATGGGAACAGACACATCCAAGTAATATTATGTGCCTATATGAATTTATTTATAGATAGTTACTATCATGTACAATTACAATGAACCAGCCAAGTGCTAGTGCCCATATGTTTCTATCATTCTAAACTCCATCATGATGCATAATTACAATGCACCAATAAAAGTATATTTAAAAATAAAAAATACATATTTAATTACTCCCCTATCTTTTATAGTCATATTTTTTTCCCTTGGGACTAGAGATGACAAGGATTATTGAGAAATACTAGATAGTAGGTTAGAAAGTTCTGATTGCAATCTTGACTTTGTAATTATCTGCATATTTGAACTTGAACAACTTATTAAACTTTTGTGGGCCTGGGATTTCTCTTCAGTACTATTAAGGGGTTAGATTTAATGATGTTCAACTTTCATTCCTTTTCTAAAATGTAGTTTGACCTACCACATGTCCAGAGATGTGGGATATATGAGGACTTACAGGGCATGGAAGTCTATGCCCACAGGAGCTTATATTCTTCTCGAGGGAGGAAGAGACTAATTAAATATAAAAACAAATTGGTATGTGATTAAAATGAGTGAGCAGCTAATGACAGCCCCAGATGCAAAATGATGTGTTAGATACCGAGTTAAGGGATCTTTAAGCAGTCCTGTTAGTGGATATTGAGCTGTGAGGGAAGGTCAGGTTATTTTGAACCTCATTGATGGGGGAAATTTCATATAGAAAGGATTTATATCGGTGGATCTGCTGGGGTGGACATGCAGGGCACACTGAGAAGGGCATTCCTGGCAGAGTACTCAGCAGAAACATAACGATGAGTGAGCACTGTGGCTTTGGCTTCTGTCTCTCCTATTTCTTGTAATTTTCAACAGAACTTGGTTTATAAGAAATCTGCTCTCCTAGGTCAGATTTCAGTCTTTGTTCCATTTTTAGAGTTCTGGGGAACTCTTCAGCGTTTTAAGACTCTAGATGAGCCTAGCTCAAGAACACAGATTTGGCTCATGATCCACAATTTCTTCTGCAAGCACACTCACAGGGAGCAGCTCTCATGGGTATATCAAACATGCACCTCTGTCTCCGGAGCAGGCCCCCAACCCACATTTTCCCATGAAGAAAATACCCTAGGTGCACGTAATCAGGACTGACATTACTAGAGGCATTTCTCTAGTTCACTCCATTAAAAGGATTTTCTTGCAGATTTGGGTAATCAAACACTTTTTAAAATTAAGAATAGTAATAAATTTTATTTACTGAGCATTTAGTACGTGCCAGGCATTATCCCATATATTTAGTATATGCCAGGCATTATGACATGCACTTTAGAAAGGCAGTCATTTAAGCACCGCAATGATCCCATGAGGTAGGAACAGTTATTATGTTCATTCTCTACAGGACTGGCTCTGTGTCAGTGGCTTTACATAGGTTAACTTCTTTAGTCTTAGCCATAGCGCTATATAATGTACTATTGTGCTCACTTTTTTTTTGTGTGTGTGTGTGGGGGGGTACTGTGTACCTGGAAACCCTTCTACCTCCGAGCTACACTCCCAGACCCATTTTTATACTTTTTAAAATTTGGAAACAGGGTCTCTTAAGCCAGTGGGGCTGGCTTTGAACCTGTGCTATCCTCCGGTCTTCACCTCCCATGTGCGGGAATTACAAGCATGCACCACCATGCCTGGCTTTACGCTCACATTTTTACAGATGAGGAAACAGACGCTGAGACAGGCAGGACTTGTACAAGTCTTTAGCTGTTAGAGAAAGGTAGAGTTGGGACCTGAACTCAGTTTTTTTTTTTTTTTGTGATGCCAGACGTTGGTATTCTTAGCCATAATAACGGGATAGAAAGGACCCATGCCATCTCTTACAACTGATCAGAACCCTAAAGTAGGGTTGTCCCTGTAAAGGCGAAGTCCTGCTGTGCAAGATTGTTTTTTGTGGTTTCTTTTAAGTTGCACTGAATATAGCTAATTTGAATCAGACAGTTCGGGGAGAAAAAAGATACCTGGTAATACTAGGACATTTGAGCCTTGCTGAGCAACCACATGTGTTATTTGGAATAATGACTAGAATAATTATGTTTCCCACAGCTATGTGGTGCGTGACTGACTCACAATTTATCTTGTGCGGAACACAGGTGATGCACTCAGGCTTGCTGGGAGCAGTTAGGCTAATGTAAAACCACAAGGGGATTACTCCCAAGTGACCCTCAGGCTCCAACATCTGTTTAGGTGCCCTGAACTATGCAGGAAGAATACCTAATATACCTTTTGATTAAGCACTTTTATCTCAAGTGCTGTGGTGTGATGCCCACATGAATAGAATTAAGGATTTCAACCCCTACTGCTGCATGAACTTAGGGAGAATAAGGACCTAGTGCCAAGTATATAGTTGTGCAATAAAGTAGTCACAGAGTGGATTTGGGGGTCTTAAAAACTGCAAGAGACCTATCTTACTGCATTAATACAGATCTTTACTGTACCTATGAGTGGGGATGCAATTATCTCATCCATCTCCTTGCCTAAAACTTATGCCAATTTGGGAGAGAGCTGACCCACATATCTAAGTTAAGAACCAAATAAAGAAATAAAATATTTATGCAGAGTTTGCACAATTCACATATCATATTGGACACTAGGAAAAAAAGGATGAAGAAGACTCCTGGCCTGTGACGTGGCCTGACAAATGTGTGGTGATGTTGGTAACTCACGCTTCCATGTCAGCACTTAGCAGAGAATGGAATAAGAGCAGGAGAAGACCATTCTCAGGAGAGGTTATCTAAGTTCAGTCTAAAATCTGAATAGGAGTTAGCCAAGTCAGAGAGAGTTGATGGTTATGTACTAGGAAGAGGAAAGAGCAATTTGAAGGCTAAGAGATAAAATGTCTGGTGTTGTCCTGGTATTTAAAGGGAGGGGAGGGAGAGGAGGGCCAGGAGATGAAATGGATGTTACTGGTGGGGGAAGATGATAAAAGGCTTGGTAAATTTTTTTAAGAAACATTGAGTTTTCTAGTGAAAATAAAAAGTCATTGAAAGGTTTCCAGCAGGCAGCTGGCTGAGCACATGTCACCCGGGGTGTCAGGAGAGCATAGTAATGCTAATTGCTAGCTCCTGCAATCCAAGCCCAGCATTAATCATGTTTCAATGGTTTGCCTGCATTATCTGCCTGTGTTGTTTTCTGTCTGCAATTGCAGGCCCCTCCATGTTCAGAATGGCATCTGTGTTCACCGGACATTCCTGAATACAGGGGAGGGGCCTGGCTAGTTCAAGTAATAAGAACACAACAAGAGTGACATTGAAGACTTGGTTCACACATACATTTTGGGTATCTTTCACTCTGTCTTTTGGTCACCAAGTTAGCTGTCTTATAAGTCCATTGTCTGTTCATAGTAGAGGAGAAATGAGAGTGTGGAATGGCCTAACTCAACTCAGGATGCAACAAAAGAGAGTGGGTTGATAGCATGTGGACTAAGAAGGTTGGCTTAGGCCTTTGAGTCATGCCTTGTGGAACTGAGCACAAGTATTAATGATCTAGGATTGAGGGTGCTGGTCAAATCAAGATAACTTCTTGTCTGAAGGTCTCACAATTAATTTAAACACACCCAAGAACAGTGAAATTGCTGTCACTTGGGCTGTTAAGTAAAGCAGTTTAATACTGACCTCAAGATAAGGGGGTGGCCATTGTTTACTACATAACTCTTCTCCTGACAATATTTTATAACTTGGCCTTCTTGGTCCCTGATTGCTTTTGGTTATCTATAGCCCATTTTGACATTATCCAAGAATGTAGTGTCTTGCCACCAGCATTAGTTAAGGCAATCCAGCTGCTGTAACAGATTCTCTGAGTGCTGCAATCTTGGTTTGAAAGCATACCAGAATCTCAAATTGACTCACGGCCTACCTTCAGATGTTTGGGGGATGGTCAAAAGAATTGTATAGAGGAATAAGGACAGTTGTCCTAATTTGGAAAGTTATTCACTCAACTTGGTTAATTATTAATGATTTGCCACATATAAGTATCCTATACAGAGCTTTCAGGTGCAATGTAGGATTAGAAATGAACCAGGCAATGCCCTTAAAAACTAGGGAAGCCAAAGGGAGATAATATAAGAGAGATGACATGCTGATAAGATGTGACTGTGTGTTTTTCTTACTATATCATCCGATAAAAGCCAATAACTTACAAGTGGCATGTATGATGAAATATGCTCAGCAACACTCCCAAGACAAAGAAAAAATTGGCTCAGCTTTGGTTCCATATGCCAAAGTTTGAGATTTTGAAAAGTTACTTTTTATTTACTTAGCACCAAAAGATGATATGTAGGTAAGTCAATGATTCATTCTAACCAGCATTTACAGACAACTCTATTTGCCTTTTAAGATCTTAAATGGATACAGGTCACATAGTTAAGTTATGTATTCAATAAACCTGATACTCGACTCCTCTTGTCACGGCTTGACAGTATCCTTAAATTTCAATGGACCAGAAAATACAATTGCACAATTATTGCTTTGACCACAAGCAATAAAATTGATGGATGAAATGATAAGGAATAGCAAAGACAACATAAACTGAATCATGTAGCAACTCTGAGTTCTACCTCTTATTAGAATTTAGCTGCAAGCCTTCATAATTTACAAGCGTCTTATATATGGATACTGATTTTTTACTCTGAAGTTTTCATAATAGTAGTGAAGACTTCATGCATAGTAATTAACATGTTACCTACATTTCCTTGTATTTCTTTAGTGTTTTCATACTTTCCATAGTGTCCTCAAATGCATTTTATGTCACCCTGATCTTCATATTTCTGTAAGACTGAAAAGACTTTAATTCTCCTATTTAAAAACAGAGTAATTAGATGAGTTACTCGTGGCCAGGCATGGTGGCACACGCTTGCAATCTCAGCATTTAGGAGGGTGAGACTGGAGGATTGCAGTTCAAGGACAGTCTCACCTACTTAGTGAGGCTCTTTGCAACTCAGTGAGACCTGTTTTCTAAGTAAAGAATGAAAAAATAGGGCTGGAGGGTGTAGCTCAGAGTTAGAATGGTTCTGGATTCCATCTCCAGTACCACACACACACAAAAAAAAGATGAGTTACTCATGTGCTCATGGTCCATACAACTGGTGAGGTCAGTACTTGAGTTAGAATTAAGTCTTCTGACCAATACATGTTTAAAATGGCAATCAAGGACATGGAACACAGAACTTATCCATGGCTCAAGTTCCAGCTCTTCTACTTATGTGTACATAACTCCTTGTTATGGTTTAGATTTTGAATATCCCTCAGACCTCATGTGTTAAGAAATGCAGCAAGGTCGGAGGTAAAAAAAAAAAAAAAAAACAACTAGCTGGGCGTGGTGGCACATGCTTGTAATCCCCATGCTTGGGAGGCAGAGACAGGAGGATCGCGCAGGTTCGAAGCCAGCCATGCTGGCTTAAGAGACCCTGTTTCCAAATAAAAATGTATAAAATAGGTCTGGGAGTGTAGCTATGGGAGTGTAGCCTGGAGGTAGAAGGGCTTCCAGGAACCCCAGTACCACCAGAAAACAAAACAAAAAACTAAAGGAGAGTTTTAACCTTATCATTGGGTTTTATCTACTAATAGATTAATACTTTGGATTTACTGTATGGTAACTGAAGGTGGTGGGTGTGTCTAGAGAAGGCAGGCCACTGGAGTATGGCCTTGGGGACTATATCTGTCCCTGGTCCCTTTGTGTCTCCTCCTGCTACCTGGATGCCTTGAACTTACAGCTTTTCTCTGCCATGTCCTGCTGCTATAATGTTTCTGTCTTGATTGATCCTTCATTGATGGTTCATCAATGGGTGGGGCTGGCCATCCATTGATGAACCTCTAAAACTGTGAGCCAAATTAACTTTTCTTCCTTTAAATTGTTCTTGTTGGGTGCTTTGGTCACAGTGACAAAGCTGATTAGCATTCCTCTATGTCTTCACTTATAAAATGGGATAGCTATAAAATCTGTGTTATATCACAAATTTAAAGATCCATCCAGGAAACTGGCTTGCCTAGTTCTGTGCTTGTCACAAAGCACATAGTAAGCACAGAGAGCTGGTTAGGTATCACTAACAGTCATTCCCAGTCTGCACTAACACTGTGCTGGTCTGTGTTCTGTATTATAAGTATGAGGCATTGGAACTTCAGCAAATCTAAGGGATAGTGAAACATCATTATCTTAAAACTGTGTCTGCATTTGGCAGCAGGCAACTCTCACTCATCCAAATTTCTTTTCCCAGCAGGGACTGCTCTGGATGGTCCATTTCCTTTTTTTCTGCTGGCGACGGCTTTGCTTTTCACTTGTCTTTCAGCACAGCAGGCTGTTGTGAGTTTCTAAAGTTGGCCACATTTACCTTTGACCCTGGAGAAAAAACATAAAACCAAAGACCACAAAATGAGAGTCAGACATATCTGAGCAAGCCTAAGGAGTAGGCAGCCTGAGAGTCAAATTGTACTTTCTCTGCACTCCCACCACTTGCAGCTCTACCAGGCTGTTTTTTTTTTAAAGGCTTCACACATTTTCTGAGTGAAAGTTGGGATACTGGGGAGTACATGTGTTATGTAGGAGGTAGATGAGTGGTTAAGTATTTCTTTTTTTCTTGCAGGTACCCGTAGTTAGTGGCAGTGGGCTAGAAATGCTTGATTTTAGCACATTGCAAGGTAGGACATATCTTTCTCAGTATTCTATTCTCTTTGTGAGTATTTTAGTGGCAGCAAAGTAAAGTTGTCTAAATATTGGCTAAGTTAATGCTGTGCCCAGCATGTGTTATGTCCAAAGATGAAATTAAAGGATCTATACACTAAGAAGAAAAGTCATCTCTCTTTTCCTACTTTCTTTTTTTGTTCAGTCTCTTTGAGTTTATTCATTGGTTCATTTAATCATTCATTTTTTTCATTCAACTTATGTTTGATGATGATGGGAACACAATGGTGACCAAATCACAGATAAAATATTTGCCTTTAAGAGGCTTCTTACCAGCTGGCAAGGTGGCACATGCCTGTAATCTCAGTACTTAGAGGCTGAGATAGGACAGTCAGAGGTTCAAGGCTAGCCTCAGCAAGTTAATGAGATCCTTAGCAACCTAGCAAGATGATACAGTTTCAAAACAAACAAAAGTAAAAATGTAAAAAGGATGTGTTCAATCTCCAGTACCACAAAAAGAGAGCCTTCTTAACCTAGTACAAGAGGCAGACATTAAAAAAATAATTACATAAATATGTAAGTACATATTATCTATTAAATAAAAAGGTCCATAGAAATGAACCCACATTTCTATTATGTGATGAATAGGAAAATAAAATTAGCACCTATGCCAAGGAATTTCATTGAGCAAAAAAAAAAAAAAGGAATGAAGTACTGATATATGCTGCAATATGAATGAACCTTGAGAACATTTTGCTAAATTAAAAAAGCCAGGCACAAAAGGCAAATGTCATATGTTTCTGCTCATAATAAATGTCCAGAGTAGGAAATTCACAAAAAATGCAGATTAGTGGTTACCAGAAGCCTGGGTAGTTGGAGGAAATGGGCAATGGCTGCTGATGAGTATGTGGTTTCTTTTTGGGGTGATGAAATGTTTTGAAATCAAATGTGGAAGTGGTTGCAAATTTCTGTGAATATACCAGAAACCGTTGAATTACATACTTTGGTTGAATTGTGTGGTCTATGAATCATATTTCAATAAAACTGTTGTAGTTACAAAATATCTTTGAGAACATATAAGGTAAGCTGATCTATTCTGTAGAGCTAGAAAAGCTGCCTTGAGGACTTATATGTGAGTGGAGACCTTGAGAAAGGTAGGTAGAGGGTCATGGAGAATATGGAGGAATAGTTTTCCTGACATTAGAGGGTAGATGGAGCATATGAGGAGCAGAGAGAAGGCCAGAGTGGCTGGAATTTTGAGACCAAGAAGAGGAGTAATAAAAGTGGGCTTGAAAGGTCATGAGGATGACCACTTTCTGTGGCCAGACATGCTTCTAGATGCACTATCTGTGTCATATAATATAATCTTCCCCTTGACCCTATGAGATAGGAACAGTTATAGGTAGGGAAAGACAATGTAGAACCTTATAGAAAATGGCCATAATGTTTTGTTGGTCTTAAGAAAAATTGAAATATAATAAAGAGAACATGAGCAACATGTGACTGGGTTTATATTTTATAGATCCTTCCATTAGCTTCATGAAGCGAGGATATGACCAAAGAAGTCTTAAGCTTTAAGCCTTGAAAGAGAATACTACAGAAAGAGTCCTCTATATCCATAATCTTTTCATCACTGTGGAATCAATGAATGAACAGCAGGGAGTAATGGAACCATTCAAAAGGCTATTACAGTGTCCTGCACATAAAGCTAACCACCAAATGTATGAACCATAGTTCCTCTATTCAATCAAGTTTAGATAAATTAGCTGTCTCCACTGGAACAAAGCATTGAGTTCCTCATGCCAGGTTGACGAGAAAAGATTTTTATCATTTGACTCTATATGAGCCAGGCCAGGAATGGCTGAGAGCACCACCGCAGGAGGGTTAGTACGTAACACTCTCTGTCACTCAGAGGCTCAGTCATTAAGCATGAGATGCATCCTAAGTTATTAACATGCAGGATGATGGCATTAGGTGAAGAGTGCTGGAATTGATGGAGAAGGACACTTGTCCTTAGTTGAGGACAAAAAAATGAGTGGAAACCTTCCAACACAAGTTTGGAGAGTTGTGTGCTGGTGAGGAGAGCAACCTTCTCATGCTGTTGGAGAAGACTGATTTCAGCAGTACCAGTGGTCCCAACTCAGAGGGGACAACAGAAGGTTACATTTGAAAGGTGTATTTGTTTTCTATGACTGATTAACAGCCTTGGTTTCAAGGAGAATCTCAATTGCCCAGTGCCATGTAACATAACATAGTAGAAGTCTCTAAGGATAAGACAGACAGTTTTGAGGGCCCTTATTCTGCCTATCCTACAATGAATGCAGATCATGAAGACAGGTGATCATATCTATCCTTCCCTCCTCTCGGATTTAGGAATTTCATGTTTTCCTCCATTCCTATCCTAAAAGATTGAGAGCACATGAAACAAAATCTTCTCCAGTTATTATGTTCTGTCTGATGTAGCCAGAAGTCTAGGTTAGTACAGTACTTGAAACTGGTAGAATAGGGTTAAAAGGGTACTAAAGATATGGTGGAATGATATGGTGAGTTATGCATATGTGAGGAAGCAAGAGGATAAAGAGTGATAATCCTGTTTCCCCTTTTTGGTATGGGAGAATATATGAAGTTTCCTTGGGTTGAGTAGAGACCAGAAAGTATACCACTATTCCCTTATGTGCCCTTGCCCAAGGAAGAGCAACCTGTTGGGATCCTTGAGATAATCATGAAGTTAACCCCATTAGTTTGAATTTTTTTTCTACAGAGAGGAAGCTGGCTTCCAGATAGTACCAGAGGAGACCAACAACCAGCCATCATGGGGAGAACTTATTCAGAGAAATTTTTACTGGGGATGAGCTCTACATTCCAGCCAAAGGCACAGGGTATAGACCTCAAAGAGGAGACAGGTAATCAAGTGCAGTTGCTACCAGTTATAAGAAAAAATAAAATAAAACAATCCATGTATAAAGATCCAAAGTGGAGATTTTTCTTAGCTACAATAATAATAATAGTTAACATATGTAACATTCAGGTACTATACTACAAGAGTATTATAACAGTTAATCCCTTAAATAGAATTATAAACATTTTGCAGATGAGTAATTTAAGGCATAAAGAGAATAAGGAATGTGTCTAAACTTGTACAGACAAAAATAGTAAAAATGGGATTTGAGCTTAGGAAATTAGGCTGCAATATTGATGTTTTTAAATAACTAAAAAATCAGAATAAAGTTATGAATAATTAATATAAAGCTGGGCATGGTAATTCAGGAGTATCACAGGTTCACAGACAGCCTCAGCAACTTAGTGAGGCCCTCTGAAACTTAGTGAAACCCTGTTTCAAAATAAAGAATACAAAAAAGTAGGGCTGGGGGTGTAGCTCAGAGGTAAAATCCCCCCAGGTTCAATCCCCAGATGAAAAATAATTAATATAAAAACACTTTTCCCAGATGAGCATGGTGGCCCACACCTGTAATTCCAGTGCTTGGGAGGCTGAGATAGGAAGATCACAGGTTTGTGGCCAGGCCCGGCAATATAGAGACTCACTCAGAAACTTAACAAGATCCTGTTTCAACTGACTGACTAACTAACTAACTAACTAACTAACTAACTGACTAAAATAGTGCTCAGTCAGAGGTACTACACACTTCGGTTCAATCCCTAGTACCAAAACCCAAACAAGTAAAAATGCCTTCTTGGTCACTTGCATTCTATTCTGCCATTTGATTAATTTATTCAGTAAATATTTACAAAGATCCTGGGATAACTATGGAATGGCTAGAGTAGAGTAAGCAAGAGAGAAAATCACAGGAGATAGAGTTAAGAGTGGAACTGGGCCAGATGATGTAAATCCTTGTACCGTCTGTAAATCTAGCTTTTTTTCTTAAGATGTAATAATTGGGGAGGGTGTTGAGCAGAAGAGTGATATTACTTATGTTTTAAACGAATTTCTCTAGCTGGGCATGGTGGCTTGTAATCCCCATACTTGGGAGTCTGAGACAAGAGGATTGCAGGTTCGCAGCCAGCCTCAGGTACTTAGGCCCTCTGCAACTTAGTGAGACCTTGTTTCAAAATAAAGAATAAAAAATAGGGCGAGTGGTGTAACTTGGAGGTAGAATGCTTAACCTTCAGTTCTAAAAAAAAAAAAAAGACAAAAAAATTTCTGGGTATTGTTTGAAATAGCTGGGAAATCTGCCAGGATGACTAGTGTAATAGTCCACAAAAGAGGGACCAGTGGGTAGCGGAAGAAGGGACAAGACATGGACAGATTTTGGATCTACTTTGAAAGTGGACTAAATATGATATATAGATGGATTGGCTCTGAGAATCAAGACAGAAGAATGAAGTCTCTGCTAATTTTAATAATTGTTATAAGCTGAAGTTCATCTCATTAGCACAAAAGCCTTTAATAGGTGGCACCATGCTTGTTAGTACAATGCCTGTGAAATGTAGATTTATTGTGTTTGAAAAAAATTACTCATGCATTTTTTTTTTTTTGAAAAGGAGAGGGCAAAGAATGCAAGTGGTTGTAAGTAGGCTTTGTTAAAATATCCCACAGGAGTATGCTCTTCATATGAATAGCATGGTATTCATGTATCTTAGTGGAAAGATAGTGGGAACCTTTGCTTTGGAGGTTTGTTATGGGTTGAATTTTGTCCTTTAAATACAAAGAACAGCCAGGCGTGGTGGTGTATGCTTGTAATCCCTGCGCTTGGGAGGCGGAGACAGGAGGATCGTGCAGGTTCGAATCCAGCCGTGCTGGCTTAAGAGACCCTATTTCCAAAAAAAAAAAAAAAAAGTATAAAATAGGTCTGAGAGTGTATCCCGGAGGTAGAAGGGCTTCCAGGAACCCCAGTACCACCACCACGAACAACAACAACAACAAAAATACAAAGAACAGTACATTAGAGTGCATACAGAGAATAATTTCAAATGAGGTTATTAAGATGTGCCCTAATAAATATGCCTTGTGTCCTACAAAAGAGAAATTTGGATACAAACATACAAACAGGTGTCATGGAAAGGTGCTGATGAGATGAGATTAGAAGTCTCTCACATGAATGACTAGGAGTCAGAATTAGTATAGGGCAGCTGGGGAAGACACAAAGATTTGCTCTTCTTCCACCGTGTCTTTCTTTTTTTGAGAGTTTTAACCAAAACATTATAAAAATAAGTAGTCACAGGAGACAGTAAAGCAGTCATGGGATTAGTCAGGGAGAAACAACAAGGTAGTCATGAATGAATCAGGGTAAACAATCTTGGGGAAATAAGGAAGTTATTAGGGTCCCTGCTTAGCTGATGACTAAGAAGGTTCCCAACACACAGGTAGAATATCATGTGAACGTGAATGCAGAGATCTGGATGATGATTCTACATACCAAAAAAAAAAAAAAACTCCAGAAGCTAGGATAGATGTCATAATAGATACATCTCATAGCTGTCAGAGGAGCCAAATCTATTAACATCAGGATCATGGACTCCTGGCCTTTAAAACTGTGAAACAGTTCATTTTTGTTGCTTAAGCTACTTGGTTTATTGGACTCAATTATTGCATCCCTAATAAATTAACATAAGGTCAAAATTGAGCCGTGATGGGGAGTGTGAAGAACTGGATGCTGCCCTTGACTAAGATTCTGAGACAAACACTAAGCTGCCTTCTGGCTGATGACCAAATGGGTACTGTGACTGTGGAGACTAGCACTATGTCAGGCACAGACAATCCTCCATAAACACTCCTTGTCTGGTGGAAAGACTAATGGATATAAATACCTAATACACAGTACGTACTGAATAAAAGCGACTTTCTCTTGACTTTGGTACTGGAATTATAAATTGTGCTAGTCAGCTTCCTGTCACTACAACAAAACACCTAAAGTGGTCAACTTGTAAAGAGGGAAGGCCTATTTTGGCCCACAGTTTTGGAGGTTTCAATCCACGATTGATTGGTTCCTTTGCATTGGCCTGCTAAAAGGCAGCAGCACATCGTTGCAGGAACATGTTGAAGAATAAATCTGCTTGTCTCATTGCCAGGAAGTGAAAAAGGAGAGAGGAAAAGACTGGGATCCCATAATCTCTTTTGAGGAAACACCCCTAATGACCAAAAGGCCTCTCACGAGGGCCCGCATTTTAAAGTTTCCACTACTTCCCAATAGCACTAGCCAGAAACCAGGGCTTAAAAATATGAACATCGTGGGGATATCCAGGTCCAAACTACCACACACATTATAAAGGCTTCTTTGAAAATTTCCAGAGGAAGCCAGCTATGGATGTCAACCTGATCAGAGCTTTGTGCCAGTAAGATTTCTGGTCTCCTCTCCATAGCACTGCATCAAGACACTGTAATCCAGCATGATATTAGTGGATTCCAAAAGTCAGAAGTCAAGCTTCTATATCCAAGGACCATGATAATAAGAATGTAAAATGTGGAAACGGAAAGTAAAAATCCTAGTGACATAATTATAGCCCTTTAAAAATTATAACTAAAGGCTAGATCTACCTAGATGTATTATGTTAAAAAGAAGTTTAGGTTGAAAACTTCTGCTGTGAACCAGGTTTTCTTATGACCTCTAATCAAGTTGTATATTCCCTCTTTATTAACTCATCTGTAAGAGTAAGATGAACATTTTGCCAACTATTATTTGTTTGCCTTGCCTCTAAGTTATTTTGAACTTTATCTCATTTCCTTGCTTAGGCACAAACTCTTCTTGACAGCTTTTTAGCCTGTGATTTTCATCACTCAATGGTCTATAACCGGTGAGGATGCTATTTGATGTTCTGAGTGATGAAGTAACTGATAACTTTTGTAAAATCCGTACAATGTTTCTTTAAAACTGTATAAAGGAAGCGTGCAAATGGGAAAACTTCCAAATAGTTACAGACCAGAAGGAGCAGACTGCCATGTTTCTTCATGATAGCAGCAATAAAATATATGCCAATTCTGGTGGGCTAAATAAATCTTTGCTCTGAGATGGTGGTGGAATGGCAGGCACAGTGTGTAACAGCCTGCCCCAGGTTTCCTCAGCGACCCAATTCTCCTCTCTGAGAATAATATTGTGCTAGTATGCAGACAATGATTGGATACCCAGGTTGTTCATAAATAAAAGCAGCTGGCCACCACAAAAGTCTAAGTAGCTGAGGCTTCATCATTATTTATGAGGCAGGCCAGGGAAGAGAAGAAGGCTTTAAAAGTACAATAATGAACACCATCTTTCCCTCGAGAAAATGACTGGCTGGGGGAAATCTTAAAGAAGAAAAGATACCATGCCATATTTCTTTTCATGTTTCCATCATCATCCTATAGAAAGCAAATGATATAAAATCATTATCATAATGCAGGCTTTTCAAGCTCCCCCGGAAGCAAGTGTATCCAGCATGGATGCTGGGCTGTTGAGGTGGCTGGTGTAGAGGAAAGGCTCCCGATGGACTTACAGTTGTTGAGAATAGGCGTGGATAACCAAATCGTGAACAGCCCTTCTTCCTTTGTTTTAATTCTTCTGGTAGTGATAATAGCTAGTATATGGTGGCTGGCTCACAACAGACCACGCCATTGGCTGGGGGCGTTCTGTACCCTGGTGGCATGTTCCACATGCAGGGATCTCTACCATGGTACGTGCAGCCTCTTCCTCACTCCATCTTTTATTCTTATTTATTTATTTATTTACATTTGGTAGCGGGAATTTAGCCCATAGGAATTCTAACTCAGACCTTTACCTCCAGCCCTATTTAATTTCATGGTTGTGGGTGAACCTAGGGGCATTCCACACCTCTAAGGAGACCCCAAGTCCTGTTCATTTTTTGAAATAGTCTCACTAAATTCCTGAGGCTGGCCTTAAACTTGGAATCCTCCTGCCTCAGCCTTTCAAGTACTGGTATTACTGGCATACACCATCACACCTGGCTCCTATTGTGTCTTGCTAAGTTGCAGAAGGCCTCCTTACATTGCTGAGGCCTCAAGCCTGTGATCCTCCTGTCTCTACCTCCTAAATGCTGGGATTACAGGTATGTACCACCATGCCTGGCTTCTCTCACTCTTTCCTGGGGATTAGGTAATCTAATTGGTGAGTCTGGGGAAAATATCTAAGCATGCATGGCTCAGGCCTTTCCTCTCTTATTTGATTTGGGAATAACTCTGCCAGCACCAAATATTTCTTTTGTGAATCACCTTTCTGTTCTAAATTTACTGAGGGCAAAGTATCAATGAGCCCAGCTGTTTCTAAAACTTAGTAATTTTCCAATTCAAGTTTTATTGTTAATAAAGCTTATATTTTAATTTTCCTTGGATTGACTCCTGTGATTTTTTTCCTCACATGGCTCTGAATTTTGGTTGAGAAAATAAAGAGATGTTACATATTGCTATTTATTTTCAGTAAAACGACAATGTCATATAAAAATGATATATGCATTATGGCCATAGTAGACAGACTAGAAAACATTTTTTTATTTATTAAAAAAGAAATAGAGCTGGGCGTGGTGGCGCACACTTGTAATCCCAGCATTCGGGAGGCTGAGACCTGGAGGACTGTAGTTTGTGGACAGCCTCAGCTGTCCTCTGCAACTCAGTGAGACCCAGTTTCAAAATAAAGAATAAAAAATAGGGCAGGGTGTGTATCTCGGAGGTAGAATGCCCCTGGGTTCCATCCCCAGACCCTCAAAAAACAAAAAAAAAACCCAAAAACAAAAACAAAAAGAAATCGAATCAGGTGTTGTGCCATACATGTGTAATTCCAGTGCCTGGGAGTCTGTGTAATCCCGATACTTGGGAGGCTGAAACAGGAGAATAGCAGGTTGGAGGACAGCCTCAGCGATTTAGCAAGGCCCTCATCAACTTAGTAAGACCCTGTTTCAAAAATAAAAATAGACTAGGGCTGGGTGTGTAGCTCAATGATAGAGTGCCCCTGGGTCTAATCCTCAGGATCACAAAACAAAAACACATTAAGTATAAATTACATGTGTTTATTGTGAAAATTAGAAACAAGCAAAATAACGAGAGAAAGAAATCATTCATAATCCCAGGCATATTTTTTCTTTGCATATACAGACTCTCTTCTTATGTAGCTTCCTTTCTTCCTTTCTCTCCTCTCTAAACTATTTCCACTCTCGGCCTCTTCATTTTGTGCTCTCTGTAGTATATGGACATATACAGAAGATAACTGAATGGAATGGCAAAATGTTAGTGTTGGGGCTACTTCCTTTGTGTCTCAGACCATCAGCCATTTCTTCTGATGAACTTAGAAGATATGTGATGAGAAATAAGTGAGACAGAGAGCAGTGTTTGGTAGCTTATAAAGCATTAAGAACACATTAGTTTTACAACTCTGTATCTCAGAGTCTCTTGCCCCATATTTCTTTTGGTTGATCCAGCCAGGCTTGGTAGGGGTACTGGAGCTATTTGGCAGTTGCTCTCAACATTGCCAGCATATTTCTGAGTTGCTTGAGGTGTATAGCAAAAGTCTAGTGATTATGTTTCCCAGATTTCCTTCATCTTTCTTCTTGTAACAGCACCCTATTCTTCCCAAAGAAATAATCTGTTCCTTATTTTTTAGATATAGCTTCAAGTGGAGCTGACCCTATTCCAGAGTTCTTTGGTGGCGCCAGAACATGATATTCTCCTAGAAATAGTAGTTGTTTCAGTAACAAACATGTGGTCTTTAAAGATCCAAAGAGACTTATAAAAACGCTTGTTTGGGCTTGCCCCAGTGAGTATGTAGGCCTGGAGCTGTCATCAGCCATCTTGCCACTGTGAGGAGACTGAGAAGGGAGCATGGGAGCCAGCAGAGGCGAGGATGACATCATTTGAAATCCTGACTCTAGACCGAGATTTACTCCTGGAGTTTCCAGTTAAGTGACCCAATAAATTTCTATTTTTGCTTGAACCAGTTATTTTTGTTTCTTACAACCAAAAAAGATCTAACAATGTCGACATGAGCTGATATATCTGCCAGCTGACTAGAAGTGACCGAGCTTCCTGGCCTATGATTGCCTACGTTACTGATTTGGCAATTGTCTTGCAGTACCCATGAGGTTAAATATACCTCTTCTCAAAACCTACCTTTTGAGATTTACAATTAAATTTGACTAAAATAGACCTCAAAGCTTTCAGGTGTGGAAGATAAAGAAGATGAAGGCCTGTTTGAGAGGAGGTTGTGTCCTTAAATTCGGAAAGAGGACCTTCTTCTGTTTATTTTTTCTGTGGATTTGAATATTTATTCAAATGCATCCTAAGGGCTGAGCACTGCGGTTAAACAGGAGTCTATAGAGATGTATCTTTGCTTATGGAAAACCCAGGAGGGAGGCAGGCAATAAACATAAGTTAAATGATAATGAATAAAATAGTCACAAAATGTAGCCAAAATTTAAAACAGAGTTAAAAGGGGGAAGGAACCTTTTCTGATCAGAGGCCTCTATGGGAGGCTGACCTTCGGAGTGTGAAGCAGCCAGCTGTGCTGTGCCAAGAGATCAGGACAAGCATTCAAGTCAGAGGGAGGAGCGCAGGCACAGGCCAGCGAGCGATATTCAAGGGCATGAAAGGAACCAGGGTGGCTGTAGCACAGTGACAGAAGGATAGCACTGTATGAGAAGCCATTACAAGATTGCTGGGTGTGAACACCATTAAGAGAGCTTGAATTTTGGCCGGGAGTGGTGGCGCATGCTTGTAATCCCTGTGCTTGGGAGGCGGAGACAGGAGGATCTCGCTGGTTCGGAGCCAGCCGCGCTGGCTTAAGAGATCCTGTTTCCACATAAAAAGGTAAAAAAATAGGTCTGGGAGTGTAGCCCATGGGAGTGTATCCCGGAGGTAGAAGGGCTTCCAGGAACCCCAGTACCACCAAAAAACCAAATAAAAGAGCTTGAATTTCAGTCCAATGCAATGAGAAGCCATTGGGCGGTTGCTGATTCCTTATGCTTTTTTATTTTCTTTGGATGTTCTGAGAGAAAAATGTATAATTTTCAGAGGCAGTTCAACCAATTTAAAAGTTTTTGCTCTTTAAAATCTGCTATTTATAAGCTTTTGCTTATAGTTGAAACCTCATCTTTGAATGTATAATTGTTTCCAAACTTATCCTTTTTTTTCAGTCGGGAATGAATACTCTGTTTTTTTTTTCCCAAATAAAAATATTATATATTTAAAATGCACAGCATGATGTTTTGGGTGTATATGAGTAATTGTGTGCATAATAAGCTGCTTACCACAGTGAAGCAGGTTAATATGCCCATTTCCTCACATAGCTACTTTTGTTGTGTGTGTGTGTGTGTGGGGAAAGTACTGATAATTTCCGAATAACTTCATGTTAACACCCCTGGTAACAACCATTCTATTCTCAGCTGATATGTATTTAAGTTTTTTAGATTTTACATATAAGTGAAGCGATGCAGTCGTTTTCTTTCTGTGCTTGGCTTGTTTCTTTTACCAGAATGAGTTATTAGTAGCTGGGCATGGTGGTCCATACCTGTAATCCCAGTACCTGGGAGGCTGAGAGAGTAGGATCACAGGTTTGAGGCCAGCCTCAGCAACTGAAAAAGACCTTGGTTCATAATAAAAATGAAAAGAGGGCTGGGTATAACTTGAAAGTGGAATGCCTCTGAGTTCAATCTCCAGTACCAACAAAGAAGAAAAAAGAAAAAAGAAAAGAAAGGAAAGAAATCATTAGTCAGTGTTGAGGCGTGTGCATTCATGCCAAGATTCTTTCACCAAAGGCTATACAACCTCAGTCAAGTTTTTACCCCTCTGCAGAACTCAGTTCCTCATCTAGAAACTTAAAGCATTGGTTAGGATGTTGGATTTTTCATGACAGTTTATTGAAAGCAACAGAAACGTAGCTCAAAATAGCATATACAGAAAAGAATGTTATTTGTTCATTTACCTGAACAGTTCAAAGGCTCAAATTAAGTCACCAGGAATCAGATTCTTCATCTCTTGGCTCCTTATGGACTTTGCTGTCTGTATGGTCCTTTGTGTGATTTCCTGACTGGCATCATTCCTAGAGTTAGAAATCCCTGTGCAAAAGGATATTTCTTTCCTAAACAGCCTTATCATAAAGTTCCAGAATTGCATGCGGATGGGGCATGTGCCCATGGCTGAACTGTGGTGGTGATGGTGAGGGGATAAGATCAATGGCTTAACCTAGATCAACCCCAGAGTCAGCGTGAATCACATGTAGCCCCGGCAGGGAAGGTGCGGATTCTCACGTGAAATGGGGAAACAAGGAGTAGGTTATGGATAGGCAAACGAAGTGCATGAGTGCTCTTTTTGGCTTTACCAATTCCATGGATTCGTCAGTGGATTCGGTACTTTATAATCTCTTCTAGGTGAAATTAGCCATTGACTTTACAAAAAAAAAAAAAAAGAAAGAAAGTCTTTGGCCTAAAATACCAGGATTGTGTTTCACATTTTGTAAATTTGTAGTGTAATAACAAAGCCCTTCTTTAATTTTTTTGCTCTGTGTACCTAAATGTGGCATACTTCAGACTATCTCCCGATTCATTTTCAAGATTTATAGAACTTTGTGTGCAGTTGAAGAATCTTGCCTCGGTTCTCCCGTTAGCTCCCTGGCTGAAAGAGTACTTGAGCCAAAATTGTTTTCCTTAATTATATTTTTCAGATTGAATTGCTGGAAAAAAGATTGTGATTGGCTTTTGTTAGCACCATTGTAGGGTTACTTTTTGTTAGTGAGCTTTGCGTTGCTATAACAAATACCGGAGTTAATAAGTTTATAAAAAGAGAAGGTTTATTTTAGCTTAGCGTTTGGAGTGTTTCAGTCCGTTAGTGGTTAGTGCTGTTGCTTGGGCTGTTGTAAGGCAGCACCTCACGATGGGGAGTGTGTGCTGAAGCCAGCTCTTCACCTTGTGAAAACTTTGTGTGGGAAGCAAACAGGTGGTTTCCAAAACTTCCTCTAAAGACATTCTCCAACGACCTAAGATTGCTCTTTAGGTTCCATTTTTTTTTTTTTTTTTTTTTTTTTTGCAGTACTGCAGATGGAACCCAGGGGCATTCTTCCTCTGAATCACACCCCCAGTTCTATTTTTTTATTCTTTACTTTGAAACAGAGTCTCATTGCAAAGAGCCTCACTAAGCAGCTGAGGCTGTATGCGAACTGCGATCCTCCTGACTCAGCCTCCCTAATGCTAGGATTACAGGCGTGCGCCACCACGCCCGGCTTAAGACTCCATTTTTTTAAGTGTTCAAATGAAAACTATAAGAATTTGGTTTAAACAGAACTTGAAGATTCTTAAGAAACCCCAGCTAACCACGTATTCCCTTTTCCTCAAAGAATGCGAAGACGGTCATTAATGTAACCTATCTTTCTTCTCTGAGTATCTCTACTTCAAAAGGCCACATTCCTGCCTTTATTCCTGCTATTCACACCAACCAAAATGTCACATTTCTCTAAGTTCTTACTTTTTGTGAAATATTCGGCACCTTCTAGTCATCTTCTCTGATTTCCACTTAGCGCTGCAAGCCATCTTTTGTTTGGCCTCGCATTAATGACTTGACTTGCATGATTTTATTTATGATAAATAAGGTACATGGAGAAGGAAACAGGCCAAATAATGTGAATCTCACAATCATGTAACATTACAATGCCCCAATAAAAAATTTTTAAAAGTAATTTTAAAATGAGGTACGTTTTTGCTATTGTTTGGACTTGGACTATCCCCCAAATGCGCGTGTGTTAAAGGCTTGGTCCTCAGCATGGAGCTATTTAAAAGTGGTGGAAGCTTTTAAGAAGTGGGGACTAGCGTGTATGGTTTAGGTCACTGGGGTGTTGCTTTTCAAGGGGATTGTGAGATGCCCGGCCATGAGGTTAAGAGGTTTTACTTCTATCTCACAACACCATACCACCATGATGTGCTGCTTTTTCACAGGCCCAAAGGCAATGGGGCTAATTGATCCCAGACCGAAACCCCAAAACTCTGAGTCATACTAAATCTGCATAAACTGATTATCTCGGATATATATAACAGTAACTGAAAGCTAATGAACACACATTCATATACTATAAAATTTTCCCTTTGAAAGCATACCATTTTGTATTTTTTATTACATTTGCAGGGTTACAAAACTATAACCACTATATAATCCCAGAACATTCTCATCACCCTAAAAGTCAGACCTGTACCCCTTAGCAGTCACTTCCTATTTGTCCCTCAGAAATGAATGACTTTTGTCTCCAAAGTTAGCTCCTCAAGGGTCGTGACTGAGGCACATACTTTTTTGTGTGTCTCTCATATAAGTCCAGCTCAGTTCTGGGGCCATGAAAGGCATGATTAGAAATGTATTGAACTGAAATTTCATTATGTTGATTGCTGTTTCAACTCAAATCAAAACTCCAAGGCAACTTGGAAAGAATACTGAGCAGGGAGTCAGTGTTCTGCCACCAGCTCTGCCCTAAGGTAATTCTGTCTATTTAGACCTAATTTTCCTTCTTTTGTAAGTGAGGGGCATTGACTCTGTGATTTCTGTGGTTTCTATCAGTTAAAACCGGCACAAGGCACTGTTAGACCCAATTTTCCTTTTCTGTAAATGAGGGGCACAGACTTTGAGATTTCTGTGGTTCCTTCCAGTTAAAACTGGCACCAGGAACTGTTAATTTTGAAGTCAAGACTGATGTGAGACAAAGACCAATCTCTGGAATAAAAACAGCAGGGTTTCTTTCATTCTTATTGTTTATAGTCTATGTGAAACAATAAAGCACTTCCAAAGAGGCTGTGTGTGGGGTTGTAATATGGTCTGGACCAGTCATGTCTAGACTCACTTGAACCAAAGTCAATATCTCAATTTTAGCTTTAGGGTCTAAAAATTTATATTTTTGGTGGTACTGGGGATGGAATCCAGGGACATTCTACATCTGAGATGTACCCACAGACCTATTTTATTCTCTTATTTGGAAAAAGGGTCTCACTAAGTAGCTGAGGTTGGCTCTGAACCTGTGATATTTCTGACTCAGCCCTCCAAGTACTGGGATAACAAGTATGTGCCACCACACCTGGCTTTTTTTAAGTTTTTAAGTTGATATCTGTTTGCATTCAGAATCTTCTCTCTAGAAATTATGAGCCAAAATATCATATAGAAGTAATGGCATACAAATAAAAATATAAGGATTGTGCATTGTTTATCCATAACTTGGAGGCTGAATATCTTTGTGTTTCCACCTGAGAAATATTTGTGGCTATTTAATTTTAATCATCCTTTAGCTCACAAGGTCCTAGTATCTTCAAGAACATCTTAGGGAAAAAGAGTGAATCAACCCTATTTTTCATGTTTCCCAAATGAGCGGTTCAACGTCATGGAAATGAGGTCAGAATGGTAAACAGACAGCTGTTTTGTATTTCTCCTTCCAGGGAGATGAAGGTCAAAGACACCTTCCTTCTGCTAACAGATCTCTCCCAAACGGGTTGTAAACAAGTGTGCAGTGCAGCCCCAGCTTCATGGGGAATGAAGAGAGGCATTTTGGAACAGCCTTTAGAGATGTTGAACATACATATTTTTGATTATGTTTTCTCATCTCCTCACAGTGTCTTCCTTTCACAAATGAAGCCATTGATTGAATGAAGTTAGAATAACTTTTGACATAGCTAACCAAAATAGATAGCAAAGGGACTGGTTGCTAAGCACAGCTCTGCTGGGTTCCTTGGCTGACAGTCTGTATTTGCATTCAGAGCTTAGCAGTAATAAGTCCTTAGTTATTGGTGGCTGGCTGTTTAAACTCTTATTGCTTCTCAGAAAATAGTGAGTCTGCAGCACATGCACTATTAGAGAGGATTACTTAATATCACTAACCATTAGCCTCTCTTCACAGAGTATAAGTAGCTCAAGGGCATGACTTGGTCAAACATAATTAAAGAACATTATTGAGCATCTACTATGTAGGAGTGTGGTTGGATCTATGGACATAATTAAACCATAGTTTCTGCTTTCATGGACATCGAACACTGGGAGAGTATAAGAGATATATTAAATGAAGGGATATGGGACAACATTTACTAGTGTCTTTGTGGTTTTTCCCCTCTGCTGTTCAGTAAGAATATTTTTGTCTTTGTTTTACCTAGGAAATGATACTCAGTGTCTTCTCTTTTTATTCTTTTTGAGAAAAGATCTGTATTGACAGCCTGGTTCTTAGGGGTTGGTGGTGCAGACCTGGGGGAAAGGGAAGAAGCAGAAAAAACAAGGGAAACAATGGCAGAGTTTGAGAAGGACAAGGGGCTCTCATTCTGGGCACTCATGCTAGAGCAGGAGGACTTCCGTAAGAATGGAAGGGGAGGGGACAGTGGAGGAGCCCTGGGTAGAAACGAAGCAGGTACTAGTAGAGAGTAGTTTCTAAGATGCACCTCCTCTCCCCGTTCTAGTTCACACTATGTCCATGTATAGTTCATATGCCCTGTGACAGTATTAAAAGGTAGGGGTTTGGGGACTTAGTGTGCTTATAAGAAAGATCAAAGGGAGCAGCCATGCCTCTTCTTTCATATGAGAGCACAGCAGAAAGATTCCATCTCTGATCTAGAGCTGGCCTTTCCAGACACTGGAGCTTCTGGCACATTGGTCTCAGGTTTCTCAGTCTCTAAAATTGTGATCAATAAATTTGTTGTTTACAAGTTACTGAGTTCAAGGTAATTTGTTAGAGCATCTCAAATGGACTAAGACAACTGTTGTGAACTTTGTTTATCATTAATGGTTTTAAGTAAAATACTTAATTTTAATAACAAAAGTTAAAACTATTGCTGGAGCCTGGCATGGTGGCACACACTTGTAATCCCAGCATTCAGGAGGTTGAGAGTTTGCAGACAGCCTCAGCAACTTAGTGAGGCCCTTCCAACTTAGTGAGACCCTGTTTCAAAATAAAGATTAAAAAACAGGGCAGGGGGTGTAGCTCGTAGGTTGAATGCCCCTGGGTTCCATCCCCAGACCCGCAAAAACAAAAAACAAAAAACAACTATTGCTAGGCATGGTGGTGCATGCCTGTAATCTCAGTACTTAGGAGGCTGAGACAGGAGGATTGCAGGTTTGAGGTGAGTTTCAGCAACTTAGTGAGACAGTTTTAAAATAAAAAATAAAATAGGATTGGGAATGTGGCTCAGAGGTAGAATGCCCCTGTATTCAGTTCCAAGTACCACATACCACTCATAAACTTAAAACTACTAATATGGAAGGAAATATACAAAGTGAGGTGTGCATGTATGAACATATCACTCTGAATGCTACTGTGATTTATAGTTACAATTCACCAATAAAAGTATAATATAAATAAATAAAAACAAAAATTCAAACAATACTAAAGATACCAATGAAACAATACCAATAAAAACTATACTAAAGATACCAATGAAACAATACCAATAAAAACTAGAAGTTGCCCGAGCCCACTCCATTTTCTCAAGTCCAGAAGAAACTGCCATTAATAGCAGTACACTTACAGATCATATACACACAAATTTTAATATTAAATAATATTAATACTATATCAAGGATTAATATCACATACATGCAAACATATATGGCACATATTTTAAACTCAAGAGACTCTATCTTTTTATGTTCTATACCCTTTAATATTAATATAACGGTATGTTTACGAGACAGTAGACATATATCTTTCTCATTTTTAAAATTGGTCCGATATCATTTTGTTTAATGGAGATAGTCTAGTTTATAATACTGTCTTATAATTGATGGACATTTATTGCAGTATTTCTAAGAACAACTTTTAAGTATGTCTTTTCATGTTTGTGCAAACATTTTTATAGTGTAGCTTCATAGAGTTGATTTGTTGGGTCATAGGAAATATGCATTAATTTTTCCATAGATTTTTCTAAATTGCCCTAAAAACATATCATGTTCCTCCTCTACTAAATGGTTGGAGAATGAATATTTTTCATTCTTTTAATTAATCGTAGCTATAAAGGATTTGAATGCCACTGGTTAATTTATCTTCAATTTCTCAAATTCTTCCATTTATCTTTAAGAGGGGTACAACAATCTTGCAAAGCCTGATTCACTGTTTCATGGAGGAGCAACTCATATGGGTGTGCTTCAAGATATATTCCTCAGAAACAGGAACTTTAAAGCTTCTGACTCTCAGAAATACTTCCAAAGCCAACTCTAAAGCTGCTTGGAGAATTACGAGTGGCACATAAGTTGAGTTCATTTTAGCTGTCAGCATTTCTCAGGGTAAAATGTATCTTTGGAGTTATCAACTTCATTCAACAGCCTTGGTTAGGGGATTTTAGTCTTCCCACAGGAGACATTTAGCTAATAAGAAGGTTATCCATGCACATATATGTATCTGTCAAGTCAGTGGTAATGGACCATTTGGTCTATGGATATAACAACAACGAAAAAGTTTCATATTCCCCTTTCTTCAGCTATAATATCTCAGCACTATAAAATCTCCTTTATGATTAATTATCAACTGTAGAATTATTTAGTTTTGTACTAAGTACTTATAAATACATTATCTTATTTAACCTTTAAACAGCTAAATGAGCTAGGTATTAATATTTCCATTAAAGGCAGAAACCAAATGTCAGAGAGTTTAAATAAAATTCTCATAGCAAGGTTATGGAAGAGCCATGACCTGAAACCTTATACATCTTATTCTATATTGTTAACAGCTATTCATTGTTACTGTTCATTAAATGATGGGACATTAAATAATGTCATCTTATGATTTGTTTCAAAATATCTGATTTTATTTTGTAAAATACTTCCCCCATTTTACTTTGATTCTCACGAATGTATCCCTTTTTTGGTCTCAGGTTATGGTTAGGATAAAAAACAACTTTGTTAAGAAGCCTTAACTCATAAAGATATAGTATACTACAGCCAGTAAGAGTGTAGAGTTAGTATACCTGGGTTCAAACCTCAAAGCTGCTCCTTAGTTATTGACGTTAGGCAAGTCTTGGTATGTCTCATTTGTATAATTGGTATAATAATAAACTCTCACTTGGCATAATAATAATGTGTTAAGGCATTTATATGGTTATCTGGAACATACTAAGTGTTAAGTTAAGAGTAATTTCCTCATTAGTCCTTTCTACTGTTTCTCATTTTCCTTTACCAGCTCCTCTTGGTGCTCTGTCTGGTTTCTTGATAACACAGTTCAACAACTTCATGGTCACTGAATTGCTCATCCTAAATGTTTATCTTAAATAGAATTCTCATTATATTTCTGCTTTGGCTCCTGACTCTTCATGCTTGGGATATGGACTGCCATTTATTTGTCCTCAGATTGCTATTTTGTCTCAAGTTGACTAATGACTTTGGTCTACTGTCTAATCAAGACCCACCAGTTCAAGCTCTCTGTTGTCTCAACCTGCTATGGGTCAGTATCTTTCATAAATAAGCCTGACTTCTCCTAGCTCTGCTTTAGCCATGTGGTCATTAGCTCGGGAAAACCTATACTTTACTGAACAAATAATTTGGTTCTCATCCTTGTTTCTGATTTTTTTTACCATTTCTGGTCATTCAACATTTATTCAACAAATACCTGAGAGGATCCACTTTATGTCTGGTATAGCTCTGGGTCCTGGGGACATAGCAGTGAGCAATACAGCCTGGTAGATAGCCATCAGATTATCAGATTATCAGACATTTAAAATAATGATTTTGATAAATATTATAAAGATGAGTCACACGCTGGTATGAGAGTCTACACTACAGATATATTGGACCTTGTCTAGGAGATCAGTAGATCTGGACTGGCTTCCCTGAGGGAATGCTGCCTAAGATGAGGTCCAGATGATGATGGAGTTAACTATAAAAATGGGAGAGAAGAATGTTATATGCTAAGAGAGAAGCATCTTCAGAAGTGCAGTGGTAGAGAGGAGCATGGGCAGTGTTATTTACCAAAAGAAGACGATGAGAATTGAGCTTAGGTCATAGCATACAAAGTACAAAGTGGGAGTCAGTCAAATGAGACCACCTGGGCCTTGCTGGCTTGGTCTTCATGCCAAGTGTAATGGGAAACTACGACATGGTGGTAACTATGGCATGTTGGTAGTGGAAATATAATCAAATCTTCATATCTTTTGTCTTTGGGCAAGATAAAGAGTGATGTATAGCTAAACCAGTTAGACTATACCTAAGGCAGGCTATTTGGTAGCTTTGACTAGGATAGTTGCATAAATAAATAAATGAGTGGTATTAGGAGATACTTGAGACAAAAATAGCAATGTTAAGTGATATTGGATGTAAAAGATGTAGGAATGGGACAACTTCAACTAGCCAGAGGTCATTCCATTTACTGAGATGGGGAAGGAGGAGATTGCTATTAATGGACTGATTGCTCCATGAGGGAGTAGAAATCCACTCAAGCTAGCCTGAATGAAAGTTTTTATGTAAGAACTTGGGAAATCTCATGGAGACTATAGCAGGAGGGCCTTAAGGAAACTGAAAAAGTTTCAGGAACTAAGACCTCTTTCTCTGACTCTCAAGGTCCATTAGTCTTCTCACCTCTCTGTGAGGATCCTCCACTCTTCTGTTTCATATTACTGGACACTTATGCAAGCTCTCTTTGAATATGGCTTACCATGACCACCACACCAAAATTTAATCCTAACTGATCAGATTCAGCATTCATCATTAATTGCCTACATCAGTAATTGACTTCTGTATTATATTTGAAAGATATATATATATATATATATATATATATATATATATATATATATATATTGATAGAAAGAGAATTGTTGGTTAGCTTCCCAGAGTGTATCCCTGCTCCAATCTGGTGGACTGTTATTACTGTCCCAAGTCCAGGGGTTGTGGTCAGGGAAGACAATAGTATCTAAGTCTAGTAAGAATGATTTTAGGGAAAAAGTATGTTTATTGGAATGAATAGAAAACAACTGGCTTTTAGAAAATGCCCAATAAATATCAGTCATTGAGAATGTTTCAATATTTTTGAAATACTGATATATATATATATATATATATATATCAGCAGAATCTCCCATAACATTATTTATTTATTTATTTATTTATTTATTTATTTATTTATTTATTTATTTTTATTTTTATTTTTGGTGGTATTGGGGTTCCTGGAAGCCCTTCTACCTCCGGGCTACACTCCCAGACCTATTTTTTAATATTTTTATTTGGAAACAGGTTCTCTTAAGCCAGCGCGGCTGGCTTCAAACCTGCGCGATCCTCCTGTCTCTGCCTCCCAAGCGTGGAGATTACAAGCATGCGCTACCACGCCCGGCCTCCCATAACATTTTTTTAAATTCAGAATTTAAGTCTACCTTTAGAGAAACAGATCAGTAGATCTGAAGAAGGCCCCAGGAATATGCAATTCTAATTACAGATTCAACACAAATTTGACACAATTGGTTCATGGATGATACTTTGATGGATACTCTTCTAATGTACAAAAGCACATCCAGAAATCTCTATTGTGAACTCTGGACACTGACCTCCTTTTGGATTGTGGACCTCTATATCTCCACTTATGCAATTGGCCAAATATTTATCTTTTTCTTATATTCAAAGGTGAATTTGAAGGTTAATAAGATAACTTTGGAAATAAGTTTTGACCTCTCCTTCCTAAAGTCATAAATATGAAAGATGATGTTAATATATATCCAGAAAGTTTCCACATTGCTTGAATTATACAAAATCCTTCTTAGTATTCACTATTTTCTGATGATGACCCAAGAATGAGTAAGACCTCATCAGTATTTTATTGTCTGCTTTCAGGAATTGGAAATGTAACTCTTAAATCACTGCTACTTGTCCTGAGTAAAGTTCTTACAAGGAGAATAGAGAAACGTTCTTGGAAAGTCAGACAAAATGCTGTCTGTAACCGCCTGGCTTTTCAGAAACAAGCATTACTGATTATAAAAGATCCATTTTGAAGAGTGCCAGCTACCAAGACAGCCCCATTACACACATTGTTTAATTACAACAGACTCTGACGCTAAGGCCAGCGGAATTTCCAAGCAGGGGAGCCTGGGTGTATTGTCAACCAGCTCCTTGAAAGAGTGGGTCCTTCCACCTGCCTTCAGGTCTCGTTTTTCATTTTTACTTTTGGCCACTGAAGTCTGGACGCTGCTCCTATTACAACTTATATTTTCTGCAGGCATCATCTCTTGTGTCCTTTAGGGTACATGCTTGCTCATTCATACCAGGGAATGATGTGGGTATGCATCTGTGTGTGTGCCTTTCCCCAGTTTTCAACAGGATTAAGTCTACATCAATTTAGGTCAGGCATATTTCAAAAGTCAACTGTTGTTGAAGGGTGTGTGCTGTGCTACACACCACCCATAAGTCAGGTTCAGGTGCCAACTTCTCTCAAACAAATGGGCTGCAGAAAGAATGAACTTTTCAACCAAAGCGTAGTACCAAAAGCTGACACCAAGAAGAGTAAAAATGGAGGACGGACAACCAAAACCAGTAAAATGACCCATACATTTTCTATGATAATGGATCAAAAAGAGAGAACATGAGATCAGATCTGAGGCAATTGTCATGCCTGCCAAGAGAGATTCACAACTCATTCATGTGGAGGAGGTGGGCACACAGTGTAATGCTCTGCTCTTCGTCATTCTGATGTTTGAAAAGGGAGAGGTGCTGGGCGTTCTTGTCTTCTGCCATGCAAGGCTGATCAGCGTCCTCTGCTTCAGTGAGCTCTCTTGAGTCAGGGTGGGTTTGGTCAAGGGGGAGACAGGAAGTGGGAGGAGAGTGAGGTTGGGGTATTTGTGGCTAGGCTCCCTCCCTGCTGGACTGCAGGCGGGCTGTGTCCTGCTCCTGCAGGCAGCTTCTGCACACACCCATTCTCTCTGGATTCTACCCACTCCCTCCCTTTGCCTTCTCAGGTCTCGATGGTGCAGTTGCTGGAATTCTGCATTGATGATTTCTCTAAACTCTTTCTACATTTTTCTAGTGAATCTTTTTATTAAATCCATCTCAAATTACCCACTTGGAGTGCACCATCTGTTTTCTGCCAAGACCCTTACTGATACAGTGGATAATTGTTTCTCTCCTAACATATTTTCAATCACTGCAGTAGCACTTTTTAAAAAATAGAATGCTTATGATACCAGCTAAAGGTATGTTTTTTTAATTTGAAGAAAGTACACCCCACCTCATCTACTTGGATCATTTGTGATGCAGTTGCTGCATTAAAGGATTCTCAACCTCAGGAAGGAAACAAAACAAAACAAAAACTGACCAAGAGGGGCATACTGTTTTTGTAACAATAGTTAAATATGTGATTTTATTTAATTTTCATGATTATTGGAGGAATGATACAAAACTCTCTTGACTCTTGTAGCTACAAATAATAAATGAAAATTTATTTAGTTTAATATTATTATGTTTTATAATTTTTGAACAGGAACATTTATTCTCAGTAGAATTAGCGAAGAGTTTTTTTTTTTTTTCTCCTTTGCTTTGTGGTACTGAGGATTGGAGGATTGAACCCAGGAGCATTCTAAATCTGAGCTGTTCCCCCAGTTCCATTTTATTTTATTTTATTTTTTTTGTGTTACTTGGGGATTGAATCCAGGGGCATTCTACCTCTGTGCTATACCCCCAGCCCTGTTTTATTTTTATTTCTTGTGGTACTGAGAATTAAACTCAGGGCCATTTTACCTCTGAGATATATCCTCAGTCCTATTTTATTTCTCATTTTGAAATGGGATCTTTCTAAGTGACCACGTACTTGCCTTGAACCTGAAAATGATCTTTGAGAGAATTAAGAAGAAGAGAAAAAGGGCAGATTTAATAGCTTATCTCAGAAAAGCTACTAATGAATAATAACCACTGCCTTATTTATTACAAAACAAATGTCTCATGGATTTTTATGTGCACTATAATTTAATTGATTAAAAGAAGAACTGAAATTACCTTTATTTGCAGATGATGTGATACTGTACTTAGAGGACCCCCAAAACTCAACCAAAAAACTTCTATAGCTTATTAACGAGTTTAGCAAAGTAGTGAGATACAAAATCAATCTAGAAATATGTGTAGTCTTTCTATATGCCAACCATGAATCCACTGAGAAAGAATTCCATAAGACATCTACAATAACCTCAAAAACAATAAAATACTCAGGAATAAATCTAACCAAGGAGGTCAAAGTCCTGTACAATGAAAATCAAAATACCAAAGAAAGAAACTGAATATCTTAGAATATGGAAAGATCACCCACATTCTTGGGTAGGCAGAATAAATATCAAAATGGCCATTCTATCAAAAGTGATCTATGGATTCAATGCAATTCCCATTAAAATACCAATCTCATTTTTCTTAGAGCTAGAACAATCAGTCCTAAATTTCATATGGAAAAACAAAAGATCCAGAATAGCCAAAGCTATTCTCAGTAACAAAAACCATGCAAGAGGCATCATAATTTCTGACTTCAAATTATATTATAGAGCTATAGTAATAAAAACACCATGGTATTGACATAAAATAGACATGAAGACCAATGAAACAGAATAGAGGATACAGAAACAAATACTCACACTTGTAACAAACTGATTTTTGACAAAGTTATCAAACACATACTCTGGAGTAAAGATTGTATTTTCTACAAATGGTATTGGGAATACTGATTATCCATTTGTAGAAAAATAGAATTAAATCTCTACCTCTAACCCTGAAAAAGAGTCAACTCAAGATGGATCAAAGGCCTGAAAATTAGACCAGAGATTTTGGAATTACTAGAGGAGACCATAAGAACAACACTCCAATATATATACATGGGTAAAAATGTCCTCAATGGGACCTAAAGCTCAGGAAATCAAAATAATAATTAATAAATGGAATAGAGTTAAGTGAAAGTTTCTGCTCATCAAAGTAAACTATCAAGAATCTAAAGAGAGAAGCTTCAAAATGGGAGATTTTTGCCAATTACTTCTCTGATAGAAGACTAATATCTAGACTGTATAAAGAACTTAAAAGACTTAACATTAAAAAAAACAAAAAAACAAATAACCCAACCAAGAAATGGGCAATTGAACCAAATTGACACTTCATAAAATAAGAGATACAAATGGCCAATAAACACATGAAAAAAATGTTAGACATCATTAACAATCAGAGAGATGCAAATCAAAACTACACTGAGATTCCTTCTAACCCCAGTCAGAAGGACAATTATGAAGAAGTTATACAACAATAAATGTTGGTGAAATGTGGGGAAATAGGAACTGTTGGTAGGACTGCAAATTAGTGCAGCCATTACAGAGATCAGTAAGGAGATTCCTCAGAAAAATAGAAATGGATTCACCATATGATCCAGTTGTACCACTCCTGGGTATCTTTCCAAAAGGACTGAAATCTGAATGTTATATTTGATACATGTTTATAGCAGCACAATTCACAATAGCCAAAATACAGAACCAATCTAAGTGACAATCAGTAGATGAATAGATTACAAAATTATAGTATATGCACACAATGGAAATCTACTCAGCAGTAAAGAAGAACTGAATTTTCAGGAAAATGGATGGACATGGAGAATATTATGTTAAGCGAGATTAGTCATTCACAGAAAGTGAAGGATCCTGCATTTTCTCTCATATGCAGAAGCTAGGGAGTAACTGAGATACCAGAGGGACTCCAGATAATGGAGGAGAAATCCCAGTGGAGCAATGGAGGGCTTCTACAGTACAGTGATAAAAGAGGGGAGGGAGGATTAGTGAAAGAAACACATCCACTGATGTTATGTATTAATGTGAAGTCATCAGTGCCAATCTCAGTATCTCATATGGGAAGGGGAGGGAGTGGGGAGGGAGTAGGAGAAAGCTTATTAGATGCTGTGGGCATGTATGTCACGATCACTCTGAACTACATTATGATATGAGACTACAGTGCACTGATAACATAATTTTTTTTAAAGCTATTGGGGAATTCTCTAAATATTTTTCTTTTCCTTCTGTAATTCAGGAATCTAACCAAATTGAGCTTCTAGTTATTAAGTAAGCTCAGAGATCATGACAGTTTTGTATTCCTTAGTACTTACACTGAAATGAAAAAGGGAAGGGGAGCTGGCCCAGGCTGGTAAATATGTTAGCTTTCATAAGCATGAACTAACACAGGATTTATTATCCCACACTTTATAACTTGGGTGATTTTAGATCTTCTGTGGCCAAGCTGACTTTATTGTCCCATAATTCTCAATTCTGTGATCTGCGTTTTCTCGAGGCTTGAGCAACTCTCCTGATTGCTTATGACTTCACAGTTGCTACAGAGGAGTCATTATACACAGATGGCTTTTGGGAGGGGAGTCACTTTGGTGGCCATTTTCCTTAATTATTATGTGTTCTCTCTACACTGATTGTTACAAGAGTGAAGATTCTTGCATGTCAAATGGTGAAAATGTTTTCTGGATCTGGAGAAAGGAAGACACATTGCCTAAAGCTGCCAGTTTCTTTTAATATATTCAGATAAACTTTATAAGCAATGATAAAAACCAAAAACCAACATGAGACAGCAAAGGCAAGAGACTGAACAGAATTTGCAGCTGCGAGTAGATATTGATTTGAGCATATAATTACATCCACCTTGTTATATGGTCTCATTTTCCTCTCTTGCAACTTTGCAAATAAGTATAAAAATCTTATCTGACATACCTTGTACTCATTTTTAAATCATTCAGTGATCTTTCCAGGAGAATATGGGCACAGAAAAATAAAATAGTTTTTTTTATTTGGAACTGATTTTATTTCTTTTCTTATGTTAACTTTTAAATCAACTTTTTATTTCACTGTTATGCAAGTGTCTTATGGAAATAGAGAAAATGATGCCAACGATTTTCACCTAAATCTGTCTTAGTCTGAGACAAGGCTTGATCTGTCCTGATGACCTCTGAGGACAGAGCTACAGGAGATAAAAAGGACAGGGCTGACCAACCTGGTTATTTTATATTCAGATGTTTTTGTTGTCTACTGCAGAAAAGTTATGTCACTATCCTTGGGTGGATATTTTCTTTTCATAGGGATTTAAGGAGGAAAAGTTAAGTCATAATGGGTGGTTTCTCCAGTTTAATTAACTACAGTCTTACAAAAACCCACTATCAAAAGTATACTTAGAGCTTATGTCTGAATATGAATATTACTATTAGTGTATCATTTTGCCCTCTCCTGTCCTTTCTTCTCTGGTATATAAGGTGAGAGATTTCCAACTTCAGAGCATGTAAGATTCCAATAAGGGGAGCTAAGTAAAGATGTAGGTTTCTAGAATTTATTCCCAAGAGGTTCTGAATGTTTAGTGTAAGGCTTGGGATATGGTTTGTCTTTCCACATGTTTCACATGTGGAAAGCTTGGTCCCCAATTTAGCACTACTAAGAAAGGTGGGAACTTTAAGATAAGGGGCCTGGTAGTTATGGCCATAGGAGCAATACCCTTGGAAGGAATTTATACATGTCTTGTGGGAGTGGGTTGAGCCTGACAGAAATGGATTAGTTCTCATAAGAGTGGTTGCTATAAACTGCCCCTCTCCAGTTTCTGGCTTCCTCTCTTGTCACTTGATATCTCTTCTTTCTCCTTTGCATGTACTCCTGCCTCGTGATTCTGTCCATCCTGAGACCCTCTTTAACCCATAGTCCTGAGGAGCATGGTGCCAGCACTGTCTTCTGGTGAGGGTCTCAGAAGACAGTGTTGACACCATGCTCCTCAGGACTATGGGTTAAATAAATGGATTTTCTTTATAAAGCGCCCAGCCTTAGGGATTTTGTTATAGCAACTAAGATGGACTAAAGCACCCAGTCATCTGCATATTTAATAACTGTCAGAAATAATATGGACCCCCAAACTCTGTGAACCATATTTTGAGAAATACTGTTCTCATGGGCCTTTTTTATCATTTCACAGATGAGTGACATCCTTATCATCTAGAATATATCATCTATATTTTTATATCTGAATAAACCTATATGTTATTTTTTGCTTTTGTGTGAATAACCTTAACTGAGTTTAAGGAACAGGGGAACCATTGCTTAAATGCAGTAAGAGTTCTTTATCCTGACATGAAGCTTATTTTTCTCGTGTACTAGTAACCAATCATCTAGGTAAAGATTATTGGTGGAGGGTTGGGGGGAGAGCTGAACAAACACTGGAAAGCTGCTGAAATTCAGAGGCTGTCTGTGGGACTGTACAAAAACACATTGGATAGTGGGTTCCAGTCTTGAATCCATTATGAATGCTGGCTGTGTGACATTGACCAAGGCCCATTTTTTTTCTGAGCCTGTGTTTCTATCACACTAAATCTCAATATGATGTATAATTATATTGCACCAACAAAAGTATATTAAAAATAATAGTAGGTCAGTGTTAAATTCTCCCACAAAAGTAAAGTAGAAGAATGATTCAGGTCCTCAAATAATTTTCACAATAGGTAAAAGTAGCTGTCTATTGGGTAAAATTTCATGACTAACTCTGAAAATTAGGGTGACTGATTTGGCCTTCTATTCCACCATATGTACATGTTAATGTCTATTTCATCATATGTACATGCTAATGTCCTTGTAAAAGTGCTGTTTACAATTATCACCGAGTAATGCTGAAACTTCCATAGCTTTGCATCCTGCTGTCTTATATCCCAGAGGCATCTACCTGAATTTGAAACAGACTAGAGAAGTCTAAAGATTCCTTCCTGTCCTCTGCGTTATGATTTAAGAAAACTCTTTAGGTAAATTTGTCATTGGATGCACTGACCTCTACTTCCAAATCAGATTTCTCTGTTATCTAGGGACCAAGAAAGTTTTTTGGAGGAAAAATATTCACCTAAAAGGTAACTGCCATTTTGATGTAAATGATCTAGTGCTAAATTTACTGACCTTATTCATAAAAGATTTTGTGATTTTCTCAACTCTCTTTGAGCTCTGTATGAATTCATTGGCCTCAAATTGAACTTGTACTTGCAAATAGTTATCAGAGAGTGGTTTTGAAGGAAAAAAATCCAACTCGACATGAACACTTGTGCTGGAATTTAATGCACCTCAAGTCTGTGGCGGGCACTTTGTCATTCTCATTAAATGTGCTGATCTTGTGTTTCATATCACCTTTCTGTGAACTCCTTGGCCACTAATGATCCCTCCAAATTGGACACTTCTTGATCTTCTTTGCTCTTAGACTAAAGGATGATTTGACAAAGTTTCTAAACAATATGAATTCTCTTATCTTCCATAAGTCCCTTCTGTGGCTCTGGTATAAAGCTTGTGAACTTGAAATGAACCATATTCAATTTTGTGAAGAGCTGAAGAGAAACAAACCAGCTTGAAGAAACATACATCAGCTTCCGAAAGCCTGCTGGTGTCTCAGACCCTTTGCAAAGGGCAACAGGAACCAGCAAGGTTCCTAACCTATATCTCAGTGAGATTCCAGGTCTCCAGAAAGGACCCCATGGAACTGATTCAGAAGCAACTGATACATAAGATAACACAGAGCTGTTATTAATTTGTACTAAGATACATAATTGATAAGAAGGTTTGTATATCTTATTAGGTTTGTGTATCATATTAGTTATGCATATCTTTTGGTTAGCACATCTGTACCTCATCATTAAAATGTATACAGAAAACAAATTATTGTCAGCGGTTTGCTTGGCAAGTGTGATTAGAACACAAAGTTTAACAGAATGGACCTGGTGGGGTTTAGGGCATTAAGTTGGCTGTAGGATGGATGCATGAGCAGGTAGTGAGCTGGCTGCCAGAACTTAAATGGGTCTTTACAGTGGTGTGGGGCATGAACTCTGAACAAATGCTGCCAGAAATCTAAGTCTTGCTCTACAACTTAGAACTCTGTGACTTTTGATACTTTTCTTATTTGCTGACCTTCACCTTTGTCTTTTTGTAAAATTCTGCTCTACTCTGTTCTATTCTGTTTATAGACTTTCACTTGTGGTAGGGGATTCAATTTTCCTTATTTCCTGGTTTTCAGAGAGCATCTCAGTGTCACTCTCCTGCAGCCACTCAAACTCCAAATTGAAACTTCACTGTCCCATCTCTTTTCGGAAAGAAAAGTTGGTAACAAAGAATTCTTGTCTCATAAAAGTACCTAATGACCAACTTTATGAACTGTTTAATTTCTGGGAGAAAGTGAAACCTTATTGTCCCATTTCTTTCTAGATAGCCTCCAAATGTGACAATTACTGATAGCCATGGTTTCATAGAGAAAGGATGGTGGAAAGGGGAAAAAAAAATAAACCCAGGCCCATTTTGACTCAGAGACATTTTCAGGACCTCATTAATCTCTCCATGTTTTCCACGAAGCCACTGGCATTCTAAATTGGAATTTTACTAGCGACTGTTCTTTCTGAGAGAAAGGTAGTTTGAAAAGGAAATATGAAATATGTACATCACTGGTAGGTGCTGAAAACACAATAGTGAGCAGAGATGACCTTGTCCCAGTGGGCAGAGCATCCTGGTGGAAGAGTCAGGTGTCATTTAAATGATTATAAAGCAGAAGTGACATTTCAAATGGGATGTGTGCTATGAGGGAGGGCTGTCCTAGGAATTTTTGATCTAAAGAGGAAGGTCAGAAAAAGTTCTCTTGAGGAGGATATGAAACACAAGTGAAAGGAACTCGGTGACAGGCTGAAAGAAAAAGCTGCCAGTCACACACAGCTCACTTGGCAAGGGATCAGAAGCGGGCGAGGAGTCAGGGGCCAGGAGCCCTAGTACTGACTCTGATAAGATTCATACTAAAAGAGATATTAACAAAAGCATACTACGTGTACAAGAGAAAGAAAAGATGGAAAGAATGAAGAGAACTTGCAATGTTTATTTACCATTTATGTATTGTCCTTTTTTTTTAATTGGAGGAGAGGAAAAATGGCTTATGAACTGTAACAAGACATCAATTTCAGTAGGGCATACTTCCTTACAGGAAGAGGCTTACCTTCACTTTTCATGTGATTATGAGGCATAGATATAAAAACTTTCAGGCTCTAGTTTCTAAAGACCTGGGAACTGGTAAATCATTTTTTCTTTCTGAAGTGGAATTGAAAATATCATGAAGGTGATGATGAGTTCACTAGTAAAGCTCCAACATCCACCGAGTGCCTCATACACCGGAGGGGACCAGTAATATCTATTGAATAAAAGAGCTGGAAAATACAGGCTCAATTTCCATTTTTAATCTCCAGAAATTATGCCCTTCCCTTCTTTCTTTTTTCCTTCCTCCCTTCCTTCTCTTTTTCCTTCTTTCATCTTTCTCTCTTTCACTTCTTTCTCTTTCTTTTTCTCTCTCTTCTCCCTTCCTTTTCTTTCCTTTCATTCTTTCTTATTTCTTTTTTCTTCTCTTTCTTTCTCTCTTATCCCTCCTTCATTCTTTCCTTCCCTCCTTCCTTTTCTTTCTTTCTTTCTTTCTTTCTTTCTTTCTTTCTTTCTTTCTTTCTTTCTTTCTTTCTATTCTTTCTCTCTTTCATTTCTTCTTTCTCTCTTTCAATCTCTTCCCTTCCTTCCTCCCTTTCTCCCTGCCTCCTTCTCTCCCTCTGTCTCTCTCTCAGTGTCTCCTTATGTTGCCCAGGCTAATCTTAAATTCCAGAACTCAAATGATTCTCCTGCCTCAGACTCCAAAATATCTGAGGCTCCAGGTGCACACCACCCACTGTGCCAGACTCACTTTACATTTATTTATTTGTTTGTTTATTTATTTATTTATTTTGTGGGTCTAGGAATGGAACCCAGGGGCATTCAACCTCTGAGCTACACCCCCTGCCCTATTTTTTATTCTTTATTTTGAAACAGGGTCTCACTAAGTTGCAGAGAGCCTCACTAAGTAGCTGAGGCTGCCTGCGAACATGATTCTCCGGTCTCAGCCTCCCTGAAACATGACGAGAAGACTCCTTTTCCTTCCTACCTGCTATTTGGAGCATTTAATGCTAGCCCATGGGCGGTCATATCTGCTGGCAATGTATAGCACAATTAGGTGCTGTTTTGGGAAAGGACTTGAGACAGCCTAGGATAGTCATAATTTAGACTCAGCTCATTTGACTACAAGGGGCAGATTAGGAGTCCAAAGGAGTGGCAAGGACTATCGGGGATGACCACGGTTAACTTTTAAATGATCCTTTTGGACCATTTAAAAATGCACTGTTTCATATCTACATGTTGATTTATAAAAGACAATAATAATTGTTTACTTATCATGAATTTCTTTTTATGCAAAACAAAGATTTATCTCATTTCGTTTTCTAGCTACATAGAGTTACATTAAAATTTTGCTTATGCAATAATATTTTAGGAGATGTTTTAGTTAGAAAATTATAAACAAGAAAACAAAAAGGCCTATCATTTTAAAACACACTTTCTTTTTTGATATAAAAGCCATTCATATATACAATGAAAAAATAAAAATAATAAAGACAGGCATTCATAAAAACTAAGTTTCTGTCACCTCTCGTTTCTCTTCCCAAATTAAACTGATTTTATAGTGCTGTGCATATTTGTAGAAATGAAACCATACAATTTATGTGGGGTTGCATATTCAGCAAAAAGTGGCACCTAATACACTAGATCGTCTGCACCTGCTTTTTCTCTTAGTTAATTATCCCAAGGAACCTTCTGCAGCCTGAGAGAGGTGAGGGTAACAGCGTGCTTCCTTGCATGGATTCCTGTTCTCTCTAGTCTGGGTTTAGATTCCAGCTCTTGCCACTAACTAGCTCTGTGATCTTCAGTGACCTGTTTAACCTGAGAGTGCCTCACTGTCTAAATCTTAGAATGTTTCCATGAAGAACAAGTGAGCTTATCCACAAAAATATAATTATAACAGGGTTTTGTACATGCTGAACTCTGTTCACCAGCAGCCATCAGTAGGCTATTGTGTTCTCTTATATTATTTTACTGTATTTGCTGTCACTACTTTTATTACTTTGTCGACATGTTAAGTAATGTAAAGAGGTACAATATGTAAAGAACTACATCACTGTTTTATTTATTTATTTATTTATTTATTTATTTATTTAATTATTTATTTATTTAGGTGGTACTGGGGTTCCTGGAAGCACTTCTACCTCCAGGCTACACTCCCAGACCTATTTTTTATATTTTTATTTGGAAACAGGGTTTCTTAAGCCAGCACACGCAGCTGGCTTCGAACCTGCGCGATCCTCCTGTCTCCGCCTCCCAAGCGTGGGGATTACAAGCGTGCACCACCATGCCCGGCCTACATCACTGTTTTAAAACTTTGCCTTAAAATATTCTTATTATGGGAAATCTTAAACAAAAAAGAATAAAGTAAATAAATTGGAACATATCATATACCTTTCACCCAGTTTTATAAGTGATCAAAACTTTTATAAACTTGTTTCATCTTTTTCATTTTTAATGAAATATATATTTTTTGTGATACTGGGGAGTGAATCCAGGGAGCTGCACACTAGCCCTTTAATTTTTAAAAATTTGAACCAGTCTCACTGAGTTATCATGTTCTGTTCTTGAATCTGTAATACTTATGCCTCAGCCTCTCGAGTATTCTGGGATTACAGGTATGTGCCACCGTGTCTGGGTTAATGGAGTATATAAGAACATATGCCAAGAATCACTTAATTGTACATTTAAAGACTTCTCAGTTTAGAAACTGAGATGTTTTAAAAACATAGCCTCTATTCCATTACCACATCTAAAATTTTTTTTTTCAGGTTTGGGGATGGAACCCAGGGGCATTTGACCTCCGAGCTACACCCCCTGCCCTATGTTTTATTCTTTATTTATTATTATTATTACTATTATTATTATTATTATTATTATTATTATTAGTGGTACTGGGGTTCCTGGAAGCCCTTCTACCTCCGGGCTACACTCCCAGACCTATTTTATATTTTTGAAACAGGGTCTCTTAAGCCAGCGCACGCAGCTGGCTTCGAACCTGCGCGATCCTCCTGTCTCCGCCTCCCAAGCGCGGGGTTACAAGCGTGCGCCACCACGCCCGGCTTATTCTTTATTTTGAAACAGGGTCTCACTAAGTTGCAAAGGGCCTCACTAAGTAGCTGAGGCTGTCCACAAACCGTGATCCTCCTGTCCCAGCCTCCCAAATGCTGGGGTTACAAGTGTGCATCATATTTTAAAAATCCTGATCCATTTCCAAATTTCTCTAGTTGCCTCAAAAAGCATTGATTTGTTTAAATAATTTAAAATATAATTTATAGCCGGGCTTGGTGGCGCACACTTGTAATCCCCGCACTTGGGAGGCTGAGACAGGAGGATCACACAGGTTTGAAGTCAGCCTCAGCTACTTAGTGAGGCTCTCAGTAACTTAGTGAGGCCCTGTTTCCAAAAATAGGTCTGGGAGTATAGTCCGGAGGTAGAAAGCCTCTGGGTTCCACCTCCAGTACCACACACACACACACACACACACACACACACACACACACACACACTATATATATATATATTATACATTGCATTTGATTCCTATGCATTTCATTTTAGTTTATTTTATTTCCTGAAACAGTCTCCCCTTTCCTGCCCCCTTTGTACCACTGACCTTCTGGAGAAACAAGGTCTTATATAATGCGCCATATGTGAGTAGCCTGATTGCTTCCCTGTGGGGTCACTTAATATGTTTCCCTATCTCCTATATTTCCTGTAATTTGGAAGCTCTAGTCTTGAGTTCTATACTTCCTAGTGCCATGTCCTCCTGGACCATGGCAAACTCATCTTTCTGTTACCTGGTGTTCCTTTGGATGGATGAATGTGGCATAACTGATGTGTCTAATGCTGTCACCTATAAACGGTGGTACCATGAGGAACTGCTGATATTTTGTACACTGTGTAAACAATATTACTCAATATGGAAATTGTATATCAAATTGTAGATTTCAGATACTGTTCATAATATTTATCAATTTGAAACCTCTTATTTTCTTTTTATTAAATTCCTAATCCTTTTTCCAGTTATGGATGGTTGGAGGACAGTTTAGGAAAACTCAGTGAAACAGACTATAGGTAGAACTCAAATTTTAGGATATTAAAGTGATAAGTTTAATTTCAACAATTGGAAATAAAGAACATACAAGTAGGACTAAATGCAAGTCAGTGTGGTCCAAATGAAAAATTCAATAAAAGACAAAACACCCTAAGCAGGACATGGTGGCGCACACCTATAATCCCAGTATTTGGGAGGCTGAGAAAGGAGGATCTCAGGTTCAAGACTATCTTCAGCAATTCAGCAACCTAGTGAGACCCCGTTTCAAAACAAAAACTAAATATATCGTTGAGGGTGCATCTTGGAGGTAGAATGCCTTTGGATTTTATCCCCAATAACCAGAAAGAGAAAGAGAGGAGGAAGAAAAGAAAGAGAGAAGGAAAAAAAGAGAGAAAGAAAGAAAACAAGACACAGTGGACACTTAAAATGGCCCTATTTTAGTTTACTTTTCTAATTATAATTTTTATATGCTAGTTGAATAATTATAGAGAAAAGTAGAAGAAAAATAAAAAATCCATAACCCATAATTAATTGACATTTTGTTTTATTTTGGTAGTGCTTTTTATATAATTTTATTAACAACTTGTATAGCTCTTGTTATATCTTAGAAATATGTTTTTACTTAATACTATTCTTTCTCCCAAGTTATTAAGAACTTTCTGCAGACATAATATTTAGCAAATACATAAAATACCATAAAATAGGTTTGTCATAATTAACTCTATTATGCTGGGCGTGGTGGCGCACGCTTGTAATCCCCGCGCTTGGGAGGTGGAGACAGGAGGATTGCACAGGTTCAAAGCCAGCCGCGCTGGCTTAGGAGACCCTGTTTAAAAAAAAAAAAAAAGGTCTGGGAGTGTAGCCCAGAGGTAGATGGGTTTCCAAGAACCCCAGTACCATCAAAAAGATTAATAATAATAATAATAAACTCTATTACTATTATTGGTATTTATTTTACTAGATATTTGGCATTATAAACATTTTTGCAAATATAATTATGATTCAACAAGTATTTACTAACAGTTTAGTTATTATAATGTATTTATGCCAGACATAAAACTTTTCCTGTTTCTGAGTGTGTTTTTTTTCTAATCCAAGGAAGAGAAAGAGGAGAAAGGGGTGGAGAAGGAAACAAAATAATCTCCTGGTCCAGCAAGTCCTCAAGTTTCACTGTGCAAAGAATCACAAAACATGGATTCTTAAGCTTTACTCCTAGATTCTGTGCAATAGGACCACACAAGGTCAAAAACCTGGCTTGGAGCCGGGTGTGGTGGCGCACGCTTATAATCCCCGCACTTGGCAGGCTGAGACAGGAGGATCGCACGGGTTCGAAGCCAGCCTCAGCTAGTTAGTGAGGCTCGCAGCAACTTAGTGAGACCCTGTTTCCAAATAAAATATTTAAAAAAAGGTCTGGGAGTATAGCCCAGAGGTAGAAAGCCTCTGGGTTCCACCCCCAGTACCACCAAAAAAAAAAAAAAAAAAAAAAACCTGGCTTGGTTTTGAAACAAATTCCCAATGTTTCTGATGTGAGTGGTTTGTGGCTCACCCTGCCAACTTCTGGTCTTCAGGTACTAATAAGCTGGTGGCTCCTGGCTGTGTGCCTGCCCAAAATGGAGATGGGTTAAGGACTGGTAGTGAATGCTCCAGAATGAAGAGCCCAGCAGCGCTTACCCTTTGTAGCTCACACGTTGAAGAACACCATAGAGCTTCTGTGCAGGCAGTTGGCCTGGTTGTCCTATGTCTCTGAGGGAGACAAGTTTCTTCTCTCATTGCCGCCACACTCCTCACAAGCCCAGCATCCAGCGGGTTGGGCTCCTGCAGGCACTGTTCTCTTTGGCTCTCTGGAGGGCGGCAGCGTGAGGGGTCCAGATGATTTGTGGTGATGCTGTCATGTTCACTGAGTTATGTGATGAGGCTTTCTGATGATGGAATATGTGCTTGTGAGCAGGAAATGGCCTTTATAAATCTTCTCTTTAACAAGAGCTTCAAAAATTTGCTTCATTCACTGAAGCTCATAACTGTGTCCTCATATCAATAAACTTTGTTCAAGGAAGATTGGTTGCTTGGCGTGTTCCTCTGTCTTTGGATACCCAAGCATAGGATGCTCCATCTATCCACGCAAGGGGGATTTCGTGTTTCTCCAGGTTAACTCTGTGAATCATAAGCAGGGATAAATGAAAGCAAGGATAATCCAACACCTACTATTTTCAGAATTTAAAAGGCTCTTGAATGACAGCCAGTGGGTAGACACAGCCAGACACTGTCATCTGTTGCCATAGCCATTTTGATGGCTAAGCACTTTGTTAGTGCTACCAATGGAAACTTCAGGGTGGTGGAAATCTATAATCCGCATGTCCAGTGTCATCCGCACTTACCATGTGTGGCTATGGAGATCTTCGAATGTGCTGGTGTGACTTAGAAACTAAAATCTTAGTCTAATTTAAATTTAAATAACTACCTGCAATTAGTAGCTACTGTATGGTACACTATACCTCTTAAACTATTCAGAAGACATTCCTCATAGCTTTAAATTAAGTAGAGAACAGTTCAGCCAGGTTGAGTTTTTAAAATAAACAGTCTTATTTATTGTATGTGCGACTCCTCTCCTCGGATCAGTCCCCTCGACATTTTAAGAAATGATCAAAATTGCAGTTATATAGTTTTATTCCTACACTGAGTCCAAAAGATGGCTCTAAATTGTTCTTTGTTTTTCTAGTCATCTGCTACTGTATTCATAATCATTGTTCCCTCTCTTCCTTTCTTTGTTCCCAAGAATCCTTCAGAACTTTATGTTTCTTTGTTCCCCTAGGTTCAAAATGTATTATTGGATGAAAAATGAATTTTACAAGACCACAAGTATGGGGTTACTCACTTATGGTAAGTAAAAAATATGTATGAAAATTCATTTTTAATAGATGGGATTACAGTTGATTTTATGTTCTTCTGTATTGATAATTATCAACACTTTATAGTAGTTATATAATACCAACATTATTTCACAATTTAAAAATTAAAGTAAAACTTCAATTTTTAATTCCCACCCCCAAAGTTCCTGTGCCTTCTACTTCTTCTTTTTTTTTTTTTTCATTTAGACTTCCTGTGAATACATACTGTCAGGATTTCTCCATGGACCCAAGTTTTCATAAAATAGGAACCAAAAGAAACTGGAAAAGAGATACAAAGTATATTGAATTTTCTTTTATTCACCCTTTGAGTCACTTTTTTATCTTTTAGGCCTTGAAAAAATAGCCGTGTCCTTATTTTCACAGGGGCATGAAAGCATATATTTTATTATAGCCTTTGAGGGGCCAGGACCAAGTTAATTGCCTTGAACTTCACAGAAATATCTTGGTCCCTATGGACTTCAAGAAAAGGGGCACTGTTTCCTTTCCCCTTGCCCCTGATCTTTTAAAGAGTCAGAACACAAACCCCAGCTTCTCACTTTCCCCATCACACACACAGACACACATGAAATGAGGGTATGCCTTGGATTATATTGCAAAATCACCAGTGCCAGCCAGGCGTAGTGGCGCAGGCTTGTAATCCCCGCTCTTGGGAGGCGAAGACAGGAGGATTGCGCAGGTTCTAAGCCAGCCTCGCTGGTTTAAGAGACCTTGTTTAAAAAAAAATGTATATAGAGCCGGGGCCCAGGTCGCGGGACCCTGGGTCCCGGGCCGAACTGCGCGTAGCACGCCAGACCCCTGGAGAAACCGGGTCCAGTAAGACGCTGGGTTCTGGGCAGGGGTCACGGGCGGGGCACGCCAGATGGGGCCTGGGTCGCGGGACTCTGGGCCCCGGGCCGAACTGCGAGTAGCACGCCAGACCCCTGGAGAAGCTGGGCCCAGAACAGAAAAAGATAAAGAAAAATATCGGAGAGGAGGTAAGAAAGCCGTTATAAATGCCAGGACACTGGAGATGCAGACAAAACTTTTCTAAATGCACTGGAACTTATGGAAAAATTCGCTGTGAAAGAGGACTGCTATTTCTCTATATTGTTAAGAATCTCAGACATCACCTGTAAGGAGAGAGTTTAGCGGAGACCAAGGAGAAATGCGGTGTTGAAAGAGTTCTCCGCGATGGTGGTGGAGACTTGTATTCAGGAGAAGCAGAAACCGGATCTTACCAACTTTATTTTTTTGGAGAAATTACACCAAATGTCGAATGCTACCATCACGCATGCTTAGGAACACTGGACAACATTCAGAGTGGAAAAAGAGCCTGGGAAGGATTTGAAACGGTGGAGGCAGTGGCAATGCCAGTGGCCAATACTCAGGGGAGGCAGAGATCTGATACATTACAACTGGAACCTTTGAAATAATAACCACAGAGACAGTGATCGGAACCTGCTAAAGGGTTAGGCGGGCGCCGGGGCCAGTGGCCGACATCGGAGCTTGCTGTGAGGCAAGGCCACTACTGAGGCCTCTGTGGCCGGGATTGGAACCTGCCGAGGGGTTAGACCGATGCTGGGGCCAGCGAGGCCGGCATTGGAGCCTGCCATGAGGCAAGGCTTGTGCTGGGGCCTCCGAGGTCAAGATAAGAGCCTGCCGAGGGGTTAGGCCAGTGCTGGGGCCAGTGAGGCCGGCATCAGAGCCTGCCATGACGCAAGGCCGGTACTGGGGCTTCCGAGGCCGGGATTGGAGCCTGCCTTGAGGCAAGGCTGGTACTGGGGCCTCCGAGGCCAGGATAAGAGCCTGCCGAAGGGTTAGGCCAGTGCTGGGGCCAGCGAGGCCGGCATCGGAGCCAGCCGTGAGGCAAGGCCGGTGCTGGGGCCTCCGAGGCCAGGATTGGAGCCTGCCTTGAGGCAAGGCCAGTACTGGGGTCTCCGAGGCCAGGATAAGAGCCTGCCAAGGGGTTAGGCCGGTGCTGGGGCCAGTGAGGCCGGCATTGTAGCCTGCCGTGAGGCATGGCCGGTGCTGGGACCTCCGAGGCCAGTATCGGAGCCGGCCGAGGGGTTAGGCCGGTGCTGGGGCCAGCGAGGCAGGCATCGGAGCCTGCCGTGAGGCAAGGCCGGTGCTGGGGCCTCTGAGGCCAGGATAAGAGTCTGCCGAGGGGTTAGGCCGGTGCTGGGGCCAGCAAGGCCGGCATTGGAGCCTGCCGTGAGGCAAGGCCGGTACTGGGGCCTCCGAGGCCAGGATAAGAGCCTGCCGATGGGTTAGGCTGGTGCTGAGGCCAGCGAGGCCGGTATCAGAGCCTGCCATGAGGCATGGCCGTGCTGGGGCCTCCGAGGCCAGGATTGGAGCCTGCTGAGGGGTTAGGCCAGTGCTGGGGCCAGCGAGGCCGGCACTGGGGCCTGCCATGAGGCAAGGCTGGTACTGGGGCCTCCGAGGCCAGGATAAGAGCCTGCCGAGGGGTTAGGCTGGTGCTGGGGCCAGCGAGGCCTGCATCGGAGCCTGCCATGAGGCATGACCAGTGCTGGGGCCTCCAAGGCCGGAATCGGAGCCTGCCGAGGAGTTAGGCTGGTGCTGGGGCCAGTGAGGCCGGCATCGGAGCCTGCCTTGAGGCAAGGCCGGTACTGGGGCCTCCAAGGCCAGGATAAGAGCCTGCCGAGGGGTTAGGCCGGTGCTGGGGCCAGCGAGGCCGGCATCGGAGCCTGCCGTGAAGCAAGGCCGGTACTGGGACCTCTGAGGCCGGGATAAGAGTCTGCCGAGGGGTTAGGCCGGTGCTGGGGCCAGCGAGGCCGGCATTGGAGCCTGCTGTGAGGCAAGACCGGTACTGGGGCCCTCCGAGGCCAGGATAACAACCTGCCTAAAGGCTAGACCGGTGTTGGGGCCAGCGAGGCCGGCATCGGAGCCTGCCGTGAGACATGGCCCGTGCTGGGGCCTCCTAGGCCGGGAACGGAAACTGCCGAGGGGTTAGGCCGGTCTGGGCCCACGAGGCTGACATTGGAGCCTGCCGTGAGGCTAGGCTGGTGCTGGGGCCTCCGAGGCCGGGATTGGAATCCTGCCAAGGGGTTAGGCCGGTTCAGGGGCCAATGGCCAGCATCGGAGCCTGGCGTGAGGCAAGTTCACTCCTGCGGCCTCCAAGGCCGGGACCAAAGCCAGCTTAGGGGTTAGACTGGTGCAGGGGCCAGCGAGACCAGAACTGGGGCCTCCCATGAGGCTTGAGCCAGCGAGGTCTGGATCAGTCCACTGAGTAGCCAGGCCACTCCTGGGACCATCAAGAGTGGGATCGGTACTTGCAACACAGCATGCACAGAGAAATATCACAGAAAATATAAATCAGACACTTCTCTTAATCAGCAATAACTAGGAGGAAAAGGGCAACAGGAAGAGGTTGAGCTATAGAAAGGGCCCTATAGTGAAGCAACTAATGTGACCAATCAGAGGGTATGTAATACTGGAGGACGGAGCCTCTTTAAAACGCAGGAGGTACATAAACAAATGTATCAAAGTAAATCACCAAAGAAGCGTGGGATGGAGGGAGGGGGAGGGAATGAGATGGGGGCTGGAGGAGGGCTAATTGGATGATATGTGCTTGTATATCCTCTCAAGTCTTGTACTCCAATGTGATTGATATATGACTACAATGCACCAATTTAAAAAATAAATTAATTAAAAAATGTATATAAATGTATATAAATGTATATATGTATATATATAATAGGTCTGGGAGTGTAGCCTGGAGGTAGAATTTCCAGGAACCCCAGTACCCGCCTCCCCACAACAGAGTCACCATTGCCAGCCAACATCAGTGAGGTCGAGTTCTTGGCATTTTGAACTTATTACACATAGTCCATGAAATGACTTAGTTCCTGTTGTATACAAATAAACAAAATCACATACTTAATTTTAATTCTTGAGCAGTGATATCTTTTCTATTCTAGTTCACCTGATTGTAATTTAAAATTATCTGCATTCATTTCCTAGGCCATTGCTTTGGCACTTTCAAGATTTTATCCAAGCACGACTTTTATAACCTTGTGGAAATTGCAGTGATAAAGGATGCATCAGCAATTTTCAAACCCATTTCTTTTTGTGGAGCTCTCCCTCAGCCTTTCTTACCAGAGCAGTGGAAAGAACCTAGGAGCTTTTTTACTGTCTTTGATTTTAAAGAGCTTTGTTTTGGTCAATGAGACATACTCTGTGGAAACAAGGCCAATACAAACTTTGTGGTGTTTTTCAGTGAACGTCTAACTAACCTTGATGAGATTTAAAGCGGTGGGCTGGTCCCATTTTATCCCCTCAAATTGGTTTCAGAGGAATTGGTTGTAATGGAAATGTCAAACCCTTTAAAGATCCAACCTTTAAATACCATACAGGCATATGGATGAGAATATAACTTTGCCTGCTCTTAGATTCTAGTGTGCTACCGTTATCAGAACTAAAGGTAGAAGCAAGAGAGGGAACAAACTATTGTTCTGGAAGAAATGACTGAAGCCATTGGATACAATGAATAGATGAAGCCGATTGGTTCATCTTGTGAGCAAAATCCTCTTTTCTCTGAAACTCACAGACAAGATGGGACCTGTAGGACCCTGGAAACTCTGAAATTATGCATATACCTCCTTGTTCCTTCCAGCCCACTTCTTACCATGCCCCCCCATCCCCGCCCAGGGCTGCTTTTACCTGAAATTAAGTAATCCTGAGTATAGGTCTTTGCAAATGAATCTAGTAAGCTTGCCTTTTGGAGTGGGGGGAAATATTTAAAAAAAAAAAAAACTCTAACAGTATAGAAAGCAATGAAACCTGTTATGTGCATAACATGCTATATACCAAACAAATATTTATTTAACTGAATTGTGTTCCTCTGATTTACTGTAGACTGGGCTAGTTTGAGAAGACATGGGCTCAAGTCTCACTTTGTTCTTAACTAGAATTAGCTGTGTGACTCTGAGGACATCATTTAAATTCTCTGAGTGTTAAAAATACCTACTTCATGGTGATCTAAGAACATGATCACCTAATATTGAAAATATAAGATGCAAATGAAAAAGCAAGTTTATATATTGTCAAATGAATTGCAGATAAAGGAGATATGTAGAGGAAAAAGCACAGATGCCTATATTATAAATAAGTCATCTGAAAGTCCTAAAGCTGTGCATAACTCTGTTGAGTGGCAGAGAGAAACATGTTAAACCCTATCAGGTGAAAAAGTCTAAGGTCAAAAGAGGCCTGAAAACTGTCAGAAAAATACGAACTTAGAAAAATGTAAAATATTAGTCTTAGGAAAACAACAAACTGGGGATGGAATGACATTTCCTATAGGGAGATAGTTTTTTCAAGTCAGCCCAGATAATGAGCCCACTCCAGCCACAGTCTAAAGATAGTTTGTCATTCAGCAGAGACTTTTTCTCTGGGTGGAATTATAGGGTGCAGGGTCTCCATCCACTTCTGCTTTACGAGCAAATATTTCCAACCTCTATTAACTAAAAAAGACAAAAAAACAAAGCAAAAAACTAGCATTTAGCAGGCAACTACCATGACGAGCCAGCTCTTTTGCATGTATTATGTTGTTTAATTCAGGTACATTGATTAGGTGAATTACCCATCGCTTTGCAAATGAGGAAATAGAGACTTGTGTCCGACAGCTTCCTGGTGCAGGAGAGTCAGGTTCAGTCATGGCCCATGCGCTTTCTAGGGCACCAGAGTTCTCCAGGACCATGATCTGCTGAAAGTCTCTGTGATCAAATAGTTTGTGTAAATGGTGCATACTCTGGCCTTTTCTCAGAGATTTGCAATAACTATTAAAAGGTAAATGGATCAGCAAAGTCGTACAGTTAAGAGATTCTTAAAATATTTTCTTATTTTTCTCTCTTCCTTTTTATATCATGAAATGCATGCTCAAAAGACACATTTGAAGAACAAATACTTGTGCTTCATAGAACATAATGTGAGAAATGCTATTCTTGTTTTATTTTACATATAAACTTGTTTAGTCTAAAGGTCTTATCATTTGAGTGATATGGGGTGAATCAAAGGACCAACACAGGGATGTGATTTGTTTTCTTTTATAACTATCTGACTTTTGTCATGGCAATTAGCTTTGCTATTTCTTTTTAAAGACTCTTAACTATTGGAATGAAAATGTAAAAATCAGAATTCAGATTCCTATCGAATATAGAATTTCCTGAGTAATGGACTCTCATCTGCTTCATGGACACTTCTATGGCTAGCAAGCTCATTAACTGACAACTTTCATAAGTCAATATGAATGGATTTTTGTGCACTGAAGACATGCAAATGTAAAGGAAACATCCAGTCAATCATTCGGATGCTTTCTCTGAGTAGAGATGGATAGCTCAGTTATGTTACAATGTACAAATATTTGGAATCCTAAGTAAATAATTCCAAAAGGCATAAATGATCCAGTTTCACACTGCTTTCATCTGACTGCATTCTTGAATATATATATATATATATATATATATATATATATATATATATATATGTATATATATATATAATTTTCTTTTCAGAAATTTCTATCAAAATTAGAATGTTAGCTGGGTGTGGTGACATGTGCTTATAATCCCAGTACTTGGGAGTCTGAGACAGGAGGATTGCAGGTTCTCAGCCAGCTTTAGCTACTTAGTGAGGTCCTCTGCAACTCAGTGAAACCCTGTTTCCAAATAAAGAATAAAAACAATGGGGCCGGGGTATATATATATCCCAGCCATATATATATATATATTTATGTGTATATATATATATATATATATATATATATATATATATATATATATATCAGTTTTGCCTCTTAACAACTGTGTCACCTTGGATAAGTTGTGTAATGCCTTCAAGCTTCAGTCACACATATGGCTAATGATTGCATGTCCCTCTTGAGGGGTGAATGAGGCAGGGCACAGAGAGCACTGAGCAATCTTTCCTCTAGCCTATTATGACATTCTTTTCTTGATTTTCATGCTACAAAAGGAAAAGACCAACAATAACTTTGATATTTCCTCTCCCTCCCTCCCAAATCTTATGGAAGGCTTTCTGTCCAAGTTCAAGATGTTGGGCTCAAGTTCTAAGGGCTCCTTCTGTCTGTGATTTTTTCAGTGATAGCATCAAAACTGAGAAGTTCCAGATTCATCCAAATCCTTAGGAACAGAGATTCTAAAATGTCATTGGGAGAAAAGCAGGAGAGATGCCTTCTCATGTCTCAGTCATGCACCTCACATTTTGGTGCATGTCCCCTGTGTTCTGGGCATGTTGGCATTTCAGCTGGAGTGTTTTTGAAAATAGTGATGTTGGGGATGATGATGATAATGATGATGGTGATTATGGTGGTGGTGATGATGATAAAAACATATTGAGCATGTACCATGTGTTAAGACTCATTCTAAGAGCATCACAGTAAAACCATTTTGGAAAATGATATTAAGTTTCCTCAAACAAAAATAGAACAACCATATGATCCAGCAGTCTCACTTCTGGGCATATACTCCCCCCAAATGAATAAATATATGGGAGCAATATCTATGTTTTATGGTCATTGAGATGTTATTCATAATAGCCAAAATATGAGATTAGCTTAAGTGTCCATCAACAGATGAATGGATACAGAAAATGTGATTCTCATGCAATCGAATATAAAATCAGTCTTAAAAAGAAGGAAATCTTGTCATTTGCAATAACATGGATGAATAGGTTTACTAAAGTAAGTCAGGCACAGAAAGACAAATACTCTAGGATATCCCTTAAATGTGAAATTAAAAACAATGAAATCAAGCCGGGCGTGGTGGTGAACTCTTGTAATCCCCACGCTTGGGAGACTGAGACAGGAGGATTGCTCAGGTTCGAAGCCAGCCTCGGCTACTTAGTGAGGCTCTCAGCAACTTAGTGAGACCCTGTTTCCAGATAAAATATAAAATAGGTCTGGGAGTATGGCCCAGAGGTAGAAAGCCCCTGGGTTCCACCCCCCAGTACCACCAAAAAGAAAAAAATCAATAAAATAATAGAAACAGTATAATAGTGGTTACCAGAACATGGAAGTAGGTAGGAAATGTGGAGATATTGGTTAAAGGGCATATAATTTCAGTTAGGAGAAGGAGGAACTGAAGATCTATTGAGTTTCTATAGTTAACGATCAAGTACACTTGAAACTTGTAAGAGAGTAGATTTAAATTTTTATAATAATGAAAAATGATAAGGATCCAAGCAATGGGTTTGTTATTTAGTTTCATTTAATCAGTTCACAATGTGCATGTATATCAAAATGTCACAGTGAGCACAATGGCACATGTGTGTGATCTCAGGGACTCTGAGACTGCAGCAGAAGGCTTGCAAAATTAAGGACAATGTGGTGAGACCATCTTAAAATAGAAAATAAAAAAGAGCTAGGAGTATAGCTCAGGGAGAGAGTGTTCATAGGTTTAATCCCTAGTACTAAAAATAAATAAATAAATCACATTATATTCTCTAAACACATACAACTTTCATTTGTCAATTTTACTGTAATAAAGATGAGAAAAGTGAGCTTTTTTCTTTTCACAAACCTTGAGTATGTATCAGTTTGGTTTTTTTAGGGACTGAAACAAGGGCCTTGCATATGCTAAGTAAGTGCTCAACCACTGAGCTGTTGCCTAGCATTGTAAGTAATATTAACATATCTATTTTTGTTGAAGAGGAAGAGGACTGATCATACGCTAATGAATGTTAGGTAGGGTATGAATGTTCATCCTTTTCAGGTCAAATTCCATGCTTTTAACCACCATACTAGAAGCATAGGGCAAGACTGAGAAGGATAGATATGATGATGATGATGATGATGATGGCCATCCCAGAAAACGTTTTATGAGCATTTATTATGTTCCAGGACTGTATTAAATGCTTTACATGTTCTCATCTAATTTCTATAACACTCCTTTGTGAAAGTTTCTATTATTACCACTATTTTACTTAGGAACAAACTAACTGCAAGATGCTAAAGAACATGTTCAAGGCCACATGGCTAGCAGGTGGCAGGGCTAAGATTCCAATCCATGTCCTCTGGAGATCAAGCCGATTTTCAAATTGAACCTGGGTGGCAGGAGCTGGCTAGCAAGCTGGGTGCACATTTGTGCTTTTGCGATAAGATGATATTTTAGTTGGTCCAGTCCCCACTGGGTCATCCTCTTCATTAGAGCAAGAGATTTCTTTTCCCTACCTGGCACAGAGACTGTACCAGGTCTGGGAGACAGAAGACTGAGGACTAGACCCTTGGTGAGCACTGGACCTTCTGGAATCCTCAGCCTTTCCCTTTCTCCAGTCCTGAGCAGAGCACAGCACAGAGGGTGCTGAGAAGAGTCATGCTTCCTGTGCAGGGCGAGATGATGGCTGCTTGCCAAACTGATTTACAGCCCTCTCTTCAATTATCAAGGTGAGAGATCTGAACCTTCGCCCTTTGAGGGGAAGTGCCTTAGCCACATATGCCCAGAAAAATGCAGCTTTTGACACTGGCCAGAAGTAAACAACAATTACCCATCATTTGTCAACCAGTGTCTTTCAGGGGAGAGAAAGGCAGAGTGGGCAGTGCTTTTCAGTCTATGTTAGAACAGTCGAAGGCCAAGAGACCCAGCATAATAATTCAGAGTGGGAAGCAGGAGGTGTCCTACCCAGACACCTTCAGCACAAACAAGCATATGTGCTGCTTGGGCATACATTGCAGGACTGTCCTGACTTGAGCCAGGCAACAAATGACAATTGTCTACATAGCAAAGCAGATCAAAGAGCCCCCTCAGGGCTTTGCTACACACACAGAGACCCTCGAAGAACTGCAGGATTAAGGGTCAAGGCTTCAATACTTTTTGAGCACTTACATCTAATTGAAAAACAAAGCAAGGCCAAAAAACTTTGGAAACTTCCAGGACCTGGGGAGGACTTTGATTAATTACGGAAATGTTATCTCAGTTAGACATGGAGCTTCATAGGTCAAACTCCTCCTGAGTTATGAACTGGTGATGAACAAAATAACCTAGCACACATTAAGTCAAATGGAGTTCTCTACACTGGAAGTTGGTTTTAGAAAGAATTTTGAACCAGGCCTTGTAGTCTCGAGTTTGAGTCCTTCATTTGCTGAATGTCTTAGGTAGGCCACAATTCTCTTACCTGTAGAACAGGGGGAACAATACCCATTTCTTGAAATCAAGGGAAAAGTAGGCTTGAAGACTTTTGAGAAGGTTAAATAATATTGTAGAGTAAATGTTCACTTCTAGTAAAGCACATCATGTTGGTATGTAGCTGGTCAAGGTATGAGTAGGAAGGATGTTGAGGTTCTTGGTAAACAGGCATTTTGGTGATTGTTTATGACACATAACGTAGGCCAGCAGTTTAATCAAGAGAGTACTGAGCACACAGGGCCAAGACACTTCTCAGACACGCAGACCTGAGCGAGCTTGTGCTTACATAGTTTCTCTTCAGAAAACCGGAAGAGTTTCCCACACACTCACTCTGGGTTGTAACGTCATTTTGTTTTCTTTATAAATTGTATGTGCTCATTGTTGCTGCAGTGTCCACCTCTTTAAAACAAGATGTATCCTAGTGCTTGAGACAATATCTGAGATGTAGTAGGCATTCAATCAACATTTGTTAAGTAAAATGTCTATCTTTGAGGTCAAAGGACAGGATTGTTAAATTTCATATCTAATCATAATTGTTAAGATAATTCAAAGAAGATAACGTGCTTTAAAGTACTTTGTGAACCATCACATTATAAATGCTAACAGTGGGCCATGGAAAAATCCTTGCCTGACCAATCTTACCGAGCCATCGTATTGACTCAAGAAAAATAAAAAGGACAGTTAGTTGTCTGCTTACTGTTTGGTAGTCATATGCTCCCTTTTCTTTGGATTAGAAAGAGATTTTAGAACTAGTTTAAATGCTTTGACAAATTCTGTACGATTGCCTCTGGTTAGTACAGAGTGGCAATTGTCTGCAATTATATGCTCAGATTTTTATATTTTTCCTGTATGGGCATTTTGACAGTAATTGAACAAGGCAGTATTTGCAATATCCATTCTGAAATTGTTTTGCAATATTTCATTATATGCCAGATTAATTTGTTAAACTCACATAGCAAATGAAAACTTCAGCATTGATTCAATTAATCCAACTGTGGGACCTTTCCACTAATACGCCCTAGCAGGAAAACTGAAGGAGATGCTGGCAAAGTGTCTAAACAGATTAGGCATGTAACCAGGTTATGCAGGAGAGCCTGACAGTAAACTCTGCGTTTCTTCCTTCTATGGTACTCTTATTTCTCATTAAATATCATTTACTTTCTTGAGAATCAGCTCAGTGGGAAGATAAATAAACATTGATGAGATATGCATCCAAATCTTAAAAAGCCCTGGGGAGGTTTAATTCTGTCTTCAGGTTTCTCTTGTGTGTGCATGAGCAACGATGTGTGTGGGTAGTTTAGAATAAAGTGGCACGGTCCAAAGCAGAATGACACTTTTGTAGTTTTCATCTCTTTTATTTTTCATGTATTTCAGTGTGCCTTACAAAGATTAAGTGAATTAGAATCTCTTTTAGTGTGATAAAATCTTGAGATGAGAGATGTGGGAATACTTGATGGGATATAAACCCCTCTGAGTAAGGTACTCTCTCCAGTGGACTGATGACAAGGGAGGAAACCTACCCCTGTTGGGTGAACAGCCTCTTTATGATGCACTGTGTGTCTTCCAGCTTCTGCCATTATAGGTTTGTTCATGCATTTACGTGTTCAGTCGTTCAACAAATAGTTACCACGTATTTATAATAAGCTAGGACTCTGCTAAGTGCTGAGGACACCAGGGAGAGTAAAATCAGATCTAGTTTTTATCTCAGATAATTGAAATATTAGTGGAGAGGCCTCTGCCAATCACAAAGTTCTCAAGGCATGTAAGGAAGCCATGAAATGTTGAGCTCTCGTGAGGACATCCAAAGGGAATGTTTGACCTCATCAATGAGTCCAGAGAAGTCCTCCCTGAGGAAGTGATGCTTGCATGGAGGTGGGCAGGGTAGCACTGCGGGGTGGATTTGCTAAGTGAGGTGAGCAGCTGGTGGTTAGGATGGGGAACAGTAGATGCAGTTTCCAAAGTGGGAGGAACTATGGTGGAAGCAGAGCACTGAGACAGTACCACAGGTTTAGAAGAAGCTGGAGAGACTGGGAAGAGCTGATACATGGCAGCCTTGTGAGTGAAAATGGTTCATGCTTTTGGGTTCATGCTTATTATTCCCAAGTATGCTCTGTTGTACCAATTAGTTTAATTCTCATGAAACTCCACAAGGCATATACAGTGATAAATTTCATGATACTGACTGGGAAACTGAGGCACAAAGAGGGTAAGCAACTTGCCTAAGGTGAGTGGTCAAGTTCTGGAATTGATAGTCAGGATTTGAATGCAGTCTTGTCCCAGAGTAAAAGTTGTTAATACCACAGTATCCTAGGGAGGGCAAAACATCAGCTTTTGAGGTGCCTCTGTGTATAATGGCAAAATGTAGAGATTCAGAGAAACTTTTTATGAACTTTATGGAATTGTATGAAAAATTCTGCATGCACAGTGTTGTGAGAAGAAAATCTATAGTCTTCACTAGAATCTCAGTGGAATTCAGAAGGTGCAATAAATTGGGAACCACTGACTGAGATTATTTATTTTTCATTTTGAGGTAATCATAGATTTACACAGTTGTAAGAAATAATACACAGAGATTCTGTTCACCCCTCATCCAGGTTCTTTCAATCATAACATTTGCATAAATTTAAGACAACATCACAACCAGGAAATTGACATTGGTACAATCTACCAACCATATTTAGCTTTTGTGTTTTATGCGCATTTATGTGTGTGTTTGTCTATTTTTTTTTTTTGTGTGTGTGTGTGTGTGTGGTACTGGGGCTGGAACTCTACTTCTACTTCAGATCTATAACCCCAGCCCTATTTTTTATTCTTTATTTTGAAACAGGGTCTCACTGAGTTGCAAAGGGCCTTACTAAGTAGCTGATACTGGCCTTGAACCATGATCCTTCTGTCTCAGCTTCTGAAATGCTGAAATTACAAGTGTGTGCCAAACACCTGGTGTGTTTGTGCATTTTTATGTGTGTGTGTGTGAGTGTGAATTTAGTTCTATATAATTTTATCATGTGTAGGTTTGTATTACTACCACCATAGGCAAGATACAAAACAGTTTAATCACAGGGACCACTTGTACTATTTATTTGTTTACTTATTTATTTATTTAGTGGTATGAGAGACTGAACCCAGGGACATTCTATCTCTGAGCTACACCCCCAGCTTTTGCTGTTGTGTTGTTTCCTGACTCTGCCAATGGTTTCTCAGTGACCTTTAGGTTTTCCCAGGCCTCTCTGCTCCCATTCTTCTTTGGAAAAATGGACAGTAGCTGCTATGGTTACCACTGGTGTCATTATCATCCTGATATGTCTCCCCTGGTTCAGTTTTGCCACCCTTTGAGGCATTTCCTACAGAGATGCCAGAGTGATCTCTATAACAAATAAAATATGGACATATCAAATCTCTGCTTGGAATCCTTCAGGGCCTCCCATGGTTCCCACAACAAGCTCCACCTCCTGGGCCAGCCATATCAGGCTCTTAATTGCCTGGCCCCAGGTTGCCCTCCTGCCTCTCCAGGTCCAGGTCCAAGAAGCAATTTGCCATCTCTTTCCCCAGGACCACTGTAAACCTTTCAGAACCTTCATTGTGTTCTTTGATAGCACCACAGAGCAATTAAGAAGTTGGGTCTTGGGATCAGGTTGATCTACACTTAAATCCCATCTCTGTCACTGAGCACATGTGGGACACTGGAGAAGTCACGTCATCTGAATTTTAATTTTCATATTGTTAATTACAGGGACTTAAGCATGTCGTCCAGATAGAATAAATTGACCCATGTGGAGCACGATGGAGCTGAGCTCAACGACGACAGTCTTTTATAACTATGGGGACACTCTGTCTTCTCTCCGACCTAGGGCTGGTCACACTGTCCAGTAAGTGCTAACTTGCTTCAGGACCTCACCTCGATGCACTCAGTTCCCAGTACCTTCCCCAGCCCATGAATGAAAAGAATAGACCAGAAGAGGAAAGAAAACGGACCACGTCCACAGTTGCTTCCATGTCCTTGCTTTTTGAAGTGCAGTCTTCATCTCATTGTCTCAAGACAGTTTTTTGAAATGTCTGACACATTCACCTTCATTATTTTGCATTTTTGTTCTGCTGGGGATCGAACTCAAGGCATTACACATTCCAGGTTAGCACTATACCACCAAGCTACACACCCCAGCCCTACATCTGCCCTTAAATGCACTCCTATATTCATTTCAAACTTTAGTAAAAATGATCACTGATTTCTTAAAAGTCGTTTTTATTAAATTTGCATGTTTGTCCTTCAACCATTAACAGTAAACTAAACTTTCTGAGCCTTTGAATAAAAGCTTGATTTTTTTTTTTTTTTTGGGGGGGGGCCTGGGATAAGAAGCATGTGCGCATGTGCACAAACGCACACAGTCACCTGGCAACAGCTGACCTGCTCGGAGACTATGTGATCATGCCTGAGAATCCCAGTTCACAGAGGATTCTCCTGTTGCATCTGCAGAGATGAAGAAATGAGTTGTCTCAACTGCCAGCAACTCCAGGGTCTGAAAAATCCCCAACTCTACCTTATTCAGAAATTAAAATTGTTAGGAAATTTAAGTTTGTCCCACTTTGGGGGAGCAGGTGCATGTATATACATCACATATCCTCGAGATACTCTTGTCCAAAATTACCCGCGGTGGGAGAAGCTTGAAAGCTGGTCTATCATAGTGAAGAAAGTGGTAGTGGAACCCAGTTTGAGCCCAATTTCTGCAACTTAATCATTCATTTTTGGTTCTTGGACAAATTGCTTAATCTTCTGAGTCATGGTTTTCTTCTTTGTAAAATGAACATGAAATAATGCATCCTGCTTGGGAAGGTTGGATGAAATGATTTAACCCAGTGGCATAGAATACATATGCATAGACTGATCTAATTGGTATTAGTATTAATATCATTATAAGTATAAGATCTGGAAAGTAGAATAGCTAGTGTCAGATACTTCCTGTGTAACAGAAGCCATACAAGGTGTTCCTAGTACTGCTGTCCTGACATTTTGACACTTAGGTTTCACAATAATCTCCTGACATGGGCATTACTAAGCGTTTTATAGATGAGGAAACCAAGACTGGGAGATTTAGCAGCTTATCTCACAACTATCCAGAAATAAATTGCTGCTCACATTCTATGCCTACAACCCTGAGTGGTGGATTGGCCATGGCCTATTCCGGGGACCTTGGATTTGGGCTTTTTCTGGGGGAGGGTTCCACTTTGGGAACTTATGTACTTTTCTCTGCTATGCATGAAATCCCTGGGACCTCCAATCTGTCCGCTTTGGAGCTTATCCTTCAGGAAGGGATACGCTTAAGGAATTACTTGTTACAGATAGAATGGAACCATACTTTCTGTTTTTGCTTTGCTTCTAGTCATATGTTGTTGCTGATTCTCTGACTTATGTATGGACAAGCTGCTGCCACCATGTAGCTTCATTAGGGGAAAATTTTATAGCCTTTTACCTGTGTTCTGGAAATGGCCAAGACCCAGCGCTGTGGATACAGTGGCCTGGGGCCAAGCTCAGCTTCTTGTTCTGAGGCTGTGCTCCATGCTAATGAGGAAGGTGCCCTGTTCTGCAAAGGTAGGCTAAAAGCAAGGGCAGAGTCTCCTGTCACTGACCTGTGACCCATTCCTGTTAATGCCACTTTGAGACTGTGACTCTGGTCAGTCCCAATTCGCAAGTGGTAGGCAAGGGAGTCAGCCAGTGATAGTAATCTCACCTGGCACACAGTGCTGTACTTGAAAGGTTCTATTGTTAGACTTCTGAGAGGAACTGACCAGGGATTTCAGCCTGTTTCTTGATGGCCCTTTGACCCCTGGAAAACAAAAAGTCCTTTGAGAAGCAGCACAGAAAAGATTTATCTATGCCTTGATAATGCAACTTCACCTACACAGTGGTACCTTGCAAAGGACTGAAGATTTGTGTCTTCCCAAAAGTCATATGTTGAAGCCCTACTTCCACTGTGACTGTATTTGGACATAGCTTCATTATGGGTATACCAAGGGTTAAAGAGGTCATAAGAAGGGGACTCTCACCTGCAACATTTGTCCCCACTCCTCCATATAAAGAAGAAATCTCTGTGTGAGTAGACAATGAGATGGTGCCATCTACCAGCCCAAAGAAGGAGCCTCAAGATGAAGCCTGGCTTGGTCATGCCTCCAGCTTGGACCTCCTAGCCACCAGGACTGTCAGAAGGAAACAAGCAGTGCTGGAGGTCAAACCCAGGTGCTTGCACATGCCAGGCAAGTGCTCTATCATAGCCTGGGGATATCTTATTATTTTTTTTTTTAATGCAGCTAGAACTGACCAATACACCTTTCTCCCTTTTTAAAATGAGAGAATTGAAAAGAAGATTAGGGTTAAATTGAATATATAAACATTTAAAGATATAGAAGAACCAATTATTTACTTAGAATGTTAAATATACCTATTTGAAGTTATATAATACAAAATCATTACTTAGAAATATTGTTCTTTTAATTCAATTACACATTTCAGAAAGTGATTTGAAAATTTCTTTCATGTGTCTTTGATATCAGGTTTCCTACCCACAAAGAGCCACTTTCTGAGTCATATTACTTGGTACCCCAGGACATGTCATTCTCTGTGGTTTATGAACCAGTATGTGATATTTCTCTAGAAATTTTAACCATAATACAGGAATCCATATGCCTTAACATTAAGATGACTGGCTCATTCATTTGTCTTGTACTTGCATACTCACTTTATTGGTTTTTTTTTTTTTTTTTTTTTTGGTGGTACTGGGGTTCCTGGAAGCCCTTGAACCTCCAGGCTACACTCCCAGACCTATTTTATATTTTTATTTGGAAACAGGGTCTCCTGAGCCAGCGCACGCGGCTGACTTCGAACCTGCGTGATCCTCCTGTCTCTGCCTCCGAAACGCGGGGATTACAAGCATGCGCCAGCACGCCCGGCTTACTTTATTGTTTTAAAGTGATCTTCAAAGCTGAGGGTAAGCCAGGTGTGGTGGCGCACCTTTGTATTCCCCGTGCTTGGGAGGCGGAGTCAGGAGGATTGCACAGGTTTGAAGCCAGCCTTGCTGGCTTTAGAGACCCTGTTTCCAAATAAAAATATAAAATAGGTCTGGGAGTGTAGCCCAGAGGTAGAAGGGTTTCCAGGAATCCTAGTACCACCAAAAGAAAAAAAAAAGCTGAGTGTAGTGTTGGATGCCTGTAATTTCAGTACTTGGGAGGCTAAGATAGGAGGATGTCAGGTTCGAGGACAGTCTCAGCAAATAGTGAGACTCTCATCAACCTAGAGAGACGCTGTTCCAAATAAGACATAAAGTTGGACTGGGGGTTTAGCTCAAAGGTAGAATGACCCTGAGTTCAATAGTTCAATCCCCAGTAAAACACACACACACACACACACACACACACACACACACACACACAGTCTTTAATGATCTTGAAAGAGTTATGGAGAACTTCTGTAAAGATGGTGACTGAGAGAAGCAGCACATATCAGTCTTGTTGACACTCCATCTTGACAAGAGAAAGAAACCAGCATTAATTTGAACAAAGCATTGAGAATTGAAAGTTGGTGGAAACAAAGCTAGAAGGAAGAAGAGAGAGCAGAAAAGTATCCCACCCACTTTCAATGGCTGCGGCAATGGGTGTTGCAGGGACACCATCTTGCCTCACTGTGCCAGGCTGCCAGAAATCCCCAGCAAAAAAATCAACGACTTGAAAAGAAATAAGTGGCTGTAGTTCATTAGAATTTTATTGTAAATGGCCGGCACCTCCTGTTTGGACCAGACCTGCAGCAGTGGCAGCTGAGCTCACCACTTCCTCCAGAGATCCAGAGCTGCGTGTAATAACAGCGGATCCAAGATGATGACTTTGAGTGAGTCAGCAGAATTCTAGTTTGCTTAGATCTAGCTCAGCCACTGAGAAGACTGCTTCGCCATAGGGAAAGAAGGGCAGTAAAAAAGTTAACAACAACAACACTTAAAAATGGTGGAACGAGAACCAGATATAGAGCAGAGACCTATAAAGTGCCCTGTGAGACCCACCTGAGAAACAGACTGGAGACTGGTGGCCATCTCATCTGGAACAGGCTGTGCCAGAGGAACCAGTGGCTGCCAGTACTGTGAATTCCAGAGATATTTAGGAAGAAACTGTGGATTGCGGAGAGGCTGACAATTATCAGCCTCTGCGAAAGTGGTCGGCATTCCACCCTATGCACAGCAGTCAGAGACCCAACAGAAATAGAAAATTCAGCCAGATACCTCAGTGGCAGCTGACTCATCTCTTCTGTCAGTGATCTGGAGCAGCACCCATCAACGTAAGTTAACAATTTTTTTCTGTGAGCAAAGCTGGCCATGCCCAGCCACAGGGGCGTCCATGGCAAGGAAAAAGACTCGTACGGGGCCTGAAACCTTGGGGGCTTACTATCAGACATAGCAGAAACTTTAATTAGTAATAGCTCATAGACATAGAGGGAAATAATACCCACAGTTCATGGAGCCAAGGTAGGGATTTTAGGGAATACTGTGATATGCTGACTAGTGGTACCAGGGAGAAAGAACACAGACTACTGAGTTGCAAGCTTCAAAAGTAGTTTGAATTCATGCCTGGTTGTGTCTGGGAGCAACAAAGCATCAGCACCCGAGGCCAGCAAGGGACCCCAGGAGTGACTGCCCAAGTCAGGGGTGGTATCCCTGGAGCCAAAAAACTGAGCCCCTGAAACTCCTGGCTTGGAGTGGAGCACCCTGTTTATGCCAGACCTTGGCCCTTGGGTGGAATGTGACAAAGGCACCATATTGGTCAGACTGTACCAAGAGGCCAGGCCACCACTTGATTACAGCCAAAAGCTGAGAATACAATACTCTGACCACCAGTAGAATTTGTATCTGACGTGCTTGTAAGCTAGTGACTGAAAGTGCCTCATATAACCATAACAAGCAGACAACGATAAAGTGGCGTCCCAGGGGGCCACCAAAGCTCAGCTGGCCAGACCAAAAGTTTGGAAGATAGCAAGTGCTGGCTTTTCTGAGCCTAAGCCCATTGGTCACAGAGGCTGGGGGTCAGCACCCTCCAGAATCATGGACTCATAATTAGCAGAGCAGCAATGGTCTCCGGAGTGCGTGAAGTCCCAAACAGCAGGCTACAAGCCCTGAATAAAGCATCATAGTCTCTCGCCCAACCCCAAAGCCAGCAGAAGGCAGAAAATAATTAAAATTAAGGCAGAAATAAATGAAATAGAGAATTAAAGAAACAACACAAAGAATCAACAAATCAAAAAGCTGGTTCTTGCTTGTAATCCTAGCGCTTGAGAGGCTGAGACAGGAGGATCACCCAGGTTTGAAGCCATCCTCAGCTACTTAGTGAGGCTCTTGGGAACTTAGTGAGACCCTGTTACCAAATAAAGTATAAAATAGGTTTGGGAGTATAGCTCAGAGGTAGAAAACCCCCTGAGTTCCACCCCCAGTATCACACACACAGGCACACAGACACACACACACACACACACACACACACACACACACACACGCTGGTTCTTTGAAAAGATGAAAAAGATTGACAAACCCCTAGCCAACCTAACCAAAAGAAAGAAAGAATCAACTGAAATCATTAATATCAGAAAGAAAAAGGAGACATAACCACAGACAGTGGTGAAATTTAGAGGATCATCAGAAAGTATTTTGAAAATTTATATTTTAAAACTGGAAAACATTGAAGAAACTGACAGATTTATAAACACATACAATCTACCTAAGTTGAGCCAAGAGGATATAGAAAACCTTAGCCATTCAATATCAAGCAGAACTAGAAACAGTAAAAATTCTGCCATCAAATAAAAACTCAGGTCCAGATGGAATTTCAGCTGAATTCTACAGAACTTTTGGAGAATAACTAAACTCAATACTTCACAAGTTATTCCGTGAAATTGAAAATAATTGAGTTCTTCCAAATTTCTTCTATGAGGCTAGTATCACATTAATACCAAAATCAAATAAAGATACCTAAAATAAAGAAAATTACATAACAATAGCATTGATGAACATAGATAAAAAGATTCTAAAACATACTAGCCATGCACATTCAAAATCAGATCCAGAAAATTGTACACCACAACCAAATTGGTTTTATCCCAGAAAAGCAAGGCTGGCTTAACATTCACAATTCCATACGTGTTATTCATCACATAAGTAGAACTAAGAACAAAAATCACACGATCACATCAATAGATGCTGAAAAAGCATTGGACAAAATCCAATACCTATTCATGTTAAAAAAAAATTTCAGAAGCCTAGAGTGGTGGTACACACTTGTATTTCCCATGCTTGGGAGGCTAAGACAGGAGGATCGCACACGTTCAAAACCAGTCTCAGCTACTTAGTGAGGCTCTCAGCAACTTAGTGAGACCCCCTACTTCCAAATAAAGTATAAAATGGGTCTGGGAGTATAGCGTGGAGGTAGAAAGCCCCTGGATTCCACCCCCAGTACCACAAAAAAAATTGCAGAAAATTGGAATTGAAGGAATGTATCTCAATATCATTAAGGCAATATGCAATAAACCCAAAGCCAACATCATATTGAATTGGGGAAAAGCTTCAGAAATTCCCTCTAAAATCAGGAACAAGACAAGGATGCCCACTATCACCACTTCTTTTCAATATATAGTCCTTGCGACTTTTGCCAGAGAAATAAGAAAAGAGAAAGATATGAAAGTATTTAAATAGGAAAAGAAGAATTAAAATTATCTTTATTTACAGATGACATGATTCTATATCTAGAAGATCCAGAAGGCTTAAGCAAAAGGCAACTAGAGCTGATTAACCAAATACAGCAAAGTAGCAGAATCCAAATCAACTTAAAGAAATCAGTAGCTTTTCTATTTGTCAACCATGAATCCAGAGAGAAAAAAGTACAGAAAACAATCCTATTCACAATAACCTCAAAACCAATAAAATACCTAGGAATAAACCTAACCAAAGATGTGAAAGATCTCTACAATGAAAATTATAAAGAAATTGAAGAAGACCTTGGGAGATGGAAAGATCTCTCTTGCTCATGGATAGGCAGAATACATATATCAAAATGACCATTCTTCCAAAAGTGACCTACAGAATCAGTACAATCCCCACCAAAATACCAATGTAATTCTTCAGAGATCTAGAAAAACCAGTCATAAATTTCAAGTGAAGAAACAAAAGACCCAGGTAGCCAAAGAAATTCTCAATAACAAGAATCATGCAGGAGGCATCACAATTCCTTACTTCAAATTATACTACAGAGTGATAGTAATTGAAACAACATGCTATTAGCACAAAAACAGGCACGCAGACCAATGGAACAGAATAGAAGACACAAAACTAACCCATTCATTTATAGTCAACTGATCTTTGACAAAGGGGCCAAGTACATAAGCTGGAGAAAAAACAGCCTTTTCAATTAACGGCGCTGGAAAAACTGGCTATCCACTTGTAGAAAAAAGGAACTAAATCCTTATCTCACACCCTGCACAGAAATCAACTCAAGATAGATCAAAGACTTGGAAATTAGACCAGAGTCTAGAAAGCTATTAGAGGAGGGCATAGGTTCAACATTTCAACATATAGGTACAGGTAAAGACTTCCTTAACAAGACCCCCAAAGCCCAGGAAATTAAAACAATAATTAATAAGTGGGATGGCATCAAACTAAAAGGTTTCTTCTCATCAAAGGAAATCATCATGAGTGTAAAGAGAAAAAACTACAGAATGGGAGAAGAATCTTTACCTGCCTTCCCTCTGACAGAGATCTAATATCTAGAATATACAAAGAACTTAAAGAACTTTACACTAGAAAAAAAAAAAAAGTAACTCAATTAAGAAATGGGCAAGGCCGGGCATGGTGGTGCACGCTTGTAATCCCAGCATTCGGGAGGCTGAGACAGGAGAATTGCAGTTTGCAGACATCCTCAGCTACTCAGTGAGGCCCTCTGCAACTTAGTGAGACCTTGTTTCAAATTAAAGAATAAAATTAGGGGAGGGGGTGCAGCTCGGAGGTTGAATGCCCCTGGGTTCCATCTGCAGACACTTGCAAAAAAGAAAAAAAGGGCAAGAATTGAAAAGACATTTCACAAAAGAGGAGATACAAATGGCTAATAATACATGAAAAAATGTTTAACATCATTAGCAATCAGGAAGATACAAATCAAAACTACACTGAGGTTCCATCTAATCCCAATCAGAATGGCAATTATAAAGAAGTCAAATAACAATAAGTGTTAGCGAGGCTGTGGGGAAATAGGCACTCTTCTACCTTGTTGGTGGGAGCGCAAACTAGTTCAGCCACTATGGAGATCAGTGTGGAGAGTCCGTAGAAAACAGAGAATGGATTCACTATATGATCCAGTCATACCACTACTGGTTATCTTTCCAAAGGGGTTGAAATCATAGAACTATAGTCATAAATGCATACCCATGTTCTTAGCAGCATAATTCACAATAGCCAAACCATGGAATGAGCCTTAATGATGTTACGGTATTTTTCTTCGATTCCAATTTTCTGTGTCCATCAACAGGTGAGTAGATTAAAAAATTATGGGAAATATACACAATGGAATTCTACTCATTGATAAAGAAAAATAGTATTATATCATTTGCAAGAAAATGGAAGACTTGGAGAACATTATGCTAAGTGAGATTAGCCAGTCATAGAGAGTTAAGCATCATATGTTCTCTTTAAAATGTGCATGATAAGGAGTAATTGAGATACAAGAGAAACTCCAGATGACTAAGAGAAACCTCAGGGGAGCCTGAGAGGAGATATCAGGATAGGGGTGAAGGAAGACTTAGGCTCAGTAATAGAAATACTACCATAGACTATGGTATACATGTCATTGTCAACATGATTTACATTATGATGTGAGACTGTAATACACCAATAAAAGCACAAAAAAATAAAAAAATTGTATTAAAAAGGGCTATGAGTAGTGGCACACAATGCCTGTAGTTACAATTATTATGTCTTACATTCATACATAATTACCTGGTTTATGTTAAAATCCTGCCCCCTCATTTCTTTTCTTTCTCTTTTCTTTTTCTTTCTAAAGTTAACATTACTGGATGTAGTTATTTCTAGTTATTTCTGGATAATGTGTCTTCCCCAACAGTGTTCTGTAGTTTGAAATAAAGTAATCAAAAGATTGTACCATGATATCAAAGACTGCAGTCTTATACATACTTCTTTCTCTGAGTACTAATTTTTCATAGTGTTGCCTTATGTTCTGGCATACATGCTATCATTTGGTAATGGAAAAAATCATTCATATATTCTCTCTCTCTCTCTCTCTCTCTCTCTCTCTCTCTCTCTCTCTCTCTTGTACATGCACACATATGTTCCCTGGCCATGATAGATTTTAAATATGTAGTGATAACTAAGAACATGCTGCAGAGTGATACATGTGGTATGATGACTACCCACATGCAAATGTATCACAAGAAAATACAGCCACTGTTTGCTCATGTACAAATATGTATAAATGTGAAAGCCATGATCCTGAGGGATCAGAAAAGATGAAGAGACTGAAAATCGGAACAAAGAAAATTTTACCTTCTTGTGTAGTATTTTATTTCCTTTATCTAAAGAAAAGAAGAAAATATGGTAGCAATTTAACACTTTTTATTTTTGGTGGCATACCTATGTCTTATTGACAATGTCTGATTCTCTATTTGTAAAACATCTATCAACACATGTGAGTGAAGAAAAGGAAAAGCAGAATGGCAAGTTTATTTCTCTAGTCATGAGACAGGCTGTATCAGAAGGGGAATAAATGAAGTGAGACTGAAATTTTCTCCAGCAGGGAGCCTCTACATAGTCAGATGTAAGTTGGAAGGAGCGCTCTTCATCCATATCATAAATTAAGACTATGTTTGCCACCAACTAGGTTTCAGAGAGAGGGAAGGGTGCTAACTTGTTAGCAATGGAGAAATAAAGCAGTCTCTTTTGAACTTGGAGCCAAGAAGATGTATGGTAATAACTTGTCTCTGTGCTGTGAATCTGGGTCTGCATCAGACATTTCTTATCATAACTGATGCCCTGGACAAACAAAGAGATTATGGGACAGTATTGACAAACTAGTGGCAATGGATATTCCTATCCTGATGTGGGGTGTGTGTGTGTGTGTGTGTGTGTGTGTGTGTGTGTGTGTATACATGTATCAGGATTGGAAAATTGGTGGCCTTTGGGTATGTCTATCTTTATGTAGTATGTGTTTGTATGCATACACATGTGTATATGTATGTGTGCTGTGTATATATACATGTTGTGTACATATATATGGTACATATATAGATTATATATACAGTATCTCATGGGCATGTCTATACTGATGTGTGTATATATATATATACATATATATATACACATAAAATTATATTTAATGTAATATTTTATAATCACACTGGTTCCCCAAGCTTTGCATGGCTGCAATCCACTGCAGTTCCCGGTGGGGTGCAGGTCCTCCAGTTAGCAACTGAGGCCACCCCTCGACCAGCTCCACTCAGTTATTTCTTGCCTCCTGTAGGAATCCGAGCATGCTGCCCTCATGGAGAGTAAGAGTGTGATAGGCAACAGCTCAGACTTTGCAGTTGGCTCTGCCAGTCTTTTAAAGAAATGCTGGCAAAGCATTATACAGGCAAGTTCATTTCAGCTTCCCACTGTGCCTAATTATAAATAAATGGTTGGAAATTTAAACATGTCACAAATTAATAACTAGAATCTCAGCAGCCAGCAATTCTTCTTTTTCTCTGTCCTGGGATTAGCTCACCGACATTCCTCAACTTTAATTTCTGTGAATTAAATACTGTCCTTACCCATGAAGGCTTTATATATGATAACTTTCTATCGGCTCAAAACCTACACACCAGCTGATTATGCCCCATGGAGGATATCTGGGGGGACTCTTTTGCCTGACTGTCAAATGGGACAATTTTTAATGCAAACTGTGTTCAATTATACACACTCAGAAAAGAACAAACAATTAAAGCATGATTAAGATGAAAAGAAAATTATTTTTTATTTTTGTGGTGCTTAGGATTGGACTTAGGGTCTTGTGCATGCTAGGCAAGTGGTCTGCCTGATAGTTTGTTTTTAGTCATTTACTCAACATATATAGATTACTATGTTGCAGGTATTTTGCTAATTTCTAGGAATAAAATGATAACATAAAAAGTTCTCATTTTCTTGAGATTTAAATTCTACTAGGAGGGATATATTAAATAAATTTTATGTAGTTTAATAATTACATACTAAATTTTATATAGTTATATTTTATATAGTTAATTAACTACAATTGCATTATATTATGGGAGCCAAAAGGTTAAAGAATTAACCTAGCTGGGTGCAAAATTTGTAATCTCAGCTACTCAGGAAGCTGAGGCAGGAGAATTGCAAGTTTGAGGACAGCCTCTGCAACATAGTGAGATCCTGTCTATTAAAAAAAAAAAAAAGAGCTCTGGGAATGTAGTTCAGTGGTCGGTACAAAAAACAACAACAACAACAAAAAAAAAAAACTAATGAGCTAATGTGAGATGAGAAGGAAAATCTGAGTGCTTGGAAAACCAGACAAATGAACGAAGAGAAGGGGAGAAGAACAGCAGGTAGACAGGTGTGGAGGAGCACTGTATGTTGGGGAAACTGAGGAAGGCTTGTGTATCTATAGTATGAAGTGAGAAGGGAAAAGAGGTACAAGAGGGAGAGCCTGTAGGGCATACTGAGGTGACCTCAAAGGCACAGGGTTCAAACTTGTCATATTTTTTTGCAGATGTTTTGATTTATAGAGAAAAAAATCCATTTTCCCCTGCATGTACCATTAGTTCAGAAGACATCAGAGCAGATGCTTTTAAAATCACTCAGACACCTCAGAGGAAATGCCTCTCTCTCGATGGTTTGCGTTTTGCTGGGCAGGCTATGCTACAAATGCCCCCTCGGGCTCTGTCGTATACTGGGGTTCTTAGCCTGTATGCCAGGGACAAGGAAAAAGAGTGCAAAATACAACCATGTAACATAGCTTTTGTTTGGGGAAGATTTTTTACTTTTGAGATTTTTTTTATCCCTCAAAGAAAAAAGAGCTCATGCCGGGCGTGGTGGCGCACGCTTATAATCCCCGCGCTTGGGAGGCAGAGACAGGAGGATCACGCAGGTTTGAAGCCAGCTGCGCGCGCTGGCTTAGGAGACCCTGTTTCCAAATTAAAAAAAAAAAATGTAAAAATAGTTCTGAGAGTGTAGCCTGAAGGTAGAAGGGCTTCCAGGAACCCCAGTACCACCAAAAAAAGAAAAAAGAAAAAAGAAAAAAGAAAAAAGAGCTCACTTAAATATAGTAGTGTGTCACCTAACAAAACATAGGGACATGTTCTGAGAAATACATCCTTAGGCATTTTTTTCACTGTGTGAACACCACAGGGTCTACTATACAGCTAGACTATATGGCATATGCCATCATCTGTGCAGTCCATCATGATGGAAAAGTTGTTAAGTGGTGTCTGACTGTAGATGGCTTCGTGCAGGTGAGATTTTACACGTTCTTTTTACATGGTCAAATTGATTAGAATCCTTGCTACTTGCTTACCCACATTATCGCTACAGGAGGGTACCTCAGTATTTAAATTATAAGAAGCCTAAGTATAATTTGAAAGCTTAATACATATCTTAATTAATTTTATAATAATTTTATTTAAGACATTTCAATTGTAATTTTAGATTAATTCTTTAGGGCAGAGGCCAACCCAGCACCTCTCATTTTTATTTAATTTTTGAAATACAAAATAAAATATTCTTGAAATGGTTCAGTACTTTCAAGTAATTTTTAATGGTCTGCTGGTCTCCACGTCACAGCCTATGAATTCGGATATGTAGTTGAGCTTTTTAGTATGTCATTAAGAATCACATATAGCCATATTAGATTCATGCTAAAAAAGAACTTTTACTCAATTGGTTTATCCTGACAGTGTATCTCTGAAATTATTATGGCAAATAGAGTTTTATTGGAAGCATCTGTATGGCTTTTATAGGCAAAGCCGTGGGTTATCAAAAAGGATAAGAAAATGACCACTAGAGGAAATTAAAGAAGTGGAAGATAGCATATGTGCTGTTTACACCAACATCAAATGCTTAGAAATGTGGCTTAAATATACCTGGATTTTCTGCTACAAATGCATTCTTGGCAATTTATTTATGGTTTTAACCCAGGTTATTTCTTGGAATAACATAGGATCTCTAAAGTAGCATTTTTATTTTACTTGCCCTAAGGTTCACCTTTGGTATATTTAAGATGCCTCCTAAATTTAGTCCCTCATGAATAGTGATTGAATTCATTTATACACAGAACATTTTCTAAGATTTTAGTTTAGAAGATTTTTACAAATGATAAGCCAAGTCAGGCTCCTGATTCTCGGGATGGCTTTAAACATCATTTGTTAACAATGATACTTGTCTCCATGTACCACTCACAGGGAAGTCTTGGTGCTGAGGTCTGGTTCTAAAAAAAAAAAAAAAATTGTAGACAGCTGTGATGGTAAGATGGAGATGGCACTAATGTCTGAGTCATGGAAAAGCCACGGGATCCACAGAAATGAAGGTTTTGGGGATATGTGGGTCAGAGAAATGTTAGTTACAATTGGGTTTACCAAAGAATAGTTTCTTGACTTCAGCATGATTGATAATTTGGACTGGATACTGTGTGTGTGTGTGTGTGTGTGTGTGTGTGTGTGTGTGTGAGAGAGAGAGAGAGAGAGAGAGAGAGAGAGAGAGAGAGAGAGAGAGAGAGAGGCTTGTTCTGTGCATTGTAGAAAGTTTAAAAGAATCCTTGTCCTTTGCACACTAGAAGCCCCAAACATGTCGCTCCCCTGAGTTGTAATCCCAGAAATATCTCCAGACATTGCCAAATATCTCCTGGGGAATAAAAATATAACTGCTTGGTAAACACAGCTACTGAGAATCAAGAGAGCAGAGGTATCAGTAAAGGAAGGATCCAATTTTATGTAAATGATTGATCACCATATATCTCATATCTCCTAATCTCCAGCCTAGACAGCTCTTCTTTTTTTTAAGGTCTGATCTTACTTTATTTGTTACACTTAAAAATTCTTATTTTTGATTGGACTCAGACTTAAAAGTAGAAGCTCTCAGAGAGGACAGCCTGCGTCTCTTGGCAATCTGTTCCTGGAGGTTTTCTTTGGCTTCCTTCATTCTCTTGGCCAAAAGTTTAGCATATTCTGCAGCCTCTTCCTTGTTTTTCTTACTATGCTGTTTCTTCAGAGCAATACGCCGGCGTTTGTGTTGCAGGACACGTGGAGTAACAAGACACTGAATCTTAGGTGCTTTGGTCCTGGGTTTCTTACTTTCCTTATTTAAGGGCTTTCTGACAACATATTGGCGGACACCGTCTTCTTTGGAGAGATTGAAAAGTTTTTGAATTCTGCTGGCTCTTTTGGGCCCCAGGCAATGAGGCACAGTGGTATCCATCAGTCCAGGAATATCCTTCTCTCCTTTTTTTTTTTTACAATAACCAAGTTGAGAACACTCAGATTGGCATCCACAATGCAACCCTGAACAGATTTGCACTTTCTCTCTCCAGTTCTCCTTGGTCTATAACAGGAATGCCCCTTACTCAGTAGTAGGCGAACACAGCCGTGGGTCAAGACACCCTGCTTCATGGGGAAACCTTGTTTGTCATTCCCACCACTGATTCGGATCACATAATCCTTCCATTCTTCACCCAGAGCATCAGCGGCAACTTCTGTGGCCATACGCTTCTCTTAAAATGTACGAGCCGGGCGTGGTGGCACACGCTTGTAATCCCAGCATTCGGGAGGCTGACACCTGGAGGATCGCGGTTTGCGGTCAGTCTCAGCTACTCAGTGAGGCCCTCTGCAACTCAGTGAGACCCAGTTTCAAAATAAAGAATAAAAACTAGGGTAGGGGGTGTAGCTTGGAGGTCAAATGCCCCTGGGTTCCATCCCCAGACCCGCAAAAAAAAAAAAAAAAAAAAAAAAAAAAGAAAAAAGAAAAAAAAATGTACGAAGTTTGCGTTCATTATCCACTTCAATGAGTTTCTGGCAGCCAGTGGCTGGGAAGGAGATATTCAGCTTCATCTTGGCACAGCTGATCGCCTACCCGGCGCCACGAAAAAGAGCCCTAGACAGCTTTTCTGACTTCCAAGCTTTGTATTTAACCAATAACATCGTTATCTAGATGTCTCAAAGAGACTTCATAGGTACTCATGACCTCCATTCCCAAAACTGACCCCTCTTTTATGGCTTGATCTTAGTAAGGGTACCAAGTTAGAAACCTGGGATTCACTTTTTACTTCCCCTTCTCCCTCCTCTCTCACATACAGTCAGATCTGCCTGATGATTATTACTAAAGAGACTTGAGACCATCTGCTGCCCACCAATTTTACCAGCATTGTCAAATTAGCCTGATCTCACTCCTGTCTGCCTCCTCTGACAACTCTATAAAAGGTAAAATACTTATTTTTCAGTTTCCCTTGCAGCTAGAGGATAGCTGTGTGACTTATTTCTGACAGTTGAGATGTTACTGCGGCATCTTTGGGAGTTCTTGGAGGATACCATTTTCCTAATATTATGCACTGTCCCTTGATATCTCAGTTACCTTGAATGCAGGTTTTATGCCTGCAGCTCAGGCAGTCATTCTGTAACCCTGAGGGAAAGCCCACTGGAATCCACAGAGATGCTGGTGATATCACTGAACCACCAAACCCACAGCCATAGTTGTATCTCCCATCGTACCATTATATAAGTATAATTTCCACTTGTGAAAGCCATTGTCTTTTGATTTTTTCTCTTCCATACAGACACTTGTGTTTTCTTTTTCCTTTTTTTTTTTTTTTGCAGTATGGGAAATGGAACCTAGGGCATTCTACCTCCGAGCTACACCCAGTCCTATTTTTTATTTTTTCATTTGAAACAGGGTTTCACTGAGTTGCAAAGGGCTTCACTAAGTAGCTTAGGCTGTCGTTGAACCTTGATCCTCCTGTCTCAGCCTCCCAGAGAGATGCTGGGATTACAAGTGTGTGCCACCACGCCAGGGTCCTAAAGACACTTTTCTAACCGATCAGATAGATTGATGATCTTGAACAGGTGTTTAATAAATCTTTTTATTCTTTGGTTTTTCCATCTGTAAAATGAGGATAACTTATGATATAATGTTTGGGCTGATATGACACGAGGTTTAAGAAATGAGTGCTTGATAATTAACAACTATACGAGGGTAGTAGTTCTTTATTAAAACATTTGAGCTTTTGGCCTTTTCAGGTTTCAGCTAGATCTGTGCATGTGCATTTCATAAAGGTAATCACATCACCAATAGCAGACAGAAACAGCTGCCTGTGTTCCCATAAAGACAGGCCCATGTCTCTACAGTCAGTGATGACCTCTACAAACTGGTTTCCAGGATAGCAGGTAGAGGATGAGGCCATTGCCCCTCTGAATCAAGGAAGCATGTGGTAAAAAAAAAATCTTTGAGCTTCCAGCTCCTGCCTGCATCTTGTACTATTAACACAAATGAGCTAACTTTGCCCTGCTTCCAGGTGTCTGTGAACCATCTTGGCTCTTGACTGATCTGGTATATTTCGTGTGGAGTGGTTAAATTCTAAATTTGAGTAGCTGAAGGCTGAGCATGAAGGAATAGGTCTTCTAATCAGCTCTGCTGATTCAGGGAGGAGATTTTGCAAAAGGCAGTTACCACCTCACGCTAAAGATCAGATGACAGGACTCTAGAGTTTTCCTCATTTAATTTGTGAGGGTTTTCCAGCATGCATAGAAAAAAGTATGCATATGGAGCAAAAAGATAGAAGAAAAATGCGTGAAATTGGCTTGCAGGAGACTGCTGGGTTATCAACCGTTCTGGGAGATAGCTGGCATCACCTTTGCTTTGCTTTCAGCTTTCTGAAATTATTTTTAGCCAGGGGTTAGAGGGATTCTTGCTTCCTCTCTTAGACATCAAATGCTGTGCTGGAAAGTGATCGAGCATGTGGTCAGAACCAAGAATCACATGGGCAGGGGTTGTGAACAGGATCTAGCCTCTTCTGGGGCATCTTGTTGCAGGCCACGGGGAAGAGCCCTCTGTGACTTGGACGATGAGAAAAAGTTGAGGCCTGTTGTAGAGCTGTCTAGTCCTATTAAAAACAATGTCAAGGGGGAAGAAAAATTCCCACTTTATATTCCATATTCTCCTCAGGAGTCTAGGAGAAAGTAGGGCAAAGGAAGGGCAAGGAGAGGAAGGATGTTGCTTTTCATACATGACAGATCAAGTTCATAGTTATATGGATAGGCATATGCCAACAGCATTCTTTTTAAAGGAAGTTATTATTTATTGAGTTTTGCATGTGAGCCAGTCATTGCAACTATTCTATATAGAGCTAATATTCTGTTCAGTCCTCAAAATAGCCCTGGCAAGTTGGGTGATGATATTTGCATTGTATAATTGGTGTTTAAGGAAATGATGTAAACTGCACAGGGTCATGCAGATTATATTACTTAACAATGAGAGCAAGATCAGTTTATTAAATGCTTTTGTGTTCTGAACTTTCTACATGTGTTCTCAACCACTCTAAGGTTTGGGCAGTATTATCTCCAACTTAGCAGTGAGGAAACTAAGATTCTGAGCTGATAAGCAGTTAGTTAAGTAACTCTGGGCAAGACATTTGGGATACCATAGACTCCACTTCTTCAATAACAAGAGGAAGAAAAGAGGATCTCCTTTATTTGGTTTATTGGGTTGTTTTGAAGAATAAAATGAAAGAGAATGAAAAAGAGCCAAAGTTGGGCTTCTATGCTGAGAGCCTGGGAAAAACAAAGTAGCTTGGGAAATGACCAATGCAACGATGGCTGCACACCTTGCAAGTAGTTGTTGCTCATGGCCCTGACAGAACTCCTTTTACTGATAGCAGAGGGAAAAGCAGTGCCCCTGCCCAAGCCTTGGCTCTGGAGGCTTAGATAATGGATGTTTAGACATGTGAACTTTTCTGCTGTTGTGCAGGGCAGCCTGGATGACCCTGACTCTCTAAAAAGCCACTTAGGAGGCCAAGGAAAAATAAAGGCATCTTGTTGTAGCATAGTTGAGAGCATGGGCTTGGAAAATCTGGCTGATGCAGTTTTATTCTTGGTGCTACCACTTACCAACTACAGGATAGATATTTAATCTGTGAGATAAACTTGATAATTCTGTTGTGAAGTTTCTATGAGACAGGGTATGTAGCATGCTCACCATAATGATTTGCTCAAAGTATACATTCAGTACATAGCTGTTGTCATTTGTGTTGTTCATTCGTATCATAGGTACTCAGAACCAATTTTCCTATAACATACACTTCATTTTTTTCCAGTGTGAGGTGGAGGTATGTGCTTCATCTCTTATATCTTATATGGACTGTTATAGCTAAAACAACGGAATTCCAATGTTTAGCTTTGACAGAGAGACCATTTCACCTTCTTAGTGAATGCTACTATGAATTTGTACATGTATGTAATAATAATAATGGGAGAAAATTGATGGAAATTGAGCTCATGTTAAATGTTTGTAAAGTTGTAAAAGTCAAAATGTATTTTCTGTATCTACTTTTGTCCTGAGAGGTGTCGGGAAGTGACTAGACAGAGGGAGGAATGTACCAGTATTGGGAATGGCCTAGGAAGATTTGAGAAAGCTATGATTATTATATTTCAAAAATCTATGAAAGGACTTGGTTTCTGCCTAAAAGCAGGCAACTATTCCAATGTAAATTGACTTAGATAAAAGTAATTAACAAGTCAACAGGAGAGGGGAGCTAGGGCTTCCTCTTTCTAAAAGACAAATCTACACAATCTAGCTAGGATGGTAGGAGGGGTGGACCTTCATGAAAGGAGACACCTTGCCACACCTTGCTGGGGGAGGAACCTTACAGGGATGTTTACTATGTCAGAATTACATAAACAAGATGGAGGTCGTGGGTATAAAATGTCCAGTCCACATGCTGTATCTTTGGGTGGTGAATTGGCTTGAACCACCACCCCCCCCCCATGCCATTTGCATGGGGCTGTAACCATCTTCAGTATTTCTATCTTTTTAATAAACCTCTTTAAATCTTCAAAAAAATTTTTTGGGGGCTAAGGCAAATATTCCAATATGCTCTAATACTGCCATTGTGAGTTCAACTCAGTTCAAAAAGGATCCGAAGAGCAGCCCTGATTCCCACCTATAAGATGAAAGCAGATGATACTGTTTTAAACTCATGCTGACTGGTGGGCTGGCCCTTTCCACACATCCTTCCATCCCACATCCCACCCGGAGCCTGAGTGCTTGCTTATGTTGTCCTTTGCTGGCACCACTGGAGTGCAAGCTCTTGGAATGCTGACGTCAGTTTTTGAATTTTAGGAAAAGTGTGTGTCCTGTCTCAGATACAAGTGCAAGTAATCCAGGACAGTGAGCAAAAGGAAAAATTAGATTCTTTACATAATCCTGGAGAGACAATATTTTCTTTATCTGCTTTTTTTTTATTACTGAGATAGTTACAAATAAAATCAAAACCTACTCATGTGTAACAAATTGAATTTCCATCCCATAAATGGAAAAGTTTCACCTTTCTACTTTGATTTATATATTCTTAGAACTCTCTACTCTTGGTTGCTTTGACTTTCTTACCTTCAATAACCATTTTGAACAGTTTATTTGTGAAGCTCTCCAAAATTTTTCTAAGGCTATATGCTTTTATGGCTTTTTGTTAATTTTTAAATTTTGAACAATGCTTAAAACAAAATTTTAAATCCATTTGCCTATATTTGTTTATATCCGTTTGTGAGAGAATAACTATAGAGTCCTAGAAATGGAATTTCTAAGCCAAATTAAATGTGCATTTTAAATTTGAATGGAAATGCCAAATAACTGGGAATGATTATAGACTCACTTCTAGTAAATAAGAGTGACTGTTTACTTATATCATTGCCACAAAAGTATTATAAGACTGCCAATTTTTGGTAATCCTCATAAAAATGGGAAGATTGATGGTAATATTGGAAGCCAATACTAATTGGGAACCATACTTAACAGGATAAACTATACAGAAACTCTGTTCAGAGAAATGCCCCATGGAATGGGGTTTACCCTTTGCCTTTCTTAATTTACTCATCTGCCAAAATAGGTTGTCAAATTCCCTTCTTACCTACCTTAGGAAAAATTAATTCATTAGTACATTAATACAGTTCTTAGAGATAATCAACTATTCAAAAATAAAAGGCATAGAATTCTCTAAAAAATCAAAACAAGACTCAATCTAGCTTTATATTCCCCAAGTGAAATTCTGTTAATATTTGATGGAAGGGTGTGATGATAACATTTAGAATTTGAAATCAGTCTCTTAGGCTTAAAGAAATGTTCAGAGAAGTGGAAGCCAGTCAAAAAGAAAACAATCAAGAGTCCATCAACACAGAGAATCTGCGTCAGAGCAATTAGACAAGAGAGAGAAAGGGTTTTCAAATTGGAAAGAAGAAAAGCACATTGTCTATTTGCAGGTGACATACATGACAAATGGAAAAACTTAAATACTTTACCAAGAAACTGTTAGAAATTATACATAAATTCAATAAAGTTGCAGGATAAAAGATCAACACACAACAATAATTGGTAATATGTGTAAACACCAGTAATGAACTAACTAATAAATAAATCAAGTAATCAATCAAATAAAGTCTTGGAGGTCATGCCAAAATTTATTTTTAACTTTTGTTGCAGTAAAAACACTTTACATGAGACCTACCTCTTAGCAAGTGTCTAAGTGTACAAAATAGTATTGTTCATTTTATCATGCAGCAAATCTCCAGAAGTCATTAGCAGCCCCTCTCCCCAGTTTCTCCTCCTCCCATCCTGACAACCACCTACTTACCTATCTTAGGAAAAATTAATTCATTAGTACATTAATACAATTAATCTACTTTTTGTTTCTATGAGTTTGACTTTTTAGATATCTCATATAAGTGAAATTAGACAACATTTATCCTTCTGTTACAGGCTTATTTCACTAAATATACTATCTTCAAGCTTCATTTATGTCGTCACATATGGCAGAATTTCCTTCATTTTAAGGCTGAATAATATCACATCACTTTTTATATGCAACATTTACTCATTCTTCCATCAAAGAATATTTGTGCAATTTTCATATCTTGACTTGTGAAAAGTACTACAGTGAACATGAGATTGCAGGAATCACTTCAAAATTCCAATTTCAACTCTTTGGGGTAAATAACCAGAAATAGAATTACTGGATTATATGGTACTCTTTGCATTTTATTTCATGTGTGAGGATTTCACAGTTTGAAAAGCTCAACTCAAGCACTATGTTCAAAATAGGATGTAAGTGGTCAAGTACAAAAAGGAGGGATAAGGAATTCTTATAGTAATCAAGGAAAAGATGATGAAGGGTCATCATAGACAGGGAGTTGGGATTTTCTTCCAGAAAATGAGAGAGTGAGAGCTGAAATCAATGTAGTTTGCTCTACTGTACTTTTTGTCATGAGGCTAGTGCTTCTCAGAGGAAGCGTTTCCCCTTTAAAATTTCATAAAAAGGAAACATATGGACTCTTGGTGGCCTTGGCATTGATGTCAGCCTTCACTTGATTGTTGATAAATTTGTTGTTTTTTTTTGATCCACTGGAATGGTATTTAATTTCTTAAAAAAATTTTTTTATTGGTGCACTGTATTCATACATCATAATGTGATAAAAATAATACTTTTGTAGACATACATGTACACATCACCCAGGTAGCCCCTACCCGATCCCCACCCCGTTCCCTCCCCATCCCTCCTTCCCATGCTTGGCTTAGTGGTTGACATCTAGTATTATAACAATTTATCCAGTATTAACGATGATAATCTCACATAACAGTTTCATTTGTCTGATACCAAGCTTTTGATAACTTAAAGATAACATTTCAATATTTTCTTTTGCTTTCTTACCAGAGAATATTTCTTTCTTTTTCTTTTTTAAGATGAAACTATCATACATTTATTTATTTATTTTTCACAAAAAATCTATCCTAATATGGAATATGAACTCTAGATGCCCAAAACAATCTCAAAAAAGAACAAAGCTAGAAGATGTATATTTTCTGATTTCAAACCATATAAAGCTACAATAATTAAAACAGTGTAGTACTGTTATAAAGGCAGATATATAAACCATTGGGTTAAATAAAAGCCTAGAGATAAATTCTTCCATATATTGTCAAGTTATTTTTGACAAGGTTTCCATGAACATTTGGTGGAGGAAGTAATAATCTTTTAACTAAATATTGTTGAAAAATAATAATTACATGAAAAAGAATAAAATTGGACCCTAACCTAACACCATATACAAATATTAACTCAAAATATATAAAAGACCTAGATATAAATCTTAAGACTATAAACTTTTAGAAGAAAATCTGGGTCATAAAACCTCACAACATTGAAATTGGCAGTGATTTCTTGGATATGATTTTAATGGCACAGGCAACAAAAGGGTAAACAAACTCTCTAAAAAATAAAAACATATTGTATATCCAAAGACAATGTAAACAGAGTTAAAAGTTACTGATAGAATGGGATAAAGTATTTCCAAATGCTATATCTGAAGGTATATTAATATTCCAACTAGAAATCCTAAAAATTAGCAACAATAAAAGCAAACAATACAATTTAGAGATAGGTAAAAGACTAACATAAATAATGAATCTCCACAGATAACCAATCTTAGTTGTCTGTTGGATGGAAAATCTTGTTTCTCTGGTTCTGGTGTGTGTTACCTATTTTTTCTTTGTAGTTAATCTCTTTGAGTATTTTCTCTAGCACTGGTTTTGAAGACATAAATTCCTTCAGTTTCTGTTTGTTGTGGAAGTTTCTTATTTCCCCATCTAATTTGATAGAAAGTTTTGCTGGTTAGGAAATTTTTGGCTGTAAGTTGTTTTCTTTCAGAGTTTGGAATATGTTACTCTAAGCCCTTCTGGCTCTCATGACTTGGTTTGGGAAGTCTAGAGTGATTCTAATTGGTTTGCCTCTGAATGTCACTTGGCCCTTTGTTTTTGTTGCCTTTAAGATTCTCTGCTTGTCTTCCACATTGGTCATTTTGACAATTATGTGGCATGGGGATCCTCTTCTCCGATCCTGTCTAAAGGGAGTTCTATAAGTTTCCTGGACCTGTGTATCGACCTCTTGCTCTATGTTTGGAAAATTTTCTGCTATTATTTCTTTGAAGATATTATTGATCCCTTTGGTTTCACCTTCTTTTCCGTCCTCTATTCCAATTATTCTTAGGTTAGCTCTCTTAAAATGGGCCTATATTTCTTCAATGTCAGATTCCTGCTGTCGAATTCTTTTTTCTAAATTAGAAACTATGTGTTCATTTTTTGAATGATCTTCTTCTAAGATCAAGATTCTGTTCTCCATGTAGTCTAATCGGTTGTTTGTACTTTGAATTGAGGTCTTTACTTCATTAATTGCATCCTTTATCTCTTTTTGGCTCTCTCAGAATTCTTTTTGAAACACCTCTATTATTTCTACAGTTATTTTCCTGATTTGATCTTCTAGAAATCTCTGGATTTCTGTTTTATCAGGTTCTAATGTTGTGGGGTTGTGGGCATTCATTGCTCCATTGTTATTCCTCTTTCCCATGATTTCGGAAGTTTGTGCCTTCTCTGGGTTCTTCCCTTGGGTCACTACAACTTCACTTAAGGTGCTCTGGATCTCGAATCTGTGGTATCTCGGTCCCCACTACTCCTTTACTGGGTTGTATCACAGAGTCTCAGACCCAGGGAGTGAATTGAGGATGCTTTAGACCATGGTGGGTGCCAGGTTGGGCGTTCTCCTATGGTGTGATATCTCTTCCACCGCCACTCCCCCACTGGGTCAAGTCCCTGGGTGTACAGTACTGGGATTTCTCCTCTAGGGGCTGCAATTTGACTTACTGTTGTTGAGTGTGCAGATGTAGCTGTAGTGGAGTTGGTGAATTCGCTGCTGCTGCCGCCGGTGGCAATATGGCGCCGCTGCCATGCCTTCGGGTGTGAGGCTGGTGTATTTCTTCTCTGTTTTTGAGCTCCGCTCTGAGTCCCTGCAGGGTGTGCTAAGCCCGGTCCCTGGGAGCTTTAGATGCTCCCTGCGCCGAGAAATCTGCCGAATCCCGCCTGGCTGATCCGCAGTGGCTCATCTCAGCTCGCTGTCTGCCGCTCCTCTCTGGAGCCTGGTGGGCTGTTGAGTGTGTTGGTCTGGTGCCCTCCGGTGAGCTCACTATTGCCGTTGGCAGTATGGAGCTGCTGCTGCATCTTCGGCCGTGAGGCCGGCGTATTTCCTCTGTGGCTCTGGGCTCCGTTCTGAGTCATTCTCCTCTCTGGGGCCTGGTGCTGCAAGAAAAGATGGCGCCCACCACTTCGCGCCACGACTCCGGCCGCAGCACTGCGGTCTGGTTACTTTCTGGTGTCTCATTTTTCCAGCCCTCTTTTTCTCTGACCCTTGTAATTACATTTTTTGTTTCTCTGCTGATGGTGTTTTCTGACTATGAAAGGCGCTGATTTTGTGGTAATAGAGATTGGTTCGATTGTTGATAAATTTGGTCCATTTCTTTTTCTTTTTTGGTTATTCAATGTGTTATATTGATCAAAAGGAAAATTTGCTGAAGAGAGGAAATGTATATGCTTAATTAGATAATATAAATAAAATTAGTGTGTTTTCAAAAGTATATGCTTAGAAAAAACTCTGTATGCTATCTTTTGAAAGAAAGCATGCTCATTTAGTGGACTTCAGGGAATATGATGTACTTGCAAACATAAACGCAGATGTCAGATGGGGTAAGAGGCTATAGAACACTTATAGTCCAAAATATGAGATGAGCAAGGACATATTGGGGTTCAGTCATTTGGAAAAAGTCTGGGTAGCTTTTAGCTGAGTAGGTACCACTGCCAGTGGCCAGGGTTATAGGAACCTTACAAAGTTATATAATTAAATAAGCCATAGTCCAATATTGTAACAATAGTGAAGAGTAGAATAAAGTATGCAGGAAGTATGTTGCCTCCTCTTAGAGAATCTAAATAGAATTTTAACAGAGCAATCAGAGCACAATAAATTAAATCAGATGAGGAAGAATTTGGCTTCCTACAGCAATTATTCCAGACAGACAAATGAGCCCAGGTCTTGTGATTCTGTGTCATCATTCCTGTTCTGCCTGCTGTCACCTGTGCATTGAAAGAAATTCCAGGGAATATGTTCTCCGCTCTATATGAAACTAAGGGAATGATTAGTTTACATTTATTAACTATGGGTCTGTTACTGGGCTAAGTTCTTTATATACCTGATCTACTTTAATCTTCATATCAAACTCTGAAATGTAAATTTTATTGCTTCCATTTTATAGATGGCAAATCTGAGGTTTGCTTACATTAAGGTGATCCAGCCCAAGGTCACAGCCAGGCTTTGTCCATTTAGCCTGTGCTGTTGCCATGGTAACAGGCTGCTCAGAGATTCCCAGTTCTCTGTTCTGAGCAGCATTCTAGCCCAGGAGTTCAAAGCATCATTTCTGATGTCACCTTGTTTGGAATTTAATTCTGATTCCACCACTTGGCTAATGAGTAAGACTTTCTAAATCCTCAGTTTCTTCATTTCAAAATGAGAATAATAATTTACTATATAGCTTTATCCAATGTAAATGATAAATGATTTTTCTCTTTATTTTTAGTGATGTGCTATGAGACTCCCAGCTCTTTCTTCAGAAGCATAAAATAGCCTTGGCGAGACTTTGAATTCAAGGTAAAGACTAAACCTATGTCATGTTTCACAAAGAAGCACAAATGTTTCATGATTAAATGAGTTTAGAAGACAACTCTCACAGAATTTGCAATGCAAACCAACATGTTAAAAACTGCAAAGTCCTCCAGTAAAGAAATGTTTTATAGTTCTTTATTTTCTAAATTGATTTGACCATTGAAACAATTAAGATGGTGACTCAGTGTACAAGACCAAAATCTTCTGGGCTCACACTTTGCCTCACTGTGCTTTTATGTTGGTCAATTCTATTAATATCTCCAGTTCTCAGTTTTCTTATCTTTAAAATGAGAGTAAGAATGATTTGTTCAGGATGGAATCCATGGAAATTGACTGGTGTCTAGTAGGACTTTAATAAATGTGAGCTCATTACTATTGCACTATTATATTGAACACCTGAATACCGAACTCATCCTTAATATATTTCCCTTTGCTCTGAGTATTTATTTTTTATTTTTTATCATTGTTGTAGTATATGTCTTTTTATTGGCTTTAAGTTGTGGAATTAAGTAGAAGAGTTAGGGATATATAGGAATTGGAAAAACAGCCTCACAACTGTTTGGAGAATTAAATGGGGTCATAAACTGGAAAGTACCATAGCCGTGAAATAGCTATTATCACTCCTATCAGAGCTCTCAAACACTGGATGATATGAGAGATGGTTTTTGTGATTGCCTCTGGCAAGGGGCCTG